>NC_047662.1:58816547-59475297 GCF_011762505.2 Arvicanthis niloticus
AATACATATATGTATATCAAGTGACCAGAACCAAAACAGATAAACAATGTCAGCTGCCTGATTGATTCAGATAGTATCTTAGCCATTCAATCCGCTCCAAAAGGACGTGACATTGCTTCAAAGACAGCTTAACTATTTATAAAAAATACCTTACAAATTATTTAGGGGCTTGAAATAGAAATAATTAGCAAGTCAATGCATTGGAACCAGAAAGTTCCTCTAAAACACTTGCATGTAAATAAGGTGTTGTCTGTAAGTTAAAGTGTGTGGACTTTGATCTGTAAAAGGAGGGGGAAGATTAAAGCTTTTCCCAAGGCTGATCCTATGCCCCGCCTACTGACCTCTGACTGCATTTCCAGACTTGATCTATACCAGTTTCTTTTCATTCTTTGTCCTGATTTCTTCAAAATTTTATTATTTAGCATGACAAACAAGAAGGTGGTCACATGGGCACTATCTCTCAGCCTCCAGAAAGCAAGCTCTGTCCTCCACATCGGGAGCTTTTCACCCAGACCTGTACCTTGTGAAAGACAGACAGAAATGGACAGAAAGGGCCATTGCTTAAATCTATTTGTATTTCACCATATGAAAATCAAATAAAATTGAAAAAACAATGTAGTTCACATACCTGCCCATTTACCAGCCATATAATAAGGGCCCCTAGAAATTTTCTTTACAATTAAAGAAGATACATATTTTGTAATATTAAGAAATAGCATTGAGTCAAAAGAGAAAAGAAAAACTGCTCTCCTGTTGGACATTATTTACCTGGTGCTTATCACCCCATGACCTGGGAGACTGAGACAGGAAGACCTGAAGCTTATCATGAAGCTTGGGGTACATAGTATCTGTCAAATAAAATGTTATCAGTCTTGACTGGCAGTCTGAGCCCCTGCTTAGTGCTAAATTTCAAACCCAAGACAAATAGCTGAGATACCTATTTACCATATCAAAGTGGACCTGGCCTCCAGGTTCTCCCAGGATCCCTCGGTTCCTACCTGTTACAGGGTATGACTCTCAGACCCTGCTCTCTACTTGAACTCTCCATCTCAGAGGCTGGACTGCTTCTCCCCAAAGGCTCTTCCCTATATATTCCAGACATTTGGTTACTTGCCCAATTTGTACCCTGGCTCCTGCAGCTGATTCTTCTCATTCCCCAGTTCCTTCCCCCTTCCTCCTCCCCAGCTCCCCACACCCCACCTCAGGCTGGTCCTGTTCACTCTGGAGTCTTCCCGATGTGTCTTCGTCTGGCGATGCTCTCCCACATATCTGTAACAAACTTTCTCCTCCACCATACATACCTAGACATCCTTTCCTTTTCTTTTGGTTTCTTTGTCTCACTCACTAAGAAAAATGAGTTAATTAAATAGAAATTCTAACTCTTATTTCTTCTCACTTAATTTTGAACATTAAGTAACAGTTTGCTTTAAGTCACATGATCTTTTTTGTTGACAAATTTTATCAGGGTAT
The DNA here is from genome assembly GCF_011762505.2 of Arvicanthis niloticus. Lineage (NCBI taxonomy): Eukaryota > Metazoa > Chordata > Mammalia > Rodentia > Muridae > Arvicanthis > Arvicanthis niloticus. The sequence continues at coordinate 58,818,018 of NC_047662.1, forward strand.
TTAATGTTCTTTCTGATTTAAGTGTACTTAGTGTGGAGCCAAGGATCTAAATCTTTTTTTTAAATTTTCTTTGTATTTTCTTTAGAGAAAACTGTCCAGTTTTTATATGTTTTGCATTTCTACAGTACTGTTTGTCTGTTTACATCATGAACATGTCAATTCTTCTGATATTTGAAGGAAGGTGTCAAAATTATTAAGCCATGTCTTCTTCCTCCTGCCTCTCTGTCTTTCCAATGAGAATCCATCTTGAAAAGCCAGGCAGAGGCCAACATAAGTTTTATCCCCATGAATGATGTACAGATCTTGTCTAGACGTTCACAAGATTCTCTGTTTTGATGCTCAGTAACTTCAATGGGGAATGTCACTTAAAATTTCCCCAGAATATGGCAAGCCTGTTAACACAGAGAATATAAATTCCTGTCACTTTTTCAGCCTCTTTCATATGACTCTTCTCAGAGCCAAAAATGATGACTAATTTTAAAAACTAACCACAGAATAAATAATTTGAATGAAACAATAATATAAATATTTCAACTTTTTAACTTAAGAACACAAATTTATCAGACAAATGATGGACATATCATTCTCTATAGATGCCCATCCAACCCCAGCTTCCATTTTTTCCCAGTACCCTTTCCAGTTCCTAGACATCTCTCTTCTAGTTCTATTGTGTGTTCAAGTTTTCACAGGTAATAGAGAACATGTAATATTTGCCTTACTGAGTCTGTCTACTTTGGTTGATGTCCTCCAATTCAATGTATTTTCCTGCAAGATTTGATTATTGATTATCAAATGTAAGATTTGATTATCCTTTAGATCTGAGTAATACTTCATGGTGTGTGTGTGTACATATGTGTGCCTCCCCCTCTGTGTGTTTGTGTATGTGTGTGTGTGCGCATGCACGAGTGTGCGTATACATTCTTGCTTTATTCACTTGTTTGTTCATGGACATCTAGGATGGTTCTATATTTTAGCTATGTAAATAGTACCAAAGTAGACATGTGTATGAAAGTAATTTCTTTTGTACACTGACTTCACTTCCTTTAGCTATACACTCAGGAGGGATATACATGCATAGTTTTATTTTCCTAGATTTTTAAGGACTCTCCACAACGTTTTCCATAGAAGCTGTAATAATTTTACATTCTCATCAATAATACATATGTGTTCTTTTCTCACCACATTCTTGCTAGCAATTTTGGTTTAGTTTCTTTTTTGAAAACAGGCATTGTGACATGGGTAGATTAATATGAAGTAGATTGATGTGGGTAGATTGGTAGATGACTGAAGATTTGATTTGTATTTTTTACAATAATTTCTGATATTATATGTTTTTCACCTACTTAGTAAACTTTTATGCTTAGGAAGTGTCTATTCCAATCATTCGCTCACGTCTTACTTAGATTGTTTTATTGTAATTATTTCAGATTTAGTTTTTTATTTATTATCATCTACTATTTATTCTAATTTCCTTTTCCTTTGTAAAAAATATTGGATGTGTGTGTGTGTGTGTGTGTGTGTGTGCTTACACATGTGTTTGTGAACATGTGGTGGTGCACATATGCGACAGTCAGAGGACAACTTGTGAAAGTCAGTTATCTCGTTCCACCATGTATGTCCCGGGGATTTAATTCAAGTTGTCGGGCTTGATATCAAACAGCTTTACCTGCTGAGCCATATCACAGTCCCAGGTATTTTTGTACAATGATACTCTTTCAGATAGCTGATAAATCAGTTTTTGCCCTTCTGCAGGCTGTCACCTCCCATTGTTGTTTCTTTGGTGTGTAAAAATGTTTAGTATCCTTTTCGGCCGCAGCAGCCATCTTCTAGTTAACTCGCCAAAATGACAAACACAAAGGGAAAGAGGAGAGGCACTCGGTAAACGTTCTCTAGGCCTTTTAGGAAACATGGAGTTGTTCCTTTGGCCACATACATGTGAATCTACAAGAAGGGTGACATTGTAGACATCAAAGGAATGGGTACTGTTCAAAAAGGAATGCCCCATAAGTGTTACCACGGCAAAACCGGAAGAGTCTACAATGTTACCCAGAATGCTGCGGGCATCACTGTAAACAAGCAAGTTAAGGGCGAGATTCTGGCCAAGAGCATCAGTGTGCGGACTGAGCACATCGAGCACTCGAAGAGCAGAGACAGCTTCCTGAAGCAGGTGAAGGAGAACGATCAGAAGAAAAAGGAAGCCAAAGAGAAGGGCACCTGGGTTCAGCTGAAGGGCCAGCCTGTGCCACCCAGAAAAGCACACTTCATGAGGACTAACGGGAAAGAGCCCGAACTGCTGGAGCTCATTCCATACGAATTCATGGCCTAGTGTGCAAAAGAGAAATAAAGGACCTGACTGCAGAGTGTTTTCAAAAAAAAAAAAAGAAGAAGAAGAAGTTTAGTATCATGGAATCCCATTTCTAACCTATCCATTTGTTCCCTGTGCTTTTTACCTCTGGTACAAAGATATCATTGCTTATGCCAATAGTTTGAAATGTTCCTAATAGTTTCAGAGTTTCAGATCTTACATTAAGGTGCTTGACTCATTTTGAGTCACTTTCTGCATAGAGAAGGCACCATGTTTAGCTGTCTGCACGTGGGTGTTCAGTTTTCCCAGAATCGCTTGCAAAGGAGGCAGTTTTTCCTCCAATCCATGTTTTTGGTACCTTTGTCAAAAATCAGATGGTTTTAGATCTGCAGGGTTAATGGTGACCTCACTCTTCTGTTGAACTGATCTGTAGCTCTGGTGTTCGCCTACTCCCAGCCTAGCTTTACTACTATAGCTCTGTGTTCTGTGTTGAAAGCAGATCTTGTGAGAGATGGAATGTTGTTTTTTTTTTTTCCTTGTCTAGATTGCTTTAGACATTTAGGATTGTTTCTTGGTTTTACTACTATATGAATTTTAGAAAATTTTTTGTATTTCAGTCAAAAGTGTCATTTCAATGAGAATTGCATTATATCTGTAGACCACTTTGGATAATCTAGACATTTAATATTATTATTGTTCCAAACTATAAACACAGGAAATTTTTTCAACTCTAAATTGTCTTTAATTCCTTTCTTCATTGTTTTGTGTTTTCCATTTCAGGAATCTTTTACCACCTTACTTATATTTATTCTATGTATTTTTCTATGTGGCTAGAATGAAAGAGATTGGTTTCATAATTTGTTTTTCAGTAAATTATTTATTAGTCTGCAAAGGGGCTATTGGGTTTTATATGTTGATTTAGTATCATGCTTCTATACAGAATTCATTTATCAGTACTAGGAGATTTGTTTTCCAATGTCTAATACTATATCATCAGCAACACTAATAATTTAACTTCTTCCTTTTTCCTAAGATTGTTTTGTGATTTTTTTTTTGGGCCAGAAAAAAAAATTTCTTCTAGCATATCTTTAATTATTTTTAACATGTATTTGGAAATGTTTTGTTTTATTTTTAGGACAACCAATATTGTATTCGTGTACTTTGACGTCCCTGTCTGTCAATTTACCCACCTATGCAGATCTGTCTGTGAGATCTTGGATTTGAGGGACTTAAAGAATAGGGCAGACTACAGTCTAATGTGCTGACAATTTTACCTCAGTCTCAGTGTGCTTTTATACATGAACGAAACAAAGAAAGCAATGATACAAGCTTGTTTGAGTTTAGAAGAACATGATGAGAAAAACATATAAATAAATGCCAATAAGCACCTACTAAATATTAACAAAGCCCTTTCCCAGAGCTTCCCCAGGACAGATCCATTTAAACACAATTGGTTTGCATATACTACAGATTACATCTGGGAAAGCACAAAAGCAAGGCAGAGGCCATATCCAGATTCGGGGCACATTCAGGACAAGACTCAATATGTCCTTTCAGAAGATTAAGTTCTATAGCTATGTTCCATTTGATATCCAACAAGAATAAATGTGTCCTATAAATTGCATGTAAATGTTTGTCACAGGAGGCACAAAATCGTGTCCAAGAACAATCCAGGGAATAAAATGTCCTTTAGGTAAAAGGCTCTGCCTTTTCTCCTGGAGCCTCTCCCCCAGCTCCCCAAGGCACTGTTTGCCATGGGTCATCCTCTTGTCTGTGTTCTGCCACCTGTCCATTGTTATCAACTTAATTGCAGTTTTAATCTTTATACTTATGATCCACACACTTATGCTTATCTACCTCACTTCGACTAGGTGTGTTTCAGTTGGTGGGTGGTACTGATAATGGTGGTGGTGGCGGTGGTGGTGGTGGTGGTGTGTGTGTGTGTGTGTGTGTGTGTGTGTGTGTGTGTGTGTGTGTGTTTCACAAAATATTGCTCAGGATTTCTCTACTTGTTTACTTGATGCTACAAACTACTTATTTTCCTGCCTCCTTAATTCACCGAGATCAGTGATTCTCAATAGTCCTAATGCTGGGAACTTTTAATACAGTTCCTAATGTTCTAGTGCCCCCCAAAACCACAATATTACTTCATTGCTACTTCATAACTGTAATTTTGCTACTTTTATTGATCATAACATAAATATCTAATATGCAACTCTCAAAGCAGTCACAACCCACAGATTGAGAATCACCAATCTAGATAAATGTATGGGGAAATTTTGCTATCCCAACCAGCCTCTGAATAATTTATAATCTATGCCAGAATCTTGTGGTCCAGACTTTGGTTACTTTAGTACAACCTTCCTCCTTCACCCTACCCTAATCTCCAAGCTAATGCTCTCACTAATAAATCCCTACTTTAGGCCATTTCTTGATACATCTGCTTCTTTCCATCTGTTCTGCTTCCAAATAATTTTCTCCATCTCTTGCCTGGAGGTAGAAAGCAGCCAAATGGTCACTCTCATGGCAGTATAATAAGGAGTTTAAATTACATTAAAATAAAAAACTAAAAGCTCCATGGTTAAGCACATTACATACTTTATCTCATTCAGTCTTTGTAACCCTCTAAGGTAGGTGGGGCAAACTCACTTGATACATAGAAGCTGAAGAGTTTCTTGAAGTCACAGGAACTAGGACTCAAGTGCTATACTGCCTCTCATGGCAGTGATAAAACCGAATGCTGCCAAAAGACATGATCTATAGAGAGAAGCAGTGAGGAGCAGCAGCGAGTCTTTAATAAACAATTGCATTTGAAAAAAATCAATAAAGATAACAAAAAGAAAAGAACAACTTTCCGTATTATGGAATCAGAGAGAGGTTTTTCTCCAACACATAATGTGACCAAGAGGGATTCCAGGCAATGAACTTGAAACTTCTTCTCTGTGGCCATACCAGTAGATGACCCAAGGAGGAAGATTTCTGGGGACCTGTAATAGCATTGACAACCTTGCATGGGTGAAAGCATTCAGATCACAATGGAGCCAAGTACAGTGCTTACGTGCTTTGGAAATAAATTTATCAACCATATTTCTTTTTCAGCAAATATGCTGGTGAAAGAATAAAAATGCTATTATTTCTGGAATGTAGCAGTAAGAAAAGATTGGCTAATACAAAGAGATCTTTGCGTGTTCATGTCAATGAGAAAAACAGCTTGGTCATAAAAAGTTCTAGCTCATTTTAGCCTGCTTTCCAGTTTACACACATGGAAAAATGAAAATAATAGCTCCACAATTATGTGGAAATTATGAATTGTGAAATAACAATTAAGAAAACAGTGATATTATACAGACATATAAATAAATGCCAAAGTTCTTTCTTATATATCAAAGAAGAAAACTAATATATATCTTGTCTGCATTAAAAACTCTGTAAGATAAAACTATTCATTTGTACTTAGTGGATAAAATATTTTAAGTTAACAGTTCATTTCTTCTCAGTAGATATAACCAGTCTGTAGCTTTCCCAATTATGTTTGAAGCACATTTAAACTAAAAGAACCTAACTTTTCATTTTTCTATGCATAAGAGATAGACAGACTTGTTATTAATACCTACAATAAGTAGATATAAACATTTAACAAATTCATGACATATAATTTCACTGTAATTTTGTTGATTTCAAAAAATCACCCAATTATTAAATAGGTATAGATTCATTTGCATATAATTAATTATCACAAACTGTTCATTTGCTCCAAAGCTAACACTTAAGTCATATCTAATATGTAGGTATGGAGTTGAATGTATCTAACTTTAAAATGAGAGATAGGTTTTACAAGAGAAGTCTCTTCAGAATGTAAATATGCGGCAAAATCTAATTTTTGAAATAATTCACTTGTCTGAAGAGCACCAAAACCTAAATTGTTCTCTCTCCAAACCATCTTTTTTGGATATAATCTGTTTTGAAGAAATCAGAGGTAGTGTAACGGAGTAATTAAGGCATAGTGCCTGCTCTGTAGCGGGCATTTTTTTAATCCTATCTTTACTCTTTCATAACTATGTTTTCTATAATTGATATAGCTCTCTCACAGAAAAAAAAAGTTCACTTGAAAAACAAATAATAATAGTAATTTTCACCTTATAGTGGCTTTTGTTGTTGTTTTGTTGTGTTTGAGACACAGTCTCACTGTGTAGCCTTAGCTGCCCTGTAACTGGCGGGTAGATCAGGTTGGCTTTTAGCTTACAGAGATCTGTCTGCCTCTGCAGCCTCTGCAGCCTCACTCAGAATTAAAAGTGTGAACTATCACAGTCAGCCTGACTTATCTGCTTTGAGGTTTGAATGGCTGATACATGTTTATTTACATGTATCCAAAGTTCCCTTTCATTCAGTAAAACAGTATAATGTTCGGGAGAGAAGTGAAGATTGCAGGACAACCATATGCATTACATCCCCTGAAACAATGCCCATGATGGAGTCAGTGAGTGGATGGGCACGTGAAGCTGACCTGCAGTGATGTCATGTCCTCAGATAGTCCTACAGTCCACCCTGCACCAGGCTGCCTCCCAGGCTTTTCTCAAATGAAGATATGAGGAACAGATATTTATACTTCCAATAGTAAACCACAGATGCCACTGTCTTCAAAGATGGGAAGAGTGATGATGGGTTGTTTTTACTCTTTTAAAAATTTATTTTTAATTTTAGAGGTTAATGTTTTTAAACAGTAAATTATCAAATTCACTCCCCATTCTCTATCCTCCAGTTTCTTCCCTATCCTCCCCTGCTCCAACCATTTTTTAATTCCAAGTTTGTGTGTTTAAAAAAAAAAAAAAAACACTATGTTCACTTAGGGTTGTCAGTATGTGTATCGGTGTAGAGTTATCTAATAAAACAAGGGTAAACTCTCAAGGGCCACATCCCTAGTAACACTGACTCTTCCTCCCCTAGCAGCCATTAATCATCAGTATGTTCCCAAGTAAGGATGAGACTTCATAACACTCCTCCCCATCTATGCATTGGGCCTGGCTTGATCTTGTACAGGTCTCATGCATGCATTCATAGCCACTATGAGTTCTTATGTAAAATAGTCCTTTCTTATCCAGAAAACACTGTGTTGCTCCATCCATCTGCTACCTCCAGCTCTTATTCTCTTCCTGTCCCCTTTTCCATGATGATTGCTGAGCCTTGGGAGAAAAAGATATGATATAAATGCCCCATTAAGACTGACCATTCCTGAGCCTCTTATTCTCTGCATGATGACTGATTGTGGGCATCTAAATTAATAGCCATCTGCCTCAGAAAGAAGCATCCCTAGCGAGGAGGGTGGGGAGTTGAGAAACACACGAATCTACTGGTATAAAGAAAGATAATGTTTATGGTGGAGAAGTTAATACTATGTCCATTTAACAGAATGATAATATTAGGTTTTCCCATATAGTCCATGACCTGCATAGCTGTGAATTCTTGGCCCTGTTAATGGTGTCATGTATGATATTCATTTTATGGAGGGGTGTCTTAAATCTAATCAAAATGTGCCAGGTTACTTTCATAACATTTATATCACTACTGTACCAGTTGCCATATCGTTGCAGGCCAGCCAGTCATTGTTGTAGCTTGGAGAGTTCAGAGTTGGATAAAATTGTTATTTTCTCCTCCAGTAATGTGAATTGAAAAGTCCAGCATTATGTAAGCTAGCCAGGAGGAATGAAACTTCTAGGCTGAGAGCATCTCGGTTTCTCTATATCTTATGACTCAAGAACCCATAACTGAGAATCACCTGAAAAGAAAGCATCAATGAGGGACTGTTTAGATCAGATAGGCCTGTCTTTGGGAGATTATTATGGATGTAGTAATTGATGTTGGGAAGAACTAGCCTGAAAGTGAATAGCAACACTCTCTGGTTGCTATAGACTATATAAGAATTCAGAAAGCTAGCTATGAACTAAGCACCTGTGTCTTCATGTCTTTCTTCCCTTGATTACGGATACAATATCACTGGCTGCTTCAAACTCCTACCACTGTGACTTCTCCACTATGATGAACTATAAACTGGAATTAGAAGCAGAAATAGATTCCTTTTGCTCCTAAGTCGCTTTTGTTGGAGCGTTTTATCACAGCAACCAAAATGAAACAAGAACAGATGACTCTGGTTACAATGACACTTCTGTGAAAAGTTATTTTCAGAAAGGATGCATTTGAGACCAATCAACCACTGACATTCCCAATAAACTGGGACTATCTGAGATTTGGTCTAAAGGGGGATTTTAGAGATATACCTTACCATCTACTCAGGTAAGTTACTGAGTGTTTGCGCTAGTGAAGAAGACATAGTGTAACAATGCATTTTGTATCAATGGAATTCATTTTTACATTATAGAAATAGGCTAAAATGTTGTGAAATACATTCTCTTGCTATAACAGATGTATCTATATAAGATAGAAAGAATTTATAATAACATCTTTTCACAATTAGGGGTGGAGAGTCTGTGCCTCTATTCAAATGAGTTTATATTCTAAAGGTGATTTATGTTATTTCCCAGTAAATTTATTTTCAAAGTTACTATATTTCAACTTCAGCTTAGTGCTGGAAAAATCATTATAAACTTAGCCTTACTAGAAACTATTTTGGTAAAGTTTCCTTGTTTTCTCATTACAGATAAAATACAAGTACTTTGACCACCATGATAAAAGAGAGTATCTTATCCCCAGTTAATAAGAACACACTTTCTGAAGAAAAACTGTTACATTACAAGAATAGGGAGAGTAGAACTCATAGAGGTGCAGAAATTCTTAACATAGATGCAAATTGAATGAATTTCAAAATTTCTCAGAGAGATAATCAGACACATGGGAGAGTGAGTCAGTTTGACTCAATGGCTATTTTGAGAAAGTCTGATTAACAGATTAGACTAAAAGTCTCATTCTTGTACCTGAGTTAATTAGAGCTCCTCACACAAGTGTAAAATACCTTTTGAAGGTAGAAGTAGTGTTCAAACAGAGTATATAGGACACTAGCATTTAATACTGAGTCTAAGAGAGCATGGTGGGCTTGGAAATTGATAGGATGAAAATAGAAACTGTTGGCAGCCAGAATGCGTCAGTTCCTGGCGGCGGGGACCTGGGTAGCCAACGGCCTGTGAGCATCATGTCTACGTTTTATTGTGACTACTGTGATACATATCTTTACCCACGATTTTCCATCTGTGAGGAAGACACACTGCAATGGTCAGAAACAGAAAGAGAATGTGAAAGACTATTATCAGAAATGGATGGAAGAGCAGGCCCGGAGCCTGATGGACAAACAACGGCTGCATTTCAACAAGCAAAGATCTCTCTGGCTCTGTTCTCTGCTCCTCCACTTGCAGGGGCCATGATCCCACCCCACCCCCAGTCTCCCGGGCCCTCCTCGGCCTGGCATGACGCCTGCACCCTACATGGGAGGCCACATGCCCATGATTCCCGGACCTCCAATGGTGAGACCTCCCGCCCACCCTATGATGGTGCCTACATGGCCCTGCACGACCTGGCCAGATAGATAAGAGCAGAAGCACTCTTTATCGTTTTGTATTTCTTGTTCTGTTTCACCAAGAGATCTTGGTGCTGAACCTGAGTGTTTACTAGATACATGGCAAGGAACTTCCTTCCTAACAGAGAGAATACTTTTGGAGAAGTGATACAAAAGAGACAGTTTTCACTTATACTGTGAAATGGGAAAATAAAATGGTCAGCTGTTTTAGTTAAAAAAAAAAAAATAGAAACTGTCCTCAGAATATGACCAATATTCTGGCTGTAGATAGGCTCTCCAAGGCCAAATAAAAGATGACATATAAGAAATGGCCTTCACCACTTAAATTCAGAATAATAAATAGTGAGCAGTCAAATAACTTTAACACTTCTCTTGAAATAAATCTGTAATTGAAACTGAAGCATTGTTAATTTAAAATAAAAGATGGCATACAAGAAATGACCTTCGATATTTAAATTCAGAATAATAAATAGTGGGCAGTCAAATATTTTTTTTAACAATTCTCTAGGAATAAATCTGTAATTGAAACTGAAGCATTGTTAGTTTAAGAAAAAGTCGAACTGCAGGAGATGAAAGGAAGCAGTGTCAGGCCTCCTCCTACTGTTTGGCATTAAGCCTCCTCCTTTTATTTGGTTTAGTCTAAATAACTGCAGTTATGTTACAGTGAATGTAGAAGGGAGGTAAGCCTAGGGGTCAGAAGATGTTTTATGTCTAGTAATTGTAGTACACACAGAGAGAGAGAGAGAGAGAGAGAGAGAGAGAGAGACAGACAGACAGACAGACAGACAGACAGACAGACATGAAAGAACAGCTGGTCTCACTTGAATCAGAAGCAAGGCTTTCAAAGCACCACCTCCCAGACTCATTTTCCCATCTCAGAATAAAATTTAACATCCCTTGACATCTTCAGTTTATGTATAAAAAGAACCAAATGTAGATCAATACACATATCTAAAATCGGAACATAAAATACATAGCTGAGTCTAAACTAAGATCATGGTTCTAAACCAGCAACACTACTTGCATCACTAGGAAATGTTCCATGTAAACAAGACTTAACCTGTAACCAAAGAGAATAGCAGAGATGTGTCTCAGTGGTTAGAGCATTTGCAGAGGACCCAGGTTCAGTTCCCAGCACCTACATACATGGTAGCTCACAAACATACTTAACTCCAGTTCTAGAAATCCAATTCCCTCGTCTGACCTCTATAAGCAGAAGGCAATAATGTGGTTCACATACATACATGTGAGCAAAATGCCCACATGCATAAAAACAAATAAATTGTTTGGTGTGTGTGTGTGTGTGTAGATAGAGAGAGAGAAAGAGAGAAGAGAGAAGAGAGAAGAGAGAAGAGAGAAGAGAGAAGAGAGAAGAGAGAAGAGAGAAGAGAGAAGAGAGAAGAGAGAGGGGGCACCAAAACTTAATAATAAGATGCTTTTAATCTATCAATTCCATATTTAGAAATAAATCTTAAAGTGTATGTCGATAAAAAGCTTATAGGAAATCAACACAATGCTAATCACTATATAAAATGTAAAGTACACAGTAATTTGGAATAGTCTTCATATTTTACAAGTGGAGATATGGATATTTTAAATGCTACAACCTTAAAAATCGAATACCAAGTAAGCACTAGAGGGTTGCATGTATTCCTTTTGTGGGTTAAAATCAAAAGGTCCCCATGGTACCAAACAACTAGATTCTAAACTAAACACATGACTTGGTGGATTTTCAGAAAGTGAGACAAATTCAGGAGTGAGAGATATCCCAGTGAGCTGAAATCTGACCAATGCATGGTAGACACACAACTGAGAATTGTTAGGGTTTGTCCCTCCACCTTAATCAGGAAGGCAAACACCAAATGAAATCAAACACTGACCAAATGCCAGAGGATCAGTTAGCCGATATAAAAAGAGACTGGTTGAACTATAAATTTTACAATGTCAAAACTAAGGGTGAAGAAAACACATTGACAATATCCTTCCAACAACTCAGCCCTTGACACTAAATATAAAACATTATTACAGGAACTTGAAGCTTGTGGGTCACCATGGAAATTATAGCAAGAAGAAACCATTAACTTAGATCAACTCTTGAATCGAGTAATCCAACCTAGAAAAAGCAAAAGCCATGTGCATTTAAAAGCACTTCTATAATTAAAAGCACAGTGAATAAATCCAGTTTTCAAGCAAAGATTCATGAGGAAGGTGTAGGGTAGGAAATACAATGTCAAGAATAAAAGCAATTAATAGTGCCAGATTCAAATATACATGAAATTTCAAATATCAGATATGGAATTTAATAAAACTATGATTAATATTTTAAAGTTGAAAGTGTGGCCATTTGTATGAAAAATGGAAAGCTTCTTCAGATAAGTAAAAACTGTAAGAAAAATATCAAAAATGCCATAGATAAAAAGAACAATAGCAGAGACGAAGACTTTCTTTGACAGGCTTAACTGCAGACTAAAGCTGAGGAAACAGTTGATAAAATTAAGACAATCCAATAGAAAATTCAAAAGCTGAATCTAAACCCCAGAAGAAAAACAGAAAAAGGTTGGTAAATAAGACTTAAGAGTTGTGGTACAGCTTTTTAAAGAATGTTTCAGCTTGAAAGATCAGAAAATCAAAGGGAAAACAACAACAACAAAATTGAACCAAGCCAGTGGAGAGGTAGTCAGGGGGCTACAAACTCACATGGCTGATTCTTATTACCACCTTGCCTAGAATTGTAATTGTAATAAATACCTGTAATTCCAGGTATTTATTTTGGGGTTAGATCTACATTTCTGTATGATGTCATATTTCTTTTAATTGTACAACTTCCTTTAATATTTTGTTTGTTTGGTTGGTTGGTTGGTTGGTTGGTTGGTTTGTTATTTCTTTCTTTCTTTTCTTTTTCTTTTCTTTTCTTTTCTTTTTTTTTTTTGTTGTTGTTGTTGTTTTGTTTTGATTTTTTGTTTTTTGAGACAGGGTTTCTCTGTGTAGCCCTGGCTGTCCTGGAACTCACTCTGGAGACCAGGCTGATCTTGAACTCAGAAATCTGCCTGCCTCTGCCTCCCAAGTGCTAGGATAAAAGGTTTGGTTTTTCTAAGGTAGTTTCTCTTTACGTAGCCTTGGTTCTTCTGGAACTAGCTTTGTAGACCAGGCTGGCCTGGAACTCAGAGATTCATTCCTAACTTCTAATATTTTAGAAAAGAAGTTGGATAACAATTATTTTTTTCAACTTTTATTTGTCTAAAACAGTCTACATTGCATAAAAGATTTTTTTCATTGATCATCTAACTCCAGGCTTACAGTGTATTTCATCAGTAATATAGGTGATCTTACACTGACTTCTGTTTAGTTCTATTTTTCAGTCGTCTCTGTACATAGTAGTTACTATTCTCATCTCTATAACTCAATACTTGAAACACAAACAAACAAACAAACAATAACACACAAAAAAAATCGCCAAGATCAAGACAGACAAAATCCCAACATGGAGCTAGGAAATGGTCCTGAACCTAGCTGGGAAGTCATTGGCAATTAATAGTGGCTGCCAGTGGGAGAGTCAATTATCTTTAAAGGTAATGCTCCTGGTAGATCACCCTAGATTTGAGAGGAGTAAGGTATGAACACCATCAAAACTGTGAATTCTTCAAACAATTAATGAAAAAATATTTTTAAAGCAGCTTAAGGGAATGATGATTTATTTTGTCTCACAGTTCAGATTACAAGAGTGTGTGTTGACAAGAGAAGCTTACTCTATGGTGTCAACTAGGAAGCAGGGAAAGAACAGCACTAGCACTGTGAGGGGAGGGATCACTGTGTGAAGGTGTGAAGGTAGAGCTGTAAAGAATACCGCAGAATGCTAGAGATGCCAAGATCATGGATATCTGATTAAAAGAAATTTCAGGTACTTAATGGAGTTGGTCCATAAGGAAAGGCAGTTGGTAGAGCTAGAGGCATGGGGCTGCCCAGACCCACTGGAGCATAAAAGGTGCCCCAACATGCCTACATGCTGCCCATGCTGTTACAGGACCTAGTGGTTGGCTTGCTGCACTTATCTTGCTTTAGTCTAATTGTTTCTTGCTGTCTCCACATTTTAGCCTTTTGGAATGAGAATGTTAATTCTATGCCTTTGCATATGAGAAATAAATAACTTGGCTTGTTATTTTAAATTTTAAATATTTTAGAGATAGCTTTAGAACTTTGAAATTGGGGTCTTTGAACAATGTTAGAACTGTTAAAATTTGAGAAACTTTTAGAGATTAAATAAATGCGTTTTTCAATTATGAAATAAACATAAGATATGTGGAAGCAGAATTTGAAAGCCATTTAAATTAAAGTGATTGGTTTGTCAGGTTGACAGAGGTAGACTTGGGATAGTTACTCATCCTTGTTCCCTTGACTGGATTTAGAATTTTTTGGGAATACTTTTGGGTGTATCCATGAGAGTTTTCTCAAGAGGTTTAATAAAGGGGAAAAACCCACCCTGAATGTGAGGAGTAGAATCCCATGGATAGGAATCTTGAACTGGAGAGAGAGAGAGAGAGAGAGAGAGAGAGAGAGAGAGAGAGAGAGAGAGAAGGGAGGGAGGGTGGGAGGGAGGGAGGGAGGGAGGGAGGGAGGGAGGGAGGGAGGGAGGGAGTAGGAAAGGGAAGGCAAAGGAAAGGAAAAAGTAAGGGAAAGAATATCTTACGTTTTTAAATTTTGTGACTTGAAAAATATTCTCTACAACCTGGCCCACAAATAAAAACAATCCCGTTCTTCCATTTCAATCCATATTCATTCCTTTTAATTGCCATATTATTTGGTCTTGGATGACTGGTATACTGAATAGGAATGCAGATATCCCTGACTTGCCCTCATGGGGAGCATTTAGCCTGTCATCAATAACTGTGATAGCAATAGTAGGTTTTATAGCCACGTTCTTTATATGAATGTGAAAGCTCCTTTCCTATCTTAGTTTGCTTGAAGATTTTTAAAGCTACAAATCAATGTTAAGTTTTTCTACATGTATTGATGAGGCATGTTCTTCTTTATTCCGTTGATATGGTAAATGCATTGATTGTCAGACATTGATCGAGATTAGCAAAACTCATTTGATATGATAAAGTCATATCAGAGAAGGAAATGATAAAATTCTATTTACTGTGTCTCCATAAAGCATAGAAAATATGAAAATTTGAAAGTAGCATAATTATATAGGTAGCATTTAAGATCCTAACAGACGGTAGACTGATTAAGTTTGTTCTCATTACATCTATATTTACTACCCAAATTCCATGGTTTTCTCAAATATTTTATGCAATATAAAAGCTGGTGCTCTTTTTAATTGCAAAACCAAAAAAAAAAAAAAAGATTTATTATTTAAGCAAAAAAATAAGTCCTTGATATGAACATAGTATAAATTCAATGCTATGCACATCTTAAATATTTAGGATAAACATCAGTACACATATATCTAACCAGCTTCTTTTCAGTAAAATGTAACATTCTGACACATTTATTTTAATGGCATAATACCTGATTTTACTCTACAACTTTAGAAATTTTTCGTCTTATAACGAAAAATTCTCCCCCTCCCATTTTTTCTTTCATGGCATCCATTTTGAATTTTAACAAATCTTAGCCAATTTCAATATCATGTACTACTACAGTACTCCTAAAACTTGACAGTCTTCCTCTGAGGTACATATGTGAATTGCATATGTAATGTTCAATATCTTTTATACAGCCATCCCTTACCCAAGAATTACCATAATTCACTGATCGTGGATATATTTTAAAAGAACTAAGCTCAGTCATAGAAAATTCACAGCGGGATCTTCAAACCCTCCAAGTCTTTGGCTGAATATTTCATATACTCTTTAGTAAGGATAGCACACACACGTGTGAACTGCCTTCTCCTTGACTGTCAATGTGTGACGGCTGAATATGCACAAGCAATTGGCATGCTGGTCTCCCACTTGCTGCTCACAGGTTAAAAAGCAGCTGTCACCCCAATACTAGCCTTCGGATCAGGAGCGCAATCAGCTCAGGCAAGCACAGATTCCATTATGCCATCAGCTCCACCCTAATCCTGCCATCCCACTGAGAAGGGCTGTTAGAGGCAGATCCAGCAAGAGGCCCAGCTGCAAGTTTCTTCTTAGTTTTCTGAGACTTGCCATCAGTGGCAATCCGCCATGAAGTCTCATGTGAAGCACTGGTCCACAGCTTTCATCTACAGACATTAAATCAAGCAGTTTTTTTTTTTAAATCATTTTAAATTTTTCCTCCCTTCCTTTTCTACCCTGTTATTCCTAGTATGGCTTGCTTATATTTTTTAAAGCTGTGCATACTGTCTACAGATTTTTAGCTTGAACTAACATCTATCTGAGCTAAAAATCATCCAATACTTTATGTTTAAGGATAGCAGCTTTGCCAATTAATGTGTTCATTCCAGATTGCATTTAGCTAATGCCTTCCTTTTCTCCAGCCTAACAGCTCAGTGGATTGCAAAATTATTGCAACAGCTTGACCATGATGCTTTGTTCGCTTTTAAAAAGTAAATCTTTAGGCACCAGCCGCACTCTGCCTAAAAGTGCTTTGTCATTTCCTAGTGGCTACATAGTCAAAGGAGCTGTGTAAACTCAAGTTAATCTCCTCACTCCTTGGAGCTCTACATCCCATACCCATCTCCACTGCCTCAGGAATTCTTATTGAATTTGACCTTCTGCTCATTGAATTAGTGTCAGCTATCATTCTTGGTGTACATTTGTTAGATTCAATCTGTCCTATAGGGGAATGCCAGGCAGAGAAACGCTAAGTGTATTAAATAGTCAGAGAGGGAAGACCACAGAAATTGGGACTTAGAGTCGCTGTGGAGATCAAGGGAACTAAGTTCATGTTGCTGCTTCCTTTCTTTCAAGGAGGCTACAATCACAGCAGGAAATGTAAGGCTTTATAGTCAGCCTTCCAGAGTGTAAGGAATACTGAGTCTGGACATTTGCTAAGTGAAGAAGTGGTGTGTGTGTGTGTGTGTGTGTGTGTGTGTGTGTGTGTGTGTGTGTGACTGTGTTAATGCTAGTAGGAAAACAACCATATGGAAATATGGAAAATTCTAAAACTTCAGGTCTTCTATTAAAAAAAAAAAAAAAAAAAAAAAGCCACTAGCTATGAACATCTGCCTCCAGCAAAGAGCAGTGTCTCAGAGTGAATGAACTAAGCAATCAAATCCTTCTTAGCAATGTGGATCACAATATGAACTCACTCTAATCTGCAAACATTCATGACTAGGTCATACTGCGTTTGTGTTGTGCTTCCCTGGGGAATCTCTATGCCTGATCCAGGGCTATGTTGAAAACTGATAAACAAAGACAGAGAATATACAGCAATCATCCCAGGGAGAAGAGCTAGAAGGGTCAGAGTTCAGTCATCAGCCACTTGCCTGCTATGCATGTGGCCACAGGTTAAAACTCCTCTACTACAAAATTAAGAAGACATCTAAAAAACTTTTAGTAGTAAGAAATTAAATTATTTTTACTACTTTTGTTATTGGGTTACTCTACACAATCTGATGGCAAGGGCCTATTGCTAATGACAACATCTACATAACTCATTGAATGTGGAGAATAGGTCAATCTAGTGTCTAATTAGAGCTTTCACCTCTCATTCATGATACCGGAAGGTAAAAGTACCTTCATACTACCACAGAAGAAAGATAACCACCAACTCAGCTACAAATCCTACGGTGACCTGCCTGCAAGAGACACTGGTGCAAGAGTGGTACAAACATTGTTATAGTAACCAAGCACTATCTGATTAGACTTAGGAACCATTCCATGAGATGGAACCCATGTTCTCAAATAGCCAAAAACCTGTGATTATATAAGCCATGCGCCTCAGGGAAAGCCACATACTATTGCATAGTACTGTTCTGCTAAAGAGCATAACAATCAAATGACTCTTACTAACATTCTTCTCTGCTCCTACATCAGTGCCTTACACAGCAATCATCCGTGCGTGAGGCTTTCTCCTGCAGTAGATGGAAATAAAGACAATGTTCAGAAGGTGAGAGACTTTGGAACACTCAGTCCCAAATGGGATATCTCCATCAAATACTTCTGAAGAAAGATAGTAAGAGCCAGTGGTGATAGAGGAGTCAGAGGAAAACAAGCCTTGACAACAGGACCAATGCACGTATGAACTCTCAGTATTATTTTTTTTTTTAATTACTAGTACAGGTGAATAGCAAGGCCTTTAAAATTAAGCATCAGAAGCAAGAACCATCCTATTTAAAGCCAATTCAAATGGTGAATTTAAATTTAATGAAGAAAATAATCTAAACCAAAAGACATGTCAAGTATCCACTCAGCCTACCAACTCTTCGAAAATTTGAGAGCTGTTTGATAACAGACACTGCCAGAGAAATCTATAAACTCCAAGTGCAAGATAAAATACAAACTTGACAAGCATCCAGAAACAGATCTTGCATGTCTAGTAAAAGGAATGAATCTAGAAGCAAGGCACATACACAATAAGGCTAAGTGAAATGTAAGGAAGGTTGTCTTTCATTGCATTTCCCTCTAAGCTTGACTTTCTAAAGAACTGGTTCCTTGGGGTGAAACAGTGTATTTTAGCCTCAGGAAGAAAAAATTTGGCATCGTAACATGAAGTTTCTCTAACATTTCTTCCAGTATTCCAGAACATAGCAAAACATCCTTGAAGGACAAAAACCCTAGGAAGATGTCTCTAATCACTCAGAGATGCAAAGCTGCATTGGCCATCTACATAAAAAGACCAGGTCCAGAACAATAAAGAGGAAAAGAGTGAGTGACACAGAGGGGACAGCAGGGGACCCTGAGATGCCTGAGGCCTTCTCAGCTCAAATGAGCAATTCACAGGCTATAGTCCCCTGAAAATCAATGGCCAACAAAGCCACCAAGGGCCAGTGGCTTCTGGGTTCTTTGTTTCATGATTGCAGAATAAATTTTACAGACATCAGGAAAGCAGATGTTTAGAAAGTTTATTATAGTGTGTTATGAGATTAGAAGCAAACAGAATTTTTATTTAGCAAGAGGACGCGAACATTAACCTGCTAGTGTAAAGACTTTTTATAGGATGTATGGTAGAAATAGGGTTGAGACATAGAAGGGGGAGATGCCCAGTCTAGTTAGCATTCATGAGGTATCTGTGCTCCTCTCCATACAGGTATGTGAACTGAAGTCTTGATCTCACCCTTACGGCTTCCAGGCAGCTGTGATAAGAAAGCTAATAATTACACACAGAGAGAGAGAGAGAGAGAGAGAGAGACAGAGAGACAGAGAGACAGAGAGACAGAGAGACAGAGAGACAGAGAGACAGAGACAAGAGAGACACAGACAGAGACAGATAGACAGAGAGAGACAGAGACAGAGAGAGAGACACAGAGAGAGAGGTCAGTGTCCTTCCAAGTCAAAAGATATTTCTGGGTTGGTTTGCACCAGGACAGAACTATCTTCTGGGCAAGAATAAGAATCGAGGTCCGTCCTTAATCTGTCTGACACGTTTTTATCTCCCATTCTTATGAGTGAGAAACATGTGTTAGGGGGTCAAGCTAAGGATGGGGCAAGAAAACTCCAGTCTGTTTACACCACTGCGATTAAAAAACAAACAAATCAGTATTCTGCTGCCTTGGTTTTGTTCACAGAAGGTAACCAGGAAAGTTTTGACATCAGCAATGCTAGAATGGTTTTTTATACTTGTACTTTATACTTGTTTAGAATGTTTTTTTTCCCTCTTGTTCTCTACAGAACTTTATGACTGTGAGGATGGGTAGTCTATCTGCTGAAGAGACCATGCTCGAGATTAAGGGCACTTACTGTTCTTACAGAAGATGTGGGTTTGGCTCCCACGAACCGTATGGCAGCTCACAAGTATCTAGAACTCCAAGTCCAGGGGATCTGATTCCCTCTTCTGGTATCACGTGTAGTACCTATACATACATGCAGGCAAATATTCATACTCATGAACTTTTAAAAGAGAAATTAAAAAAAAACACACACACCAAAGAACGAGTAGTCTACAAAGAACATGAAGGAAAAACTGCTTCATATTAGGAAAATTGGAGCCAGAAAAAAAAAAGTTTTCCTATAAAACCATCCACCTCTAGAAACAATAACCATATTTCACTAAGAGCTACAGAGGTTTTGATTTGTGAAATAGCAAAGGTTATATTGCAGGTGAGACAGTGGCTTTATGGTAACTCACTGACAGAAGGAAACACTAATGTGTTTCTTTGTCAACAAATACCAAGAGTCTTAAAATGTATGATGCTTCAACCCCGCAATGTTCTGAGACTCCTTCCTAACAACTTATACTTGAAAAAAACAAAAAATGTTTTATTTAAAAAGACTTCATCATAGTACTTACTATTTTAAAAAAGTAAATTCATGTTGTAGTACATTCTGCAGTCATGAAATACTTATGCAGATAATAACGTGAACAAAATAATTATAATGATGATAAATGTAAAACAGGACACTAAACTTCATACGCAGAAAGGGCTCAATGACAGTTTTAAGTGCATATTTAGCAAAGACCAGAAAGGAAGCAAAGCACTCTATTTAGTTTATCTTTAATGTATATAATTTTCCTTTATTTGTTTATATTTAAATTTTCAATTTTCTCTAATACGTATAAAATTGTATACTAAAAGTAAAAAGCTAAGAAAGAAAGAACGGAAAGCTTAAGGAAGATCGGGAATAAATGGCAGCTGCCTGCCATGTAAGCCACACCAATGCTGGCTGCTTTTCTACCCGAGTCAAACCACTACATATTCATGTAGCTGATATCCAACATCCGATGGCAAAACTCCACCTCTGAGTATAAAATCCACCTTGGTACCACTAAGATGAAAACCTTTCAGATTGTGTAAAACATGATGAAAGATGGAATATGTGGTGATGGGAACCATAAGCCTCCTAAATGCTGGAGAATACTGGATGAATTCAACTTCTTCAGGATTATGTTAGGCACAGTGTGTAGATGTCTCATCAATACTGATATTAGTTTTTTGAATTTTTAAGTTGCAAGATGGACACCATCTTCTTTTTTTTCTTTTTGAAAACCTTTGTTTTATTTAGTTTTAAGATTTATTTTTATTATTTTATTTTGCATGTGTGTCTGTTCTCCTTACGTTTATGTATGTGCACCATGTGACCCAAGAAAGCCAGAAGGTAGATCCCAAGAACTGGAGTTACAACTAGTTATAAATAACCATTTAGGTGCTGGGGCTATCAAACCTGGGTTCACCGGAAAAGAAATGGGTGCTCGTTACCACTGAGGCATCTCTCCATGCCCCTCCTTTTTTCTTTTTAGAATTATTTTTATTTTAAAATTTATTTAATAAAATATATTTATTTTAAATTTATTATTGTTAATTATTATTAGTGGTGGTGGTGGTAGTGTGTGTGTGTGTGTGTGTGTGTGTGTGTGTGTGTGTGTGTTTGTGTCCCTGATGTGTATGTATTAAAACAGACAAACATATGCCCCATTGAATACATGTAGGAACTGACAACTTTCAGGAGTCAGTTTTCTCCTTCCACTGTGGCTCAGGGATTGAATTCAGAACACCAGGTTTTTGTAGTTAGTGATTTTACCCACTGAGCCATCTCACTGACCCGTGTTATCTTCTTTTAACAGAAAAAGAAAGAAAGATAGAAAGAAAGAAAGAAAGAAAGAAAGAAAGGAAGAGAGAGAGAGAGAGAGAAAGAGAGAAGGGAAGAAAAGAGAGGACTAGGATAGACTGAAAAAAAAATATGCCAAAAGTTACAATGACTCCATAGGCTAGAGAAGTCTTCATTCTGTGTGCCACCAAAGTTAGAAGATGCTTTGAGGAAGCCTAGCATTCAGTTTCTGTTTAGCTGGCTGCTTTTAAGGCAAGCTTTCAACAAGAGTTGTGAGCAAAATCTCAGCGCAGAAAGACTTTTAGTATAATATTTTTATCCTAATATACTTGTGTTAATTCTTTGAGAATTTCATACACACATATGAGATATCATTTAATCTTTCAGTTTGCTCTGGAACATAGAGTAAAGGTGAAGCCAAGAAATGTGAAGACAACTGAATCAATTTAGACCATTAAAATGAAGCCAAGTCCCTCCTCATATCAAAACAATTACAAAAACAAAAACAAACAAACAAACAAACAAACAAAAACATAAAATAAAAAAGAAGTGAAAAAATGTTTTCAGTTCAGTAGTGGGGCTGAGGAGACAGCTCTGTTGTTGGGATGTTTGAAGACCAGAATTCAGTCTCTAGAATGCACATACAAAATAACAAAAAGCCAAGTATAGTGATACATGCTCATAACCCCAGTCCTGGAGAGATAAAGGCAGATAGATCCCAGCCGTTCTAATCTACTAGCCAACTTCTAGGTCAGTAAGAGACCTTATTTCCCCACAATAAAAAATAAAATAACCACACAGATAGACAGCAAATGAGGGAGGCCACCCGAAAATAAAAATGTAGATGCATGTAATCACTACAAAATATAAGTTGCTTAATTTTGTTAATTCCATATTTGAGTTCAAAGTTATCATATTTGCATTTTAAACTGGAAACATGCTATATAAAAGTCAATGGTAATAGGTATGTTAATAATCTCTATTTTTTTTACATTTTTTTTCTTTCTTAGAGGACATTAAATAAATACTGACAGGTTGGCAGAGAGATGATACATGAGAAGCATTTTATGCCTATTACCTCTTAGTGGCTGTTTTGTTTGTTTGTTATTTATTTAGTGGGTTTTTATACTATGAACTAGGGGTTTGGCGGTTTGTTTGTTTGTTTGTCTTACAATAAAAAACAAAAATTATACAGTTGATTTTTGCCTTAAACTAGTACAGCATGAGTTTGAAATTTGGACATAGAGCCACATGTTGGGAAAGAAAAATCATTTTGAAATGCACCTGTACGAAGTGGGTGGTTCTGCTTAAAACTAACCCGTTACTGCCTGATGCTCTGTGTTTTACCAAAGAGAGCACCAAGACTCACAGTAGCAAGAGTTCTCATGTTTGTTTTCTCAGCCATGCCTGCAGGGACACACAATACACAGATACTCTTGCAGACTTTGAATTCCAAGGACGAGTGTTTTATCATGGGAAAGACCATTGAAATTCATACCCCGTCCTACCATGTGCAATCCACACCCGAAGTCTAATGTCTTTCCTGAAGTTAATTAATGAGTCTGCCTTCCTCTTCCATTAGCTTGGCCACTGATGAAGATATTAAGTAGATTCGTTATTGGACTGAGCTCATAAAGATGAGTACCACTGATGTCATCTCAAGCTAATTCAGCCTAGAAGTCCTTTTAAGCACAACACTCTGATAATCTGAGCAATTACTTAGCTAGGGTGTCTCTCCATTTGTTGAGCAGCATGACATGTAAAAAGAAAAATCTTCCCAAGTCAGGATAAATTATAACTGATGTCCCCCACAGTTCCCACCCTCATTCTGCCTCTTAAGCCCATCTGCCTTGTCTCAGAATGAAATTACATCTGTTTGCCTGAGCTCCAAGAGGAAACAAATGAATCTCAGTGGTCTGATTTGTTTTGGCCTTGATTGTAATTAGAAAAATGAAGCTGAACGAAGGAGACAATTTACCTTTGCAGAAAAGATGGAGATTTGGGGAGAGAAGTCATCATTTCACTGCCGCCAGTCCCTTGGTCTGGTCTGGTCTCAATCTGGCTTCTCCCCAGTCTGTCTTATCTTAATTTTTTTTTCTTGTCATTTATCCTTAATACAAATTCAAACCTTTGCATCAGCACCCAAGATATAGGAACACTATTTTTGGCTTGGATGGCTTGGATATTGCCACCTTCATGTAGAAGAGAGAAGTCTTCATTTTCTGAGTATCATGATGCCATACACCTGGAAAGGGAGATATAATACATTCAACTCCATTTAAGAAGCCACTGTGATTTATTTTTATGGAAAAAAATATATTTCCACCAACTTAGGCTTATTAAATCTTAATTCTTGTGTTCTCTCCTTGTGATATGAGTAGCATGGAAGAAAATAGCAACAAAAATTATCTCTAAACACCTGAAACTGAAAGTTTTATTGAGGTTAAACCAGAACACCCAAATTTCTATAGTTCTAATCATTTTTTTTAACATTATTAGATGGCTGGAGACATGGCTCAGCAGTTAAGAGGGATTGGTGCTCTTCCAGAGGAGTCTAGTTTAGTTCCCATCATTCAGTCGGGTGGCTCACAATCACCTGTAACTACAGTTCCAAATAACCCAGTGTCTACCTTTGGTCACCACTAGGATCAGCAGATACATAGGAAACATGGACACACATAGACACACAGAAATAAAAAATAAAAACAAAACCATGACCAGGTTGACAGGTTGACATATCAGGACTCTAAAGGATTCTCTGTATTAAAACTTCAGATAAGCTGGGTGTGGAGGCATAGGCCTTTAATCCCAGCACTTGAGGGAAGAGGCAGGTAGATCTCTGTAAATTCCAGGCCAGCCAAAGA
Source organism: Arvicanthis niloticus (assembly GCF_011762505.2). NCBI lineage: Eukaryota > Metazoa > Chordata > Mammalia > Rodentia > Muridae > Arvicanthis > Arvicanthis niloticus. The sequence goes on from NC_047662.1 coordinate 58,842,342, forward strand.
ACTACATAGTCAGATACCTTCTAAAAATAAATAAATCATGCCAGGCAGTGGTGGCACACTCCTTTAATCCCAGCAATTGGGAGGCAGAGGCAGGCAGATTTCTGAGTTCAAGGCCAGCCTGGTCTACAGAATGAGTTCCAGGACAGCCAGGGCTATACAGAGAAGCCCTTTCTCAAAAAATGAAATAAAACCAAATAAATAAATAAATAAATAAAATACACAGTATGCCTGAGCCATCTGATGGCACACTGAATAAAAATTGCAACCATCCATCCTTACACGGCAGAGAGTTCTTCCATTCATGTGACTATAATATTGATTACTAATACTACAGCAGTATCATCCTTTAATTTTAAAAAATCTTTGTTTCCTAGAGTCTTTCCTTCCCTCTAAACATTCTAAACAGACCTGACTGACATTGAAAGAATTGTCTAGGTGAAGAAGAACAACTCTAAGTTATAAAACTGACACCAAAGACAATCTGGACTCAGTGCTTGGTGAAACTTCCTAGAACATTTTATTTTTCCTTATCAGTCATAAATGATTTTGGGATTTGTGATAACAATTCTAGTAATTTCTAGACCTGACAAACTCCTGAACAAGAATTTAACAAAAGACTTGTTTCTATCCAACAAAGCTTTTACCATAATCGTAGAGATGCCATCTTCCCTGTAACCAATATGAATACACTAAGAATATAGCAGATTACAAAAACAGAATTCACAAATTCCTTTGATTGTGGCCGAAGTTGCAATTAAACGTGTCAGCTTACCCATTTCCTACTCTCCAAAATTCTCCAACTTCAACAGCACAGCGCAGGGAACAGTAGCTAAGCAGGTCACTCGCTAGATGTGTGCAGCTTTTCTCCCTCCTAATTCTGAGGCACTAGTGAACTTCCCATCAGGGAGACAGAGAAGGGTTTGTGTGACCTCATCTTCTACATAAGGTTAAAGATTTTATATTCATGTAAGCGATTATAATCACTCATTAAAAACAGAAGAAGGGGGCTGGTGAGATACCCCAGGGGTTAAGAGTGAGTACTGTTCTTCCAAAGGGCCCAAGTTAAGTTCTTAGCACCCTGGCTGGGTGGCTTACAATGGTTTGTAACTCCAGCTCCAGAAGATTTGATCTGTTCCTCAGACCTCTGTGGGTACTGTGCTCATATGTGCAAGCCTACAAGCAAAAACACACATACAAATGGTTAAGAACGAAATAAATCTGAAGAAGAGGGGGAGGAAGACAAGGGAGTGAAAAATGAGAAGGGGAGGAAGAGGAGGGAAAGGAGGAGGAGGGGAAGGAAAAAAGGAGGAGGGGGAGGAAAAAGAGGAGGAGGAGGAAGAAGAGGAGGAGGAGGAGGAGATGGGGACAGCTCTGAAGGAGAAGGAAGAAGAGAAAGTAGCAGCAAGAAAATGGAGACATAGCTCAGTTTGTCAAGTGCTGTCATGCAAGCATGGAGACCTGAGTTCAAACCCCAGAACACACACTAAATAAAATTTGGTTGTGATGGAACACACATTATACATGTGTTGCATACAGAGAAGCTGTGAGAGGCACTAGAGAGGTTCTAGAACCTCATAGTTGATAGAATTCTTTCTGCAGGCTAAATTCAATAAATACCGCTAAGTTATTCATCATTAACCTGTGAAAAGAAAAAAGAAATCTACATTTTTTTAACATTTGAAAAACATAAAATCTTCTAATGCCAGGAATAATATAAAATAGATGTCTAATAGATGGGACATTATATGGCTTATGTGTTTCATAAGCTTCCAACTTAAATGCACTTGTGATTTATCTTTATTATTTCTCCTTAAGAGTCACCAATACTCTTAAATTATTTTAGAAGACAATACATTTTTACACTAACGAGTACTAACTAAAATACGATGCGATGTGACTACTAATGTCCAGCAGAACCTTTTAGATAATGAAAGTGGTTTTTTTTTTTTTACATAGTATGACTGTTGTCCTTCCTGCATCTCACCAGTGCACACAGGATGTGAATTTCGCATTTTATTATTAGCTCAAATTAGAAGCTCATCATTGGTCCCACGGTCAGAATAATGCAGAACAAACCGGCCTTCATCGTGTTATCACCGCTCTGCCATGTGCTGCCTAAGCTTTTGTATTTACTAAGATTATCTCAGTTTTGATGAAAAGATCTCATGAACATTCATGTGTGTGTGTGTGTGTGTGTGTGTGTGTGTGTGTGTGTGTGTGTGTGAGCAAGGGTGCATATGGATGGGTGTGTGTGTGTGTGTGTGTGTGAGCAAGGGTACATATGGGTGTGTGGGTGTGTGTTCGAAGTTTCTATTTGCCTGGGTTTGCAGTTCAAATATTGAGGGCTCTAGGTGAATAGCCATATGCTTATCCCTTGCCAAACAACCAAAGACGAACATATAACTTGTTGTTCCACAATGCATAATGTTGAATATATGTGCATAATTGCTAACAATCTAAAAAAGAGGAAAGGTTGGGAGACTTTCTCTCGCTGATTCTAGGTAATGTGTCCTAAAGAGGGAAATAGTAATGTGTGTGACAGTCTTCCAAAAGAACAGTGTCTCAAGGCATTTAACATTTTGGGGGTTACTAATTCAGAGGCTTCAAGTGAAAGTATTGCAATCTTATTGAAAAGAAACATGTAAGATCTTTATTAATGAAATGCCTTGGTCCCTAAGTGCCAAAGAAAAGCTTTCAGATGATGAATCCCTTGTGTTCTGGTCTGTGCTGTTCTCGATGACTCTTTTCCCTTTGGCTTTTCTCCCTTCTTGTTTCTCCTTTCTCCTTATTTTTCATAGATAGCCCTTTAAATACTGTCTATTTCCCACTAAAAATTACTTGCTCTGATATGGTAGACATAGCCGAGCAGGAACACAACTCTTGGTTGAATTTGTCATTGAGACATAACGTTTTGGTCATTAGAAAGTAGCCTGAAACAATGAATTCCCTTCACATAAGCCATTGAGCTACCATGGAAAGATAATGACTTCCTGTCACTTCCAACCTCTGTCTCATGCAAACCCCCGACCTGGAGGCAGAGAGGCTTTGAAGCTCATTAGCCATTCCCCCAGAGCCACCAGCACTGAGTTTCTCATCTCTTGGTGCCTAACATAAAGGATCGTGTGCCTCTCAGCCCTGGTGGGATTTTATTGGCAAACATGATAGAGTGCTAACCTAAGGGGCTTAAATTTTAAGAAACTGAACATTCTTGGTGTGATTAAAGTGATCGTGTTGATAGGATTTTAAAAACTTGAATGTAATTGCATTTTTATTGAAACTGTTTCATCAACTTTTAGTGAGGACAATATATACAATTCAGTAAATCAAAAAAACACATTTTCTTTTGTTTCTCATATATATATATGTCTTTCCTTAACCAGGAATTACACTGAGGAAAGGAAATAATTTTAAAGGCCAGGCACAAAGAATGTTTTCCTAATGTATCCAAAAGAACTATTCTCTTTTCCATTTTCTAAGCTGGCTGCAAACTTTAATTTTATATTGTATTTCAAAAAGAATGAATGTGAAGGAAACGTCTCTCAACCTGGCTTTCCTGACATTGTGGTAGCGAGAGCCAGACTACTGATCATGTACTTTCATGAGAGTTGATTTGGTTAAGTTCTTAAGTCATCATCATCATCAACAACATCATCATCATCACAGATTGCTGTTTAGAATACTGTGGTTTCAGTTTTTATTTGTTTTTAAGTGACTTTTTAAATGTGCAAGCTAGAAATAAAACTAAGCAAAGCAGCAGGACATTATTTACAATAACTGCCTTTTCAGTTTTATGTCGAGCCAAGGCAACATCATTGTTAATAACTTCTGCTTCTTCTGTTTTTGTTGTTGAATTCATTCATTCATTTATTCATTCATTCATTTATTCATTCACTTTTCATCCAAACTGCAGTCACCATCCCTCCTCTGCTCCCAGTCCCACACTTAAAATTTCTCCCCCTATTATCCCTTCCCCTTCTATTCAGAGAAGGAGATTCCCCCCTCCATGGTTACCACCTCACCCCTAGGACATCAAGCTGCCATTAGCTAAGCACATCCTCTACTCCAGTTACAGGAAGAAGATCCATTGGCAGGCAACAGAGTCAGAGACAGCCCTTGCTTCAATTGTTCAGGGAACCACATAAAGACAAAGCTGCACATCTGCTACAAATACATAGGGGTCCTAGGTCTAGCTCCTGCATGCTGTTTGGTTAGTAGTTCAGTTTCTGTGAGCCTCCTGGGACCAGGTGAGTTGACTCTGTAGCTCTTCCTGTGGTGTCTTTGACCTATTTTGTTCAATTCATAAGACTTCCCTGATACCACCTGATGTTTGGCTGTGGGTTTCTGCATCTGTTTCCATCAGGGGCTGGAAGAAACCTCTCAGGAGACAGTTATGGTAGGCTCCTGACTGCAAGCATAACAGAATATCATTGATAGTGTGAGGGATTGGCTATCTTGCATAGGATGTGTTTCAAGTTGGGCCAGTCATTGGCTCACCAATCCCTCCGTCTCTGCTCCATCTTTATCTCTGAGCATATTGCAGAACAAACGTACGCTTGAAAGTTTGTGGGTGGGTTACTGTCCCCAACCCTTCACTAGAAGTTCAAAGTGGTCACAGGAAGTGACAAATTCCATCTCCATATCACCAACTGGTAGGAGTCTCATCTAGGGTCACCGCCATAGACTCCCCAAAACCCCTCCCATCCCAGGTCTCTGCTTACTCCCAGAGATAATCTCAGTCAATTGTCATTTCCTCTCCCACACCCCCTTCCTCACACCCCAACCCCATCAACATTCCCCTCCTGACAAACTCTATCACCCAGTTCCCTCTGTCATCCACCTTTGATGACTATTTTATTTTCTCTTCTGAGTGAGACTCATACTTCCTCTCTTGGGTTTCTTTGGGTCTGTGAATTGTAGTATTGTTGTCTTATACTTTACAGCTAATATCCACTTATATGTGAGTTGCATACCATGTGTGTCCTTCTGGGTTTGGATTACCTCCCTCAGGGTGATTTTTTTTTTTTAGTTCCATCTATTTGCCTAGAAATTTCATGATGTCTTTGTATTTAATAGCTAAATAATATTACATTGAGTAAATGAACCACATTTTCTTTATTCACTATTTGATTGAGGGACATCTAAGTTGTATCCAGTTTCTAGCTATTATAAACAAACCTTCTATGAACATAGTTGAACAACGGTCCTTGTGGTATAGTGGGGCATCTTTTGGGTATATTGCACAGGTATGGCTGAGTCTTGGGGTAAAACCAATTTTCTGAGAACCTGCTAAATTGATTTGCCAGGTGGTTGTTCCAGTTTGCATTTCCACCAACAATGGAAGGGTGTTCCCCTTGCTCCGCATCTTCCCCAGCATCACTTGGGATTTTGGTCTTAGCCATTCTGATGGGTATAAAATGGAATCTCACAGTCATTTACATTTGCATTTCCCTGATGACTAAGGACATTGAACATTTCTTTAAGCGTTTCTAGGCCATTAGAGATTCCTCTGTTGAGAATTTTCTGTTTAGCTCTGTACACCATTTTTTTTAAAATGCCTTATTTGATTTGTTACTGACTAATTTCTTGAGTTCTTTACATATTTTGGATATGAGTCCTCTGCTCAATGTAGGATTGGTGAAGATCTTTTCTCATTCTGTAGGTTAACATTTTGTCCTATTGATGGTATCCTTAGCCTTACGAAAGCTTTTCAGTTTCAAGAGGTCCCATTTATTAATTATTGTCAAAAATCAAGTGTCCATAGGTGTCTTGTGTATTTATGGTTTTTTGATTAGATTCCATTGGTCAACCTGTCTGTTTCTATACCAATACTATGTGGTTTTATCACTATTTGCTCTGTAGTGTAACTTGAAGTCAGGGATGTGATACCCACAGTTCTTTTATTGTACAAGACTTTTTAGACATTCTGAGGCGATTTTTTTTTCCATATAAAGTTGAGACTTGCTCTTTCAAAGTCTGTAAAGAATTGTGTTGAAATTTAGATGGGAATTGCATCGAATCTGTAGATTGCTTTTGGTAGGATGGTCATTTTTACTATGTTAATCCAACCTATCCATGAGCATGGGAGATCTTTCCATCTGATTTCTTTCTTCAGGGACTTGAAGTTCTTGTCATACTGGCCTTTACTTGCTTGGTTAGTGTTACTCCAAGATATTTTATATTATTTGTGCCTATTGTAAACGGCACTGTCTCCCTAACTTCTTTCTCAGCTCATTTGTCATTTGTATAAAGGAGAGCTACTGATGTCTTTGAGTTAATTTTGTATCCAGTCACTTTGCCACAGGGCTTGATGTAGTGATACCTCTGCTCTGAAGATGCCACATTGCTCTAGATCTTCTTGTTTGTGCTCTTACACTGGCCTTTAGCCATCTGATTGTCCCTAGATATTCCTGGTGTAGCAGGTATAGGAAATGCAGACCTAATCTAGATATTCTCCCATGAGAAGCCTTGGAGCGGATGTTCTTGGTGTAGCAGGCCTGGATATTCCTCGTGAGTCAGGCCTGGTTGAGATCAGTAGAGCAGTAGCCACACAATGGAGCTTGGGGAATCACAAGCAGCTAGCTCAGGGCAGCTGGGAGAAAAGCAGGGGAATGGTGTGGAAAGGATCTGGTGGGTAGATGGTGACCAGACACTGGAGCTCTGACTTCTGCTTTTAAAGGTACCTGATACTTATGGCTCTAGTACACTTCTGAAATGTGGATTTCTTTGTAAAATATTTTGCCTTAAAGGGGGGGCAGATGAATTATTTACTAAATAGAATAATATATTTATCCAAAATAGTAAATATATATTTTAGGATCATTAACTAATTCATCTAAAGTAAAGATCTATCAGTAATCCCCATAGAGTGCCCTATCTTAAGTATTTACTTATCGATTGAAAATATTTTACTAGAAAAATAATTTCAATGACAAATTATGATTAAATGCAATGATCTCTTAACCTCTCAGCTCATTTTCCCACAAAAATGAGTCATTTCTAGGCTCTATATGTTTCTAATCACTCAATTTTAATTTAATTAAATGACACTATGATCAAACAAAATATTCTATTATAAATATATGTTTAATAGTCAAGAAGTAACTCCTATTAACCTGCACCTGGGACAGAAATATAAAATTCCTCCTAAGTGCTGGAGAGAAACCTTTCTGCAAGTGGCAGACATCTTAAGGACAATCTTCAGTTATCACATCTCCATCAATGTGAGCACTTGGGGAGTTGATGTTCTTTATACTAACTGACCAAAGTCAATATACACTCCAATTACAGTGAGATGAACCTGACAGTTCATATCATCTTCCTGAAGGCTGTCTGCCTCCTTGAGTATAAAGTACAGACAAGCTGCCAGAAGTTTATTCAAGCCTGGGTTGCTTTCTTGTTGTTCAGAGGACGCTGTTTGTCTGATAGCTCAGCAAAGATGCTGCGGACTTTCTTAGGTAAACTAATTAATTTTCTTTTGAGTTCTATTTTCTTTCTGCTAGAATGCTAAAAATCTAGTCAGTAGCTTAATAGTTTGAATGTAGTTTATTTAGCCATTTTATTCTGGGTCATAATCCCTAAAATAGCATACTGTGCTAACATCATACACTTTAATTCCAAATGCTTTCAGATATTTTTAACTATAAAAAGTACTTCAACTTAAATTGGAGAATATTCTTATAACCCTGTAACTGATAAAACATGTGGAGACTATATTCAGAAGTTAATGATTTGCTACTAGTTAAGCACTTAGCAATTTGTGGAGTTTTTCTAGGTGACATCGTTTTAAGTATAAAACACCCATGGAATTATTTGTAAAATAAAACCAGACTATCTTCAGGTAGCAGCCAATGACTCATTTTGCAGATGATGTGATTGAAGTGTCTTCACATCCTCCTGAGGATCCATATTGCTAGAATTAGTGAAAGAAGGCTTCCTACGCTTTTCTCTTCTAAGTGTTTAACACTTACACATATCAGTATAAAATGACATATTGCTCTTCACTGCTGAGGCTTGTTTTTGGATGTATTTGACTTAGATTGTTTGGCAAGGAATAAATACATACTTACTTTTCTTAAAACCATTACATGATACACAAATCTGAGCAACTAGAAAGTCATAGACGTGCATGTACAGGCAGCATACACACACACACACACACACACACACACACACACACACACACACACGAGAGGGGGGCAGAAAGAGCATACCTGATCCATAGATATTTCAGGTTAAACAAGTTTTGTTTTATTTGGAATTCTTTACCAGCATACAAAATGAAAGAACAGCTAGTAATGATCATGTGGAAGACAAAAGTTTAGAAGAGTGTGGTAGTCACTTCAGCAATCAGAAAGCTGGCTCATCTAGGTCTAAAAAGACATCCCCTGAAGAGACATGAGTCTATTTCTATTTGAACTTAAATTAATGAAAACTAAATTAAATTAGAACTTGAGATCTTGTATCACACTGACATCCTTCTTTCTCTTTGTGCATCTGTATGGGGTTGAATGTGCGTATGGAGCCTACATATTTATGTGCAAACATATAGAGGACATACGAAAATATTGGATGTCTTCCTGTATCACCCCATCTTAGTTTTTAAGACAAGTTCTCTTACTGAGCCTGAAGTTTGTCATTTGGTCTAGGATAACGGCCAGAGAATTCTTGAAATAAACCCAACACTGATGTTCAAGCATGTGCAGCCATGTCTGGATTCTGTATGGATACTGAGGATTTGAATCCAGGTTACTTTGCCACCAGAGCAAACCCTCTTACTAATGAGAAATCCACCCAGTCCTAAAGCAGGGTATTTCAGTTTTTCAATCAACAAATGAGGACAGTGTCCATCTACATTGTAAAGACAACATCCATCATCTCAAAATGTTCTGTTTGACAGCCCTGGTCTAGATCATGTTTCCACCATAAAGAAAATACCCATTTTAAAATAGAAAATCACTTTAAGATACATTCGGATGCATGTCATGAACTTCACTCAAACTCACTTAAATATTAGCGTGGGTTTTCTTTTAAACGTACATTGTGAGCTAAATGGCACAACTCAGGACAGCCAGATCCAGTGTGTCAGTTCCTTTTCTCAAGGACTCTTTGCTGTTCCCAATTCTGAGTTGGCTTCATGCTTAATATGGCTACTCTCACAAAAACAAACAAGCAGGCCAGAAATGGTGGTGCACACTGTGGTTTCAGTAATTAGCAGGCTGAGGTAAGAGAATCGGACACCCTAAATTCTAAAAAAAGAGAACAACACCATTCTGATCACTTCTGGGTCAGTAAATTACATGCTTGAAAATTGTGTGCAATCCTGACCTGGAGGATTTTATTGATGCCACAAGTAGAGACCTGTGTCCTTTCTTGGACAGACAGGCTCAGGCAGATAGTAGTCTTAATCAAAGTCTGTGCAAAGAGGTCAGACCAGCAAGCTTGAGGCCAACAGGAACCCAGCACCTCTGAGAAGGACATATTTATCCTGAACATGGAAGAGGCAGCTGCCTACAAATCAAATATATCTTTATGAAAAATCAAAGGATAACGTGAAAATTGGCAAGGATATAATAATAATGTCCACTGTAGTGAGGTGAAATATCTTGATTTATCTTATAATTTTTATACACTTACTAAGATATCCTTTGAAATGTGACAATTTAGAAGTCCCCATTCCTGCCCACCTGCTCCCAAAACATGCAAGCATAAAAATAAACACCAGATACATCTCTATTTTTAAGTTATGTATGGATCTGACATTTGAGTAGGTGGAAAAAAGTCAGGCAAGTGACAAGGGTTGTGCTACCACAGAAGATAATTAAAATATAATATTAAAAGACCTTCTATCTGGGCAGAATGCAAAAAAGAAAATCCAAATTAGCATATCTGACAAACCTGTCCCAAGACAGATCTGTTTTGTTTTCTTTTGTTTTTTTTTCTCTATGTATATTCATTGTTCACAATACTGTGTTGCCCAAGGCTATTTTTTAACAAGTACACATTGTATAGTGAACATGTTCCCTTCCTTTGTCCCCTCCCTACTGTTTCTCCCCCTTCCTTGTCCTATTGTTCCCCTTTTTCTCTAGACAATCTCACCTCTATTTTCACATCATATGTATAGATATGATTTTATGTGTCTATATAAAATTGAGAAACCACAAATGAGAAAAAGCATATGATATCTGCCTTTCTAATATTGTCAGACTCTGCTTAATACAACCATCTCCAGTTGTATCCATTTTCCTGCAAAGGACATAGCTTCATTCTTTTTTCTGGCTGAAATAATAATTCCATTGTGTACATACATTTTCTTTATCTAGTACTGTGTCTTTGGATACCTGGGTTGGCCCCATAAATCAGATACTGTGCCTAGCACTGTAATAAACACAGACATGTAAATATCTCTGCAATACACTGTTTTAAATACCCAAGTGTGATGTAGCTAGACCATATGATAGATCTCTCTTAGTTTTTTAGAATCCAAATTAGTTTTCATACTGGCTAGACCACTTTACCTTCTCACCAACAGTATATAAAAATCCTATTCTATTCATATCCTTACCAGAATTTGTTTTCTTGATCACTGATGTTGCAGGTTATTTGATCACATTGTGAACCCAGAGATTGTATTGTCTACTGAAAAAAACAAACAAACAAATGAACAGACCTGTTTTTAATTATGGTGTGGCTTAGCCCTTAACACACACCTTTAATCCCTCTGGTGGGAATACAGATACACCCTTAGTATACACCTTTAATCCAAAAACAATAAAGGTACAGTTAGTTTTTAAACAGAAGCACCGATATTTAAAGTGATGTCTAAGTGAGTGGCAAAAAAAGGTGATGAATCAGAGAAAGATTTGACAGATTAGGATATGCCCAACTCTCTCAAGAAGAGAGAAGAAACAGAAACTACTTAAGAGAGCAGTTCAGAAAAAGAGAAAAGAAGAAAAGAAGCAGTTTTACCAAGAAGCTTTACAGAGACAGATTGAAGAGAGAACAGGCTAGACATAGGTAAAGACAGAATGAGCCAGAGAATGAGAAGGAACCTGATGAGTAGAACGTATTGTCAAGTTAGTATGAGACTAAGCAGAGCAATTCAGTGAGAAGCTGAGAGAAGCCAGATTGAATCAGTCAGCTTGGATCAGCGTTTGAACCAGAACAGCTGAGTGAAATTAACAGTAAAAGCTCAGAAAGAACTAGAAAAGTTAAGCTTATTCATCAGTAAGTCACAGAGGCTGGAAACATTCTATACCTAAATAAGATTGTAGGGAGGCTAGAAACCTCCAAGACTAGGCCTAGGTTAGCAGGCTGAGGCGAATAAAACATACATTTAAAGACTGTCATTCTGACTAAGATGAGAGGGAGTCTTAATGTAGTTTTAATTTCCATTCCTCTGACAGTGAGACAACTTTTTTTTCATATTTGTTTGTGTTTCATCTTTTGAGAGTGAAATTCTATTTTTGTTAACTCATTTATCTATTAAGTTGCTCGGTTTCTTGTTATTTCTACTTTTTAGAGTTTTTTATTATAAATACTAATTTTCTTTTTTTTCTTTTTTTTATTTTATATTTTATTTACATTTCAGATGCCATCCCCTTTCCCCATTTCCCCTCCCTAGAAAGCCCTATCCCATTCCCCCTCCTCCTTTTTGCTTTTATACATTTTTTAAATGTTAATCAAAGGCTTTATAAGTTCGGTAATGCTCAATCAGAAGTGTAACCCAATACCCAACCTAGATATATAAACTATCTTTGACTGGTGGAGACACGTGAACATCTGCCTCCATGCCCCCCCCCCCCTTCTCTCTCTCATCACCTAGCTTCACCTTTCCTGTTAAAATAAAACTTTTCTCTCAAAATGCAATTAAAACATAGTTATTCCTAATTGTACCGGTGAGGTACAAGATAGTCCTAATATTCAGTCCATCATTTTGTTGACTAACCAGAACCTCTGTCATATGTCCTAACTAAAGTGTCTTGGAGTTACTCCAGTTGTGCGGTGACAGCCACTAGGCAAGAATTGCCTCTTTCCATCTACAGACAAATTACTGTCCAGAAAAGGACACACTTGCAGAATAGTCGACTGATTATATCTGCCTAGACAGAGTAATCAGCCCTTAATAATTCTGCATCACTAATGTTTGTCAGATGATTCTGGGCCAGAAGGCTGAAGATTTGATGCTCCAACATTTGGTAGTATAGGGGCTTCCCAGGTGTTCATCAGTCTCTATAAATTGGCTAAGTTTTAGAAGCTATGCTTTGTGCTTCCCCTAATTTCAGTTAACTCAGTCATTCTGGATTTCTGATGGGGTTGAAGACCTATAGTCTCATAGCCAATCCTGGCTATTTACTTTGAGAGAACAGATCTGAGTGGCCTTTTTTCAGCTGACATTCATTCTAAAGCCAAGAAAAAAAGCCAGGTTCAAAACTAATTTTCTATAAGACATATAGATAGCAAATTTTATTTCCCATTCTATAGTCTATTATCTTGACTAAACTGCTTCCTTTGATATGCAAGTTTTTAATCTCATTGTATGGCAATTGTGAATGGTTGGCCTTATCTACCAAGTAAATGAAGTTCTATTCAAAAAATCTCGACTACACCTATATCCTGAAATAGGCATACTTTTTCACTAAAGTTTTCAGAGTTTTCGGTTTTATGTTAATGTCACTAGTGCATTTGAGTTGATTTTTTAAAAATAGGGTGGGTTTTTTTGGGAGGTTTTGTTTTGTTTTTGTTTTCTTTTGTTTTGTTTTACAGGGTAAGAGAACACAAATAGATTTTCACTCTTCTACCTGTGGGATCCAGTTTTCCCAACATCATTTGTTGTTTTTTTCTAATGCGTTTTTTTCTAATGTATTTTTTTCTAATGTATTGTTTGACATCTTTGTCCAAAGTCAAATAGCTATATCTGTGTGGGTTCATATTTGGATACTCTCTTCTGTTCCACTGATCTACAATCTGTTTTGTCCAACCTCCATGCTGTTTTTATTACTATGGCCCTGCAGTATAACTTGAAATCAGATATGACTATTCCTCTAGCATTGATCTTTTTGCTCATATTGATTTGGCTATCCATATCATAGGCATTATAAATTTTAAAATTCTGTTGTAAAGAGGATTTTTAATTTTGAGTAGTATTTAATTAATTAATAATAATTTAATTATCTATGTATTTGTTTATGGATGTGGAGGATGCACATGTGAATGACTTTCATGTGGAAACCAGAGAACATCTTGCAAAAGTCAGTTCTCTCCTCCTACCTTGGCATCCCAAAGACTGAACTCAACTGATCAGTGTTAGTAGCAATTATCTTCACCCACTGAGCCATATTGCTGGCTCCATATCTTTAATAGTAATTCTTTTATTTAAAATATAATTTGTGACTTCTAAATATATATATATATATATATATATATATATATATATATATATATATATATATCATGTGACTGTGATTCCTAAAGTTAGTGAGAGAACTAAAATTCAAACAGGCAGAAACTTAAAGTTATTCCAGATCCCTTCACTAAAATCAGTCCCTCAGAACCAAAGCTTATTTGCTATTCAACTTCCACTATGTATGAATTAACAAGACAACATGACCAGGTGCTGATTGGGAACAAAATATACACACTTAAACCTTGTACTTCAGTGGATGGATGCTTACAGTAAGAACTATATCAGTCATTTAAATAGGGAGTTTCATGGACGAGAAGAGATGAGAAAGACAGAGGAGAAGACAGTAGAACAGACTCAAAGTAAAATGGAAAATGGGGGTGACATTATAGGTTTTAGTGAGTGTAAGGTATGTTGGAAGCTTTAAACATTTATATATGAGGAGGATTTTTTCCCTTATAAAAAATTTTTCTCTTATAAAAGTAATGTAATTTGTTGTTGTGGATGTATGCATGTAGGCATTTTTTTTTTTTTTTTTTTTGCAATCTACTTTACTAAGGGTTCCATTCCACCGCTAACCCACCACCCAGCAGAGAGAAAAAAGTTATTAGGATACAGGGGAAGTGGACCTATTCAGCAATAATTCAAGCTCAATCTTCTTTCAGTCCCTAAGCAAACACCAAATATGACTCAACAGCCACAAACTGGTCCTCTAGGCAGACAGATATCACACATGAAACAGCAGTTGTAGTTCAATCCTGAAGAAACCATCAAGCTCGCCAAATAGCCAGAGGTGAGGCCTCAGAGGTGGCAAGCTGCTGCAGGAACCTCAGGAGCAATTCTTGAGCAAGTTTCTCTCAATGGCTACATTATCACAAGTTGAGCTCAACAATTCTATGTAAGGGGAACCAATACATGAATGTTGTTAGTGAAGAATAGCGAGGTCTAGCAAGCCAAACCAAAGCTCAGTGCTTGTCTCCCACTGTGGAGTCATATTTACACTTCTTCATCAAGCATCTTCTCATGTGTTTGCTATATCCAAATATTCCTTCACTTGCGTCTGTTTCAGGAAAACATTCTTCCCAGTGTCTGCTTTCGCAAGACATCCTTTCACCTGGGAACCCCAGCAAACCATCATTTGACACAGTAACTTTCCAAAGAAACTAGATGTTTCCACTTCATTTGGGTCTTGTGCCTGCAGGCATGTCTATGTACCATATTGTGCATGTTGCCTGGAGAAGGCAAAAAAGAAAGTTGGACCACCTGGAACTGGTTACAGACAACGATAAATTAGGAATTGAACCCCAGTTCTCAAGAAGAGCCCTCGGTGCTCGTAATTATTGAGTCATCTCTCTGTCCTCATAAAGTAATTTACTTTTAAAAATACATTCACATATATAAATTCTGATAACAGCTACCATATTCAATGTCGAGAAATCCACAGATACTATCCTTATTAACTTGAATTATTACCTGCCCTTTGCAGGGAAATAAACTAAGCTCAAACAGCTCACAGTTGAGCACAGTCACACACATCACAGAAATGAAGAGAGAACACAAAGTCAGGTGTGTCCGGGCCCTGACATGCCAAAGCTATGGTATCATGTAATATTGTGTCAGCCTTCATTATCTAACTGTACCTTCAAATTCATATTTATAGGTAAACAGAATATAAACACCCAGACTGGATTGAGAACTACACCTTTGAAACAGAACATAAAATATAAATATAATTTATACAATAAATATATAATTAATACAATTAATAAATATTGAACATTTATGTTAATGAAATGAATAAATGCTATTTTTCATTTTTATCAGTTAAAAAAAAACATTGACAATGGCAGATATCACATTGTCTGGTGATGGGATTATGTATAGCAACATTGATTCCTAAATGGAATCTATCCTTAAAATTTTTCTCACTAGTAACCAGAAATATTTACATGGCTTCAGATACATAAAATAAGAATATAAATCAAACAGATCCTTGGAATAAATCATAAAGAGGCACAAATAGAAGTAATGACCTACCA
The DNA here is from genome assembly GCF_011762505.2 of Arvicanthis niloticus. Taxonomy (NCBI): domain Eukaryota; kingdom Metazoa; phylum Chordata; class Mammalia; order Rodentia; family Muridae; genus Arvicanthis; species Arvicanthis niloticus. The sequence goes on from NC_047662.1 coordinate 58,857,780, forward strand.
TGCTCACCGTCCTAAGGTTTATTTGTTGTTGTTTTTACTTTTTTAAATTATTCTTTAATCTTTTATTTTACAGTCTAATTGTTATCCCCCTCCTGGTCTGCCCTCTGACTGTTCCTCATCCCATACCTCCTCCCCCAACCCCCATTTCCAAGAGGATGTCTCTACCCCTCACCCCATCCCATCAGACCTCCCCACTCCCTGGGGCCTCAAGTTTCCCTAGGGTTAGGTACTTCTTTTCTCACTGAGGCCAGACCAGGCAGTCCTCTGCTGTATATGTGTTGGGGGCCTCATATCAGTCAGCTGCTGTATACTCCCTGGTTGGTAGCTGAATGTCTGAGAGATCTCGGGGTCCAGGTTAATTGAGACTGCTGGTCTTCCAATGCAGTCACCCTCCTCCTCAGCTTCTTCCAGATTTTCCCTAATTCAACAATAGGGGTTCCCAGCTTCTATACATTGGTTAGGTGTAAGTATCTGTATCTGATTCTTTCAGCTGCTTGTTGGGCCTCTCAGAAGGCAGCCATGCTAGGCTCTTGTCAGTAAGCACACCATAGCATCACTAATAATGTCAGGCCTTGGAGCCTACCCTTGAGCTGGATTCCAATCTGGGCCTATCACTGGACCTCCTTTCCTTCAGGCTCTTCTCCATTTTTGTCCCTGCAGTTTTTTTAGACAGGAACAATTCTGAGTCAGAGTTTTTGACTGTAGGATAGCAACCCCATCCCTCCACTTGATGCCCTGTCTTTCTACTGGAGGTGAACTCTCTAAATTCCCTCTGCCCACTATAGGGCATTTCATCTAAGGTCCTTCTCTTTGAGTCCTGTAAGTGTCTCACCACCCAGGTCTCTGGTACATTCTAGAGGGTCCCCCTACCTTCTACCTACCTCCTGAGGTTGCCTGTTTCCATTCTTTCTGCTAGTCCTCAGGCTTCAGTCCTGTCCTCCCCACACCCCAATACCTGATCATGTACCCCTTTTTTGATCCCTGCACCCTCTTCATTGTCCTGAGTTTTGTCCCCAGAACTGCATTAAACCAACTTTAATGGTACACACTTTATATACTATCAGCATCTCAGGAGGTAAAAATGAGAATGTCAGAAGTTCAAGGTCATCCAGATACATAGTGAGTTCCAGTCTAGCTTCAACTGCATAACATCCTGTCTTACCAAAAAATTAATAACAACTTAATTTAAAATAAAAAGAAATGCATTTAAAAACAATTCTTTGGGTTTTTCCATTTATTAAAGATGAATGTAAATTTGCATACTGATGAAACATATGTTCTTTTATATTTTTACATAAATAATTAGGACTGGAGAGATGGCTCAGCTGTTGAAGGCTAGGCTCACAACCAAATATAAATAATTAAATCTTGGCTGAATATTTAATATTCAGGATCTAGAGCATCTTCAACATTTTTCAAGCTTGATTGATATTTTAAATCAGCAATGCTGACAATGCTGAAAACCAAAGGACACTCACACATAGATGTGCTGCGACAAAGTGACAAGAGAGTGAATAAAGTCATTTCAGAAATTATTGAAAATTCTGTCTTAATTACAAGCCAGAATTCATTTAATGACTTACGATGCAGCCCAAGTTTTCAACTTAATAGCCCAACTTATCACCTTAAGCAACAAGTTTCAAAATCAAAGATTACAACCTAATACAATCCAAGCATGCACTGATTTGGATCCTGATGGATGACAGGAAAACAGATATTAAGTCTTCATTGTCTATAATTAAACCTGTATGTTCTATAAGAGTATAACGTTTTATATGTACAGTAAAAGCTACAGCCCATAACATAAAATACTTTCAAATCCGAGCCAAAGTGTTTCAAGCAAAATCTACTGGTGGTGTGTGTATGAGCGGTGTAGTGTGTGTGCTGAGTGTTTGGAAGCTGCAGTAAAGCTGAGTGATGCTCAGAGCACACACATTTGACTTTTAATTATCTTTTCCTCAGTGCCCATGTAGAAAGCTTTTATTGTTGTCAAAAGTTTTATAACTCCCAACATAATACATTCATCCAAGCAGTAGCATGGGCAATCACAATACACAGTTTAGGAAGCTGCACTCAGCAAGAATGGGACAAGGGCCCATGAAGTTCCACCTATAACTGAGGAACCAAGGGCATCTGATGGCTATTAGGTGATGGACAGTTGGTTTTCTTTAGAGATACTGTCCCTAGTAGCTTGTCCATGTTACAGTCAATGGCCCACACCCACTTATGTAATGGAAGGACTAAATAGACTCCATGAATTTTTAAAAAGACAAACAAGAAAACTTGAAGTGGAAGAAAAAAGTGAAGGAATGTGAAAGAGGTGGAAGAAATTTGATCAACATACATTGTATTCCTGTATCAAAGTTTTATCAATAAAAAAAAAAAAACTAGGATCTTTAAGAATTCTACAATCCCTTCAAGAAAAAAAATGAAGGACATGAAAGTTTACATTTGTGATAGATTACCTATGGTGGGTCCTCTTCTACACAATCTGAGATTCATCCAAATGAGTATATAATAATTCTAAAAATATTATAGAGGAATCAATTTAGGAATAATTTTATTAGGATTCCTGGGGTATAAGATTGGGCCAGAAAAGATAAGAGAATAACAAATTAAGGAATAGTTAAGGAAGTTAGAATATACTTAAGTCATACTAGCTAATCTTACCAATGGATAAGGGTTTGTAGAAAGAGACTTATTATAGACGTAAGAATACTCTCCACTGGGATCTGGTGAAATTCTGCATCTGGCCCATATTACAGTCTACATCTGTGTACACATGTTCTACAGAATCCCATCTCTAAGAATACAATTGAAATGAAGGAATGATACTAACACAAACTCCACTGGAATGGCATTCTACTGCTTTTACTTCAGAACTGATAGTTCCTTGTAGATCTAAAACTGTCATACATACATGTTTTCAAGGAATCTGAAAATAAGAAATGGGGGTGGGGGAACACAGTTTAACCTAACATCTATTCTCCAGAAACCAAAGAAAAGATAAAGTGCCCACAAATGAATACCCCAGTCAAAAACCTAGCAGAGTAGTCTAAGTATGATTTTAATTGCTTTTATTATTTCCCTAATTAAATTATTTTGTTTACAAAAATACTTAAAAGATACTAATATTTTATTACATATAATTCCAAAATAACTGGAATACATATATATTTGTAAATTGAACACTGTTGAGAAAACATTCATCAATTGCTGTCTTATATTATTGCATATGGTGATTGCTTTTTCATGTTTGTGGTTGCTGTGGATGTTCAGGTTTAGCTTGGTATGATATCACTGGTTTTGTATTTTAGATTCTAAAGAAATTTGTTCTTGGTCATTTAATACATGAGTACAGTGTATTCACACCATATTCATCCCCATTCCTCACCTTTCAGGCCCTTCGCTTACAACTCTCTTCCAACTTCACGTTTTCTTTTCTTCCATTCATTTTCAGTCTTACTATGTAGCCCAGGCTGCCCTCAAATTCTGAATCTTTTTATATTACTCGTATCAGTGCTGAGCATTTTCATGTTAATTGTTATAGTTTTATCTAACTGGCAGTGGTGGAAGAAAATGGCTACTCTTCTTAAATAAAAGTTCAGAGTCAATTCAATAAACAATCCTTGTCAAAATTAAACATCCCACTGTCACAAGCATTAAGAAAAATACAAGATGAGTATTTAGAAAACTAAAGAAAGGAACTAATGACCTGGAGAACAGAAATTTATGGTCAGTTAGAAAAGAGAATGTGATTAAATGCCTTTATGATTATATTGACAACTAAACTCTTGAATTTTTACCACTAATCTTATTTAAAACTCTTAAGTCCTTTAGCCTTTTCAAGACCATACTTTAATTTTCAATGTATTTATTCAAGATCACACCGAAAATCAACTTTCTGTGAAGAGGAAAAGTGAACTATGACATGACCATCATGAAAGGAAGTTCAGATGCTAAAGTCAGTCTGTGCTCTTCTCTGGAACTTCCATGCATCAATTCCCTAGTTGGGCAACGTTCACTTAAGTACTACCTGATGATACATCTCCAACAGCTGAACTGAAATTTTAACAAAAGCAAAGTAAGTACAAACTCTTCTATTGTACCTCCATATGTCTGTAAGAATTTTAAACATATGTGTGCCAGGCAGTGGTGGCACACGCCTTTAATCCCAGCACTTAGGAGGCAGAGGCAGGTGAATTTCCGAGTTTGAGGCCAGCCTGGTCTACAGAGTGAGTTCCAGGACAGCCAGGCTTACACAGAGAAAACCTGTGTAGCGAAAAGTTAAACTTAAGAACAGTAAGTGTGCCATATATATGCACAAGGCATGGTAAACATTTCACTCATCTTGCTTAAGTGTCAATTTTACTCAAAGATGCTTTGTTTGGGAAAACAACTGAGCTTAAATCATCTTTAGTGCCAGCAAGAATTTTGGTTTTGTTGTTCAAAGTCTATTTTTATTTTAAAAAATAATAAAATTGACAAGTCAAAACAAAGTAAAAACAAACAAATAAAACTCAAAAAACCCATTGTACTCATTGGTTCTTTGGAGCTACTTTCCCAGAACCCTGAAACTAAGAAGTTTATGTTCTACATTTGAGATTTTTGTTATGGTTGTTGTTCAAAGCTTCAAAAACCAGTGTAACACTAAGGAAGTATCTTGCACAGGACAGATAATCAGTATGAACTGTGTTGAATTCACTGAATCTACCATTAGATACAACTGTAAATCTTTTTTTTTCTTTTTTTTCCATTTTTTTATTAGATATTTTATTTACACTTCAGATGCCATCCCCTTTCCCCCATTCCCCCCCTTAGAAAAACCCTATCCCATGCCCCCCTTTCCTTTTTGCATTTATACAGTTTTTTAAAATGTTAATAATAGGCTTTATAAGTTTGGTATTGCTCAATCAGAGGTGTAACCCACTACCCAACCTAGATATATCAACTATCATTGACTGATGGAGATACATGAACATCTGCCTCCCTGTCTCCCCCTCTTTCTCTCTTTCATCACCTAGCTTCTCTTCTCCTCCTCTTACTCCTTCTCTTCCTCTCAGTACTCCTCCCACCTTAGCTCCTCCTACATATCACCCTTCCTGTTAGAATGAAACTTTTCTCTCAAAATACAATTTGAGCATAATTATGCCAATTTGTACCCATGAGGTACAAGATAGTCCTAATACCCAGTCCATCATTTTGTTGACTAACCAGAACCTCTGTCATCTATCCTAACTAAAACATTTAGTTCTGAACCTGGCTTTAGGATGAATGTCAGCTGACGACCATCCACTCAAATCTTTTCTCTCAAGGTAAATAGCCAGGATTGGCTATGAGGCTATATATGAATTGATTTCTCAGTTCTTTGAAGAATAAAAGCCAAATGTCTTAACCATGCATTCTATGCAGAATATCAATACATCCAGAGCATCCCACTTTATTACCCTGTTTTATGTCAAATTACACACACAGAAGGAGGGGGAGGAAAAGTGGAAGGGAGTGAGTGAGTGAGTGAGTGAGTGTATGTGTGTGTGTGTGTGTGAGAGAGAGAGAGAGAGAGAGAGAGAGAGAGAGAGAGAGAGAGAGAGAGAGAGTTTTCTATCCACCTCTCTAGTCAGTCTATTCTCTTTAACTTGAATACTCTTTTTAGTTCCACCATTGGGTATAATAATCCTTATAATACTTCCTCCGGAAAGGACACACTGATCTCGAGCCTGAAAATTCATGCTTTTCTGATCTAATAAATACAGAATATGCCTTTCATTGAAATTACTGTCTGTTTTATATTATATATATATATATATAGAGAGAGAGAGAGAATATGTACATAGAATATGTACATAGAATAACACATATATAGAATATATACATAATATATATATACACACATATTCTACTTTCTCAACTTTAAACTCTTTGAGGGAAGGCAGAATATAAATATATATATATGTATATATATACATATATATATATATATACTTATTGAATGGGTGTATGAACATACTTAAGCACTTTAAAAACCAGAGCTCTCATTAATTTAACACATTATAATTCTACCCTTCAAACACATTTAACCCATATGTAATCAGAAATACAGCAAGGCATCCCATGCATCGATTTCCATGATCTCCCCTAACAACTGTTTCATTGACTGGAAAAAGCAAGAAGGTAGGTCAGTGCCCTTTAATAAAATCTGCAAAGATTATATCTGCTCCAAGCCTTTACTGCTGGGCACGCACTGCCAACTTCCTTTTGGATTCTGTCAGCAGGCTTTCAACCATTTTCATTTAAATGAATCATCCAAAAAAATCTATGGCATTTAATACACCCACTTCACAGGGATATGAAATTCAGTTTTTCTTTATGTAATTTAGTTGATGGTGCCAGATAATGTCAAAAATGTTCTGGTTAATAGCTGTTTCAAGTTTCATGGAAATAACCAAACAAAAGTTGTATAAATCTATTTTTTACAGAGCTGCCTGGTGGGAGTACAGAACTGGACTCACAGGTAATAGTTGAGGTCTTCTCAGAACCATTCCAGCTCACCAAAGTCTACAGAGAACACCCTGAACTGGTTTGTGTGATCATCACTATAGCAAAATATATATTTGCAATTTTCCTGCTTATGCACAGGAATAAAAGTATGCTTATTCTTGTTTCAAAAAGGTTGGAGACTATACGTAAACAACATAAAAATCAAAATAGAAAGCAAAGCATCTAATCTTTTGAATGTAAAGATTAATGACAGGAAACTGTGATTTAATTTTATGAAAACTGAAAACCAATCAAATGCCGAGAATCTGATTCTGTTATTTCATGAAACTTTATTTCTTTTATCTATTGATGTAGGCATAGCATAATTTAAAAACAAATGGACATGAATGTGGATGGTTTTGATGGCTGTTAAGAGTCTTTATGAAATCCTTGAAAAGTCAAAGTACAAGAAATGTAAATTGTGTATCTTTTTTTCTTTTTTATTGGATATTTTATTTATTTACAGTACAGATGTCATCCCCTTTCCTCATTTCCCCTCCCTAGAACGGGCTCTCCTATAACCCCTTTTCCTTTATGCTTTTATACCATTTTGATTATGTGCATGTAATAAGGTCAGTTCTAGGTTGAGGGTCTAGCAATACAATAAGTGCAAATAGTTGAGGAACAAGCAATACATTAAACACAAATAGTCAAAGAAAAAGCAAGGCATTAAACCCAATTAAGTGAACACTCCCATGATCACAGTTTCTAAAAGCTTATCAGGATGAACAAAGTATCTGAGCCTACTTCCCCATTCTAGCCCAAGATCATTTCCATATCTGAAGCATACTTCCTTGTTCTAGTCTAAAATTTAAAATCCTGTCTGAAATTACTTCTTTGTTCTGGCCTAGTATTTAGATTCCCACCTGAGATTACTTCTTTGTTGTAGCCTATGATTTAGAATCCTAACTGAAATTACTTCTTTGTTCTAGTCTAATGTCAGATTCCTGCTTGAAGCCTACTCTCTTGTCCTTGGCCAATGTCATATTCCTGTCAAGCAGCCCCTTTCCTTGTCCTTGGCCCATGTCAGCTTCTTTCCAAGCAGCCCCAAAGGTTCTCCACCTCTTCCCCTTCTTTATTTCATTAACAAGACTTAGCCTGTCTTAGGTCATTCTGATAAGAATGCCTTCCTTACCCATCATGGAATATTCATTATCAAGGCAATGCACTTCTGTCTTAGGTTGGTAAGGCTCTGTGCAGAATCTTATCCGTCCTTGGCTTGCCAGCCTGTTAATTTAATAAGTTTGTCTGGGAGTCCATTTTCAAGTTTAAGCCAGTTACTTTGGCTGCCAACATGTTGATGTTGTTAAAGATAAGCTTTAACACAATGAGCAGGAATAAAAGTATTCCCAGGACAAGAAGGGATAGCCTGAGCAAGCTATATATGCCATTCCTGAGGTTTGTCCAAAATGGAAATACTGAGCTGAGGCCATGGATGATTTTATCTGGATTATCTGCAACATCAAAGGTCAACAGAGCAGCATTCTTTAAATTCACAATCTCATTATGCAAAGTTAACACACCCAGAGAGGTGTTAGGATTATGCCAAATATCCTAAGGTGTCTTTAAACTTTTTTCTAATTATAATGACAATCATTGTGAATTTCAAAAGTAATGTTAGGATAGCAAGAGATAATGTTGGGACAGGATCTGGATTTCTAACAAGGGTTAGTGCATGCTTTAAGGCTCTTTTAATTGTCAAGATAAAATTGGTTTTGTCTCTTCTACAGCATTTATTTAAGTTGCATTGACCGTGTAATTTCTAATTATGTTAGTGTGTTGAAACCTGGCATGTCTGTTACGGGGGTCTATCAACCAGCTTTTGTCTCACTGTCCTGAAAAAGGCTTGAAAGTGCTGGAAAAAGTGAATCAGGCTTTAAGCAGAAGAAAGAGAGTAGTGGGCTTGATTATTGCTGGTATAACAGATTTAATTCCATTAATTGCTAGCACCACTGCTTCTGCAATAGCATTGACACAAGGAGTTAAGTCAACTATTTTTGTTAACCATCTAGCAAAAAAACGTTACTAATGTATATTGAGTATACAAAGGATTTATACAGGTATCTGGAACAACAAATGATGCTCTATAGCCCATTCAAATTATCTGAAGGAGGTTCAGGATTCAAGAGCTAGGAGCCATCCCAAGGGTCATGACAGATATCATTGGAGTAGTGTTACTTTTGAAATTCAAAATGATTGTCATTATAATTGTGTATCTTTTTAACTTTAAGATTTTTTTTTTTTTTTTACTTCAAGGAGATCTCTTGCATTTTTCTATAGAAGACAATGTGAAGGCTTGACATTTGAAATCTGATAGACCTGGATTAAATTCTACCCACTTGTGCCTTTCATTATATCATGTAAACTTGGACCAGTCACTTTGTGTCAGCTGTGGTTCTGTCTCACTCAGAAAGTTAAAAACATTTAAGAAACACACACAAATGGTCTGCTGATATTTGACCAACAGCAGGCACCTTGGAAGACAGCCTCATAAAATGTGATCCTCACTTGCATATAAAGTGGTCATCCTTAGAATTTCTAAGATATCTTGTCCTTTGGAGAGCTCAACACTATGTGCTGAGGCACAGGGAGGCTAAATCATAACTACATGCTCTTGATCAAGAATATGGCCTTCTTAAATATTATTTGAGAACTCAGAATGATTCTATTTTTTGAATCACAGAGTTTACATAAAATATAAGAACATTTGCATTATACCATAAAAGAAAAAACCCACAGAGAGTGTGTGGACTATACAGATAAATACTTTGATATTTGTGAAAATGCTCAGGTACCAAAATATTTTTGTCATGTTTGATATAAATTTATGTTACTAGCCATAAAACAAACATCCCGGAAAACAGTAAAAGATAATTTGTGAAGAATCAAATCATGAAATGTAAAAAGTAAATGATTATGTTTAAATGAAACTTGAAATTAAAATGCAATAATGGAGCTGGCTTAGTGATCCCTGTGTTCCCAGAACTCAGGGGGTAAAAACAGAAGGATTGTGAGTTCACTGCAAGAAACCCAGGACAAAAGAAGAGAGGGAGAAAGGCTCCAGGAGCTGAAGGATGAGAGAGAGTACTGCAAAATGATGTCTTCTGGATGTGCCAGAGGTAGTATGACCATAAGCATGCAGTCATGTGACCACCTGTCTAAGTCATGAAAGCAGGGGCACTAGTAAAACAGAAGGGATCAGAGGAGGAACACAAGAAGGTCACAGGGATAAGAAAAGTATAGCCATAGCTGAAATCCAAAAGTTGTATTCTTTAAGTATTCTTGGGGGACTTCTTTTGTAATTTAAAATAAGTCTCTTTGTCACTATCTCCAAAATGTAGTTGTAGTTCCTTCTGAATCCAGCTGACTTGAAGTACAAGCCTAACTCAACTAGTGTAGATACTTTCAGAGTGCTTCTGCACAACTCAATGGTTCTCAACCTATTACTCATGACTCCTCTGTAGGTTGGATGATTTTGTTATAGGGTCACCTAAAACCATCTGCATATCAGATATTTACATCATGGTTCATAACAGTGGCAAAATTAGAATTATGAAGTAGCAACAAAAATAATTTTATGGTTGGGGGTCAGCACAACATGAGGAACTCTTAAGAGGTTGCAGCATTAGGAAGGTTGAGAATCACAGGTAGCTGAAAGAAACTGCTTGATCTTATTATCTTAGATTTAAGCAAAATTGAATTTTAATGTTGTAGTTGGGTATGGATTTTAAAATTACCTGTTCCTTCATTAGAAAGCATCATTTTCAAGGACCCTTGACTCCATCCATAGCCTTTCCTCCTCTCAGGATCGCTAAGCTACTTCATCCTGATATATCATCATTCATCAGCATGCATCAGTATTTCTATTACACAAGAGTCATTAAGACTTTTAGAAAAAGAAAACCTACTAGCTTACTTTTCTTTTCCAATAACAAGCTATTCAAAAGTATAAGTAAGCCTAGATATTTAGGGCTTCAAATTCTAAATAAGCTAAATTAGTCTGAAACATGCTCAATATCAAAATACACTGTTGACATCTTCAGAAACAGAATACTCACCTGTAATCAAGAGGTAGGCTGCCAAATTCTACCTTTCTCTTTTTTTTTTTTTAGCACAGGCTTATGGAGTTATAATTATATACAACACAACTCACTCTTTGAAAGGTACAGTGTTTTGACAAATTTAAGCACACACACACACACACACACACACATATATATATATATATATATATATATATATATATATATATATATTCCAAAATCAAGAATGGGAATATTTCTGTCACCTGAGAAGACTCTTTTCTTTCCATTTGTCATCAGCAATCACTGGTCCACTCTCAAGCTCTGATACCCACTGATAATTTTTTGCCTCTGTAAGTTTGCTTTTTCTAGAATGCAACAAAGTGGAATCACATACTATGTGATACCCTGAATCTAAGTTTCTTCCCATAGTGTCATGTTGTCTGAAATAGTTGTAATACATTTCCACTTATTTCTCCATATTTTTCCATTGATTGGGTATAAGATACTGTGTCTTTGTACTCATTGCTCCATGAATATTAAGATTGTTTCCATTTTGGATTATTGCTAAAAAAAAAAAAAGAAAGAAAGAAAGAAAGAAAAAACTTTACATAAAAATTTGAGAACAGGCTGTTGCATGGACTAATTTTTTTTTTCAACTAAAAACCTAGAAACATAGCTGGACCATATGATATGAATGTTTCTCTTTCCTTAAAATTCCCACAGGAATTTTTCATTCTTTTTTTAAAGTAATAATAGCACCTTGTGTTCTCATCAACAACACAGGAAATTTCCAGTTTTATCAGAACCTTAACAACAAATGTCATTGTCAGACTTTTGTGTTCCATTACACTAGATGTAGAGTATTATCTCAATATGGCTTTAATTTGTGTCCCTAATCACTATGTTGAGTATCCTTTTTATACCTGTTTATGTTGGAGTAGCTTCTTCAGTGAAATGCCAACTTGAAAGTTTTGTGTGTTTCAAGTTAAGATGTATTAATATCGTCATTATTTTTACTCATTATAAATTCTTTGTTCCAATATTTTACCTGATTTGGATTGTAATTTTGTTGAATACTAAAGAGTACATCTCATTAATACTCACCCAATAGTTATATGGAACAAATTACACAAAAATTATATATTAATTCAGAGTCATTATATAAGAACTTTATCACCTAAAAGTCAGTTTCTATAAAGATTCTACCACAAGTTATTTATTTCCAAACCAGTATGCCACCCAGAAGTTAACTCTGATAAAATTCATACATCTAAGTCAGTTCCATGAACAGCATACCATAATGAATCAGGTACAGAAGACTTCAAATGTCTATAAGTAAGTACTATACTCCAGAAGGAAGCACTTACTATCTGTTTTTGATAAAAGTAATCCAATTCTGTCATTCTCCTAAGGTTATATCTTACAAGATTATGTTTTATACATTGGTGAGAGCATTACTACCTAGAACAAACACTTAGAACAACTTTTTTAAGCATTCAACGTCAGTCTAATAAAATCATATTTTTAAAGTCAGTAGACATTCCTAACTCAGTTTCTTTTTTTCAAGTTTACATTCATTTTTGGGCCATTTGGCTTCCATGGTTGGTATTTATTTTATTATATATGTCTGAAATATGGTTTTGCTTGCTAGTATTATCTCCACTAAACTATACCTACCACAGTGTTTATCTATCATTCAGAGTTTCACTCAAAGTACATAACGAGAAAACAATTTACCAATGTATAAACATAGGGAAAATCAACAAGCTAGAATTGCAATTATACAACTACAAATTAAAATGGAAAGCAAAAGATGCTTGAATCTCAACAAAATAAGTAGCTAAAAGTGTAGTTGCCTGTTAGGCATTTCAAGTTATGCTATGGACAGAGAGGTAGGAAGGCAGACAAACAGACAGACAGACACATACTAATCTTAATCTCTTCACACTTTCCTTTTCCTGAAGGTCAATGCCATGGGAAAAAAAAAAAAAAGAAGATCTGGTTGAAGCGATCAGATGTATTGATGCATTTTACATGACTGATATACCCAAGGACTTTGAACAAGAGAGAAAGGGCATGGACATTAGCTCCACAAGACCATAAGTCATCAAACATAAAGAGATTTTAAATACACACTAAGCACTAAAGGATCATAAGAAGAGATATTTAATTCTGATCATAAAATGATTACCATAAATATTTAGTTATATAGTCAATAAATGACTTACATTTGGAATCATAGTGACTCAATACAACAAAATAGGACATATGATGAGGTCCTCTTGTTTTATACCCAGCTAAAACATTATATCAAAAATTTAAAAGAGACAAGAAGAAAGAAGGATGAAGTAACATCAATTGCCTTGCTTTTACTTTGACATATCAATATGTAGTGCAGATGCTGTTTTCATTTTTAAGCTACCTACTAAATGCTACACATTGCTGTGTTCTGAGGAACTTCCATGCCATTTTCCACGGAGGCTGCACTAATTTACACTCTCACAGCAAAGTATTCCTACCCAATCACCACCACTCATCATAACCAGTAATTTTTGTCTTTGTTTTCTTGATGATAGTCACTTTGGCTGGAATATGATGAGTTCCCATTGTATTTTTGTATGCATTTGTGTGATAGCTAAATATGTTTTTAAATGTTTTAGATATTTTGTACCGTTTGTATTTATGAGAGATGAAGGTCTAGCATCATTCTTCTATATAAAGAGATCTAGTATTCTGTCTTAGTTAGCGATTCATTGCTGAAGAGACACCATATCCAACACAACTCTTATAAAGGCAAAACATTTTATTGAGGCTGGCTAACAGTTTCAGAAGTGTAATGAATTATCAACATGGCAGGAAGCATGGCAACATGCAGACATGGTGCTGGAGAAGGAGCTGAGAGTTGTACATCTTGAGCCAACAAGCAGCCAGAAGAAGACTGTCTGTGGCAGGCAGCCAGGAAGAGGTCATCTTCAGCATTGGCTGACCTGAAAAGCCAACTTTGGCAGTGCCTTATGTCCTCTAACAAGGCCACATCTCCTAAGAGTGCCATTTCCTATGACCAAGCATTCAAACATATAAATCCATGTGGACCAAACTTATTCAAATCACCACATATCCTAAGCAAAATTGTCTGAGACAGTCTTTTCTCCAAAATAAGTATTAGCACATTTACTATGAATACAGTTGCACAGGCTTACTTCTGAATCCTCTTTATACATGTTTGTGTAACATATTTTGCTCCATATGTCTAACTATGACTCCAAAGCATAGTTTGAAATTTGACATACTAACACCTTTAATATTTTTTTCTTTTTGTTCATAATTATTCTCACTTTTAGCAGTGTTTTCTTTTACCATATAAATATTCTAATTTTTAACTAGCTGCAAGAGATTTGAAATTATGTGATAGTTGTGTTAAATCTGTATGTATCTTTTAATGACTTCAAGTTGTATCCATTTTCTAGGAAAATGAAATAATTTCATTCTTTATGGCTGGAAAGACAAACTTCATTGTGTATACATACCATATTTTCATTCCAAAGCCATCTGTTGAAAGACATCTAGGGTGATGCTACAACTTAGCTATTGTGAATAGCACTATAATGAACATATATGCAAGTATCACTATAGTATGTTCTCTCATGTAACTGCAGGTGTATATACACAGTTCTAATGCACCTGTATCATCTGAAAGTTCTATTTTTAGCTTTTTGGTAAACCGTACTGACTTTCTCAGTGGCTGGATTAATTTGTGTTTCTCATTAACACTGTATTAGGGTTTTCATTCCTCAACATCTTCACCAGCTTTTGTTGTTATTTATTTTCTTTATAATAAGCATTATGACTGAGATGAAATAGAATCTTAGTTTGGCTTTAATATTTATCTCCCCATGGCTAAGCATGGTGAATATTTTTTGTCATAGATTTTTGGGCACTTTGCATTTAATCTTTTGAGAACCATTTGTTCATTTTGTTGGCTGATTTATTATTTACATTGTTTCATTTAGAGTATTTCATTTTAAGGGTGTTTTATAAGTAACAAATATTGGTGAGCAAATGTCAGAAATAAATTTCTGCTAGAAATAAATTTCTTCTATACTATGGTTTATCTCTTTATTCAGTTAAATATTTCTTTTGTAGTATAAAATCTTTATAAAATTTCAGACAATTTCATGTGTCACTTCTTAGCATTGTTTCTTGAGCTAGTAGGATCATTCTCCAAAACCTCTTTTATGTGTCTATGTCTTGAAGCAGTTTGCCTGTTTTTCTATACAAGTTTCAGAGTTCCAGAGCTTTTATTAGGGTCCATTTTTAATTAAACATTGTTTAAGGTAAGATATATCTACCTATATTCACTCTTCTACATGTAGATATATGAATATATATATATATATATATATATATATATATATATACATACATACATACACTCTTCATTAGCTTCTTCAAGCTGATTATGGGTGTTGAGATATTAGAAGAGGAGTGGGGGCAAAGAGTAAATTGATAAGCCTCTGATGCTGTGTCTTCACTGCATCCAGATAGAATTCCAGGACCTCAGAGGTTTGAGCAGGTCTGCCCAGCTTGCTTGATGAGTAGATACACCAAGGCTGATTATTCTGCAATATACAATTCCCAAAACAAATTTTAGTATCAAGATAATTTTTTAAGAGGGCTAACATTTTATTAAGGATGTTGGTTCTAACTGCTTTTCTTTTTCCCCCTCTTTTATTGGATATAATATTTACATTTCAAATTTTATCCCCTTACCGCATTCTCCCCACCACCCAGGAACCCCTTATCCCATCCCCCCCTCCTCCTGCTTCTATGAGGGTGTGCACCCACCTACCCACCAATCACCCTCCCCACCCTCAGATTCCCCCACACACACTTAGTGTTCAGCCTTCATGGGACCAAAGATCTCCTCTCCCACCTATGCCCAACAAGGCCATCCTCCCCTACATATACAGCTGGAGTCATGTGTCCCTCCATATGTGCTCCTAGGCTAGTGGTTTAGACCCTGGGGAGCTCTGGCTGGTTGGTATTGTTGCTCTCCTCATGGGGCCACCAATCCTTTCAGCTCCTTCAGTTTACTCTCTAACTTCTCCATTGGGAACCTTTGATCAGATTAATGGTTAGCTGCGAGTATCTGCCTCTGGGTATGTCAGACTCTGGAGGACCTCTAAGGAGACAGCCTTATCAGGCTGCTGACAGCTTTCCCTTCCTGTCATCCATATCAGCGTCTATTTTTGGTGACTGCACATGGAATGAATACCCAGGTGGAATGGTCTCCATACAACTTCTCCTTTGTCTCCATATTTGCTCCCTTGGGTATTTAGTTACTCCTTCTAAGAAAGACCTAGGCATCCTCACTTGTTCTTCCCTCTTCATGAGCTTCAGGTGGTGTGTTAGTTGAATCATTGTTGTTTCAAACTTTTGGGCTAATCTCCACTTATCAGTGAGTAAATACCATGTGTATTCTTTTGTGATTGGGTTACTTTACTCAGGATGATATTTTCTAGTTCCATCCATTTACCTAAGAATTTCTCGAATTCATTATTTTTAATAACTGAGTAATATTCCATTGTGTAAATGTACCACATTTTTTGTATCCATTCCTCTGTTGAAGGGCATCTGGGTTCTTTCCAGCTTCTGGCTATTATAAATAAGGCTGCTATGAACATAGTGGAGCATATGTCTTAGTTATATGTTGGGGCATTTTCTGGGTATATGCCCAGGAGTGGTATAGCTGGGTCCTCAGGTAGTGCTATGTCCAATTTTCTGAGGAACCGCCAGACTGACTTCCAGAGTGGTTGTACCAGCTTGCAACCCCACCAACAATGAAGGAGTGTTCCTCTTTCTCCACATCCTAGCCAGCATCTACTATCACCTGAATTTTTGATCTTAGCCATTCTGACTGGTGTCAGGTGGTATCTCAGTGTTGTTTTGATTTGCATTTCTCTGATGACTAAGGATGTTGAACATTTCTTAAGGTGCTTCTTGGCCATTCGAGTTTCCTCAGTTGAGAATTCTTTGTTTAGCTCTGTACCCCATTTTTAATGGGGTTATTTTGTTGTTTGGTGTCTAATTTCTTGAGTTCTTTGTATATATTCGATATTAGCCCTCTATCAGATCTAGGATTGGTAATGATCTTTTCCCAATCTGTTGGTTGCCATTTTGTCTTATTGACAGTGTCCTTTGCCTTACAGAAGCTTTGCAATTTGATGAGGTCCCATTTGTCGATTCTTGATCTTAGAGCATAAGCCATTGGTGTTCTGTTCAGGAACTTTTCCCCTGTGCCTAGGTATTCGAGGGTCTTCCCCAACTTCTCTTCTATTAGTTTCAGTGTATCTGGCTTTATGTGAAGTTCCTTTATCCACTTGGAGTTGAGCTTTGTACAAGGGGATAAGAATGGATTAATTTGCATTCTTCTAAATGCTGACCTCCAGTTGAGCCAGCACCACTTGTTGAAAATGCTGACCTTTTTCCACTGGATGGTTTTAGTTCCCTTGTCAAAGATCAAGTGACCATAGGTGTGCGGGTTCATTTCTGGGTCTTCAATTCTATTCCGTTGATCTTCCTGCCTGTCTCTGTACCAATACCATGCAGTTTTTATTACTATTGCCCTGTAGTATAGTTTGAGGTCAGGGATGGCGATTCCTGCAGAAGTTCTTTTGTTGTTGAGAATAGTTCTCGCTATCCTGGGTTTTTTGTTATTCCAAATGAATTTGTAAATTGCTCTTTCTATCTGTATGAAGAATTGATTTGGAATTTTGATGGGGATTGCATTGAATCTGTAGATTGCTTTTGGCAGGATGGCCATTTTTACTCAGTTAATCCTGCCAATCCAGGAGCATAAGAGATCTTTCCATCTTCTGAGATCTTCTTCGATTTCCAGAAAGAAGTTTCTTAATAAGGAGTAAGAGAATTGTAGTTGGGAGCTATATAGAGAAGGAATCTAATGTTTAAAACTGAGTTACTCTCCTGCTGCTTTCCTAGAGGCCATAACAGCACCAGAAACCCCAGGTAAAACTTGGCTCCCTGTCTGCAAACATCCCTAAAAGCACACCCAACAGCCATAAACTGCACCCCATCCACTGGATTTCATAGTCTGGCCTACAACTTCAGCAGAGGTCTCTGCTTTCTCTGACGTCATGCCAGTTCAAGAGACCCCAGAGGCAATGTTGGTACCCAATAACATATATTTCATTTAGTAAAAAAAAAAAAAAAAAAAACAGAAACCTAGTATACTCACGTCATCTCACATCAGAAGACCAGAGAACTAAAGGGGGTGGGGGGGAGTCCAAAAAACAAACGAAAGAGAAAAACCTACCCATCTATCTAAGATAAACTTAGAAATCAGCAATTATGCCTATAGTAACCCAATCCCAGATGATTAGAGGCCAGCATATCCTTTCTAATATCTAACAAAATAGACTTTCAACCAAATTTAATCAAAAGAGATGAGGAAGGACACTCAATACTCAAAGGAAAAAAATCTACCAAAAGGGCTTCTCAATTCTGAACACCTGTGACTCAAATACAAGGGCATGCACATTCATAAAAGAAACATTACTAAAGGTTAAATCACACAGTGAACCCCACACATTAATGGTAGGAGACTTCAACACCCAACTCTCACCACTGAATAGGGCATCCAGACAGAATATAAACAGAGAAATATGGAACTAACAGACATTGTGACTCAAAAGGACCTCACAGATATCTACTACAGAACAATTCAACCAAACACAAAAGAACATGCGTTCTTCTCAGTACCTCACTGAATCTTCTTCAAAGCAAGTCTCAACAGATATAAGAAAACTGAAATAAACCCTGTATCTTATCAGACCACAGATTAAATCTGGACTTCAACAACAACAGAAACAATAGAAACCCAACAAACTCATGGAAACTGAACAACTCTATACTCAATGAGTCAAGGAAGAAGTAGAAAGAAATTAAAGACTTCAGAGAATTCAATGAAAATAAATGCACCCCATACCAAACTTATAAGACTCGATGAAGCAGTGCTAAGAGGAAAGTTCATAGAATGAAAGGCCTTCATAAAGAATTTAGTGAGGTCTCAAACTAGAAACTTAATAGCACACCTGAAAGCATGAGAACAAAAAGAAACAAATACCCAAGAGGAGTGGACTGTAGGAAATAATCAAGCTCTGGGCTAAAAAATCAACATAATAGAAACAAAGAGAACAAGACAAAGAATCAACAAAACAAAGAGCTGATTCTTTGAGAAAATCAACAAGATAAACAAACTCTTAGCCAAACTAACTAAAAAGCAGGGGGTGGAGAGAGAGAGAGAGAAAATATACAAATTAACAAAATTAGAAATAAAAAGTAAATATAACAAGAGACACCAGGAAATTCAAAGACACATTGGGTTTTACTTCAAAAACCTGTACTCTTCAAAACTGGAAAATCTAAACGAACAGGACAATTTTCTCAATAGATACCACTTACCAAAGTTAAATCAAGATCCGGTAAAGAATTAAAATAGACCTATAACCACCTAAGGAAATGAAAGCAGTTATTAAACGTCTTTCATTCAAAAAAGCCCAGAGCCAGATGGTTTTATCACAAAATTTTACCAGATTTTCAAAGAAATGATGCCAATCCTCTTCAAATTATGCCACATAATAGAAACAGAAGGAATGTTGACAAATTTTTTGTTTATGAGATCACAATCACCATGATATGTAGGCCACACAAAGACTCAACAAAGAAAGAGAATTTCAGACCAATTTCCCTCCTGAATATTGATGTAAAGTACTTACTAACTAAATCCAAGAACACATCAAAAAGATCATCTACCCATGATCAAGTAGGCTTAATCCCAGAGATGCAGGGATGGTTCAACTTACAAAAATGTAAGTTGTAATCTACCATATAATGTAATCTACCATATAAACACACTGAAAGAAAAAAACTCATGTTTATCCCATCTGATGCTGAAAAAGCCTTTGAAGAAATCTAACACCCCTTCATGTTAAAAGTCTTGGAGAGATCAGGCATACAAAGGCCCATATCTAACACAATAAAGCAATATATAGTAAGTCAATAGCCAACATCAAATTAAATGGTCAGAAACTTAAAGTAATTCCACTAAAATAAGGCAGAAGACAAATCTGCCCATTCTCTCCATATCTACTCAATATAGTAATTGAAGTTTTAGCTAAAGCCATAAGACAACTAAAATAAATCAAGAGGATACAGGGCAGAAAGCAAGAAATTAAGGTATTGCTATTTGCAAATGATATGACAGTACACTTAAATGACTCCAAAAATTCTACCAGGGAATGTCTATAGCTGATAAACACCTTCAGTGAAGCAGCTGAATACAAAATAAACTAAAAAAAAAAAAAAAAAAAAATCAGTAATCCTCCGATATACAAATGATAAATGAACTGAGGAAAAAATCAGGGAAACAACACTCTTCTCAATAGTCACAAATGATATAAAATATCTTGGGATAACCCTAAGCAAGTTGAAAACCTGTATGACAAGAACTTCAAACCTTTGAAGAAAAAAAGGAAGAAGATACCAGGTGATGGTAAGGTCTCCCATGCTCATGGATCAGTAGGATTAACACAATAACAATGGCCGTTTTATGAAAAGCAATCCACAGATTCAACACGATTCCCATCAAAATTCAAACACAATTCTGTATAGACCTTGAAAGAAAATGGTCAACTTTATATTGAAAAAGAAAAATCCTAGGATAGCTAAAACAGTTTTGTACAATAAAAAATTGTCTAGAAGTATCACCGTCCCTGATTTCAAGCTGTACTACAGAGCAATAGGAATAATTTTAATCAAATCATTGACCCAGAAGTAAATCCACAGATTTATGAACACTTAATTTTTGACAAAGAAGTCAAAACAATACAGTGGGAAAAAAGAAAGCATATTCAACAAATGGTGCTGGTCTAACTGGATATCTGCATGTAGAAAAATACAAATAGACCCATATATATCATCTGCACAGAGTTCAACTCCAAGTACATCAAAGATCTCAACATAAAATCAGAAATGCTAAACCTAATAAAAATGAAAGTAGTTAATAATAACCTAAAACATATTAGCAAAGGAGACAGCTTCCTGTACAGAACACCAATAGCACAGGCACTCAGATCAATAATTAATAAATGAAACTGAGAAGCTTCTATAAGGCAAAGAATACTGTCAAAAGGACAAAATGGCAGCCTACAGAATAGGAAAAGATCTTCACCAACCCCACCTCCAACAAAGGACTGGATCAATCTTCCTGAATATACCAATTCTAGGTGTATATCCAAAGAACACTCCATCCTACCACAAGGACACTTGGTCCACTATGTTCATAGAAGTTCTATTTATAATAGCCTAAAACTAGAAACAACCTATATGTCCTTCAACCAATGAATGAATAAAGATGAGGTGGTACTGTTGGACTCTAAAGATCCAAAACCAGGGGACGCGCTCCCCTAGAGACACTCATGGATGGAATTCGCTGCAATAACAAGAGGTTTATTGATGATAAGATGATAAGATGACAACCAGTATACTGGGGTTCTCCTGCATGCAGGCAAGAAGAACCCCAAATTAAAGCTGGGGGCAGCTTGTAGACTATTTATACAGAATTTACCAGGGCAGTTATACAATTACTTCTTAAACAATAACCATAAAGGCCAAACTCCAACAGTCATTCCCAGGCCTGGTTTTCATTCCCAGGCCTGGTTTCTAAGTAACTCAAATTTGCACCTTATCTTTTTACAACAAAGAAGGTCAGTTTAAGTAGCTTCTGTTTACCCAGGTTTACTGTGTTAAGGGCTCATAAACTCCTATCTAGGGTCTTTCTTCCTGGAATGTTTGTTTGAGTCATTGGAATGTGCTCTTCCCGGGATGTGCCTTGGGTGCTGCTAATATTTGACTCTAATTTAAGAATCTTTTAATTTTAAGTTCAAGCTGAGACCTGAAATTCTTA
Organism: Arvicanthis niloticus; assembly: GCF_011762505.2. Taxonomy (NCBI): domain Eukaryota; kingdom Metazoa; phylum Chordata; class Mammalia; order Rodentia; family Muridae; genus Arvicanthis; species Arvicanthis niloticus. The sequence goes on from NC_047662.1 coordinate 58,879,326, forward strand.
CATTGGGTTCTTACAGTACATTTACACAATGAAGTATTACTCAGCCATTGAAAACAATGACATCATGAAATGTGCAGGCAAATGGATGAAACTAGAAAACATCATCCTGAATGAGGTAACTCCAAACTCAGAAAGACAAACATGGTATGTGCTCACTTACAAGTGCAGATTAGTCATAAAGTATAAGATTACCATGCTATAACCCACAGGCTCAAAGAAGATAAGTAACAAGAAGGACTCAAGGGAGGAAGCATGAATCTTGTGGAGAAGGGGAAATAGAATAGACATCCTGGCTAGATAGGGCATGGAGGAGACTGAACAGGGTGGGGGTGGAGATAAGAACAGGAGTGATCAGGTCAGGGAAAAACAAAGAGAGAAAGTACTGTGAGAAACTGAAATTGTGGGGAGGGGTTGTTTCTAGGACAAGCTAGAAACCAAGGTCAATGGAAACTCCTAGGAATTTATAAGGATGATGCTAAGACTTCTAGCAAATGAGGTATGGAGCATGAACTAGCCATCTTCTCTAACCAGGCAAGTGGAGGGGTTGGAACACCAACCCAGTCACAAGATCTTGGACCTACAATTTTTTCTCCCTACAAGATGTATGAAGGAATAAAAATGAGCAGAAATTTAAGGAAAAGCTAGCCAATGAGTTATCCAGCTTAAGACCCATATCATGAGAGAGATCCCATCTCTGACACTGCCCAGAGAGCCAGGAACTAGAGATTGGTTAGCCCAGAAACCCAAAATAGAACCAAACCTGAATGGAAAAAAAAAATCAAGTCAATAAAATGATTCCTAATGATATTCTGCTATACTTGCAGACAGGAGCCTAGCATATATTACATTTGTGTAACTTGATCTTCAAGTGGAATGCCTAACATTGGGACCAGCTGCTATGTCTGACTCTGATGCTTGCCTTTGAGACCCTTTCCTCCTACTGGGCTGTCTCATCTGTCTTCAGTGGGAAAGGATGAGTCTATTCTTACTTCAACTTGATATGCCAAGATTGGTTGATATTCATGGGAAGCCCCCCTCAGAAAAAGATTATCTTTCTCTTTTCTGAAGAGAAACTGAAGAGGAGTGAATAGAAAGAATGATGGGGAAGAGTGGGATGAGAAGAGATAGGGGAAACTATAAAGAATATAAAGTTAACTAATTAACTAATTAATTATTAATACTCAGTTACTTTGATGTCCTGAGGACGGAAATAATCATGTGTCCGGAAGAATGGAGTCGAGTTTCCACAGCCCCAGTAAGAGATGACAGTTAGAGCAACAGGGCTGGATGCTGACAAACCTAAAACTCCAGTCTATGGAAGGCTGAGCTCAGACAATGAAGTATCCAAGAGGAGGTGGTGCATTCCCCAGTGTCAGGAGTTGACCTGTCTTCTGAGGATAACTTGGGGGATGGTAGTTCTGAGACTAAGGTTTTCAGGCATATCAAATTTTGCTTCTGTGAAGTATAGTGGTGTAGAAATAAAAACTCTGACCTCTGACCCTTCCATGAACTACTTGATACCCACAACTGAATCTCTGCAGAAGAGTGATAAATGCCTAGTGAATTTTGAAAGTATAAAATTATAAAGGTGCAGGTCTGCCTGTATATCTCAGTGTTCTGTCCTACCTCTTGAATACTTTCCAATGCGATTGAAAAATAACTGGCTAGAATGAGAGGATGGACAAACTGGAGTATCTTCAGAGAGTATGAGAACTTGTCTAATGCACAGTCTGCAAGATTTAATGTGGCCAGCAGGGGCCTCTGGTATGCAAAGAAATCAGATTAAATGAAAGTGCAATTTATCAGAACCTGTGGGAAACAGAAGAGGTAGCTCTTAAGAGGAAGGTGTATACATTAGGCTTAAGTTAAAATAAATCAGAGATATTAAGAAGGGAATTTAATGCTTCTCAAAGTTCTTCCAAAACAAAGATAAGCAATAGACAGAAGGAAATATTGACCAAGTCAAAAATCAATGAAACAGACAAAAAGAACAATACAAAGAACCACCAAAATACAAAGAACTGACTTTGAAAAATTAAACAAGCCAGGTGGTGGTGGTGGCACACGCCTTTAATCCCAGCACTCGGGAGGCAGAGGCAGGTGGATTTCTGAGTTTCAGGCCAGCCTGGTCTACAGAGTGAGTTCCAGGACAGCCAGGGCTATACAGAGAAACCCTGTCTCGAAAAACAAAAACAAAAAAAAAAAAAAAAAAAAAAAAAAAAAAAAAAATTAAGCAAAACTTAATCATGAAACTGATAAAAGAAAGAGAGAGAGGACCCAAACTCATGAAAAGGATGAAAATGAAGGTTACAATAAATACCAAAAAAACACAGAGGACCAGAAAGTAATGCTGTGAATTATGCTCCATACCATTGGAAAATCTAGATGGAATGATAAGTTCCTGAATATGCATTATCAACGGAAGTTCTATCAAGAGTCTATACACAAGTTAAACTGATCCACAACAAACGATAATAAGACAAAAATAGTATCCCAACAAAGAAAAACTCAAGACCACATGGACTCAGTGCCAAAATCTACCAAATCTTTATTTCACATATTTATAAAATTGATAGAGAAATGGAGGAACACAATCAGACTCCCTACATGAGGCTAGCTTTAAACGGACACCAAAATCTGGTAAAGAAAAAAAAAAAAAAAAACTACAAACTGTTTTCCCTGATAAATGTAGATACAAATTTTCTCCATAAAATATTTGCAACCAAATTCAAGAACACCTTAGGAAGATCACACAGTGACTAAATTGGTTTCATTCCAGAGATGCTGGGAATGCTCAACACATGCAAGCCAATGAGTGCAATACAGCAACATATGAATAGAACCAAGGACAAAAATGGGATGCTTGTCCCACCCGTACAGAAAAGATCTTTAACAAAGTCTAACCCTCTACAATAAAAGCCCTGAAGCAATCACGCTTAGAAGGAACATACCTCCATATAATAAAAGCAATACACAACAAATCCATAGACAATATTATACTACTTTTCAAAAAGTAAAGACATTTTGTCTAAAATTGTGAGACAAATATTTTCTTTCTCTACCCTTATTCAATATAGCGTTTGAAATCTTATCTAGACAAAAGAAAGCAAAATAAATAAAAGATACACAAGTAGGAAAGGAAGAAGCAAATTACCACTATTTTCAGATGATATTGAGAGGACTCATCTTGGGACTACTCCATCTTGGGACTGTCCTCCATTTTAAAAGAAAAAGAGCCTGAGAACTTGACCTGCACTGAACCCAAGTTGCACCCAAGTTCCAGGAAAAACTACATAGTTTGTCTATGGCCAATACCCCAGAGTTATTTCCTAGCTACCCTCTAGCAGCAGCTCGGGGCTTTACCATCCCATACTGTTGTGTCTGGCAGTGAGCCCAAATTTGAATAAAAAAAGCTTGAATAAAAAGACCCTAGTGTGATTGCATCATACTCTGCTCCTTGGTAGTTTTTTGGAGTTCACAAATGCTTCCTGAGCAGGCACCACAACATGGTTGATTCTGGAACAAAATATCCTAAAGACTTTATGAGAAAACTCTTAGATTTCAGCACCCACATTTTATGTGTATACCAGGAATGAAACTCTGGTCTTCATGATTACAAGACAAGCACTTTATTGATGGAGACATCTCTAAGCACTTTATTGATGGAGACATCTCTTGGCTACTTTACACAAAATCAACATACTAAAATAAGTAGTTTTCCTATAAACCAATAATAAACTTATTGAAGAAATAGTCTGTCTACAATAGCTTCAAAAAGAAAAAAAAACATAAAATGCCTGAGAGTCAATACAAACAAGCAAAAGACTTCTGCAACAAAAATCTTAACATATTGATGAAATTGAGGAAAATATTATAAAATTAAAAAAATTATCCATGCTCATGGGTAAATAGAATTAATGTTGTAATATTTATGTATATAAATGTGTGCATGTTCATCATATGTGCTTGTGTGTGTGTGAATATATTTAATGGAGGAGTGTGGAGGCTGGTGATCAATGTCAGATGATTTGTTCTGTTATTCTCTGCACTATTTTTTGAGTCAAAGTCTTTCACTGAACCCAGAACTCAGGAAAAGAAAGGAAGAGGCAAATTCAGCTAAACTGCTTGGCAACAGGCCCAGGTATCCTTCAGTCTCTGCTGCCTGCAGTACTGGATCACAGGTACATGGTCCTGCACTGACATTTTATTTGTATACCAGGAATCAAACACTGGTCTTCATGATTGCAAGGCAAGCACTTTATTGATGGAGACATCTCTTGGCTTCATTACTAGGAGCAATTACAAATCCCTTGTGATTCCCATGAAAATTCCAACAATATTCTTCACAGTAGTAGAAAAGACTATCTGAAACTCTTGTGGAATCACAAAGGACACAAACTATCTAAAGCAACAATACAATAAGACAAAAAACAATGGTAGGGAATAAAGAATCCTTGTATACTGCTGGTGGGGACATAAACTAGTTCAGTGACTTTTAAAAAAAATACTAGGAAGATTCATCAAAAACCTAAAACTTGAATTTCTATGTATGAACCAAGTATATCACTCCTGGGTATACATCCACAAGGAAACACATGTACATGGATATGTCTGACAGTAGGTGCTTCCTACTGCCTTGGTCTGAGAAGTTAGGGATGCCTCATCTACATGTGAAAGGTCTTGGGGTATTGTCCCTATGTGACTGATGGTCACAAATTTCTTTATGGGAGTACTGCAGCTATGTGACAGGGTCTGGTGCCAGGAGCTGACCCTTCAGGGTCTCCGGAGCTTCTACCCTTACCTTACCAGGTTTCCTCTCATAGTCCACTGCCCCACATGTGTCCATCAATACACAACTGGATTCTTCAAAGGAGATACATATACACAATGCAGTGTCACTCAGCTGTACTAAATAACAAAGCCATGCATTTCCAAGGAAATGGATAGAACTGGGTCTCGATCAGCTATCTGAAATAAGCAAAACTCAGAAAGTATATATTGACAGTCTCCCTTTTATGTGCACTATGTACAAATGTATAAAATATATATAGATAGTTATAGATATATACATAGATATATATGTAAATGAACATATGCATGCATATGTACCACAAATTTTACAATATTAATTCTACCATTCCATAAGCATGGATAGCTTCCCCATCTTCTGATATATTATTGAATTTCTTCAGTGCTTTGGAAATCTTGTTATATAGGTCATTTCCTTGCCTGGGTTAATTCTTGGGTCTGTTGCTGTTTCTTGAAGCTATGTGAGTGAGATTTTTCTGAATGTTTTGTGTGACTGTTTTGTGTGTGTGTGTGTATGTGTGTGTGTGTATGTGTGTGTGTGTGTCTGTGTGTGTGTCTGTGTGTGTGTATGTGTGTGTGTTTATGTGTATGTGTGTGTTAAAATGAGAAAAAGACCTATAAGGGAAAAGACCTGGCTCTAAAGTAATTTCAGGCAGGAATCTAAATCTTAGGCTAGAACAAAGAAGTGGGCTTCAGACATGAAAATGACTTTGGGCTAGGACAGGGAAGCAGGCTCAGATATTTTGGTCATCTTGATAAGCCCTTAGAAACAGTGATCACAGGGGTGTTCACAAAACTTTGTTTATTGCCTCGCTTGTTCTTTGACTATTTGTGTTTATTGTCTTGTTTGTTCCTTGATTATTTGCAGCTATTGTGTTGCTAGTTCCTCAACCTAGAACTGACTTTAATACTTGCAGGCAATTAAAATGGTATGAAATCAAAAAGGAAGAGGAGGGATGGGATAGGGGTTTCTAGGGAGGGGAAATGGGGAAAGGGGATGACACTTGAAATGTAAATAAATAAAATATCCAGATAAATTAATTAATAAGTCTTTTCTACTTTAAAAAAAAAAACTCAAACTCTCATAGAAAGGCTGAATGAAGCAACCGGGGAGGAGAAAAAAGGGTCCCAAGAGCAGGTGAAATAGTGAAAGACACCCCCAAATCCAGTTAGGAGTCCCACAAAACACCAAACTCACAATCCTAACATATATGCATAGGACCTAGCACAGACCCATGCAGGCTCTATGATTGCAGCTTCAGTGTCTGTGAGCCCCTATGAGCCCTACATAATTGATTCTGTGATCCATGTTTTTATAGTGTTCTTCAACCATATGGCTCCTGCAATTCTTCCCCTCCTCTTCCACTGAATTCCTCCTAGCTCCAAGAGGAGGAATCTGATGGTGATCTCCAATCTGGGCTCTTTTTCTCAGCCTACTGTCACCGTGCTTTCTTATTATGTCCATGATGGGATGGTAGGGTGGCTCACCCACAATTTACAGTGCCCTCCAACATCAGTCATCAATCAAGAAAAAAGCCACACAGTTTTACCCACAGGCCAATATAATTTGAGCATTTTCTCACCAGAGATTTATCCTTCTCAAACAATTTTAGCTAGTGTCAAATTGCCATAAAACTAGTCACAATCCCACAGACTTTAAAAATTCAAGCATTTTAAAAGTTCATTCTCTTTAAAATAACCAAAGTCTAAAATTTCAAAATCTCTCTGAAATTCCAAAGTCTCTTAACTGGAGGATTCCATAAAATTAAAAATAAATTACATATATCATTTTAAGAGAGAAGAACCAGATTACTGTCACAATAAAAATAAAACTAAAATTCAACAATATTAAAAGTTCAGTGTCTAACATCTAAAATTCACTGACAATCTGGGCCCCAAAAGACCTTGTCAGTGATATGTCCCTAACTCCACCACCTGAAGCCCATGTAACTTGTCTCTTTGGCTTAGGCCAGCTCCATTCCACACTTGTTGCTGTTCCTAACAGTCATCTTAGGATTCTAGCTAAAACACAGGGGTCTCCATGGCAACTGGGCTGTACCTGCACTAACAGCCTCTCCTGGGTTCTCTTTAGGGACTCTAATCTTGCCACATGGTCCATGCCTCAACATCTATCTTTCCATAACCTATTCAACTCTGGGCTTTTCCCTGATCCTGAGGCTACACCTTCACTAGTGGGCTTTCTTGGCCTCTAATGGTGCCAGGCTTTACCTGCTCCCCTTCATGCTCTCAAACAGACTTGGGAAGGCTGATGCCAGGCAGTTCATTGCCAGCATAGTTAACACACAGTACTATTTTGAAAAAAGTTTCCTGGTCTAATTAATCCCCAGAACACAAGAAAGTGTAATTACATCAAAACCCAAATCATGGTACATGTCATTTCTTCAAAGAAAATTTGTTCTACAGATGGGCTACCTTTATTAGCTTAAGGGCCTAGGGAAGAATCTGGTCAGATCTTGATCATACAGATAGTGTGGAGGTCATTTTGACTATTAGTCATTTGTAGTCCAGTTGTAGGAGCTTTGGTTGTAAGAATCATTTAGATCACTAACCATGTCGGATTTAGGCTGTATGAATTTGATATGGCCTGGCCCAACAGATAACACAGATCACCAAGCTGTTAATCATCACCCCAGATGACTTTTGTCAAGTTGGCATAAAAATAACCAGCACAAATTGGTTGTTTATTCTATCTTTGTCGATAATAATAAATCATGAGAAATGTAATCTCATATAATTGTCTAATTATATATATATTGTCTAATTATATATATATAATTATATATATATATAATTATATATATATGAGTTATTAAAGGAATCAGGTAAGATGAGTAGCAGAAAAGTTCAATAAGATATAGAGCCCTATTCTCCAAAGAAAAGAGAAGTCCAGTGCATGAGGAGAGTCTATCAACAACATTTTCCCTCTTCTGAGTTTGTGAGAAACAGAAAACTAAGAAAAGAAAAATAAAGGCCATGATGTTATCTTCCTGTTGTGACTATTACTGATAAGATGTCAGACAAAGTTTCTACTATAACAGAATATTTCAAGTAGGAAGAAAGAAGAAAATATGAAGTCAAGAATGAATAAAGATGCTGGTAAGTGTGAGAAAATGGGAGATGAGAAGAGGGAAAGATGTGGCTGGGACAGAATAAACTGGTTTGGGTCAGGTGGCTTAGACTGGTCTCATGGAAACATCTCTTTCCAGAGCTGACTTCAGGGTCTGAACCATAATGCAATGACATAGTAGAAGTTGCTGTTAAAGCATCCTCAGTGAAGGAGAAAAACTGGAAAACTGGTATCTAAGAAGTGGTTTGGAAAGGATGCCATAGGATAGTTAAGCTTAGTCGGGAACGTGGATTTTCTTCTAAGTACAATGTTAGGGTTTGAGTCCCTTGCTCAGGCTAGATATCGTCAAATTTATCACATTACAGTGACCTCTTGTTCTCTGAGTGAAAAGTTTAAGGAGGCAAAAGACAGGAAAGATTAAAGGGCAGAAAGTCACACTTTGCAAGTTCTACACTGTGGAGGTAGGAGCTGAGGGTGGCTTGCTCTCCTATATCTAGAAATATAAAAACTAGCTCTCTGAGAAGAGCTAAGGCTATTTATCCATAGTGTGATAAAGCAACAGAGTCACCTACTGTTGTTTGTATCTTGGCAAAGGAGTGGGAAAGCTTTATGAATAGAAAACAGAGAAAGCTTTAGGTATGTCATAACTTGGGGCTTCGGGCATGGAGAAACTAAAGGTGTGCAGACTAGGAAGAAGATAGCCTTCTCCCTGTATCATCTATTAATAAACAGCATGATAGGTTTCTTGAGCAGGTTATTTCAGACCATGATCAGGGATTTGTGTTTACATGTGGTTCAACCATGTTTGCATATCCAGCCTCTCAGACAGGGTAGTGTAGGAGGGAAAACACTGGATTCTCGGGATTTGACTATAGTCTGTACAGGGACTTGTAAACAAATTGGGCACAGAAAGGTTAGTGGGGAAAAAGGAGTCCAGAATGACTCTTTGTCTGGAACCCAAACACCTGACGATGACATAAATTAGTTCGAAAACCAAAGACACTAGACACGGAGTGGGCCATGATGCTGAGCTCTTGTATCCAGAGTACAGCTCAATAGCTTGTTTTCCCTTCCTCCAGTTCTCCAAGCTACCACCTACCTCCTCTCTCCACCAGATCCAGTCCTCCTCCACTTTCCTCCAGAGAGAGCAGGCATAAAAATTGTGACTATCCCCACCTATTAATAATAGTCTACTATCCTTGCAGATAGGTACCTAGCATAATTGTCATCTGAGAGGCTTCATCCAGCAACTGATGGAAACAGATGCAGAGACTCCCTGACAAACATTAAAAGGAACTTGGAGAATCCTTAGAGAATCCTTGGAAAAGGGGGAGAAAGAATTGAAGGAGCCAGAGAGGTCAAGGACATAACAAGAAAACCTACAGAATCAACTAACCTGGGCACTCACTGAGACTCACTGAGACTGAACTATCAAACAGAGAGCACGTATGGGACAGACCTAGGCCCTCAGCACATATGTAACAGGTATGTAGCTGGATCTTCATATGAGACTCCTAACAACAGGAGCAGGAGCTGTATGTGACTCTACAGGTTACCTTTGGACCCTTCCCCCTAACTGGGCTTTCTTGTCTAGCCACAATAGGAGAAGATGGACCTAGTCCTACTATAGCTTCATGTGCCAAGGAGGGCTGTTATCCATGAGAAGCCTCCTTTTTTCTGAGGAGAAAGGGAGGAAAGAGGATGGGGGTGGTATGAAAGAGAGGAACTAGAAGGAAAGGAGAGAGGGAAAGATGCAATCAGGATATAAAAGTAAACTTTTAAAAAGTACTCATTTGAAAAACAAGTCTGCATATTAAACATTCCCCATCTTTGTAAGCTTTAAGCTACCCTTAATTATCAAACATAAAATGAGACAGAGTACCAATGGTTATTTTGCTTCAGCTACTTAAATCTTAAATTTCTATTTCCCATTTTAGTGTTTTCTGACACCCGTACCCTCCTATGCTGGCTGGAACGATTTGTGTTTTGGATGAGATGTATGTGCTGCTCATGGGAGTTGCTCCTTTGGGTCTCACTTTGATTTATTCTTCCTACTATGGATCAGGTTTATCAGGTGTGGGAACATAAGAGAGCTTAAAGTCCATTTGCATCTCTTACTGGCTTTGCCAGTATGATTTCTTCCCACCTAGAAATAGTGTATGTTGTCTCGGGAAGCCCCATGGTGCAATTATACATGCCAGGAAGTTCGGACATCACCCTTTTGAGCTGGAGGAAAGTACTATCTCTAAATTAAGTATTCTTATGACCAATCACTCATACAATCTTAGGTTAAAAGAGAGAAGGTTCCAATGAGCAGGAGAATAATACACTTGACCTACAATGATCTACTCAAGGAGTGGCAGGGGTGAAAGCCGGAGTGTTGGCAATCAGACGCCCTGGCCAATTCTCCTGATACAAACAAATGCTTGGAAGCAGTTAACAGTAGCCAGCAAAAGGCTCAGAATAGACTAATGGCTTATTGGCCAAACTAAGAGAGATTTGAGCCCCAGAAATAACTCACCCAATGAGGCTATGGGTACCATGGGGCACAGCAGGTCCATAATACCGAAATGGGGCACCAAAATTCTTGATGCAAATCATAACTATCACTTGAAAGCAAATAGGAGAGCTTACTTTGACCCAAATATGTATGATCATGATCCAGAAACAGGTTGTTCCAAATAACATATTCCAACATGGAAGTTGTTACAGAATGAAAATCCTCTATTGAAACACCTCTCAAATACACTGGCAGAGATATCCAATAGGCAGGTAAAAGCAAAACAGAACAAACTCTGCTACAGTTTCTAGATGCTACCTGATGACATTCTTAACTTTTGGGTTGGCAGAAGGTATTGCTTCGCTAGTAACACATTCCAAAAATTAATAACACATTCAAAAATGACACATTCCAATAGATCAGACACAGAGGTAGGACAATGAATAACTTTTAAGCAGACTAAATGAAGCCATATAATGTTTTTTGGAGTGTTTTGTTTTGTTTTGTTTTGTTTTGTTTTGTTTTGTTTTGTTTTGTTTTGTTTGAGACAGGGTTTTTCTGTGTAGCCCTGGCTGTACTGGACCTCACTCTGTAGATCAGGTTGGCTTCAAACTCAGTGATCCACCTGCTTCTGCCTCCTGAGTGCGGGGATTAAAGGTATGGTCACATGGCATGGCTGGGTCAAGATAATTTGTCTCTGTAACTATAATATTCCAATTCTCCACAATCACAAAGTTCTAATCAATTAACCTTGTAGCCTCTTTAGCATGTACGTGTGTGTGTGTGTATTGATATATACATACATATACATATATATAAATATAATTTTGTTTTTTATGGAGGAAATGCAGTAAGGAAGAAAGTTTTTCTCCTTAGCTAAGCTGACTTCATAAGTATTAATTGCGAAACTTAGTTGACTTGGGAGCATTGGACTTGGAGATTGCTACAGTAATCTCTGCATCTATATGCTTACTGGTAGCTCATCAAGCAATGAGCTCTGGCCAGTAGCAGTCAAATTACAATGCTGCACTGTGCTTCTAAGAATTATAAAGAAAACACTGCAAGTTTTTAATTATTAATGAGCAAATTAATATTCATAATCCTGCTACAAGGACCTAAAACATTGTTAGATTCTTTTCAAGTTATTTTTTCCTGAAGTGATCCAATTAAATTACTCAAAAGTAGTCTCTTACAAGGCCCCAGTTGATCTTGATAGTGTCCTTAATACAGATTTGTGATACACACTAAAACTCCACAAAACGTTTGATATTTACCGTACAAAAATCTTAATGCATGTTTTCAGCGTGAGGTTCCACTTCCACGGAGTCTAATGAATAAATAAATTCTGTATTGACTTTGGCTCAAATGGCAGGGCTATGTGACCTGGGGAATAACCAAACGTTGGCAGAACAAAAGTGAAAAATCAATAGCGATTGATTATTTAAACTTGGAATTTCAGGGCACTCAGAGAGGATTTATTCTAAGCCAAGCCCCAGTAGGAACACTCTTTGAATCTATCTGATTTGTAAACTGTCTCCGATACTTCATCCTACACAGTTAATTTGCGATGAGAATTGCTGTTTCAACTGTGGGTACCTAATTTGTTGATGAATTTTATATAGTTCTTGTGATTTATTCTCATTGGTATGTATATCAGTGGTTACCCTGCTTCCACTACTTTTATCTTTTGAGACCTGGTATTTCTCTTCCAATCTTTCTCCATTGTGCTTTTTTTTTCTAATTAGGAGCAGCTGGACTCTAGGAACTCTGTGGTGTTATCATATTGGATCTGTGGGAAGGGATAGTCCAGCTGATTTCAGCCACCTATTCAATTGGAAAGCAGTGAACTCTACATTTTGTGTCTTACACCTGCTTTTGGAAAGGACATACTAAAAATCACAATAATCCCAGAAGCAGTAGTTGGCAGATGTTGGGGGTGATTAAAGGGGTGGTGGAAAACTGGCACATTCTCTCCATGAAAGTATGTCTGTGTTTATAACACCACACTTAGAACTTGGCAGGCTTTGGAAATCTGGTTACACAGCCAAAGCTTGTAGGACTTTTGTTACTCAGGGGTAACTTTTCCCAAGACATGTTGAATAATTAATAAGCTATTAAGTTTTCCAACATGTTACACACTTAATTTTTTAATAAATCCAAGTCCCCAAGAAAACTACCTTTATAAAAAGTTGTCGTCGTCGTCATCATCATCATCATCATCATCATCATCATCTTGTGTTGGAGAGTGTGACAAGTGAGTGAAAGCATACAAATGGCAAAGTTTATGTGTTGAGGTCAAAGTACCGCTTAGTGGAGCTGGTTCACTTTCATGTGGTTTCTGGAGATTGAACTCAGGTCCTCAGGCTTGCACTGCAAGTACCCTTACACAGCAATCTCACCATCCCTTCAGACACCAATTCTAAAAGGTAGAGACATTTGGTTTATAATACCATTATGACACCCACATTTGTAAATACTTTATGTTTAGCATAGATACTAAATGCTATGTATAAAAAAATTTGAAATTGAAAGTGCCCCTAATAAATTAGCTTCTTATAACTATGTTTATGCCTTTTCCCCCCAGAGAGAATCTGTTTATGGATATTATATTGAATGACTTATGAAATTGTAAAAAGAATGAGCATTTTTATGGACTTTATTTAGTATATCCATTAAAAAGGTTTTAACTAATTTATCCATAAGACATTTTGTTGGCTCAGGAGAGCCTGACAACCTGAATTCAATCAACCTTATTTTAATTCCCAATATCCACATGGAGGAAGGAGAGTAATTTGGCAAAGCGACCTCTGACATCACACATGCAGCAAGGCATGTGGGACACACTGGCACAAAAGCACTAAATAAGTGTGTGTTTAAAGAGACAAGTTGTGAAGACAAATGGTAAGTAAGGTATGTTCGGGCCCTCTAAAAATATAAAAGAAAATAGGTAATAAACTAAAGAATGAGCCATTCATAGATGATATTAGATTTACAATTTTTGTAAGGACTATAGGCCTGTAGAGTCTAAGCACTCTTATTTATGTGACTTTGTAAATTAATTATAAAAGTAAAATCTAGACTAATATTATAGGGAACTAGGTCTTAGAATGCAAGATTCTCTCCAGTATTTTTGAATATCTTACCCAGCATCCTTAATAAGGTAATTTAACTGAGTTTTCTCCGGTTGTATTCTCTACCATCCCTTTCATAAAATTTGTCTTTTTTGTTCTTACATTTCTGGGTGCTTGACCATACTATTTCTTCTGTGTGAATTATTTCTGCTGCTTAAAAATTTCTAAAATGTTGTTTCCAGTTTCTGGCTATTACAAACAAAGATCTTATGGACATAGTTGAACAAATGTGTTATTGGATGGTGGAGCATCTTTTGGGTATATATCTAGGAGTGGTATAGCTTGGTCTTGAAGTAGAAGTATTCCCAGTTTTCAGAGAAACTGCCAAATTGATTTCCAAAGTGGTTGTACAAGCTTGCACTCCCACCAGCAATAAAGAAGTGTTCCCCTTGCTCCACATCCTCACCACCATGCGCTATCTCTTAAGTTTTTGATCTTAGCCATTCTGATGGGTAAGATGAAACCTCAGAGTAGTTTTTTTCCTTGTTTTTTTCTTGTGAACCTTCTCCCCACCTTATTTATTTATTTATTTATTTATTTATTTATTTATTTTTATTGGATATTTTATTTATTTACATTTCCGATGCCAATTCAACCTAAACATAGTAAAAGCAATATTTACAGCAAACCAGTAGCCAACATCAAACTAAATGAAAAGAAACTTGAAGCAGTCCCTCTAAAATCAGGGACAAGACAAGGCTGCCCACTCCCAATCTATTCAATATAGTACTCAAAGTCCTAGCCAGAGCAATTAGACAACAAAAGGAGATCAAAGAGATACAAATTAGAAGGAAGAAGTCAAAAAGTATCACTATTTGCAGATGATATGATAGTATACTTAAGTGACCCCAAAACTTCCACCACAGTCGTTTTGATTTGCATTTCCCTGACGGCTAAGGATTTTGAACATTTCTTTAAGTGCTTTTCTCAGCCATTTGAGATTCCTCTGTTGAAAATTCTCTGTTTAATTCTGTATCCCATTTTTGAATTGGGTTATTTGGGTTTCTGGTGTCTAACTTCTTGAGTTCTTTGTAAACTTTAGCTATCAGCCCTCTGATGGAGGGTTGTTGAGATCCTTTCCCAGTCTGCAAGCTGCCAGTTTGTCCTATTGACAGGATCCTTTGCCTTACTAAAAGCATTGTAGTTTCATGAGGTTCCATTTATCAATTATTCATCTTAGAGGCTGAGCCACTGGTGTTCTGTTCAGGAAATCATCTCCTGTACCGAGGTGTTCAAGGGCATTTCCCACTTTCTCTTCTATAAGATTTAGTTCATCTGGTTTTATGTTGAGGTCCTTGATCTACTTGGACTTGAGTTTCATGTAGGGTGATAAGTATGGCACTACTTTCATTGTTCTACATGTAGACATCCCTCACCTGAAGAATGGATACAGAAAATGCAGTACATATGTACACAACAGAATACTATTCGGCTATTAAAATCAAAGACACCATGAATTTTGCAGGTGAATGGATGGAACTTAAGACTATCATCCTGAGTGTGGTAACTCAGTTCCAAAAATACATGCATGGCATATAGTCACTTAGAAGTCACCATGAATTTTGCAGGTGAATGGATGGAACTTAAGACTATCATCCTGAGTGTGGTAACTCAGTTCCAAAAATACATGCATGGCATATAGTCACTTAGAAGTGGATATTAACTATAAAATACAGGTCATGCTACACTCCACAGACCCATAGAAGCAAAGCAAGAAAGACAGCCCAAGCAAGGAAGCTTGACTGTGACTTAACAGGGTTCATAAGAGGTAGATGGAGGGAGATATCTTGGAGAGAGGAGAATGGGAAGAGGAATTGGGGATTCAGAATCAGGTGTGGGCAAGACAAGAGATATGGCTAGATGGCCAGGAAAATGAATGGAAATCTGCAACTCACAGAGGTGAGGTGGGGGCATCTCCACGACAAGACAGAGACCTGGGATAAGGGAGGCACCCAAGAATCAATAGGGGTGACCTTAACTGTGGAACCTAAAAAGGCCACCTCTGTAGCCAGGCAGGATCCCCAGTGGATTAATAAAGATGCCAACCCATCCACAAAACTGCCAAATAAGGTACAAAACATCCTTGGCTTCCTACCACCATTATGGCATAAACCCCACTCTGCTGCCATTACTCCCCTCCTCTGTAAAGAATTCTTGTGACTAGAAACAGAATTTATTTTTATAATTTTAGATCTTAGCAGATAGTATCCTTTCAAAAATAGTTCTTTATTTGATATGTAGATGAATGAATGCTGTTTAATTTAGCTAGAAAGAACATCCAGACCATGATATAAGCAAAAACTGAACAAGAGGTTTGTGTCTTTATTTATTTATTTATTTATTTATTTATTTATTTATTCATTTGAGATAGAATCATATATCATATAAGGAGGGGCTGACCTCAAACTTACTTGTTTTATGCTGGGGACCCAATCCAGGGCTTTGTAAATGCTTGACAAGTGCTCTACCCACTGAGCTAAGCTTTCACCCTTAAAAGGAATAGTAGGAACCTGAGCTTTTTACATAAAAAAAAATAAAAATAAAAAAACAAGTACTGATATAAATGTGCTATTACCAAAACAGCCATAATTCTCTACTTTATTAAAATAAAAATTATTAGATAATGCTAAGCCCAACTTTCCAAATGAGGACAACTTGAGGACCAGTGTGAAGAAGTAAATTTTTGCTTTGCATGAGGAGCATTGACAGGAGAATGTAAAACAAACCTTAATCTGCTCAATAACCTATGCATGATGCTGCTGCTGTTTGTGCATTTTACCAGGCTCAGAGCCTTTAAGCAAGGAATAAATATGTTTAAAATAGTAAAACTCACATTTCTTGAAAAATATTCATTGTTTACCACTGTCTATGCATCTTAATAATTGCAATAAAGCCAAGAGATTTTTTTCAGATGCCCATAAATTATTCATCTTTTTAATATAACATTAAGTGGGCAAAGGCTAAATAAAACATTTGATTTTTCATTCATTGGGATTTTATGGGAGCCTGTTCATTCTATAGTTGTTGTTTGAAAATAAACACATATGGGCCGGAGAGATGGCTCAGTGGTTAAGGGCACTTCTCGCTCTTGCAGAGGACCCAGGCTTGACTGTCAGCACCCTCATGACGGCTCACAACCACCCAGAATTCCGATTCCAGGGGATCCAAAGCCCTCTTCTGACCTCTGTGGACACCAGGCACTAAGAGACATAATGGAGACAAAACACTCAGGCACATAAAATAAAATAAATAAACCTAAAAATAAAGAGAAAGAAAGAAAGAAAGAAAGAAAGAAAGAAAGAAAGAAAGAAAGAAAGAAAGAAAGAAAGAAAGAAAGAAAGGAAGGAAGGAAAGAAGGAAGGAAAGAAGGAAGGAAGAGAAAGCTAACTGCACGTACACACAGCAGGATATGGGATGATGCACATATCCATGGGGAGGATCGTAAGGCTGATGAGATGTAGTAGGCCTGTTTATTGTAGTTTGTTCAGACCTTCTCTTTCCTGAGGGGGTGGTAGAGCAGTGGGGTGGATCTGAGGGAGAGAGAAAGTGCAGGGAGAGGCTGGGGGAGGGGAGGAAGGGGAAACTGTGGGCAGGAAATATATGAGAGAAGAATAAAAAAAATTTATTGATTTGAACTGTATTTTTTTAAATTTATTTTTTCTGAGTGAGTGGAGTCATTCTTACTTTTCACGAATTTCAGATTTGAACATCAGGCTTCTAATCACTATTCTAACAGGGTGAGTGTTTTTCCAGAACACAGTTCTCCGTAAATTTCACAGAATGAAGCTTCCGAAGGACTGTTTGGAAATACAGCCAACTGAAGAGTTTCGACAGGATAGTGATACATTTATTGTTATTCATGTTGTCTGCTAGCCAGTGCTAGATGCTTCAGTTGATGAAGTTTTCTTCAGAAACATTTAAGCATGTATTCATGTATTCAGTTCTATGTTTACACACAATCAAATAATAACTCTCTTCTGGTATTCTGAAACAGTACGAGATGCTTATGTGTGGGGCTTCAGTTCCTGATCTTTCCAAGACTTTTACCATGAAGGGGTGTTGTATTTTGTCAAAGGTTATTCAAGCATCTAGTGAGATGGTCATGTGTTTTTTTTTTCTTTGAGTTTAAGTAGTGGATTATGTTGATGCATTTCCATATATGGAACCATTGCTGCATCCCTGGGATGAAGCCTACTTACCTGATCATGGTGAGTGATCATCTTGATGTGTTTTTTAGATTTGGTTTGCAAGAATTTTATTGAATATTTTTGCATCAATATTCATAAAAGAAATTGATCTAAAGTTCTCTTTCTTTGTTGGGTCTTTGTGTGGTTTCTGTATCAGTGTAACTGTGGCTTTTTAGAAAAATTAGGTAGTATTCCTTCTATTTCTATTTTGTAGAATAGTTTGAAAAGTATTGGTATTAGGTTTTCCTTAAAGGTCTGATAGAATTCTGCACTAAAACCATCTGGTCCTGGGGTTTTTTGGTAAAGAGATTTCTTATGACTGCTTCTATTTTTTTCAGGGTTATGAGACTGTTTAGAAGGTTTATCTGATCCTGATTTAACTTTGGTACCTGATATCTGTCTAGAAAACCATCTATTTCATCTAGATTTTCCAGTTTTGTGAGTATAGGCTTTTGTAGTAGGATCTGATGATTTTTTTAATTTCTTCATTTTCTGTTGTTATATCTCCCTTTTTATTTCTGATTTTGTTAATTTGGATACTGTCTCTGTGACCTCTGGTTAGTCTAGCTAAGGGTTTATTTATCTTGTTGATTTTCTCAAAGAACCAGCTACTGGTTGTATAGCTCTCTTTGTTTCTATTTGGTTGATTCAGCCTGATTTTGATTATTTCCTGCAGTCCTACTCTTGTTGGGTGTATTTGCTTCTTTTTGTTCAAGAGCTTTCATATATGCTGTTAAGCTGCTAGTGTATGCTCTATCCAATTTCTTTATGGAGGCACTTAGAACTATGAGTTTTCATATTAGCAATGCTTTCTTGTGTCCCATAATTTTGGGTATATTGTGCCTTCATTTCGTTAAATTCTAAAAAGTCTTTAATTTCTTTCTTTCTTCCCTGACCAAGTTATCATTGAGTAGAGTGTTGTTCAGTTTCCACGTGTATGTGGGCTTTCCATTGTTTTTATTATTATTATTATTATTATTATTATTATTATTATTATTATTATTATTGAAGACCAGCCTTAGTCCATGGTGATCTGATAGAATGCATGGGAAGTTTTCTTCTGAAACATTTAAGCACATATTTATGTATTCATTTGTATGTTTACATACAACCAAACAATAACTATCTTCAGGTATTCTAAAACAGTAAGAGATGCTTATATGGTAATTGTGAATTCTAACTGAAAGGTGAAAAATTGCCTCAAGAATTTTGAAAAAAAAATCTGATTTTGGAGAAGTGTATAAAATTTCCAAGAATATTTATAACTATAATAATTAAAGTTGGGAGTTTGCAATTGTAAGGGATAGAAAGAATATTAAATAATAAAAACAAAAAACAATAAAAAAATATTCACAAATAAATAGGAAGTAACTGATATACTTGGTGAAAAGAAGTTTTGGAGACCCAGGCCTAGGACACGGTATTGTAGTCTAAGACCACTAGGTGAAGGCAGGAAAGTTACAAGTTCAAAGCCTGACTGAGATAGACAGAGTTCAAGTTCAGTTTGAGACACTTAGCTAGACCATGTCTCAAAACAAATTGAAATGCCTGAAGGTATGGGTTAGCACACAAGAGTTCCTGGATTTAATCTGCAGTATTTAAAAATATTTTAGGTAAATTTTTAAAAAAAAAAAAATCATGCATACACACAATATGCAAAGTTACATAGGGAATATTCATGAGTTACTGTTTGTTGAATCAAAATTCCAAACTCCATAAAAGTATTTATTTCTAAGAAATGTACTGATATAGTATAACCTGGAGAATTTAAAGCCAAAAGTCAAGACTAAAGGAATTACAATCTAGAACTGGAGGACGCTGTGCTGTGGGGCAGTTAAGCTTTTTTCCCCCAACACTACAAAGAGCTTTAACACACAAGATTTTTATTTATCTGCTGGTTACTGTGTGTTGTTACAAGTCAATCTGACATAGTGCTATGGAATATAGAACGTTTCTCTTTTGAAATAAAGCTAGTAAATTGGTCCTTTAGAGGTCACATTATAGACGCATTCTTTTACAATGTTTTAAAAATTGAAAATGGAATTACATCATTCCTTGGGGAAGCAGAAGGGCCTCACGTGATCGTACTGATTTCTATAGCTACTTTGGTGCCTAGCCACCTCTTTAGAAAAAGTATGCAGGAAGATGGATATTTTACTACAGCTTTGATAATAAGAAAGGCGAAAGAAAGAAAGAAAGAAAGAAAGAAAGAAAGAAAGAAAGAAAGAAAGAAAGAAAGAAAGAAAGGAGGGAGGGAGGGAGGGAGGGAGGGAGGGAGGGAGGGAGGGAGGGAGGGAGGGAGGAGGAGGAAGGAAGGAAGGAAGGAAGGAAGGAAGGAAGG
This sequence comes from Arvicanthis niloticus, assembly GCF_011762505.2. Lineage (NCBI taxonomy): Eukaryota > Metazoa > Chordata > Mammalia > Rodentia > Muridae > Arvicanthis > Arvicanthis niloticus. The sequence continues at coordinate 58,899,382 of NC_047662.1, forward strand.
AAGGAAGGAAGGAAGGAAGGAAGGAAGGAAGGAAACAGATTAAACTTTATATGGATAAGAGTGGTATTGTTGGGTCTCCAGATGGATCTATTTCCAATTTTCTGAGGAACCACCAGATTGATTTCCAGAGTGGTTGTACCAGTTTGCAGTCCCCCCAGCAATGGAGGAGTGTTCCTCTTTCTCCACATCCTCACTAGCATCTACTATCACCTGAGATTTTGTACTTCGCCATTCTGACTGGTGTGAGGTGGAATCTCATGATCGTTTTATTTGCATTTCCCTGATGACTAAGGACTTTGACCATTTCTTTTGAAATGGTCAAACTTAAGATTCTTCTGTTGTGAATTCTCTGTTTAGTCTTGTACCCATTTTTTAATTGGGTTATTTGGTTTTATGGAGGTTAATTTCTTGAGTTCTTTATATTTTCTGGATATCAACCCCCTAATGTATGTAAGGTTAGTGAAGTTTTTTCCCAATCTGTAGATTGCCGATTTGTTCTATTGACAGTGTCCTTTGCCTTACAGAAGCTTTTCAGTTTCATGAGGTCCCATTTGTCTATTGTTGATCTTAGAGTCTTAGTCGTTGATGTTCTGTTCAGAAAATTTCCCCTGTGCCAATGGGTTCGAAGCCCTTTCCCACTCTCCTTTTTATTAGATTCAGTGTATCTGGTTTTACGTTGAGGTCTTTGGTCCACTTGGACTTGAGCTTTATATAAGGTGATAGATATTGATCTATTTTCTTTTTTCTTTTTTTTATTAGATATTTTATTTACACTTCAGATGCCATCCCCTTTCCCCATCCCCCCCCTTAGAAAACCCCTATCCCATGCCCCCTTTTCCTTTTTGCGTTTATACATTTTTTTTAAAATAATGTTAATCATAGGCTTTCTAAGTTTGGAATTGGTCAATCAGAGGTGTGACCCACTGACCAACCTAGATATAACAACTATCTTTGACTGGTGGAGATACATGAATATCTGCCTCCCTGTCTCCCCCTTCTTTCTCTCTTTCATCACCTAGCTTCTCCTCTCCTTCTCCTCTTCTTACTCCTTTTCTTCCTCTCAATACTCCTCCTACCTTAGCTCCTCCTACACATCACCCTTCCTGTTAAAATGAAACTTTTCTCTCAAAATACAAGTAGAGCATAATTATGCCAATTTGTACCAGTGAGGTACAGGATAGTCCTAATACCCAGTCCATCCTTTTGTTGACTAACCAGCACCTCTGTCATCTATTCTAACTAAAATATTTAGTTCTGAACCTGGCTTTAGGATGAATGTCAGCTGCCAACCATCCACTCAAATCTTTTCTCTTAAGGTAAATAGCTATATGTTTTCAACCCTGTCAGAAATCCAGAATGACTGAGTTAACTATAATTGTGGGAAGCACAAAGCATAGCTTCTAAAACTTAGCCAATTTATAGAGACCTCTGAACCCCTGGACACTCGCTCTTTTTCATGAGAAGAATCTATTTTCATTTTTTTTTAAAAATTGAGAAAAAAATCCAATCATTTCTAAAATTGAAACTAGCCACTGTACAAGTACTTATAGCTGTCAAATCAAACTATCCAAGAGAAAAAAATACATGCAATAATAAATTATTTCAAAATCTCCAAATATTTCAAAGAATACAAATGACTCTAGACAATAATAGTCAGTCTGGTAGAAGAGGATATCTCTTATTAGTGGTGATGCTGGTTAAAGTGTTTCCCTCATCTGCTATTGTTACTTCTTGAAGACCCACTGTGTTGTTGGTTGCCTTAACTTTAGTGATAACACTCCTATTCCATGTTACATGTAAATGGCATATCAATACAGTAGATAGAAAAAGAAAAAAGCCAAACCTAGATATGAGCACTAACAGTGTTAGTATGATCCAGAGACTACTTTCCTCTTAGCTTTACGTAAACAACTACTTCACACTCTTGAAGACTGCTGTCATGCCTAGTCAGCCTCATCCTTATCAGATTCTAGGAGCAAGACTATCTAGAACTACAATACATAAACCGTTTGGCCTCTCCACTCACAAAATATGATAGCTGTCCAATAGGGGGAACTGTAAGCTGAAGTTTCCCAAACAAAGCCTCTCTTTGGTGAATGTGACACACTCACTGGCTTGTTAGAACTTTGTAAATTCAGAGGCTCAAGAGACAGCTTAGCAGGTAAGAGCACATGCTGCTCTTCCTGAGGACCTGGGTTTGATTCCCAGCATCCACACGCCTGCTCAAAACACTCTGCAACTCTCTACTTCCGAGGAATCTGATGCCGTTTTCTGGCCTCCACAGACACCAGGCATAATAGTCATGTACAAACATATATGCAGGCAAAACAATTATAAATTTAAAGGTTTATTTTGAGGAGCATGTATTCATTTTATATCTGCAAACCTTTCTGGGGTTGGCCATTAGTAGTCTACAACCTTAGAGATCCCTACTCTTACTGTGATTCTGTCAAATTTAATTCTATAAACTTTCTGTAGCTTCTATGTTTGAATTTAACCTTTTTGCATCCTGACTGCCTCTCTCCCCATGTCCACTTCATCCCTCCTCTCCTCCCAGGTCTACCCTTACAAATTCCTTTCCTCATTACCCCTTCCCCAAGAGGAAGTCCCCTTGGGTACTACCCCAGCCTGGGACTTCCAGTTGCACTAGGCCTAAGGGCATCCTCTCCCACTGAGGCCTAACTAGGTAGGCCAGTTAGGGGAAGGGGATCCAATGGCAGGCAACCGGGTCAGAGACAGCCTCTGCTCCAATTGTCAGAGGACCCATATGAAGACCAAGCTGGACATCTGCTACAAATGTTGGGGAGGGGCCTAAGTTCCAGCCCCTGCATGCTCTTTAGTTGGTGATTCAGTTGAATACAGACATTGGAGACTGTTTTCATAGTTTTAACATTTTTTCTCGTCTGTTTTCGATTCTATCCTTATGCTGGGCATTTCTTCGGTTCTTATTGTTGAAGTAACAGAAGCCAAAAGAATCAATGAAACTTCCGTGCAAAAACATCAGTTAGAAAACTCAGATTAGCACCCAGGCTGAGTGGTAAGTGACTTGCATAGCTTGCATATGGCCCTAGATTTGATTCCCAGTACTTCCCACACAAAAAGTTGAGCGCTCAGAGCTCCTACTTGAATTACTCATGACGTATGAGTTCCCACGTCAACACATTCGTTTCAAACACGGTGAATTTTATGTTATAGTGCCACTGTATTTGATATCCAAGAATTAAGTCATACATATTAATTTATTAAACTTAAAAAATGCCAAATCATAAGAACATGATTTTCTATCTCCCAAAACTGACATATTAATGTTAAATTAGACTTTCTAAAATTCACCATACATCTTATATTTCTATTGCAATTATTTTCAGAAAATTTAAGTTCAAGTGTTTGGAAAACAGATAAAATAATTAATTGCCTAGTGTTCCTTTTGATTGGCAATATATGAGTTTGCCAAAGTCAAAACCCCTCATTTCAAGACGCAGTCTTTAAAACAAGTTTAGATTATTATGGAATTTGTTCCTTTTCTTACCAACTAATTTACTTCTATATTAAGACTGACATTATGAATCACAAGATATTTTTACCAAATAAAAAATTAAATGATTGAATATCTCAACATTTCATTTTATAAATACAAAATGCGTTTTTAAATATAAATTCAACAGTGGTTTTTTTTGTAACTCTAAATGGTATTTTCTTTTTGATTTTTCAAAACAGGCAAAAAAAATTAAGTGGGGGTTTGTGTGACACACAAGTGAACACAATTAAGGAGACCCTCATTGTTGTCTTCTGAATAGACTTGTCACATAGCGATTCACAGCTTTGTCTAGTGACAGTAGAATATCAAAAAAATACTGAATACTATAGCAAAAATCTATTGTGCCTCTGAGATCTAATCTTTGTCTGAATGTAATTGCCTTATTAAAAGATTTGCAAGCTTACTCTTTCTGTGATTCTAAAATAAGCCAAGACAAACCATGCTGCAAAATTACAACTGCAGTCCCGATGCTATGACAGCAGCATGTAAGTCAAACCGAAATGAAAACCCCACTGCACAGTTCCACAGCAATGCCATGGATGAGTCTAGTCCTGCAATTATCCCTGGTGGTATGAGTGGCATTTGGAAGACTTTCTTCCCATGAACTTGGCTTAGAATGCCTGAGGAGCTGCTTATGTAAATATGAATATCTCATTTAGATTGTAATTTATGTTATGTGCCACTGTTTGCTTCTTAGTACCTGTTCATTATAGCTAATAGATTCAGGATGAGCTCTTTGGTTATCCCTACTCCCCTCACCCTCAAACATCTTGCTATAAGCCTTCCTAGGGAAACAGATTCATCATTCAGTAGGAAAAAATCATATACATACTAATGCCAATATCTCTTACCGATTGTCAGCTTTGATAGATAGAAATCTTCTGCCACTGCTACTGTGTTTGCCTTCCACCAACGCCTTTATTGAGCATATTGCAATGTTTTACTTTTATGATTTTGTGAAAGCAATGCTTTCTACTTCCCTCATTCCCTTGTTCATATATGGCAGTAAGATATGATGCCAGGCACTAATTCACTTTAGTTGGGAACTAAAGTTATTCTTTCCAAGAGAGACACAAGTAATACTCAATTTCATTTTTCCATAATTATCTTATCCTGGAAACAGTAACCAGTTCATTATAATTCTTCCAATGACAGTGTGCTTGGGTAGAAGAAGACAATGGTTTGGGCTGATAAGTCCAGATGTGTTTTAACATGTGTAAGTTACATGATTTTTTTTTTCTTCTTCCAAAACTGGTGACATTGGGCATATATTAAATCTGTGTAATATGTTATGTGTACACATTAGACAAAGGTTTCAGTAAGTACACTCTTGTCACTTCAATAACATAGGAACACTCTATTCACCTATGATGAACTTATGCCCATTTGTCTGTCAAAATGGAAGTATAACTTTGGTCTATTCAGAATTTATGACTTATTTCCATGACCACCATTAAACGTCAGGTTAATACCCAAAACTGCATTTGAAAACATCATAAAAATACATTTAATATGCCAATTACATAAGATGGGACTTGTCCAAAATGCTACTGAAATTCCAAGAAGGAAAACTTGTTTCTAAACCAAAGCTTTTCCGCATAAAACCCACTGTTGATTTTATGGTTATTCAACATTATAACTACATAATGGTCTTTAAAAGAACAATTTTACTCAAATTGTAGGAGTTGGAATTAAAAAGCCCACACACAGTTGCCAGTAATTGGCTTGTCTGTGGCCTAACAGTTAGTACTTCTCCGAAGGACATTTCGTGGTACTTTTTCCTTTATTCTTTAGTTTCTTTCCATTTCTAGGATTTTTGTAGCTTATAGGGGAAGATAGGAAATAACAAAAAACTAAATTGGATTGAGTTACACAGTGTGTGTCTGTCCAGTTAGTGCCCTTGAACAATGATGAAAATGCTGCCTGTAAATACTATTAGACCAAGACTATCAAGTGAATACACATTGTTCAAATGACACAAAATTAATGAAACAAAATATTGCAGCTCTAATTTTATAGAGTCCTAATACAATCTTCTGACTTAGCTGGAAGAGTATAAGAAAAAGAAACATTCATTCTACCTTATGTTATTTTCTCTCCATGTACCCTATCAGAATGATGCAGTCAAATGCATCACTCAATACTCTAAGGTTTCAGGTCAGGATGGGCAGAGTTCTGATCATGAAAGAAGGTGCTATTGGCAATTATAGCAAGATAAGAAGAGTGTGAAAAAAAGTGACTCATGAAAAACTACTATATATGGGTGCTACATACCTTTCTCCTAGTCTCCAGTATCTGCTTCCATGACAAAATATACTTGCTCAAGAAAGAGAAACTGGGAAAAGTGTGTAAACAGAGATAGTGTAAATCACTTCATATGACAAATTGACTGTTGAGACATCCCTTTGTTGACAAAGAGATATCTCTTTGAAGTGAAAGAAGGACTGAAAATGCAAAATAAAATTATTTCATATTTACCTAATATTACATACATGTAAGTATATGTGGATATATTTACTTATATTATATAGTGTTATATAGTGCTAAATGAAGTCTCACAACTTGGTTTGACAATGTTTCCCACAAGATACACAGACTAACAAAAACCCCAATACCAGTCATGAGAAACATACTGTCATGTTGTTGATGAAGGTAGTCCAAGAGACTTGCAAAACAGTATAGGTCATTGCTATTGCCATTACTCTTGGCTACAGCCCAAAGAATGGAGATAAGTCTCTTGCTGAAGACTTCATACACTTCAGACAAAGCACTTGAAAGATTCAAGCTGGATCTGACCTAAAAATCTCCTCCCTGAGGTCTAGCTTTTCATAACATTAGAAGATGATATGTAAGCTCCTAATGGAAGGGAGAAATCAATAGTCCTACTGAGCCGATGTTTATAACTATAACCATGACCAACATGGCAAGTTATCCCTAAAGGTACAATAGTGGCACTCAAACCTTGGCAGTAACCAACAGCTGTTTGATTGGATTTGAGGCCCACTCAATAAGAAGGAAATCATGTATGGCACTTGAAACATAGCCAGCTACCTGAATTATGGAGGTCATATGTCTTAAAAGAGAACCAACTGCCAGCATTTTACTATACCAGTATAATTCCTAAATGCATTAGACACAAGTCATAAAAGAATATGTAAAGCTAATTGCTTCTCCTAGTTCTAATTCTGTCATACATTTTTTGTTTTATCAGTGATTAAGTTCATAAAAAATATATTCAATACTGAAAATATAAAATTGAATGTGAAACCCCACAGATTCTGTTCCAAATTTTTCCTCTAGCTGTATAGAAGTTAACTGAAAAAGAAAAAGTTGTATAGGCTTTGCATCTGGTTAAGTTTGGTATGTGCTGTTTTCATTTACTTGCAAGGTTTTTTTATGCTGAAAGTTTTTGTTGTTGTTGTTGTTGTTGTTGTTGTTGTTGTTGTTGTTGTTAATCCAAAAGAATGAACACTAAAACTTACCACTTATCGTATTCTCACATATAAATGTAACTTTCACCCCTCATCACAAAAGCTTCTTGTTGCAGCAAAGACCATCACAGAAAAATCACAACTGGTCTAAATGCAAAGATCAACTAATTGTGTAGTGCTTAGCCTCAGTTGATACATCTACAGCACTACTACTATACCCAAGGATCAGGGGACATGACAGAAAAAAAAAAAAAAAGAAAAAGGACAGAAATATTGTAAGATCCAAATGATCAGGAAGGTTGTCCTTTCTCCTAGAAGTGACAAGGAAGTCCATCCACAATACCTTGATAGTATGATTGCATAATGAGACCTTGACAAGGACAACACCAATAGACATGCAATAGATGTGCCAAGATGGAAGGGAAAAAAAAAAAACTCACAGGACCCCACCCATAAAGAATCCAGTACCAAATAACTAACCCTGAAAAACATGCAAGCAACAGTAAACAGACTCAGCAGCTTATACTTACATATTTATGGATTTATATATATGTACAAATAATAACCAAAGGAAAAAAGGCAAAGGATTTAAAAGGGAGATAGGGTTGGGGCATGAGAGGACTTGGAAGGAGGGGACATAGAAAGGTTGGAGGAAGGAAAAGAAATAGGAAAATTGTAGTTATTTTTAAATTATATATTTTTTAAAAAGAGAAAGCTATAAAAATGCAATCTTTGAAGATGCTAAATTTTTCATCTTGAGGATAAAGATGTTGGAATTGATCTTTTCTACAGCCTCTTCCATATTTAGAATTTCTTTTCATAAACCTGAAGAATTGAAGTGTTAAGAAAGGGGGAAAACAGCAAATGTTGCTTCTTAATCTTAAACGGTTAGTCATATTAAACATAAGATGGTTCCCTGTTCTCTCCTCTTAAATGTGAAATATTTGAGGGTACTTTAGAGCTGGCACATAAAGTTGGTTTTTAACTACTGAGAAGGAGAAAATCATTTCTTTTACTAAAGTATATGAGCCAAAATTAAAAAATACATTGTAAGTGATATAAATATTGTCATAAACCTCTCAAGCTTTTAATATTTCAGAGGATGAGAACTGACAAGATAATTACACATGATTTTTATTTTAATCTCTTCAAAATGACACTGACATCTCTCCTCTTCTGGGCCTACTTCCTTTGGGCCTATTACACTTCCAGTGATTATTTTCTCCTCCTGGTTCTGAAATAAATTATTTTATCTTTAAGATTTTTAATATTTTTTCCTCAGCATGTCATATAGGTACCATGCAAGCAAAATCAGCTGGGTTAAAGTTTTACTTGAAGGAAGTTTTAGAAGAATATATGCGTGCCTTATAAATTAAGTCTTAAAAGATCAGTTCAATCATTCTAATTTTTTCCATTTATTGACATTTCTCCTTTTTTCAGTATTAATCTTATGCAATAAAAGTTAGCCTAAATGTCCTTAGAATTTGTTCTTATTCAAAGCACCTGTGACCACTCTCAAGGAACCCTAAACTCCTGCAAGCTGACTTTCCCTCACAGAAAGAACAAGGAAGTTATTAGACCTTCACTTGAGATTCTGGCCACTTCTTCCTGACACACATAATTCTTTTCCAGTTGCACATGGCCTCAACCTCAAGGTCTGAGGATCTTGGGATAGTCTTTCCAACATTTGCATTATTGTAAAAGCTGAAATGACTGTAGGTGCACTGTTGACATATTCTAATTCACATCTAATGTGGACACCCAGCTAATAGCCAGTGAATTCATAACAAATATATATTCTTTTAAAAATGAAAGTATGTAAAACATAAGTTGCTAATTACAATGCCTTTTTAAAAATGTATTCCTCTTTGTAATCCTGGAGCTTGCTTTTTTTTTTCATTGCTACATGATGAGTCACATTTACTTTGCCTTTGTTTTACAGAAGCAAGACGGTTGTATTACGTATTCACATGAGCTACAATGCAAAGCAGATACTTAGGGGAATGCTCCCTCACTGTAAGCTTTCTCCAGACATCACATCCTCTGACAGACTTATAATATATGTTGCTGTTGCCATAAAAATCTAATAATTTTATGTTCTCAGAAATCAATTTGAATTAAATATGAACACCACTTACATGTTTCTTAATTAACCTGATGATACTTATAATAATATTTTTAATTTTATGGTATTTTTAAATGAAAGCTATATGTAGAGCTGAGCTAAAATCACTTCTACTATGGCTTTTCCTTTTAAATGTTTTATCATTTTCATTATAAAGTTAACACACAATTATATCCCAAAATTATAAGATAGAGTGGTACAGAAATAAAATATACTACCCAGCATCATAGCTCATAAAAACAACCATAAATACCGTTTTGGCAATTTTCCTTCCAGTTTTTGTTCCATAGATTTTTTAAAGTGTATTACTTTAGAATTTTATGCATAAATATACTGCTCTTTGATAACGTCTACCACCTGCTTCCTGCCTCCATGTTCCCTCTGCCATCCCCCTTCCCAAATATACATAGCTTTTGTAACCCACTAAGCCCACTTAGTACTGCTTGTATGAGCATCAATGTCGGGAAGCAATTTGTTTTCAGATTTTTAAGAACTGCTACCAATTATATGCATAGCTGTATATCCTAAACTTAACATTCAGTAGCATGTAATGTTTCTCATGTCATACTACACTATTCACAAATGTCGGCTCTTAAGGAAACATGAAAATTACATGGACCTAGAATAGTAAGATCATAATACCAAATGACTACATGTTAGCAGATGTCTGCTAATATCTTCATCACTTCTTAATATACCCAATTATAAAGCTTTATCAATTTATAATTTTGATTATTAAAATAAATTTACCATCCCTTCTTTTAACCTTATAAATAAATAATGCTTCATTTAATAAATGTTATACATTCGGTTTTTGGTATGTCTTGCTATATTGTTAAGAAAAAGTTTCATTATTGAACCAGTGGAATGTTCATTGCACAAGACTTAATATTTTTTGAAGTTTTATCAACTTCTGCTTTTACTTAAAATGTATTGGAACATATTGAACAGTATTCTATTTGTTTTTGGTTGTTTTGGTTTTGGTTTTTCAGTTGTTTTCTTTTTTCAGACAGAATTCCATTTTTTTAAAGTTTCTTTTTTTAACTTTTTTTTTTCAACAATGTATATGCATTGGAGTGGTTTGCTTGCACATATGTCTGTGTAAGGGTGTTGAGTTCCCTGGAACTGGAGTTACAGACAGTTGTAACTGTTGTGAGCTGCCATGAAGGTGCTAGAAATTGAACCTGGGTCCTCTGGAAGAGGAGACAGTGCTCTGACCACTGAACCATCTCTCCCACCCTCCAATTTCAGTCTTTTCTTTGTACATTCTCTAATGCCATATTTTCTTTTTTTACTTTTGAAGAATATAGCTTTCGTAACTACCAGTGGTGGGAAAGAAACATTTCAAAGAATTCTGCAATACTACTTATCAGATTTTCAGAATGTTAACATGTAATTGCATTTACCTTATTTTTCCTTTCTCTGTAGACACAGCCATAATTTTTCCCTGAAATGTTTGAGAGTAAGCTGCATAAATGATACTATTGTATTTCACAAAGTGAAAGACTGTGCTTCATATTTCACACTGTTTGACAATTTGAAACCCCATTTATTCTGAATCTCTGCCAATTTAGTAGATAACAATAGCATCTTGTTTAAAATCACATTTCTCTGTTAAAAGAAATAAAGTATGCATTTCCTTATATTGACTAATTATGTCTGATCTTTGTTAATCATGAATCAGTAAGCACCACTGTCAATAAACTTTACTTACACATGTGTTCCCTTCCATGTAAGAAAAGATTAAAAAAAAACAACTCTTAAAACAATAAAGATCAAGCACTTGGTCACTGTAAAGTTATGACCAGCTGTGTGAGTAAAGGTATAAGATAGTAGATAGATATGATTCATATACATATACATATGCATATACATATACATATACATATATATATATATATATATATATATATATACTATAAAAACTGTCTGCAAATAAAAGTTTACATATAAGTACTAATAAAGAAAATAGATTTTAAAAAAGACACTGTCTCAACTCTTGGAGGGGGGACTGGTAAGGGAGACAACATTTGGACTGTAAATAAATAAAACAATTAAAAGAAGAACATTGTCTCTGGCAAAAGACAGACAAATAAAAGGATACTAATTCCTTTCCTCCACATTTCTTTTTACCTCCCGGTAGGGAAAAAACTCTACAATTAAACCAAGTGCATTAGTTTATTATTATTTATTAGTTTATTGTTATTTCTCATAGCTCTTATCAAATACCTAACAAAGAAAGCAAGTTAGAAAGAAGGGGTTTCTTTTGGCTTACAGTTTAAGCAGGGATGTAGTCTCTAATGAGGTAGTGAAGGCTTGCTGGCAGGAGCATGAAGTGACCAGTCTTGCTTTCAGAGAAAATAAGAAATAGATCTGGTCTATGAAACCTCAAAGCCTAGAGGACAGTGATGGTCCCCTGTTTAAAGTTACATAGCTGACCAAACCAGCTCCATAGCACCACCAGCAAGGGACCAACAGTTGAGACATTACATGTTCAAACCACAAACCCAAACATATTGGCACAAGCTTCCCACTGGAAGTTATTTGCAAAATATAAATAGAATCTGAGCTTTCTTTTTTGTTGTTGTTTGTTTGGTTGGTTGGTTTTTTTGTTTCTCAGATCGATTATGTAGCCTTGGCTGTAATGGAACATGCTCTGTAAACCAGACTGGCCTACATCTCACAGAGATCCTCCTGCCTCTGCCTCTCAAATCCCGGGATTAAGAGTGTGTGCCACTATACCCAGCCTGGCCTGACCTTCCTTGTTTTTATAGTGAAAATAAAAAGTATGGTTCTCTTTACCAAAATAGAATCACAAATCACACAGATTTTTTCCAATATTTTCATTTTGCTCACAATATTTCTAAGAATAAAGTTTATGGTAAATGTTAATATTTCTGAGAGAGTCATTATAGTTCTGCTTAAGAGCTGTCTTTTTTTTTTATGTTCTTACATCATGGTGTCAACCAAAATAATCTCCTATGCATATAAATTTCTATTTATGTAGATGCATATAAATGCATCTATATAAATAGAATTTCTATTTGTATGCATAACTATTTTTCCATTTTTTTCATCAAAAATGAATAAAGATAAGTAAATATTATTAGCTGGAATACCTCAGTCTTCTTCCCAAAATGGCTGAGAACTAGAGTTCACCTGGGAGTGTGAAGAGGGACATTCAAGTCACTCTTAAGCCAAGTCTGTGCTATTAGCATCTTTTTATTGAGGAAATAGTCTCAGTCTTGTGGTCTTGTCTTGGTCCAGGCAGCTTGTAACTTACCCTTCTTCCTGCCCTCCTGCCTATTCCTTCCTAAAGTAACTTTGCTATCCTATGAAGACTGTTTATTGGGGGAGAAATTCCTACCATGTGTTCAGATTACACTGGTTTTATTTTCTAGGAAATGGTTGCATTTTTCCATTTTAGTTTCTACGTTCCTCCTTCAGGGGTTGCATTAGTCTCTCTTGGAAGTTCTCTCCTAACAAAGCTAAGACATCCCCCCCAAAGTGATGTCCATTGGGTTCTGATACACTGAAAAGCTCTCCGTCATCTTCTTGATCTATTTGGTTTACACCCAGGTAGCACTTGAAATTCATCTTGTACACAAATTAATTTTCAGTTTTAATTAAATATTTTTTATATTATCTTCTTTATGGGTGTGTGTCCTAGTCTACATCTAGGTTGCTGTAATAAGACATTGTCCAACACCATCGTTGAGAGGACACAATTTATTTGGCTTATATCATCAAGTGAAATGAAAGCAGGAACAGAAACAGACCAAAAAGGAATGATCCTTACAGGTTTGCTTCCTCTGGCTCACTCAGTGACTTTCCTTCTACAACCCTGGACAACCAAGGAATGGCATCAACACCATGCACTGGGCCCTCAACATCAAGTAGCAATTAAGAAATGTCCTACAGATATGGCCACAGGTTAACCCAGTGGGGGCAATTTCTCAATTGAGGTCTCTCTCCTCTTCCCAAAAGTGTCAAGTTGTAGCTACTTATATGAAATATCTCTCCTTTGTATTTCCTAATACTACATATTTTTTATATTTATACTGACCATTCATTTACAATTATATTATTTTGTGAAGCAGCCATTTTTTGCTTGTTTCAATGTGCAGTTATATGGATTTTTTGTTTGTTTGTAGACATGTTTATATATTCTTAATATAAATTATCACATACACACATATACAGAGACCAACAAGGTGATTTTCCTCTGTGACTTTTCATTTTAATCTTATGATTTCACTAAAATCAAATTTATCACTTTTTTCTTTCATGTTTAGTAATTTTTGTTCTCTTTAAGAATCTTTGTCTGCTAGGGAGATGACTCAGTGGCTTGTCTAGAGATCTGCAGTACAGTTCCCAGCCCCCACATGGAGTGGTGTGTGTGTGTGTGTGTGTGTATACCATACATATATATGGTCTTTTATAACTCTAACTCAGGATCTGAGATGTGACATAGTCTTCTGGCCACCAGCACACATTTAGGGTTCACTCACATAGCTCATACTGGCACATATATACATAAATAAAAATAATAAAAATAAATATTTTTTAATCTCTAAAAATCATATCCTTCTCTGAGTTTATAAAGATGTGATCCTGTATTTTTTCTAGAAGCAATATATATATATATATATATATATATATATATATATATTTGTTTATTTATACTTATGTCTGTAATCCATCTGAAATAAGTACACTTTAGATTTGTGAGAAAACCAAGTTGAATACGTTGTTGTTGTTGTTGTTGTTGTTGTTGTTGTTGTTGTTGTTTCGGTTTAGTTTGGTTTGGTTTTTTTGCTGTAGGTATTTGTTCAGTTGCTTCATTAGCATATTCATTTAAAAAGTTTCTTGGTTGTGTTTGGTTCCCCAAGACCCATTGTCTAGCTGTGAGCTCACTCTTTGGTCCAGAGCACCCTTGAGGGACCCCAAGAGCATTTTGCTTCCCTATAGAAAGCTTCAAGGACCCCAAGACTAACTACCTTGGAACACAGCTCCACCAATTCCATCCCAGTCAGATGTGATGCCATCCCAGTTGGGTTGTGATACACACAGCCTGGAAAGTGAGGTCTTCCTGAGGCACAGCCATTAGAGTCGGGGAATCTGACTCATTATCTTGCCCAAAGCTCCCTTCTATTCAAACAGGTAGAGGCATTAAAAGCGAAAGCAAGTAAATAGAAAGAAATACAGAAAATTACAAACATTTAAATGATATGAATAAAACTAAGACCTAAAAATGGAAATAGATGCAATAAAGAAAACACAAATTGAAGCAATCTTGGAGGTAAAAAAACCTAGGAAAGAGAATGAGAACTACAGATGCAAGCATCACCAACAGAGTACAGGAGATGGAAGAGAGAATCTCAGGGGCTGAAGGTACAATAGAAGAAATCAATATATCAGACAGAGAAAATGCAAAACCCAAAAGGTTCATGACACAAAACATCCAGGAAATGTGGGACACTACAAAAAGACCAAACCTAAGAATAATAAGACTAGAAGAAGATTCCCAACTCAAAAGCTCAGAAAACATCTTCAACAAAATCATAGAAGAAAATTTCCCTAACCTAAAAAAAAAAAAAGAGAGATGCCTATAAACATACAAGAAACTTACAGAACACCAGATTGAAACAGAAAAAAAATCCTCCCTCCACATAATAATCAAAGCACTAAATATACAGAACAAAGAAGGAATTTTAAAAGCATCAAGAGCAAGGGCCAAGTAATATATAAAGATAGACCTATCAGAATTACACGCAATTTCTCATCTGAGGCTGTAAAAGCTAGGACACAGACAGAGGTCTTGGAGACCCTAAGAGCCCACAGATGCCAGCCCAGACTACTATGTCCACAAAAACTTTCAGTCACCATAAATGGGGAAACCAAGATATTCCAAGACAAAACCAAATTTAAACAATACCTTTCCACTAATCCAGATCTACAGAGGAAAACTAAAACCCAATGAGGCTAATGATCCTCAGGAAAACACACACACACACACACACACATACACACACACACATACACACACACACACACACCATATAGGTGGATCGATTGAATCGAATCAAGGACCCAGAAATAAACTCAAACACCTAATGACACTTGATTTTTTTGACAAAGAAGTCAAAACCATACAAAGGAAAAGGGAGAGCATTTTTACCAAATGGTGCTGGTTTAACTAGATGTCTGCATGTAGAAGAATGCAAATAGATCCATATTTATGGCCCTGCACAAAACTGGAGAAGGATCAGAGACCTCAACATAGAACCAGATATGTTAAATCTGATAAACAGAAAGTGGGGAATAGACAAATACTCATTGGTACCAGAGACAACTTCCTGAACAGTACACTAATGACTCAGGCACTAAAGTAAAAAATTAATAAATGGGACCTTGTGAAACTGAAAAGCTTCTATAACTCAAAGGATACTGTCATTAGAACAAAATAACAGCCTACAGATTGGGAAAAGATCTTCACTAACCCTATATCTGACAGAGTGCTAACATCCAAAATACATAAGTAACTCAAGAAATTTGACCCCAACAATCCAAATAACCCAATTAAAAGTTGAGGTACAGAGCTAAACAGAGAAATCTCAACAGAGAAATCTGGAATGGTTGAGAAATACCTAAAGAAATGTTCAAAGTCCTTAGTCATCAGAGAAATGCAAATCAAAATGACCTTACACCCATCTGAATGGCTAAGATCAAAAACTCAAAGGACAACACATGCTGATGAGATTCTGGAGCAAAGGGAACAAGCCTCCACTGCTGGTGGAAGTGCAAACTTGTACAACCACTCTGGAAATGAATTTGTTTTTTCAGAAGATTGGGGATAGTCCTACCCCAAGGCCCAGCAACACCACTCAGAGCCATATACCCATAAGATGTTCCTCTATCCAACAAGAACACTTGTTCAACTATGTTCATAGCAGCTTTAGAAACAGAAAACATCCTAGATGTCCCTGAACTGAAGAATGGATAAAGAAAAGGAGGTTCATTTACACAATGAAACACTATTCAGCCATTAAAACCAAGGATATCATGAATTTCCCATGCAAATAAATGGAACTAGAAAATATCATCCTGAGGTAACCTTGGTGGCTAAATAGGTTTGGCCCAAGGAGTGGTACTATTAGGAGGTGTGTCCTTGTTGGAGGAAATGTGTCACTGTGGACATAGGCATTAAGACCCTTGTCCTATAAGCTAGGTGATGAGAGAGAGAAAGAGGGGGGAGACAGGGAGGCAGATGTTCATGTATCTCCACCAGTCAAAGATAGTTGATATATCTAGGTTGGGTAGTGGGTTACACC
The DNA here is from genome assembly GCF_011762505.2 of Arvicanthis niloticus. Lineage (NCBI taxonomy): Eukaryota > Metazoa > Chordata > Mammalia > Rodentia > Muridae > Arvicanthis > Arvicanthis niloticus. The sequence continues at coordinate 58,915,810 of NC_047662.1, forward strand.
TCTGATTGAGCAATACCAAACTTATAAAGCCTTTTATTAACATTTTTTTTTTTAAAAATGTATAAGTGCAAAAAGGAAAAGGGGGCATGGGATAGGGGTTTTCTAAGGGGGTGGGGGGATGGGGAAAGGGGATGGCATCTGAAGTGTAAATAAAATATCCAATAAAAAAAAAGACCCTTGTCCTAGCTGCCTCAAAGCCAGTTTTTGTTTGTCTTCGGAACAAAATGTAGAACTCTCAGCTCCTCCAGCTCCATGCTTGTCTGGACACTGCCATGCCTTGATGATACTGAAATAAACCTTTGAACCTGTAAGTCAGCCCCAATTAAATATCCTTGTAAGACTTACCTTGGTCATGGTGTCTGTTCACAACTGTAAAATCCTACAAGTATTCCAGACCCAAAAGAACATGCATGATATGTATTCACTTGTAAGTGGATAATAGCCATAAAACATAGTGTAACCATGCAATAATGAACAGACCCAAAGAAGCCAAATAACAAGAGAGGATGGTTGAATGTTTCTCAGAAAGGGAAACAAAATAGATATATGGAGTCAATATAAGGAGGGAAGTGAGTGGAAGAGGAGCTGCAGAGGGAAGTAGAGCAAAGAGAGGGGAGATCATATGTAGAGAAAGCAGGTGAGAGAGAAGAGAGATGGGGGTAAAATCTCTAAGAAGTATCAGAGACCTGGGAAGTGAGGAGGCCCCAGAGGGTATATGGAGGCAACTCTAGCTGAGAGACTCTTAGCAGTGGGGTATATGGATCCTAAAGTGGCCAATTCCTGTAGCCAGGCAGGACTCCCAGTAGATAGATAAGGACAGCAACCCACCCACAAACCTTGCAGCAAAAATATGTCTTGCCTATAAGATGTATAGGAACAAAAATAGAGCAGAGACTAAGGAAATGGCCAACCATTGACTGCCTCAAACTGAGATCCATGCCACTGGCAAGAACCAATCCCTGACACTATTAATGATACTCTTGCTATGCCTGCAGACAGGAACCTAGCTCCTCTGAGAGGTTCCACCTAGTAGTTAATGGAAAGAGATGCAGATACTCACAGCCAAACATTCCGTGGAGCTTGAGAAGTCTTACAGAAGTCGTACAGTTGGGAGAAGGATTGAGGGACCTGAAGAGGACAGGGACTATACAGGAAGACCAATAGAGCCAACTAACTTGAACCACTAGGGGATCCCAGAGAGACTGAGTCACCAACCAAAGAGTGAGCACAGGCTAGACCTAGGTCCCCTGCACATATGTAGCAGATTAACAGCTTGAGCTTCATGTGGGTCCTCCAACGACTGAAGCAGCGGCTGTTCCTGCGCTTGTTCCCTGTTTCCATGTGGATCCCTCACCTCAAAATGAATCGCCTTGTGTGGCTTCCAATGGAGAAGATGCACCTAGTCTCGCAGCCGCGAGATGGGGGATGAGGGCATGTTGGGGGGGAGGGGGTGACACCTAAAGGGGGAAGTTACTGGGCTACTGATTCTTCTGAAAAGGGGAAGGCAGAATGGGGGAGAATTTGCATGAGGCAGTACTGGGAGGAGAGGAAAGACTGGTGTTGAGTTGTAAAGTGAACACATAAATTTTTAAAAAGAAAAAAAATATTAAAAAGTTTATCTTTCTCCCACATGGAGGATACCTTGACACAAGACCATCCACACGTATAACTAGAGAAGCCTCCTTCCAAGTCAGAGGAAATGAAATGTCTACAGATCAAATTAAAGCATAACACAAAGAGAAAGATGGAGAAAGATGGTAGGATGAGGTGAGTATCCTAACATATCTAGTATGTAGACTTAGGCAGAATAGAAGCTCCACACTGCCTGCATCTTCATGCTCCACATCTCAGTCTCTGGGCCACATCAGAATTCTCTGTTGAAATTGAGCTACTAATTCCAAATTACATGGTTGGGAAAAAAAACTTCTAAAACCACATTTGGAAAATTAGTCTGAAGTACAGTATGTAAATTAAGTGTGTTTCTTGGAAAAGAATGCTGAAGTTATATTAGATGTCATCAGTGGGTAGCCTGTTTACATTCTCATGATGGCTGGGCATGGTGTCTCATGCCTGTAATCTCAGCATTTGTGAGAAGGTGGCTACCCTGAGCTTTGTAGTGAGTTCCAGGACAGCATGGTCTTAGACTAAGAACATGATTCAAACAAACAAATAAAAATAAAGAAAACTAAACATTTAGCATTTCAGTAGTCCCACAACTTGTGTCTGCCATGCCTACAAAAATACCACCTCCCTGTTGTCTTTTTTAGCTTTTCAATCAATAAGTTACACACAGTCAATTCCTCCATCTTTTTTATATGCATGACACACCACACACATTACAGTGTATTTATTTTATTTTAACAATCTTTGTAAGCCAAGTTGTTCTGTATTTAATTTCATCTATCCATTGTATTTTCAGTCCTTATGTTCTGATAGGCGGGATTAGCATAGCCTGCCATCTGGTTTTGTAAATAAATCTTACTACAATACAGCCGCAGTCATCCATTCCCATGTTTATAGCTGTTAGAAATGCTGAGTTAAGGAGAATCAGTAGAGACAGACTAGGTAGCAGTTCAGAATTATTTACTATATGGCACTTTAAGAAAAAGTTTCCCTAACCCTTGTTCTGTAGAGAATTGAATGCTGAGTAATCATTTGTTGCAAATCAACTTCACATCTGTGGATCCATTCTTGGACCTTCTGCTGTGTCTTGTTTCTCTGAAAGCCTACCACTCTACTGGCACCATATTGATATAATCACAGCAGCTTGAAAATAAGTCACTAAATCAAATGTGGTGAGTGACTTGCCATGGTTTTTCTTTCTACTAAATTTTTTGTGAATTCCTGAAATTTTTCATATGATGTATTTTGAATGTATTTATTCCCATCAGGTCCTCCCCTTAGTGTCCCCCAACCCTCCTATCCCTTCCCACCAACTTTGACTTTCTTTCTTTCTTTGTTTCTTTGTTTCTTTGTTTCTTTCTTTCTTTCTTTCTTTCCTTCCTTCCTTCCTTCCTTCTTCCTTCCTCTCCCCCCTCTCTCTCTTCTTCTTCTTCTTCTCCTCCTTCTCCTTTTCCCCTTTCCCCTCCCCTCCTCCTCCTTCTCCCCTTCCCCTCTCCTCCTCCTCTTCTTCCTCCTCTTCCTTTTTCTTCTTCCTTCTTTCTTCTTCTTCTTCTTCTTCTTCTTCTTCTTCTTCTTCTTCTTCTTCTTCTTCTTCTTCTTCTTCTTCTTCTTCTTCTTCTTCTTCTTCTTCTTCTTCTTCTTCTTCTTCCATCTTATTTCCCAATAAATCTAGTTTGTGTTGCCAAGCTAGTTTTGCCATTGGAGTTCATTGTAGTGTGTGATCAGCCTACTACAGACCAACTCATTATTTAATGTGTGTGAGTGTGTGTGCGTGCGCGTGTGTGTGTGTGTGTGTGTGTGTGTGTGTGTGTGTGTGTGTGTGTGTGTGTGTACTGACTCCCCATCCTCTAGAAACTACCAAATGCTAACAGTTCTACCCTCCACTAAGCTGGGATTTTGTCTGGATGGAATTTTTTGCAGATCTTATGCATGCTATCACAAACACTGTGAGTTCTCTGCCTTGTTATATCCAGAAAACAATTTCCTTGAAGTTATCCTTTCTTGCTGTTACAATTTTCCATCCCTTTTCTACAAAGCTGTCTGTGCCTTCCAGTGAGTCATGAAGGCCTGGTTTGGGCTGAAGAACACTCTGGCATCATTTCTTCTCTGCACCTTGAACAGTTGGGGTTTGTCTTAATGACTTTACTATGACTGTGAAATGACAACATGGCCAAGGCAACTCTTATAAAAGAAAGCTTCTGATGGGAGGCTCGCTTACAGTTTTACAGGGTTAGGGTTAGTCTGTGAGCATCATGACAGAAAGCAGGTAGGCATGGTGCTGGGGCTCTAGGGGGGAGGTTTACATCCCAATGTGCAGGCAGCAGAGAGAAAAACACTGGCCCTGGCATGGACTTTGAAAGGTCAACACCCATCCCCAATGACACACTTTATCCAACAAGGCCACACCTTCTAACCTTTCCTAAACAGTCCCATTCCCTAATGGCTAAGTATTCAAATATATGAGCCTATGGGAGCCATTGTCATTTAAACCATCATTTACTGGGAGCTTACAGTTTCAGAATGTGAGTCCACAAGCATCATGTGTGGAATACGGTAGCAGGCGAATAATGCTTGCAGTATATGAGAGATCCACAAGCAGGAGGCAGAAAGAACTAGAATTGCTATGAACCCATAGGGGCCCTTCTCATTCAAACCACCACAGAGGTCTCTGTGGTAATTACCATCTATTGCAATGAGAATTTTTTCTGATTAAGGCTAAGAGATGGCCTGATCCCATTGTTTTAGCCATTCTAAACATTTATCATTTTTATATGAATTTTAGAATTGATTTGTCAGTGTCTCAAAACAGGTCTTAGGCTTCTGCCTGGTACAGTATGCAATCTCTGATTAATTTATATAGAAGTATCATTCCAACACTACCAAGCCCCTTAGTATATATTATTTATGACTTGTTTATTTCCCTCATTAATGTTTCCTACATTGTCAGCATAGAAACCCTACATATATTTCATTAAATTGATTCTTACGTATTCTGTATTTTCTGATACTTTCATAAATAGAATCGGCTTTCTTTTTTATAAATCATTTAGGCCAAATGCGGAAATGCGATTGACTATGATGAACTTATACCTGCTCCCTTGTCTATTAGTTCCACTGTTTACTTTATGGATCATGTCCTCATTAGCGTTGTGTTGACATGTTCTCAGTGTCTGAAATCTTCATCTTTGGTTGTGGATTCATCTATTTTTCCCTTTGCTTCAATATTGCTTCTTTTGACTATTATTAGAAGTATACATATTTATGATTTCTGTGTCTTCTGACTGAACTCACCTTTTATCTTCTGGTGTAACTCACCTTACATTTATCTTAAAATGTATGCTTATCCCTAATAATTAAGTTTTGCAATATTCTTACCTAATATTAATATAGCTATACCAGGATGTCATAGTTATCATATACTTTTATTTATATAGTATATACTACCTTTTACCTTCAAGTAAGTAATATCCTTATAAAGAGCAACTGTTATTAATAGCATAAAGTTGGATCTTATCTTTTATCCAATAATCTCTAAGCCTAATTTTTCTATCTCAGAATTAGTATCTCTTTACTACTTTTCCTTCTAGTACTCTGTCACATTTTCTAATTTTCTTCAGAGGTAAGACAAATTTATATTGTATGCTGCACATGATGCATGATATGTTTCCAAAACTCTAAATTTTGTGATCTTCCTTTAAAGAGTTTTGAGGGGTTTGGTTTGTCTTCCTTCTGGCATAAAGTTAACTTGGTAAGAGATCCTAACATCTCCCCAGTGACAGGTGGCAGCTTCAGCATTCATTCTCTCTCAACTTCTCATTCTCAATCTTTCATTCTCCCTCTCCCTCCTCTCCCTCTCCCTCTCCCTCTCCCTCTCCCTCTCCCTCTCCCTCTCCCTCTCCCTCTCCCTCTCCCTCTCCCTCTCCCTCTCCCTCTCCCTCTCCCTCTCCCTCTCCCTCTCCCTCTCCCTCTCCCTCTCCCTCTCCCTCTCCCTCTCCCTCTCCCTCTCCCTCTCCCTCTCCCTCTCCCCTCTCCCTCCCAGTCCTCCTCTCTCTCCCTCTCTTTCTCCCTCTCCCTTTCCCCCTCTCCCTCCCTCCCTGCTCTGTGTGTGTGTGTGTGTGTGTGTGTGTCTGTGTGTCTGTGTGTCTGTGTGTCTATGTAAGTGTCTGTGTGTTTCTCCCTCTCTCCCTCCAATCGGATATCCTAACTACTTAGTTAATGCCTTCATTTAGTTCAGAAGCTGACCAAGCACATGAGATCTTTGTCACACTCTCCCTACTGCGAGCTCCAGCTCCTCTTTTTATTTCTTTGATGTCATTTAGCCCTTGTCATTTTTCTTTTTGTTTCTCAGAAAATATATCCTGATTAAAATTTCTCTTCCCTCTACTCCTCCAATTTTCTCCCCACCTCCCCTCCTGGATCCACTCCCTTTCTGTGTCTCATAAGAAGAAGAACAGGCTTCTATGAGATAATACAATAGAACAAAGTAATAAGACATAACAAAAATGATCACATCAAAGTTAGGAAGGACAAACCAACTAAAAGAATCTAGAGGATTCAGAGATACATTCATGCATATACTCAGGCATCCCATATAAATGTTAATTTTGGAAGTCATAATACATACACAAAGGACTTAGTGCAGGATTTGGCATGCTGCTTTAGTCTCGGTGTGTTCATATAAACTTTGCTCATGTTGATTAAGAGGGTCTTGTTTTCTTGGTGTCTCCCACTACCCCTTACAGTTTCAAGCTACTATGATGGCCCCATGTCCCATGTCTGACACACTAAGGAAATCAATCTATAGTTTTTTTTTACATTCTAGTTACTCAACACTGCCCAGACTAGACAGTCTGTAACAAACAGGTCGGCATAAATGTAATTGTTAAAGAATCAAGTTTCTTTGGAGTTTTGTTGTCACTACTATTCTTGTTTCTTCCTTTAACTAAACGTCATATTCTTAAATATATGTGGATTTTTAATTTGATCTATGGTTTATAATTATTACATGAAGAATGGTTTTTCTAATATTGTATCCTGGCTCTTTCTAGAACCAGAATTTAATCATTGGGTAGAGTCCATTGGAATGTAAGGCAGAATTTTCTAAAGTCTCTTTTGTAGGACACAGATAGTACTTTAAAGTAAACAACCCATAGAACACATTGCCAAATATTTCCTGCATGATGCCTCCTAGATATTTGCAATTCCCTATATACAGTGAAGGACATCCCAAGTCCATAAGTAAATAAAACCATTAAACTTCAACACAACATTTCACTGACTTAATAAATATTTATTAAGTTGGCATTTTAGTATTTTCCAAAAATACTTTATTTCTCATTTTTGTTTTGTTTTTTGTCATTTTTGATACTTCATAATCTAGTGTTCTTTGGAACACTTAATGAAATGCCACATTAAGAATATAACCTATATATGGAATCTTATTTTTTCCCCATAACTACATCTCAAAAAAAAAAAATCTCTGTTTCAGAAAACTGTGATAGTACCCCTCTGAGAAGGTAAGTAACGCAGTGACAATCATTCTAATTATTCTCTCACAACACCTAGCACTAGTGTGAGATTGCTTTTATCTCTCCCTTCAACTGTACAGGTCATTCGCCAGAGGCCACCAAATGAGTAGGTCAGAACTTACAGGTTGAAAACTCAGTGTCACAAATGGTCCCCAGTCTAAATACTAATCACAAGCCTTGGTTTGCTTTGTCTTCACTTTTTACCAACTAGCTGTAAATTATCATTCACAGGACCCCCGACTTCGAATGTCTTCATTTACTAGAGTCTCTCACAGAACTGGAAGAAATATTTTTATGTATCACATTATTATGAAGGATACCGATGAGCATTCAGATAGGAAAGAAATATGGGACAAACTATCAAAGAAGAGGCAAAAACTGCTACGCCTTTTCCCAGTATACTACCCTTTAAGAACTCCCTGTGCTCCAATACATGGAAGCATCTACACCTTTCTTTTGGAGAGAAACAACTGTACTGTTGGCTATTGGTGTTTTACTTAACTTAGACATTCTCTGTCCTACCTATGATTTATTGCTGCATCTAATCCTACAGTTGGTTTCCCCAGGTAACCAACTCATATCCTAGCTATATCTAGAGCCCCTGCCCCCAAGAGTTGTATTACTAGAACAAAGATATTCCTAGCACTTCTGTCATGTAGGAAATTACAGGAGATTTATGATCACTGGGCCAGAAATTGGGAGCAGAGATCAATATATGTATTTGTATTATTCCGATGACCATACAAATATCTGGTTTGTTTTCTACCTCCATGTTTTTGCATAGAAAGATTATATCAATCAATATATCATCTATAACCAGCAAATTTATATTTACCAATTATTTTACCACAAAGACCAATCCTTTTCATTGTTAATACTCAAACCAGCATCCTGCTAAGATCTAAGAAAGCCATAAAAATATTTTTCCCATAAGTAGAGCACATATTGAGAGAGCACGCAGAATAGCAATGAGACCAGAATTACACGGGAAATGAGCAGTCCTTTGTCTCTCTATGACTGAAATACCCTCTTAAAACTTTTGTGCCTAAATCAGAAACATTTGATCAGATGTCACAACTTTGTGACTTATCCCATGATTTGTGAGTAAAAATTTCAGGCAGAATTTGGCTGACCACTTCTTCTCCACATAACTCCAGTAAATGTTACTCAGGGATAGCCAAAAAAATGTGAAGCTCACGGCTTAAGTGAGCTCATTTTCTTCCCTTTGCACCATGACGGGTGTGACTGCAAACTGGGATCCACAGGGATTTTCTCTAACTCCAGTTTCAGAGCTTCTCTGCAAGAGGTCACTGGCCAAAGGGAGATTTTTCTTCACAATAGGTGAGAGGACCAAGGGTGAACCGCTGTTCCTCTTAGAAGCAAAGTCCAGAACCAGCCAGTACTTCTTTGACCCTGTCCTATCAAAGTTACTGTCCCAGATTACAAAAAGGGGGATGTAAACTTTACACACCACAGAGGGAATTTGGGTTCACCTGTAATCTACCACAGCATTCTCAGGTAGCTATCCAGTAGATATTTTGCAGAAAATGCCATGAAGGAAAGAGACTCCTGGTCTATTCCAGAACGAAAAAGATAGGGATATTGAACTCACAGATGCTGTTATTATCAAGAAAGAAAAAAAAAATGATTAGAGGTCATACAGGCACCAAACTTACATAAGCACATCATAGTCAAGTTCATGCCAAAATATTTGACAAGTTAGATGAAATTACTGATAATTTAAAGCAAAATTTATAAAATTGAACCAGTAAAAATGAATATACTATACTATTTAAAATGTCTGTTCAATTGCTTTTACAAAAAGATATCTGGCTACATAAAACTGTCCAGACGCAAATGGCTTCATGAATGGGACAGGCAAACAAACATTTTGGAATAGACCATTGTGATTGTGATTATATATCCAAGCCTTCCAAGGAATGGCAATAGAAAATATGACTCTATTAATGGAGTCACTTGAAAAGATTGCATTCCAGGTGTTTTTCTGTTAAAATGTTTTCTAAATATGCCAAAAAATAAAAGTTTGAATTTTGTTTCTTTAAACCCAGGGTTTTGAATATGCTAGTCCAGATCTCTCCCCTGAACTAAGCCCCAAACCCTGGAAACATAAAGATGAACTGTTTTCTTCTTTTGGGTGTTGCTATTAAAAATAATTTTTGTCACTGAATACTTGGATTCTTTCCCTTCTCATTTTCTGGTGAGAACTCAGGCTTTGCTGGAACTATTTCTTTGTGATGCAAAAGTGTATAAAGGGGAGGCCTAAAAGAGGTAAGCAAGAGGCCCAAACTACAGTAGTCGTGTTGATTTACATAACAAAGAACTGTGGAAGACAATAATGAAAGATTTGGGCTTCTGGGAAAGCTTAAAGACTTAAGTACCTTCAGCAGAGAGATTACAGGGTTAGTAAAGGCTATAGTATAGATTTCAAATTTACACTTGATTCTCCTATTTAATCCATAGAAGGAATTGTTAAAATTACTTTCTAGTGATAATCGTAGTAATAACTGCTACTACAGTGTTAGTCTTCACTGATTCTTATCACACCCCAAAAAATTAGGAATATCAAAGCATCATAACTATCATAATCTATCATTTTACAATAAGAAAATACTACTTATTAGTTAGAATATCAGCTGGAGGGCTCATTCTTGTGAACTGAGAAAAATCTGGCTTATTCTGAGTTTCAAAATTTAAGACTATCAAAAATGTAAACTAATCATTGGGGGTCATGCATTCTCAAGTACCCCACACACACACCTTCCTTGTCTTGATCGCTGCTGCTGCTGCATATATACAATGCCCATGATATATAACCTGAACCTGGATATAAAACTCAAGAAAAGTGTTGTAAAGGAATTTTAATCCAGCAGCATGGCTGCTATGGCAAGGGATCCAAAGGCCTTCTAGGTCTATGTGATCCAGATGGAATGACACACCTTTAATCCCTCTGGCTGGAATGCAGGCATGTCTTTAGTATAAACCTTTCATCCCAAACCATGAAGGTAATGTTAGTTTGTAAAGGGAAGCAGGCATGTTTGAAAAAGATATCTAATCGAAGGGCAAAGTGGTGAATCAGAGAAAGATTGACACAATTAGTCAGAGATAGGACATACCCACACTCATGAGAACAGACAGAAGAGAGAGGCTGCTTAAGAGCAGTGCAGTAAATCAGAGTGAAGGGCAGTTCAGTGAGTGAGTGAGGTTGAGTTCAGGCAATGCTGTGGAGTTCAGGGTAATTCAGTGCACTTCAGTTGAATGCCATAGAGTTCAGTTAAATTTATGCAGTATCATTCAGTTTCATTCAGTTCATGCACTCAGTGCAGTACAGGTCAGTGCTGCTCAGTTCATGGAATTCAGAGGCAATTTTTCAAGCAGAACAATTCAGTGAGAAGTTGAGAGAAGCCAGTTTGAACCAGTCAGCTTGGAAAGGAGATTTGAGTCAGAACAGAACTAGAGAGGGTGAGCTTATTCAGCAGTAAGCCTCTGAGATGAAAATTATATCTGGAAAATAAAACTTACTTTTACAGAGCATGTGCACTAGCATCAAGCAGTCATGAGTTTAGGGAACTGTATTGACTTTGGAAAGGATTTGGGAAACAGTACTCTATCTTTGAAGACTACTACCAAAGGAATCTTGATTCTGGATTATGTTTAAATACCTTTTTGCCACTTTTCTACTATAATATTTTTCTCCAAACCTCTAGAAGCCCCTGCCTGCTTCCTCTATCTGAATAGCTATATTTTAAGTTTCAAACACTGTGCTGTTTTATGGGTGTCACCATGGCAGTCAGTCAACCATTCTTAAGTCATTAACAACTAGCATTGTCATCCTATCTATAAATGAACAAATGAAAAGGTCTAATAATTTTTCCACAATCATACAGCTAATGATGATACAGCTGACATTTGAATGAATGCAGCCTGATCATAGGACCTAGCTTTTGAACCACTGTGGTCTCCTGCTTTCCACTGTAATTCCTATAACCTTAGCACCAATATAACGTATTCCAAATTAATTTTATCTAAAATCTTTTTCACTATGAAAAGAATTCTAAGTCCAATTATTAAGGTAATAAAAAAAAAAAACCCGTTTGTCATCTCATTACACTTTTTTTTGTCTGAAATTAAAAAAAAAAAAAAAAAAAACAAAAAGAAACATGGGATAAAACAGTGAGAAAAATATTACTTGATTGTCTGTTTATTACAATAATTCAAGTTATCACTCAAATCAAGATCATCTCCCTGAAAAAAATAGGGAAAGACATATGGAAAAAAGAAGAAGAGCAGAGAGGCTCTAAAGTTGTCATCAGTGAGAGGACAGAGCACAGATCTAAACTGCCACCCCCAGGGGCTTAAATAGTTTCCCTAAGATTTTAGTAATCACAACTCAGGGTTCATTGGTTTGAATGGAAAGATTTTCATGATTAGCCAGTGTCGCGCCCCGCTTGTCCAGCAAGGAAGACGCGACAAACCGGATTCTTCTCAACAGCCTTTATTGGAAGCGCTCTTTTAGGTTTCTGGGAGAGACTAACTGGAATGCTCAGAATGGGCTACTTATATACCCCCAGCCCTGGGCGTGGCAAAGCACATGGAGGTGTCCGATTGGTCAATTTGCAATGACTCATTAGCATACTCATTAGCATACCCCGCCCAGGCAGGGTGATTGGCCAGGTTCGTGGTACCCTAGTTGTACCTTATTTGCATGCCCCGTTTGGGAGGGGCTGGAGTCAAGTTCCTAAATGCACTGCGCATGCGCAGTGCACTGATGGTTTTCCCCGAAAGCCTTGAGTTAGCCGCCATCTTGGATAGTCGCCTCAGCGGCTGACGGGCGAATGTCAGCCCGTCAGCCGCTTTTGAGGCTGCGGCACTGCTTCTCTCGGCTGGCAGCCACAGCCGCTTTTAGTCTGTGGCGCCGAGAGAAAAAACGGGCAGCCGCCTTGAGTCGGCGGCTGCACCGTAAGAAAAAACAGGTAGCTGCTTTGAAGTGGCGGCAGTTCCGCCGCTTTTAGCAGCTTTGAATCGGCCCGATTTTCAAGCTGACATGACAGACCTGCGGTGCCTTCCAGCCGTCAGGTCTGTCAGGTCAGCTTCCTACAAGCCAGTTTGAATTTCTAAAATTTTACATTTTATTTTATGTACAGTAGTATTTTGCTATATTTTGGAAGCAAGGGTTTATTCTAGCTTAAATCTCAGTCACAATCTGCCATTGAGAGATGTCAGGCCAAGAACTCAAGGCAGAAACCTGGAGGAACATGGAGGAACAGCTGCCCTTTCTATATAGTTCAAGCCACCCTCCTAGAGATAGAACAACTCAGTGTGCTAGGCCTTCCTAATCAGTCAACAGTCAAAACAATTAGATTGGGCTACAACCGAATCTAATCTAGGTAATTCAATTGAAATTAACTTTTTTCAGGTGACTGTAGATTGTGTCAAGCTGATAATAAACTAATCAGCACAATTTGTGTGTGTGTACGTGTATATGTTTAATAATGATAGGCTAAAAATTATATAATATAAATGAAAAGGTGCATGTCAAAGGGCACATACAATCATAATTGAGCCATATGCACAGATTGTTGAAAGGGACATATGTACATATGCATAATCAAAATGTATATTAAAACCATACCCATGCAAATATAATTAATATGTACAAATGTACATAAAATAATCTAAAGGTTTTTTCCTTCTATTGAAAATAGATTTTTTTCCTTTATGTAGTATATCTTGAGTATGGTTTTCTTTCCCTCTACTCTTCCCAATTCCTCCCACCTCCCCCTTTATCCAGATCCACTTCTTTTTTGTCTCTCAAAAAAAGACAAACAGGCTTCTAAAGGAATTAAAATAAAATAAAACAAAAGCTAATATATCAGAATTGGACAAAACAAACATATAGGAGGAAAAGAGCTGAAGAGAAAGCTCAAGAAACAGAAACCCACTTAGTCACACAGTTATGGATCCCACAAAAAATACTAAACTGGAAGCCATGATATATACATAGAGGACATGTACAGACTAGTGTACACTGCCTCAGCCTTTGTGAGTTCATATGAGCTTTGAACATATTGATTTAAAGAGCCTTGATTTCTTGGTGTCCTCCATCCTCTCAGGCTTTACATTCTTTCTGCCTCCTTTTCTGCAGGGTTCCCTGAGCCCTGAGTGGAGGGTTTGATGCACTCTCATTCTTTACATAATGTCTAGATGTGAGTCTATTTGTTCCCATCTGCTGGAGAAAGCTTATCTGATGCTGACTGAACAAGGCACTGACCTATGAGTATAGCAGAATGTCAGTAGGAGTTGTTTTTATTGTTACTTTTATCTCTTTTTCAGAATAATAAAAATTTATTTTACCTTAGGTCCCTGGGCTATTTAGTTTCAGGTTTTTGGTGACCCAAGTAGTACTGGGTATGGGTTCCATCTCATGGACTGGGCATTAAGTAAAATCAGATATTGGTTGGTTGCTTCCACAAGCTTTATACCATGGTTGCCCTAACAGGTCTTGCAGGCTGGATACCAGTGTAGAGAAAAGGGTTTGTGGCTGTATTGGTGCTTACCTTTCTCTTTTGGTAGCATGTAATGGTACAGAAGATGCCAGCATATATGGGTTAAGGCTCTATATAGGCACTCAACTTCTCTGTGTTCAGTAGGTTATGTAGATGTTGTCTTTAACAATGTAGTCTTACTGTCAGTTTGTGGAGAGCAACCTATGGTCTTGGAAATAGCCTGGGTTGTTTGGAAATTTCAATGGGACCCCTTTGTCCAACAACTCAAGTAATGTAACCCAATCTGGGTACTGGAAGCTTCATTTGGTAACAAGAGATGGACAGTTAAGACTCTGTCTCCCCCATTCTGGGTGACATCATTTGGATCATCTTCATATATGGATATATTTTAGGAAGCTTTTACTGTATTAGTTTTCTATAGTACCCCTGTAATGGTCCTTGGTATTAACTGCCCCACCCTACATTCCTTTCCTCATCCCCCTCTCCCCTCTCCCTCTTAGCTTGACCTTCCTGTTTCACTCTCCTCCATCCATCCATAACTGTCTAATCTATTTGTAAGGCCCCCACGAAGGGAGGACCTTGGGAATTCACAGCCACCCATTAACTCACAAGACACCAAACTTGATGCGATCAGCAAGAGGTATATTTCAATCAACATGTTGAGGTCAAGACCTGTAGCCCACACAGGGGCAATGGGATCTGACCCTGGGGCTTTAGAGACAGGGAGAATTTAAAGCCAAAAACCACAACTCAGGAGGGAAACCACAACCCAGGGGGAGTAAAGGAGGGTTATTGGAGAGCACCTGTGGAAAGTCCCAGCCCATTATTCAGTTTGTGACAGGGTACAAGGAACAGTCATGGAGAACATTTTGTATGGACTATTCTCTAAGAGCCTATTTGTAACCAACCATCTATCTTGTGGTCAGCCAAGTTCCTAAAACACAGAGCTCATGACCAAACTGACCTGCACTCTTGGTTCTGTTCAGTCTGCTAGGAGGTTTTGAAAGTTTTCAACCCTTTCATATTTACCTATCCTAAGGAGATCTACCTCCACCCAAGTTATTTATTCTATACCTAAATTCTGCGTTCTATGGATTACAGCTTGGTTATCATTGATTTAACAGCTAATCTCCACAGATAAATGAATACATACTATATTCATCTTTCTGGATCTGGGATACCTCACTAGGATGATTTTTTTTTTTTTCTAGTTCTATTCAATTACCTGAGAATTTCATGATTTCATCTTTTCAATGGCTGCTGAGTCATCTATTCCACTGTATAAATGTGACTTCTTTTGGTGATGAAAAGCAATGTGGAAGTATACACTGAATAAACCCTTTCCTCTCCAAATTACTTTTTGGCCCTGGTGTTTCCTTGAAGCAATAGAAATGTTAACTAGCACAGCTGGTGGCTATGCACCTGGGTTTGGGAAAGTTGCAATGCTAGGTGCTAATTAATATCTGGTCTGGTCTTTGTTTGGTGGATGTTTTGTTCCTTGATTGTCCTCTCTAGCTCAAAGAAAAGTAAGGTGGCTGTGTGTCGCAGGAAATTCTTCTGGGATCTTGATTGGTGTGGCCACTGGAGTTTCTAGGTAAAATGTGTTTCTACATATTTGGAGCTGACACTTAAGAATTGAAATGAGCTGTGGGTGGGCTGTGGGGAGCCACGAAAGGAAGGAAAGCAGGGTGGTCCACCAGGATTTGCTTAGTGCCTTGCAATGGAGGCAGAAAATGAAGAGCTACAGAGTTGGGGATAAGACTATGGCACTGGACCTGAGGAGCAGAGAGAGAGGTGAAGATCTGCAGTTAGCCTCCCCTGCTTTTCTGTCTGGAGAAATGTGTTTGAATATTTTATCTGAATATATGTATGTACACCTCATTCATGCCTAATATGTGCAGGGTTTAGGGAAGGAACTGCAGTTATGGATGGTTATGAGTCACCATATGGGTGCTGGTGTAGAGTGAAAAGTTATAAAGGTCATTTTATGAAATATGTGTAGATTTCTTTGCCCTTAGACCTGGGCAGAAAAATGCAGGTCCCAGAACGCGGAAATGAAAATAAGATTTCAGGCCTTCACTACCCCAAGACACTTGCTGCATGGATTACATTCAAGCCTCAGGCAGTAGGCCCACCTATGGGTGGGAGAGGCCCAAGGCAGGAAGACACATTCCTGACCACAGATAAAGATGCAAGCCACCTAGGTGGGGCTATAGCTGGAAGAAGTGAAGATAGTTAATCTGAAATAGTTGGTAAATGACAGGGTGGGACACAGTGACATGGTAAACCCACATTTTTGAGAGGAATGAGTGTACTGAGTAATTTCCATGGCTATTAACCATCCAGGGTGGGTTTCTCTGGAATGTTTCCCCATTCTTATGTTATGTATCCTTGGCAAACCCTCACCCCCTCCTCACTCCCCTGGTTTTCGGTTTTCTTCTTTAAAAGATCCCTTAGCCCACCGCCACTCGAGATCAAACTCTGCTCTTGAGAGAGCTCATGGTTTGACCTTGGCCGGCCAACTTCCCTAATAAAGCCTCTGCTGATTGCATCCAGGTATGGTTTCTTGTGATCTTTGGGTTGTAGTGATTTCCTGAGACTTGAGGAAGGGTCTCCCGAGTTTGGGGGTCTTCACTGGGAACTGAATCCAGGGCTCTCCAGGAGCAACAAATGCTCTTAACTGCTGAACCATCTCTCCAGCCTTAGGACTATTGTTAAAGATGTTTAAAAATAGGCATAAGTATGAGGAGAGAGGGGATCGAGAGGGAGGGGGAGAGGAAGAGAGGGGGGATGGAGGGGAGAGGGAGAGGTAGAGGGAGAGAGAGAGGAAGAGAAGGAGGGGGAGACTCTGAAGAAAGTGAGATTCGGTGGAGTGTGTGCTTTCCAAGGGAGAATAGGAGAAAATATGACATACTGGAGTGTGAATACAGGCTCCTCCAGGGAGAGAAATGAAGTAATTAGCTTAGCATTAGCCATATGTACCATTTAGACTGCTCTCAGGTTATGTGGCAGCCACCAAATGATCTCACTAACCAACTGAGCCAAGAAGCAAGCATCAACTCAAAAGGTTGCCAGAAAACCTTCTCTCTCTCTCTCTCTCTCTCTCTCTCTCTCTCTCTCTCTCTCTCTCTCTCCCTCTCCCTCTTCCTCTCTCTCTTTCTCTCTCCCTCTCTCTGTTTGTCTCTCTATGTGTCTCAGTCTGTCTTCCTGTCTGTCTTTCTGTCTGTCTCTGATACGTGAGGTGACTCTGTGACTCTGTATGAGCCTTGGATGGAGTTACAATCTGATAAAAATAAAACTAGAAGCCATTAGGATTACACATGGAGTTTAGAGCATGTCCTTTCCCTGTAAATGGGGTTTCTGGTAAGACTCCCAGAAAATGACCAATTTGCAGTTGGGAAGGCCTTGTTAATTGTGCTGGAATTCTTGCTTCCCTTCTAGCAAGAGGCTTTGGCTGGATTCCAGGGAACTGGGCTTCTTTCCCTTTTCTTATATCCCCAAGATCTTCCCTGTCTTTCTATCCTGCCTCAAAATAATATGTGTATCTTAAAACAAATTAGATCCCAGGAAATTTGCTTTGGTTCCAAGTGGGGAACCATGGATGTAATGTTGAATTCTATCGAATATCTTTGATATGCTCAACCTGTTCAGAGGAGATCAAAACCAAAAAAAAACACAGAAGCATCCATAATTAGAGATAAGAGTGAGATGGAAGACTAGTAATATTCCGCTGTTTTATGTAAGAACAGCTGAAGAGCAGCAACTAGAAATCTGCGTTTGAACCATCAATCCAGGTGAGGCTGAAGTTCATACACACTGAACAATGACATCTGGGGAGACACTGAAGAGTGACAAATGCTTAGCGCAGCTAAAGAGAGACTAGACATTCCTAAACATAACAAGCTTCCCTCTCTGAAATGACAGAATGACCAACTAAACCTGAACCGTGTCACCCAGCAGAATGAAGACAAGCAACATAAAACAAAGCGAAATGATAGCCTAGATCTGCCAAGCAAATTTAATTTGAGAATAGCTATCTCCGAGCATACAAATGGAATCAGAACAAATGGCCACTGAAAGCCAATTCAGGATATGGCCTGGACCCACTTCCTCTCCCTGCATTTTCTTTCATTTGTTTCTGTTAATGAAATTGAAGTGTATCACAGAGAAACAGAACAAAGTAACTGCAAGGCTAAGTGAACAGTGTGTTCTCTGAACCCACTTTTCCAAAGTGCTGTTGTGGGCGGTGGGTGGGGCAGGAAGGGGGGCTGCATTCTTTTCTTTTTAACAAACGATAGGCCCATCAGTTGGAATGCCTTGTATGGAGTATAGTATCAGAATGCAAGCATTCAAGACAAGAGAAGCTTGGCGAAATTTTAATGGAATTACTGTTGATGATAGAGAAGAGGTCCAGACTTTCATCTTACAAAACAAACCAAAGAATGGCTACTGTCAGGTACCTTAAACACTTCATTTATCTACACAAGGAGGAAAATCAAAACCTCTCTCCTTTGAAAAGTCACCAATTTCATTGCTGCCTTCTTAGGACCTCCACCCAGTTTCTTACCATTTAGAATCATGAATTTTTAGAATCTTCTCTTCATAGGTGTCTTTGATATCAAATCCATTTACTCTTTCTTTATAACTGAAGCAACCCTGGTCGAATGTCTGCCAACCTGTCCTTTACAAGTATGAACAATGACAAACAGTGACCTCAAGACACTTGGCAACAGTTATTTGAGGGATCCCATGTTCTTCCCTCTAATATCCCAACATAATCCTGACCTCCATTCCATTTTACCCATTACCACGCCCACAAACAGACATAGTCGTCTACACACACAAAAGAACACATTTTTATTGGGTTTAGAGTAACGTTTTCTTCACTATGTAGAAGTAATTAACCTAACATGATGACTTATTTCAGTTTGTAACAAGAAAAGCCTGGATCGCTAGGCAGGGGGCGCATAGCTCTAATTCCAGCACTAGGGAGGAAGAAGGGAGACAAAAGTTAGAAGCCAGCCTGGGTGACATAGTAATACTTTGTCTCAAAAAAAAAAAAAAAAAAACCAGAAAGAAAAGAAAGAAGAAGGAGAAGGAAAGAGGATAAGGAGAAGTCGAGCTGAATTACATATGAAGTATGTTTTCAAGTATTATGAATTATCCCCTCCAAAAGGAGATACAGAGAGTATCCCTATCATGGCTCAGTGGTTGAGAGCATCAGCTGCTCTCGAAGAAGACCATTATTCACTTCCTGCAACTCCAGATCCAAGAAGACAACCCACCTCTGCCCTTGTTAGGCACCAGAGCCCACATGTACATACTCACACAAAGACCTGGACTCTTATTCATAATTTTAAATAAAATATTTTTTAAAATATGTTTGCTCTGTTTTCAGTGCAAGCAGGAAGGACTGAGTAAAGAATCCAGGTAAAGCCAGACATGATTGCACACATCTGTAATGATAACGTTCTTGATGAACAGCAGAGACAAGGGGATGCCTGGAAGTTCACAAGCCAAGGATGGACACCCAAAATTACCCTCTGACCTTCACACACACACACACATGCACACAGTGGCAAGTGTACACCTATGCAGACACACACACAGTGGCAAGTGTACACCTATGCAGACACACACACATACACACATACACACACACACACACACACATACACACACACACACACACTGGCAAGTGTACACCTATGCAGACACACACACACAGTGGCAAGTGTACACCTATGCAGACACACACACACACATATGCACACACACACACAGTGGCAAGTGTACACCTATGCAGACACACACACACACATATGCACACACACACACACGCAGACACACACACACAGTGGCAAGTGTACACCTATGCAGACACACACACACACACACATACACACACACACACTGGCAAGTGTACACCTATGCAGACACACACACACACACACACACACACACAATATACTCTTCTATTTTTTCCTGCTGTCTATATGTCTATATTAAAGGCATCTAAGAACATGGGAAGGAGAGGAAGGAGAAAATGCAATTTGTCATTAGAATGAGATGGATGTGTGTGGTGGATCACAGCCCAGCTTCATGGCTCCTCATTGCAAAAAGATTTTACAATAGAACCTCTCACAATTTCATTATTTAAAGTGGACATTCTGATTCTATCCCTTTCATTACCACATAAAATGTGTCATAGCCATTAGTCAAGACCTTCGGCAGTTTTCTATATATACTAATACCCCCAAATATCACAGTAGATAAGCAAAGTTAAATAAAGTTTACCATTATTTAAAAGTTTTATATCTATATTTTCAGGCTGCTCACTTACAAAACTATGGTTCCTAGAAATGTATAAGATCTTTAAGTAACGCAAAATTTTCCCCAAGTTTAATGCTATTTGCTATTATTACAAACCATTTATTTTTTTTTTTTTTACTGTTTGTTTTTCAAGATAGGGTTTCTCTGTGTAGCCTTGGAACTAGTTCTAGAGACCAGGCTGGCCTTGAACTCAGAGCTCCACCTGCCTCTGCCTCCTGAGTGCTGGGATTAAAGGCGTGCGCCACCACTCAGCTATTTTTACCAACTTTAACATGTTTCTAGTCTTACTGCCCATGGACGTTTTTAACTAAAGCATTATTCAGTACCATCTTTAAAGTTTTATTGAAAGTTAATGCAACCAAAGAATAGAGCTCATGATCTCATTTTCACACTATAATAATGTAGAGGAAATTTCCTTTGTATAAAAGAAATCTTAGCCCAGTCAAAAGAAACATGACTTGGCATCTTACCACTACTAGGGACCAGCTTTGTGAAGATGCAGAATTCACTTCTCTTAGCCTCTCTATTTTTTATAGAAACAAACCACTAACCACATCAACTATCTTATTCTATTGTTATAAACAGAAATTGTTTAGCTCAAATAATAAGTATGATTGACACACATAAGGCTCGTTAAATCATAATATTGTTATCTTTACTTTAGGAGGGGGATTTTGTAAAAATAAATAATTTTTTTTCAGGAAAAGTACAAATATTATCCACACTGGGGGTGTAGCTCAGTGGCAGAGCACTTGCATGACTGGGGCAAGAACCCGAGGTTCACATCAGAAAGGAGAAACAGAGTCGTGGAAGGGGAAGGGAGGGAGCAAGGGTTTGTTGGTTTTCAACCAGAGCTCCCAGGGTCTAAACCACCAGCCTAGGAGCACATAGGGAGGGACCCATGGCTCCAGCTGTATATGTAGGGGAGGATGGCCTTGTCAGGCATAGGTGGGAGAGGAAGTCCTTGGTCCAGTGAAGGCTGGATACCCCAATGTGGGGAAATTTGTGGGTGGGGAGGTGGGAGTGGGTAGGTGGGTGGGGGTACATCCTCATAGAAGCAGGAGGAGGAGGGATGGGATAGGGGATTCCTGGGTGGGAGGGAAATGGGGAAAGGGGATAGCATCTGAAATGTAAATAAAATATTCAAAAAAAGAGAAAGAGTTTGTTGGTTTTTATGCAGTTCTTTTAGTTATACAACATAGAAGTACAGGAGTATCACAGATTTAATTTAATATAAAATTCTTAAAATTATTACAAGTTTCCAAAGAACATTTTTTATGACAGTTACACATTTCTGTGGCCTGTGTGGCCTGTGTGTGGTAGTCAGAGTACAATTTTCTGGAGTTATTTCTTTCCTTCCATTTGGATTCTGAATTGGTGTCTGTATCCTTGGCCCATGTTACCAGGAGAGGCCATGTGAACATCCCTGGTTTGGGCTGCTGCCTGGGGTCATATTGATGTCTGAGGCTGTGTAGAGCTGGCCTGACCCTTTGTGCCTGGGCAGTGCAGGAGATTGCTGGCCCTGGTGACATGAGTGCATTGGGTGGGGGTGGAGGTGCTTCTTCCATTTGCCAGCTGCTGCAGCTGGGAGAATAGCCCTCATCCCTCACCTGGGTAAAGTGGGAGACCTGGCAGGCTGATCCACTCAGCTGCCACCCAGGCCCAGATCTAGGGCCTTGAGTTGTATCAGCCCAATGTCTACCCTATCTGAGAGGAGTCCTGGTAAGGATCTAGTAGTGATAGTGTAGCAGAAGGCAGAGACCTCAAACCAGACCAATGACTCATTATAGTGAACATTTTTAAAATAGGGTCTTACTATGTGGTCCTTCCTGGCTGTCCTGGAACCCACAATGTAGATCAGGCTGGCCTGAACTCACAGAGATCCACTGGACTCAGCTTCCCAAGTGCTAGAATTAAAGGCATGTTCCATCACACCATGCACATACAACTTTACCGTGGAGTTAAATTAATGATCTTAGAGATGTCCAGGCTAACACAGTGTTTTCTCATTCACATGTCTGAAGAAAGCAAGCCAATTGCTGACACTGTGTCAAAGATGCTATGTTAAAGAAGACCTAGTTTGGCTCACAGTTTCTGAAGAATCAGTCCTAGGACAGCTGGATCTTTGGTTTGAGGGCTGAGGTGAGTCGGAACATAAGAGTGACAAGAGTCTGTGCCTCATGGTGGCCAGGAAACAACAGAGTGAGAAAAAGCATACTTCAATCCACAAGCCTCCTTCTTCCTCTTTTGGTTCCTGAATGGCCTTTAGATGAGGCTACCCACATTCACGGTGAGTCTCCCCTCCCTCTTAATTAATCCTCTCTGGAAAAAACACCACAGGCTCACCCAGAACTGTATCTATCCCTTCTGCATCTCTCAGTCCAATCAAGTTAATGATCATGATTAACGGTCACAGATGGGTATCTTCCCTGACACCAAAATAAATTGTTATGCCTTTGTGATTCTAATGTGTATTATGTGCATTCTGCAAACTGACTCTGAAAGGTCTGGATAGAAAAGGACAAAAGAAGGTGACTCTTATCAGGCTGTCCATCTACAACTTCCAGCAAATGAAGTTTTAAATGTAGAAGCAGAGTCTTAATTTGGGAGGTAAAAAAAAAAAAAAAAAAACCTGCAATGAACAGGGCACTGTTTCATGATGTTAATATGAAATCTCATAAGTTTGCCAAGAAGAAACTCCTGGATATGCAGGTCAGACCCACTGTCTATTGAATTAGGTCATTCTTTTATGCCCACTCTGAAGAGCTCACATTCTGGACATTATTAATTAGTTAAGCTTATGAGCTTTAAAAGGTATTATCATGACACACAAAGAAAGACATGATCTTCCCTGCTCTTTGTTTTATTTCTATGAATATGCTTTTCATGTTACATATAATCAGAAAACTTGATTTCTGAGGCAAGGCTGAAAGTTAACAGCCTTGAACATTGATTTTTTTTTTTCTTCTTCTTCTTCATCTTGAAAGCATTTGTTACATTGTTCCTATTTCTTGTGCCGAACTTAAAAAAATAATAATTTATAGCAACCAGTTATAACCAAAGTCAGTTTCTTCTCAAACAAACTAGCTCTGCTTGTTGCATTTTTTAATGTTAAAGCTCAAAAAGATTTCACACCTAGTCACCAGTATATGCATTATAGTTAATAAACCATTACTCTCTGTGAACATTATGATTTTTCCACTATTATATATCCCTTAAATTAAAATATTTAAAAATCCCACTCCACTCGGTGCAAGTAAAATAGGCTTAACAGAGAGTAATTGCTGATCATTTTTGCCAGATATTTTTATTAGAATTACATGGTAACCATGAAAATGGGTTTGTGTGTGCTTCGGGAACCTTAATTTTCGGATTAAATAAAATACATGGTCTTATTTTAAACCAGGCTTGTATTGTACAATAGACCAATTTTTTAAATGAGCTACCCTACACTTAATGTCATTAGTAAACAATACATTTAGTCACAGAGGAATACCAGGCTCATACATTTAAAACACTTCAGCATCTCGTTATACCAGCTGAACCCTTACACAGTGATGTAACCTAACAATAGCTATTTACGTATCCAAATGGATACAGAAGCAAGATTTCCTAGCACAGATGTTGCCTCTTGTCTAAGAAAAAATCAAAATAGCAATTATTATTTTATATGTGAAGTCTCCTTAGCATCCTTCAGAGAAGTCAGAGATTGTTATCTTTTGTTTCCCCAGAATTCCATAGAAAGTCTTCCAAGGAAAGGTGTGCAGCTTCTTTGAGCTTCATTAAAGTATGTCACATGACTTATCCTGTTATGCATTTAAGGAAAATTCTAAACTATTAGTATAATTGTCATCAATAGCTAGGATTTATTAACCACACACAAGTCAATGTACTAAATCTTTTGCATGCTTAATTTCACTCAGAATTTGTACAAAATTTAAAATTTTATTTGTTTGTTTTTTTGTTTTTACAAGACAGAGTTTCTCTGTGTAACTAACTCACTCTGTGAACTCACTCTGTAGACCAGGCTTGGAGATCCAGCTGCCTCTGCTTCCCAAATCTAGGACTAAAGGTGTGGGCTATCACTGCAGGGATTTTTTTTTTTTTAACTTTGCCTATTCATAGGAGGGGCCTTTGTACAAGCCATGCTTTGCTTGGGCTGTGGAGCTCTGAGGACAACTTGCAGGAGTTGGTTCTTTCCTTTCATATTTGGGTTCCAGGGACCAAACTCATATTACCAGGCTTGATGACAAATGCCTTTTACCTACCAGCCCTGTACGACAAATTTTGTGTCCCCATTTTACAGGTATAAAAATTGAAACTCAAAAGAAATCACATGTAATGTGCAATAGATACACTGCTAAAAGTTGCCAAACTGGAGATTTAAACTAAATTTGTCTATAGATGTCAAATGACACCGGCCATGATTCTAGCCTTTAAAGACCCATGGATTGGTTTTTTTTTCTTATGCCTTCTAGTTTTCTCTAAAGTTTCTAAGACCTTGGCATTTGCAGACACAACAAATGCTTTGTCATTGACCCACTCTATCACACTGCAAGTATCTATGCAAGCTATCTGTTAAGTAATCTAGCTTTCAATATTTGAAACAAGCATCCAATTGTGAAGCATCCATAAGTCCTAAACAGTAGTAGATTCTAAGATTACACCACTATGATTCCTAAGTGCATTGTAAAAACTTTATATCCACAGATGAGTGTAGCTCTTGCCCCTCATCAGAGAAGGCACAACTGGTCAAAATGCAGGGATCAACTGACCATGGGGTGCCTGATTCCCATTTAAAGCATAAACCATATTTGCATATAAGCATAGGTTCACATGCAAAACCATGGTACAGTTTGCTACAAATGCAGATTTATCTTGTCTTATGAAAACAAGTAAAAGGAACACTAACCCTTTGTCCAGAACCTTTAAATAATAACTAAACTGCATATATATACATTTAACAGATAATGATTGAGTTTGTAGATTCATTATGTGGTTCAATGATAAATTAATTAATGGCATTTTGCTTGTGTTGTCATATCAAAATATATGAGGTAAAAGCAATGATATCTAAGACTTTCTTCAAAAGTATAAACATATGTAAATGATTTATATATACAATAGATATAAAATAGATATAAATGTTTTTAAATCTACATCTTTTTATTTATTTATGTATTTGTGTGTGTGTGTGTGTGTGTAAAAGAGAGGAAGAGAGTTGGTGGGGGAGGTATTAATATGCTATAGAATGAGTATGGTGGTGGGGTCAAAGGACAACTTGTGGCTGTTGGTTCTCTCCTACCCTGTGGGTCCTAGAGTTCAAACTTAGGTCATCAGACTTGCCACTAAGTGGCTTTATCTGCTGAGTTGTCTTGCAGCCTCTCATTTCAAAATCTATATTACAATAAGAGATTGCTTTCTTGTGTGCTTCTGAGAATTCTTCAGATATGAAAATGGTGAATAACTTTTTGAAATACACTTCACACTTACATAGCAGAACCTAAATGCTGCTACAGAGATAAAGGTACTTTGATAATAATAAGGCACAACTGATTTTCTGATCTCTGTTCATTTTAAATATTGGAAGACACTCATTGAAAATTCCATTAAATTATTTCAAAACCAGGAAGAACCATAAATACCAACAGTTCTATCCACATGTAATTCCACATAATTTTTCATTTGAAAACAAAAATGTACAATATCAGTAGAACAAATAGATATTAAGATATTTGTTACAAAAACATTAATATTTAAATTTTAATAACACTTCAAGTTATTCTTGATTAAACAAAACAGAAATACTAAAAATCATCAAAAAATTTACAAGGGACTTAGATGATTGCAGAGGAGCCAGGTTGGTTTCTAGTACCCATATGATGACCCCAGTCCCAGAGGATGTGACACCCTCTTCTGACCTTCACAGACACCAAGCACATATGTGGTATATAGACATACATGCAGGCAAAACACTCATAAATATAAAATAAATAAATCTTAAAAAGAGTTGATGAAAAACAAAAACTAAAAACATGAGACTTTCTGAGGTTAATGTTTTAAATAGTAGCAAAAATATAATATTTTGAAGCATTTATTTAAATTTTGATGAAAAATAATGTATAAAAATAGTTCATCAATGAATAATCCAATTTATAAGAAACTCTAAATATAATTAAATTATGTATATAAAGTACAGCTATTTCCTAAATTGTGTTAATTCCCTGACAACATGGAAAAGCATTTTCAATTAAGTGTTTTCAGCAGACACACTTAGAACTCTGAAAAATGGTGCTACACGATGCTAATTCAAATCTCTCAAATATGAAGTCACAGAAATACCATTGCAAATCACAATATTTTCTTAACATTTAACAGATGAAAGAGCCCCTGATAAACAACTTAATGTCATATTCAGAAAAAATTGAGTGTTTTCACAGTGGTGTATGGCCATAGAGCTAATGTTATCATCAAAGAAGAAGGAGTAAAAACTAAATCTAAAAGTTTTGCACTAAAAATAAAACATAGTGGAAGTAGTATGGAGACAGCAAAGTAGAAGAAAATCAACAATAGTTTCTTGAAAAGATAAATAGCTAAAAACTAAAAAAGCCCTTATCAAGATCAGTTAAGAAAAAGAGAGAAAATATAAATGAAATATATTATAATAGACTGCAATAACACACACACACACACACACACACACACACACACACACACACATCTACCAAAACTGAACCCAAAGGCAATAAAAAGGTAGTTGTAGTGGCAATATTCTGCAATCCTAGCACATAGGTGAATCATGAGCTCCTATGTAGCAACACAGTGAAACTCTGAAACAAAAGCAGGGAGAGGAAGAAAGAGAATATAGAGGAAGAGAAAGAAGAGAAGAAAGGAAGTGAGGAGGAGAAAAATGGAGTATCTGAACAGGAAGGAAGTTAAACCAATAACTAAAACTTTCACAATAACAGAAGCCCATGACCAGGTATCTCATGCTTGAATTCAAACATCTTTCCATATAAATGTCTTTCCAAAAAGTATAAGAGGACTGGAGAGATGGCTCAGAGATTGAGAGCACTGGCTACTCTACCAGAGGACACGGGTTAAATTCCCAGCACCCATGGGGCAGCTCACAACTGTCTGTAACTCTAGTTCCAGGGGATCTGATATCCTCACACAGATATATATATATAGACAAAACACCAATGCACATTAAAGTAATAAAAATAAACCAGAAAGTATAAAAAGAAATATCTCCATACTTGTTTATGAAAATTAGCATCTTCCAGCTAAAGGCAGAAAAAAGAGTTTACAAGAAAAAGAAACTGAAACACCATATATGTAATGAACACAGACCTGAAAGTCTCAGTTAAATGCTAGCAAAATAAATTCAGCTGTATTTTCAAAATATTATTCAATACAATCAAGTGAGGTCTATCCTGGAGATGCAAGGGTGGGTCATCACAACACATGGATCTACCATACTCCACCGAAAGGCTCAGTGTGTTATCATGGAAGTGGAGACATCAGCTCAGTCCATGGCATGAACAGTTCATGGCAGGGGATGTTTATGGAGTATGGACTAGGCCATAGAGAAAGTATCCAGAACCAAAAGCAGTTAGTGTCTGTACATGCCAGCCATGCCCTATCTTTTAAAAGCTTTGAATCCTTCAAAATAGTGCCACAAACCAGAGACTAAGTGTTCAGAACAGAAGCTAATGAGTGACAGTTTAGATTCAAGCATAACACACTTATCATAAAAAGACAAACCCCATATGATTATTTCAAAAGGAATATTTACAATTTTCAACATCCATATTATGATAACTCTGAAACAGAGCTAGAGGAAAACTTCCACAATGCAATTAAGGTCATACGTGAAAATAGAATAACTAACTAATAGATTAATAATAAAATAAAATAGCCAATAAAATAACTAATCATGAGTGAGTATGATCAAAATAAATTGTATGAAATATTATTATTATTTATTATTCTCACAGAATTAATAAAATATTATTTTCTTACAAAAGTTAAATGTAGCTGGGCAGTGGTGGTGCATACCTTTAATCCCAGCACCTGGGAGGCAGAGGCAGGCAAAAATCTATGAGTTCAAGGCCAGCCTGGTCTACAGAGCAAGTTCTAGGACAGCAAGGCAACAGAGAGAAAACCTGTCTCAAAATTAACAAACAAACAAACAAAAAGTAAATGTAATAATAATAATAATAAAATATAGAAAAAAATTATTTAAGCAGAAAAGCTGAAAGATTTTCCTTTAAGATATGGCACAACACCTCACTCTCAGCGTCCTTTGACCTTTTTCCTGGGGCCCTGCACGGGTCTGTACCAGCTTCTTGTGTCTATGTTATGCTGTTAGCTTGGTGTTTTTGTGAAAATTTCAACAGTAGGTGTGAGCCTGTCCCTAACACTTCTGCCTGTTCTTATACTCTTTTCCTCTGACCTATTTGCCTTGTCCAGACTTGATATGAAAGCTTCGCTCTGTTTAATTGTATCTGAGAGGCCTGCTCTCTCTGAAGGAAAATGGGGGGCGATTGGATCTAGGGGAGAAAGGAGGTAGGGGAACTGGAAGGAGTGGAAAGGAAGGGAGATTGTGGTGAGGATGTACTGTGTGAGAGAAGATTCTATTTTCAATTTTAAAATAGATATTGTACAACCCAAAGTTGTCTCTTCCGTTATCTCTACTCACCACAGCAGTGAAAATCTTCAGCCAGAAAAAAAAAATTTTTTTAAATAATAAAGCACCAGGAAAGGAGAATTCATGTCTGAGGAGAGCAAAGTAAGATCTGCAGAAAACTGGAGAACTTCAACTACAACAAAATATCAGGACTAATAAGTGAGTTCACTAAGGGCTCAGCGTATACAACTATGGAATACAAAAAACAGTGGCATTTCTATGGGCTAACAGTGACGTATCAGGAAAAAAATTAACCAAATAATCTTTGTTATAATAGAAAAATACAAAACACACTGGGATAAATTGAAGGAGAGAGGTAAAGGTCTTGGACACTGAAAATTATAAAGCACTGAGGACAAAAAATTAACAGAAGGCATGAGTAGCTTGGAGAGAGAGCTTTTGCTCATGCCCTGGAAAGATTAATATTGTTAAAACGTACAGAGTATCCAGAATGTTCTACAGACTAAACACAATCCCTATCAAAATTCCAATAATACTTTGTTTCAGAGATAAGAAAACAATCTTAAAATTCATATGAAAACACAAAGGGGCAAAGGACAAGTAGTCTCAGATATGCAAGATGAATGAGTCCTGGATATCAGATCTTCAGCACAGTGGCTGCAGTTAATACTGTTTTCTACACATAGAAATTGGGTATGAGTGTAGATAATAAATGCCTCAAGATAAAAAATGTGGTAGGTGGAAGAAGTTCTGACTGCATGTGTATTATGGACAAAGCACCCTGTGTACTTGGAGTACTGAGGCCTTGCCCTAGTCCAGGTACAGATAATAACAGTGGTGTGTGCAGAAAGTTTAACAGTGATGTGTGCAGAAAACACTACCCTAGATGACTGAGGCAATAGACTGACCCCCTCCTCCTAAATGACTGAGACAGGAGACTGAACCCCTAAGGAAAGTCCTCTGCAGAGATTAGCTAACCCACCTGCTTGTTTAGTTGAATATAATACACACAAGTATATAATAACCACACTGTGTTTCCAGTCTGCAAGTACATCTCTACCAGAAAGGACCTAGGAAGGAGAAATGTGCTGCTCTCAACTGTGGTCTGGGAAGCTTCTCTCTATGGAAAGTAGCAGTTAATGCAGAGTTTTGGAGGGAAATTGACAAAGTTCTGAGTATAAATAACTGAGTACTCAGCTGTGAATGGATGACCTCACACTCTCAGAAAGACATGGGAACACGAATGTAAAAACCAGCAATGGGAGAGGAGAGCCATGAAATGTCCACTTCTGAGCATGTTCCTGACACTAACTCCTAGCAGCTGTAGTTACCTGTATATGATCAAGCCAGCCAAAAATTCCTGCATGCAAAGGGGTGGGTCTTCTAAGGCCCTAGCCCTATTGGAGAAGCTATTGACAGTTGATAGTGATTGAGGGTGGGAGTCATGCTCCTTTCAGGATGCAGCCACTGGTAAGTTGCTCATCTCCCATTGGATAGCCACACTCCTGTGTATCGTATAAGCAGCATTAATTGCCCTGAGATGGGGGTGGGGTGTTGTATTAATAGCAAAAATAAATAAATAGAAATAAAAAGAGGACACAAAGCACGAAGGAAAAGAGGATGAATCAGCAGAGCAAGTAGGGGAGGTAATAGTGTATAGATAAGATCAATATACATTGTATAATTATATGGTATTTCAAAGGATAAAAATATTATTTGAAAATCTATAAATGAACAAAAATATAACCTAAAAATGAATTTCACGACAACTAATACTATTATCTTGATTTTACAGAGAAAAAAAAATAAAGCCCTAAAATTCAGAAAGTTTAACTAACAACTACTAACTAGCTTTTTGACTTATAAGTGAGTCACCAGCTTCTTTCTAGAATTTGTGTCTCAAATTGCAAGCCTAGACTCCTCTGTCTACTCAAAAACCAGTCTGAGGATAAATGGATGTCTCAGCTAGATCAAGGCTGTAGAAATAGCTGAGCATCAGGAAAGATGTGGAATTTTGAGAAACAATTTCCTTGGAGAGACATGTTTCACTGGTGTAAACAGGGCTTGAAGGATGGATCTCCTCTGACCCCAAGACAAAGCAGGCCCAGATGAAATGTAATATGGCCGTATTTGATGGTGAGGAATATCACTCTTGTATACATTCATGTGGGTATATTTGGGTGAATATAGTCTCATTTTTATTGAGTTATCAATGGCAACTTTAAAGTAATTATTGGTTGCTTATGCAGGCTTAGGGGATAAAAAGGGGAAGTATTTGCTAATGTAGGAGTTTTTCTGAGATTTATTTATATTTTTCCACGTATGAAAGAATGTTTTGCCTGCATGTATGTCTGTGTATCATATACATGCAATCCAATGTCCATGAAAACCAGACAGTGGCTCAGACTGTTGTGAATTGACATGTAGTTGCTGGTGACCAAGCCTGGGCCCTCTGGAAGAGCAGCAAGTGCTTTTAACCACTGAGCCATCTCTCCTCCCCTGCTAATACATTGTTTAGTGGGCTTATTAAAATGTTCTAAAATTCTGATTTTTGAGCCAGCAAGATGGTATGCATGCTTTCAGATGAGTGGGTCTAGGTTTCATCCTCTCTGAACCCAAACACTAGAAGAAAAACACAGACTCCTGCAAGTTGTCCTTTGACCCCCACACACACATAGCATGGCACACTTGTGCCTACACACCTAAGTAAGTAAATAAATAAATTTGGAAATTTAAAAGAAAAAGAAAGCGAAACATCCTTGAGAGCTGGTGTGATAGCTCAGTGGATAAAGACCTAAGTTTCATTCTTGGGATCAATATAATGAAAGGAGAGAACTTACTACACTGAGTTGTCCTCTGACCTTTACATACATGTTGCAGCATATTTACACAAACATGTGATAGGTGATAGATAGATAGATAGATAGATAGATAGATAGATAGATAGATAGATAGATGACTGATGTATAAGTAGATAATGATGGTAGATAGGTAGATAAGCCATACCATCAGACTGACAGACAGACAGACAGAGACAGTAATAAGATTCTGATAGTTAAAATTCTCAAACTGTACTAAAAGTTTAATTGTACACTTTTAATAGCTGAGTTCTATGGTGTCTGAATTATAGCTCAGTAAAGCAGTAATTGTAAAAATTCAAAGAGGTACCCCAAATATGTTAATAAAGATAAATAATAGTTTAATGCAAGAATTGTAAAAGTCAAAAATATTGTAAAAAAAAATGATGTTGAGTAAAATAGCAAAAGTTTAAATAAAAACAGTCTAGCTTATGTTTAAATTTTACCCGCCTTGCTGTACAATAGAAAAATCATTTCTACACAGTCCTGTTTTGGGGACAATACTCAACATTTTTTTACCGTGCCAAAACACCTGATAAAAACAGGTTGGGAGGAAGGAATTGTTTAGTTTGCACTTTAAGACCATTCAGTCTAAAAATGGTGGCAGTAGGATGGAGTTTAAGCAAGTTTCTTGCCTCATGACAGTCGGGGGGGGAAGAGAGATAGAGAGAGAGAGAGAGAGAGAGAGAGAGATATAGAGATAGAGAGAGATAGAGAGAGATTGATTGAGGATTAAGAGTCTGGGGACAATACAGGAGCTTCAGAGTCATACCGCAGTGACCCAATTTCTACGGACATTTACTGCTTTCTGTTTACCATCATTGCCCAGTAATGCCATCAACTTATGAACGAATTATTCTGTGCTGAGAGAGGCCATCATTCTGTAAATTTTAGGGTGAAAGATTTGAATCCATGGAGCAGTGCAAACTGAATAGAAAGACCCAAGTACTTCTCTCAGTTGTTCTAAGATGCTTGAGACCCAATCAGTGAATCTGATCATTGATGTATTTAGAGCCCCCAGGTTTCAGTCACTTTCCCCAGACCTCATCAGCTGGCAACTAAGCTCTCAGTACAGGAGTCTTGGACAAACTGCATATATAAAGCATGGTGGATATGTGTCTTTTTTATAGTGCATGGTTATATTGATTGACAAAATCATGTGAAGAGATTGACACTGTGCCTTTCTGTATAGTCATTTGATATATTTCCACGCTGAGATATTTTGACGTTTATTTATATAGTTCAAAATATGAGAAGTTGATGTTTTGTTTGGGGTTCTTTGCTTTTTGTACGTGTGTACAGGTATGCATTTTCCTTCTCCCTGGGCTGTTAATGTTGCTTACTAAGAAGGAGTTTTCCCTGGGAACCATGAGAGAGTTTACATTGTTCTATGCAGAGCAACTCTGCTCTGGATGATACTAAGTTTGGGTGGGGTGGGAGAGAAAAGTAGTAAATGCATGGATAGTAAAACTTAAAAAAAAAAAATTCTTGTGCTTGCTGAGAGAGGTCAGCATTCTGTAGATTGTAGGGCAAAAGATTTTAATTCACAGAACAGTACAAACTGAATAGAGAGGCCCAAGTACTCTCCATTGTTCTAAGAGACTTGAGAGCAATTGGCAAAAGATGAAAGGTCTCAGCCTTGAGTAAGTCCATGCCTGGGGAGAGGTAAGGTGAAATGAAGCAGAAAGAAGCCAGCTGATGGAAAACCTGGATGCTGATTTTATGTGGTAAGACTGTGGAAGGGATCTCCAAGAAACCCACTAGGGGGAGTTCACTTTAAACATATCAGCTCTACTGTGCAGGAAGGCATGACTCTTATAGGGATAAGGCAAGAGAATTACTAGTGTCAGGCCAGCCTGAGGTGTATACATGAGACCATGTCTCAAAAGGGGTGGGGTGGTATGGAATTAGGGACACTAGCCCATATGTCTTGTTTTTCTTCATCCTACTAACTATGACACTGGAAGACTTCAACACTGGAGCATTTTGAGGGGGTGCATGTGGTGGCAGGGGAGCAGCTCCACAGAGAAGGGGGGTTACTTCACACCAGAATGTTTCCACTTCCATCAACAGATTTCCAGGTTAGTTGGAGAGAAGGTAAGATTGTGTGTCAAGTCCACTTTGAATGGCTAATGTCCTGACTTTGAATAATTTGTGACATGGAAATTCTCATTTCTGAACTGAGTCTAGGTTGATAACAAAGTGACTATTGCCTCTTGTTTCCTCAAAGAGCTTAAAACAGTCACAGAAATATTCCCTATGGACAGACTATTCCACCGAGGGACAGAATAACAATATTCCAATAAGTAAATTTTAAAGGAACAGAGGGGGCAAGTAGATGGTATTTTTATTACATCTCATGAGTCAGAGTTACATATTTACATACCGACATAAAATGAAATATTAAGCACACTTGTTAAAATGTAGCAGTTGAATATGTACTTATATGTACTATCAAATATGTACTATCAAAGATAGTATTTTTAATATCATAAAACTGTGTATGCTGATGATATAATTTACATTAAAACTAAAAAGTGATATGGAAGTGGAACTGAGGGTAGAATTTGCCCAGGATAAGCAAACATAATGGATTTCTCGTTTTCCAGCTCAGAAAAAGCACCCCTTTGTAATGACTGTGATGGATGCAACCGAAGGGTGGGGTCTGGGTGGGTCAAAACTATTAATGACAGTATGTATCATTCTGTCTGTCCTGGAGATAGAAGCCCCCTGCTCGTTCTCTCTCTCTCTCTCTCTCTCTCTCTCTCTCTCTCTCTCTCTCTCTCATGCACATGCGTGTATGCGCACACACTCAGAGAGAGAGAAAGAGAGAGAGAGAGATCCAAAGAAAATCTCTATTGATGATAAACAGAAATGAGTGAAATACTTGCTTGTCACTTCATACACATTTGTATCTTTTGCATTTTTTTTTTACTGAGCACTGATCATTCAAAAAAAAAAAAAAGTGATGATTCATAGGTAAAGGCTCTTTGCACCAAGTCTAAGGACCTGAGTTCAGTCTTTGAGTTCCACATGACCAAAGGAGAGGATGGATCTTTACAACTTGACCTCTGACCTACACACACACACACATGCCATGGCATACATGTGCACACACACAAACACACAAAATAAAGTAATTTTAAATAAATAAATAAATAAATAAATAAGAAAAACTGAGTTTAACTCTACATGTAAATGTAATGAAAGTAAATTAAGAGATAACAATAAAATAGGAAAACAACCCTCGCCTAACACCCTCCTCCCTACCCAAACACATATAGGGAAAGTGGAATGAATAAATACTATTTAAAGAATATAGAAGCTTTGAGATTCATGAGATTGCTGTTGGCTGAGTGCCTGTTGCATATGCATGAGGACCTGAGTTCCTTTTGCCAGGTCCCAGATAACAAAGCAATATATGGCAGCATGTGTCTATAGGAAGGTTGCTAGAGTATCCTGGCTAGCCAGTTTAATTGATTGAACTTCAGGTTCATCTTGAGACACTGTTGGTGTTACCATTTCTTCCTAAATTGAAACATTACATCCTGCAGGAAAGCTCCTCAATCAGAAAGGTAAACAAATCTAAATAGCTTTAGGAAGTTCCTGAAACTGATCAGTTTGACTAGACTAAACAATAAAAGCTTTTCAGCCAAAAGAAGCTGAGCTGCAAAGAAGATGACAGAGGAGTAAAGCTGTAAACTCTTTAGATTACCAGGAAGAAGCAGAAATCATCCAGATTACCTGGAGATCTTAACAACAAAAGAGGCACCTGGAATGGACACTTTTCAGCCTGTTCAGCTGCCTATAGACTGTGCAGTGTGCTTCAGGTTCCCTGTTTTTGTGGGCTGTTAGCCATGCAGGGGTAAGCTTTGGTGATGTAGCTGCCTTTGAATCATTTCTTCTCCTTTAAGTAACCAAAAATTTATGGTTTACCAAGTTGGGCTTTGGTGCTGTCTCCACTTTGGTCCGTCATGGGTTTGCTATCTAGGGTGAGTAGACATGTGTTTTGCATCTCCCAAAGAAAAGATTTGGCACACAACAGACTCTGCTTCAAAAACCTAAGATGGAGAACAATATTTAACATCCACAGGCACACACACCAAGGAGCACAAAAGAGGTAGAGGAACCTAGAAACAGCATGAATGTCACACACACACACACACACACACACACACACACACACACACACTTCAAAAATAAAACAACTTGACCCAAATCTAAGGAAAAAAAGCATTATATGAGGAAATGAATCAATTCTTTACCTTTTAAAGAATGGCAACTTAAGACAAAACAAAAATTCAAAGATAAGTTGCAAAGCTGAAAATGCATTTAAAAGGGGCGGGGAATTATGGAGGGAAGGAACTAGAGGCCTGGCAGAATATTATTAAAGAATTAATAATAAACTTCAAATGCGAACCCCCCCCCAAGATAACCAGAGCTAGAGCAGATTTAGAAAAAAAAGACACTCATAAATGAAGAATGGAAAAGTTTTATGCAACATAGCAGTATCTATAGGTAGAAAACCCAGAGGAACATAGTTCAGAGAAACTCCTTTTAAATAAACTTACTCTAATTTAAATGTAAACTTAATGTTCAATGTTTGTATTGAAAGGGACAATTCAAAGTCATTTGATTGCAAATACCCATCTTGATAAGAACTGAGATCAGTCAGTCCTTATCAGGCCTTCATTCCCAGTAACACAAAGTGATTGAAGCCACTAGAAAACAGAAAAATATACTTTAAAAAAAGGAAATCTATCTCATATTATAACCTCAAAACGTGTGCTAAGTGTGACCTGAGTGGAACAGGCAAATGTCTTCACACTTCAAAGAAGCCTCAAGGACACACCAGCCTTACATTCCTCCTTCACTACAATCAAACCAAACCAATCCAGACCAAACAAGAGCAAACCGGACCAAACCAACCAAAAGCAAGCAGACACATACTGCCTGTTTGGTTAAGAAGCCCCACAAGAGAAAGTGTGCAAAAGCTGTCAGGTGAACTATGATATTGATTTTCTGTACACTTAATAACTATGTAAGATATGTTGGTAACATAGAAATACTACTAAATATAAGAGGTGGGAGGAATCAAAAGGCTAGGGTCGTTAGTGGGGTGGAGCTATTACTGACATATCAAAAGCTGTCGAGACTAAAATTATAATCTCAATATCTTCATATCTTTAATAATTTTTCTTAACTGTAGATGAGTCTACTAGAAAATAATATACCTGTTCTGAATACAACATTTATTTGAAGTTTAGCAATCCATTCCAACTTGTGCCTGCTTCATTTGTCTTCTTTCTATTTGAGTATTTATTTATAAAAATAGCATGTATAATATATTAATAGTGGTTAAAAATAAGCTTCACTGATTTTTTTATAACTTCTTAACTTTTCCGCATGACTTGAAATCATCATATGAGCAAATGTCGTATTTATAAAAATCGATGA
This sequence comes from Arvicanthis niloticus, assembly GCF_011762505.2. Lineage (NCBI taxonomy): Eukaryota > Metazoa > Chordata > Mammalia > Rodentia > Muridae > Arvicanthis > Arvicanthis niloticus. The sequence continues at coordinate 58,952,786 of NC_047662.1, forward strand.
AGTAATTTCTCATTTAGAAATGAGCGAGAAAGATAAAAACAGAGAGACATTTACTTTTTTTTCTTAACGAACTGATTTTGAGCCTAATAAGCACAGAGTTGTAATTTAATTATATCTCAGACTTAAGATTTTTCTCTGCTCTTGGACAGATCTCATCTCCAAATTCTAGACAAGAGTCTCCATTTGGAAATCCTTTGATTCTGTAGACAGACTTTAGCATGCAGAATAAGTCCCAGCATTTAAATGACTGGCTTGGCTGCTAAATCGGCAACATAGATGAGATCCGTGGTTAGAGACCAAGAAAATAATGAAGGTTTAAGACTGAGAATTATTAAACTGTTATAAAAGATTTTTAAAGGACTGCTCTAACCTTCATACACCCATCTTTCCTTTTGTTTCTTCTCTTAGTTCCACACTCTTTCATTTCAGTTGGTCCCAATTTCTTTTGGAGGTGATAGATAGATGGGCATTTAACCAATGCTTTCTTTATACATGGATGTGTGCTGATGCCTATAGGTAAAATCCAGTACCTATAGAATACAGGCTACTGAACTATGATGGTTTGTATATGCTTAGCTCAGGGAGTGTTAGAGTAGGTGTGTCACTGTGTGAGTGGTCTTAAGACCCTCACCCTAGCTGCCTGGAAGTCAGTATTCTGCTAGCAGCCTTCAGATGAAGATGTAGAACTCTCAGCTCTGCCTGCACCATTATCTGCCTAGACGCTGCCATGTTCCTGCCTTGATGTTAATGGACTGAACCTCTAAATCTGTAAGCCAGCCCCAATTAAATGTTGTCCTTTATAAGACTTGAATTGGTCGTGGTGTCTGATCACAGCAATAAAACCCTAACTAAGACATGAACTACATATGCTTTCAAAGTGGCATGCTCATACAGGCTATTATATATCAGTCTCCCCACAATCTCTTCAGAATCTTAGTATAGTTCATAGATTTCCTAAGGGCACAAGTCCAGGCACATTTTTATGGGTATGTTATACTCATGTAGCATGGGAATGGGTTTTCCTGCAATGAAAGTATGGGAAACAAATACCCTTCTCAGCAATGTCCACCTTATAATCTCATCTTTTTTGTAGATGTATTTTATGAATAAGAGTAATTTAGATCTCAGAAGGAATTAAAGTTGATGATTGATGAGATGACCTTGAGGAACAGAGATCACTGGCTTATCTGTGTGTGGTCAATGCTATTCTATTACAAGGGTCCTGTTAACATAGAAGGAAGACTGTCATGATGCAATAAAAGAGACTCAGACTTCTAGCTTTGAAGAAGAAAATGGGCATTACCCAAGCTGCCCGTTTTTAGAAGACATGAAATATCTTACCTAAAGACACCAGCAGAATCTTATCTCTAGTGAGAGCATGATGTCCTGAATGAGTGGGGTCCCAAAAGCTCATGTTTGAATGCTTAGTCCCTAGTTGATATAATTGTTTGGGAAGAATTAGGAGGTATGGCTTTGTTAGAGGAGGTGTATCACTGGGGTTGACTTTGAGGTTTCAAAAGCCCATGCCACTCCAGTTGTTTTTCTCTCTGTCTTGTGGTTGTCTCAGCATATAAGCTCTCAGCTACTTCTCCAACACCATGGCTGCCTACTCCTACACTCGCCACCATGATAGTCGTGAACTAAGCCCCTAATATTGTAATCAAGCTTTCAATGAACTCTTTCTCCAATAAGTTAGTTGCCTTGGTCATAGTGTCTTGTCAGGGTCAGAAAAGTGTTTCAGAATCCTACATTTAAAATGTGTCAAAGACAAGACACAAATGAATTCAGGACCTACACAAGAAAGTTAACAAAGTGGATGAACTAGGCAATAAATCAGAGAAACCACACAGACACACAGATACACACACACACACACACACACACACACACACACATAGAGAGAGAGAGAGAGAGAGAGAGAGAGAGAGAGAGAGAGAGAGAGAGACCCCCAAAAGTTGGCAATGAAATTGACATGCTAGAAAAGAATGAAACATTATAGAAACTGGACTAGAGAGATGGCTTAGCAGTTGAGAGCACTTGCATTTGAAGGAGCTGAGATAAAAATCAAGTGGCTCAAATAATCTTTTCAATAAAATCATAAAAGTCTACAGATTTGCAGAACCTCCCACCTATAAGAAGAAATAGACATCGAAACACAGAAGGTATTTAGTCCCCTAAATAGATCTGACCAGGGAAGAATCTCTCTGATGAGGTGCTCCACACAAAGTTAAGAGCCTTGCTGCTCTCCAAGAGTGTGGGGGTTCAGTTCCCAGCACCTACATGATGCAACAACCACCCTCAATTCCAGTTCCAGAGACTCTGACTCCCTTCTCTGGCTTCCATAGGCACTGTGTTCACATGGTATACAGACAGAGGAAAACGAAACACCCATACATATAAAAATAAAATCTTTAAAAAATAGATGAAAAATATAAAGAGCTGGAGAGATGGCTCAGTGGTTAAGAGAACCAGGTGTTTTTGCAGAGAACCCCGATTTAATTCCTAGCATACCAGTTTATAATCACCTATAATTCCAATTCCAGGGAATCTGGTGACCACTTCTGGCTCTGAGAGCACCAGGCACACATAGTACACATACATACAAACATACAGATAATACATATACAATAAACATTTTTTAAAAATTTACATACACGCCAGGCGGTGGTGGCGCACGCCTTTAATCCCAGCACTTGGGAGGCAGAGGCAGGTGGATTTCTGAGTTTGAGGCCAGACTGGTCTACAGAGTTAGTTCCAGGACAGCCAGGGCTGCACAGAGAAACCCTGTCTCGAAAAACAAAAACAAAAACAAAAACAAAAACACAAAAACAAAAAAAAAATTTTACAAACACACATGAAGCAAAGAAACAATAAATGCAAGTTGTAAGGGGAAATAGTACTAACTACTACAGTCTTATTGTTCTGTTGCTCTAGAGAACCTTGACTAATATATACACAGAGGTAGAAACATTAGAATAACATCAGCTCTGCCATCAGCAATCCTAAGAGCCTATCAATGGACTTTCAGAGATCCAGAATTTTCAAAAGTGGCTGACATTCCAGGTCATACCAATAGTCAAGGCAGATTGAATTTACAAGCAGAAAACCCTCAGCAGCAGCAGCAGACAAGTTTCAAGCTACAGACTATGCAGCTGTGTCATGAGCAAAGAAACAAAAGGATAGGCCATGCAAACACTGTACACCCATGTAGCTATCAGATACCCAGACAGTTTCTTCCTTTCCTCACCATCTTATAGAGATTAGCTTTCTTCTTATTCAAGTGCTTCATAAATGCAAGATGGCTGCACCTCCTTCAGACATCACATCACAATCCAGACAGGAAGACGGGAGTAGGGCAAACAGAAAAGCAGTAGAAACAGCCATGTTTATTCTTTCACTAGGAAGGCAGAAGTATTTCTAGGTAATCTTAGTAAATATGTATTTAACATGTCAGACTATGCTAAACAGCCACTGCAAGACACACACACACACACACACAAAAAAAAAAAAAACCTTGGGAAATTAAATATTCAATTTTGTAGACACTGAGAGTAAGACGGAGGAAGGAGAAAGTTAAGAATTCATGTTAAGTTAGCCAAATTATAATGTCTATCTCAACGGGCTGACGTTTTACTAGGCAGTGTGTTTTCACACTTCATATCATTAAATCATCACAACTGTAGGAGTTGGTCTTTGTTCTTTTAATTTTATTAAAGTGGCAAGTGTAATCTTAGAGTGGTTAAGAAAATTGCTCAGGAAACCCAGCTCATGAGCACTGGCATCAGTTTCAATAGGACTCAAGAAACACTGCAGGCTAATGTGGGTGGAGGAAACATAACAGCATGCAAACAAGTGCTTTCCCAGGGGCTGAGCACTGAGCTCCCCAGAGGCAGCATGCAGGCCTGTCTTTACATCCTTACAAACTGGTTCTGCCCTTACTTGGAGACAAACAAAGTCACTTGGGATTATCCACACTATTCCATTAGCCACCAAGCTCTTGCGACTCTCAACATTCCCCTATTGGTGAGAGATTTATAGACAGTAAATTATTGACTTAATACCTAGCTTATATATGTTCCAGACTTGATTTGCTTTTATTGATCATAATGTAGCCCTTGATATATGCCAAAGAAACTAGTTTGCCCTCTGTTTTTCCCTGCCATAGATAGAGAAGTACCTTAAATAAATATCACCAATCATGTCAGTATAAAGAGAAAATAAGACACAGATATTAAATAGATTCTTTTCAAAGTTGTTGTAATACCACAATATAGATATTACAGAATAAGCCTGGTGTTTTTGTTAGACTAAAGAATTTCATAGGATTGTAGGAGTGTTCGTTTGTTTGTTTGTTTTAAAGAAGAGATTATCTATTTTAATGTATCTGTGCTTTTTCCTTTGGTCTCAATATCACTTTTACCTCATGGAAAATTTTAAATTTGCATTCAGATGTATAATTCTTGCAAATTCAGTACAACTAAGCTCACACTATGCTCACATTCTCCTGTTAATGTGGAGTGAGTTCATAAATCTTAATAATCTCTAATTGTGTTAACGTCTCCCAGGTGCATCCTTAAGTTTCACAAAGTTAACATATTTAGTATGTATATTCAGTGAGGTTTTTTTTTAATGAAATTTAAAATTATTTAATAAAAATTCTAAATTCATTGTTCTTCTCTTTAGTCTAACTAGTCAAGATATCAAAAAAAAAAAAAAAAAAAAAGTATTCTCCCAGTAATTCCCATCCCTTCCATTTATTTATTTATTTATTTATTTCTCTCTCTCTTCACCCCAGCACTGGAACTCACTATGTAAAACAGGCTGGCCCACAAACTCACAAAGGTCTGCCTCCCTTGTCTCTGGAGTGCAGGGATTAAAGGCCTGCACAACCACACCTGGCTATTTTGGCTATTTTCTCTGTCTTAGTACCCCAAGGTTCTATATTTAAAGGACTGGGAATGGAGATTGAACAGAATGAACTTATCAAAGAGAACATTTTCCAGGAAAGCTTCAAATCTGTTGAAAAGTCAATTGCAAAATGAACAACAAAAATCATTTGCCTAAACTGATGGAACCCGAGAACATCATCTTGAGTGAGGAAACACGGAACCCATACAGACTCATATGGTAGGTACTTACTTATAACTGGGCATTAGCCATAATGTCCTCAAAGCCAAAGAAACTGGGTAATAAGGAAGGCCCAAGGGGTGGTGTGGGAATCTCACTTGGGGAAGCAAAGTAGTCATCAGAGGTGGATGGAGAGAAGGAACTGGGTGCAAGAGAGGGTGAGGAAGGGAATAGAGGTGGTGATCAAGTGAGGGGGAGCTGGGGAGAGGGCTGGGAGTGAGAATGGAGATGGTGGGGAGCATCTCTGGGACTAGCTGGAGACCTAAGATGGGGGTGGCTATCTGTAGTCTATAGGGGTGACCCTATCTGAGATTTCTACCAGGGGGAAATATGGAGACTGAAGTAGCTACCTCTTGTGGCCAGGAAGGACTTCCAGTGGGAGGAGGGATACATCAACCCACCCACAAAACCTTCCACCCAATTTTATCCTACCTATAAGATATGCAGAGATAAAGATGGAGCAGAGACTGAGGGAACTGGCCAACTAATGACTGGTCCAACTTAAGACCCATCCCAGAGGAGAGAGCCAACCCCGACACTACTGCTTTGTTATGCTTGCAGACAGCAGCCTACCATAACTGTCTCCCAAGAGGCTTCCTCCAGCAGTTGATGTGAACAGATGCAGAGACCACAGCCAAACAGAGCTCTGGAAGTCTTGTGGAAGAGTGGGAGACAGGACTGAGCCAGTCAGAGGAGTCAAGGACACCACAAGAAGACATACAGAGTCAACTAATCTGGGCCGGTGGGCATTCACAGAGACTGAACCATTAACCAAAGAGCATGCAGGAGCTAGACATACACCCCTCACACATTTGTAGCAGATGTGCAGCTTGGTCTTCATGTGGGTCCCATAACAATTAGAGCTAGGACTGTGTCTGATTCTGTTGCCTGCCACTGTATCCCTTTCCCCTTACCTGGACTGCCTAGTTGGGCATCAGTGGGAGAGAAGGTGCTTAGTTCTATAGGGACTAGATGTCCCAGGGTGGGGTGGTATCCAAGGGGGGCTTCCCCTTCTCTGAGGAGAAAGGAATAATGAGGGGAGAGATCTGAAAGGGTGGGACTTGGAAGAAAGGAGAGAGGGTTCTGTGATCGGGATATAATGTGAATTAAAAAAAAATTATGAAAAAAAAATCACTTGCAGAGTCGGCTAATGGTCAGTGTTCCAAAGATTTCTTTATAATTTTTCCTTCAGGAGACTTTGGTCTGAGAAAAATCTTTAGTATCTTGCCTAAATAGGTTTCAAGGAAATGGAGACCTTTGCTAATAACAAATCTTTCTTGTTTATTTTTATGCTTGCAATTAATAGTATCCATCCATTTCCTAGCTCTACTGCCGATTATTTTATAAATAGATATAAAATAAAATGTGAACAATGCAAGAGGAGATATTTGAAAATAAGAATTCACATATGCCCTAAAGATATGCAAGTTGGGTCTACAGAGATGGCTTGGCAGTTAAGAGTACGAGCTGTTTTATACAGGACCTGAGGTCTGTTTCCTGACATCCATGATTGATTAGGAAAAGGGGGCATTCACAACCACCTGTAACTCCAATTCTAGGGGATCAGCTCCCGCTCTTCTGGCCTTTGAATGTACCCACATACATGGACAAATGCAAACAACCGTGGGAACACACACACACACACACAGAAATGCAAATTAAGTCAAAAATTTTCAAGGGCAATTTAGTCAGGATCAGTGGCACCAACCTGAAGTTTAAGCACTTGGAGGGTGGAGGCAGGAAGATCTGGGATTGAAGTCCCACTTGGGCTCCATGAGAACTTGTCTCAAAGATAGAGGAAAGAATAATTTACATAAAAATAATTATTTTGCAAATTCCATACATTCTTAATCACCAAGGTATATCTCTAAGGATTTCTTCTAGGCAAGCTTTATTAAGTTTGTGTTACTGTTAATCAATAAATTAATTGGGCAATTTATTTTTATTTCTCAATAATTATTACTGATCTTCTTGTCCCTCCCCAAACCCTCCACTTCTCTGTTTCTGCTGCTACATTTAATTATTGGAAATACCAAAGTCTGGTACTAGTTTCAAAGCAAGAGACTCGGGGGTGGGGGGGAACTGTGAAAGTAATTGGTATCCAAAATGAGGAGAAGCCTAGCTTTAGAGATGGGTGCTGGCAGGTAATCCCAGAATTTGAGAGGCAGAAACTTCAGGTGTTCAAAATCATCTTGAGCTACAATGTAAGTCTGAGGTCAGCCAGAGCAATATGAGACACATTGACAATGAATGAATGAATGAATGGTTTTTTAAAGGGAAAGGTTTCTATGGTCTTACAGAGATGGGTGGGAAAATCACCTGCAGTCGATACCTCACCACTTCCGGAGGTTTGTCAGAATTTCTTGTTTCTGTTTTTAAAGGTGATTTCATTTTAAAGGTAATCAGTGGTATGTATCTGCAATCAGGAGACTGAGACAGGAGGATTGCGTCAGCCTAGGCTACTGACTGAGCTTGATGCTAACCTAAACTATATAGGGAACTCTTGTTTCAAACTAAGTTTTGTTTCTAAGTTTATGTTTGAAGTATTTAATTGATGTTTTCTCTTTCTGCGTGGAAGGAGGCCCTTTGAGGAGTTGCATAAATTTTTCAATGAATTTTCTGTGATCTAGAACCGACCAAAAAACCCAGGTACACAAAATTTAAATGGTTAATTAATAAATAAATAGCTGACATAAAGAAAAGGGGAGCCACCTAATTAGCCATATATGTTGTTCTCTCTGCTTCTTGCCGTCTCTGTTAAGGCATCTTAGATAAAAACAAGGAAGTCCTGTACTCAGAGGCAGAGAAGTGGAGGGGCTCCCCAAACTCTAATAACCAGGAATAGATTTTTCTCATGTGTTTCTACAGAAGGTGCTCAGGGTGCTTGGAAGGTGCTTGGAAGCCTCATCAGGAGCAGGCAGCTTCACAGTAAGTAAGAAAGTTGAGAGTAAAGCATTAAGTCTATTTGTTTACACAAGAAAATCAAAATATCACTTTGATTTTTTCCAGTGAGTGACAGCGGGTGTCTATGGACTGGGTCCTTGGGACCAGTAACCAAACTGAACGGAGAAGGAACTCTAGTCGGGATGTTTTCCACATGCCGGGGGGGGGGAGGGGTTTGGGGGGGTGGAGTGGGGGGCCGGGGGCAGATGGGAGGCTCAGAATTGCCCTGCCCTCGCGCCAGCACCTGGCAATAGTGCCTGCAGCACACCTGCGGGCCAGGGCGGTGCCCCAGGATGCACTCCCCGGCAGCTTGCGTGGGTTCCCCCTCGGGGATCGGCGGGCGGGGTGTAGAGTTGCTGGAGCAGCTTCTGAGCCCCCGCGTCTCCAGGGGGCCCGGGGCGCCTGAGTTCGCAGCGCGCGGCCAGAGCGGGCCGGCGCCTCCCGGAGGCGCGCGAAGTCTACCGAGCGCCGAGGACAAGTGCAAAGACTGGCCCGCTAACTCCGCTGTCCCCGCCCGTAGCGCCCCCCCCCCCCCTTTTAAATTTTAGAATCTTCGTTTGGATCGGGTCTCTCTTGTGTTGCGCTGAAAATGACCCGATTTGTGTGTGTGTGTGTGTGTGTGTGTGTGTGTGTGTGTGTGTGTGTGTGTGTGTGTGTGTGTGTTTTCTTTTGAACGCGGACTGAAGAAAATGCCTTAAAGGGACTTGGGTTAATAGGGAGGACAGACAGACAGACACACACACACACACATACACACACACACTGAGAAAGAGAGAGGGAGGGAGGGAGGGAGGGAAGGAGGGAGAGAAAGAGAGAGAGAGAGAGAGAGAGAGAGAGAGAGAGAGAGAGAGAGAGAGAGAGAGCGCGAGCGAGAGCGCAGGGGGTCTTCTATCTCCAGGACAGACAAAATGATACGTACTGTCATTAACAGTTTTGACCCACCCAGACCCCACCCTTCGGTTGCATCCATCACAGTCATTACAAAGGGGCCGCGCTGTCTCGCAGCTTGCCTGTTCCTGGGGCTCTCGGACTGGCTTAATGAGGTGCACCCAGCCGGGGCTATTGTGCAGCGCGACCGAGACAGGAGCGAGACTGCAAGGATCTTAGAAGCTGCTAGCAGCAGCCGGGGCTGCAGCAGCTACTAAGCCGGGACCTCAAGTGGACGGATGACTCTGGAAGTGTTTTCCTGAAGGAACCCGCCAGACTTTGGAAGACCGTGGCAGGGCTAGAGAACTTAGATGGGGCTTTCCTGTGGGGCACTTGAACTGGCTGGAGGCAAGTGCCGGTCGCTCGGGTAATCGTAGGGTACTGGGGGCGGGGGTGGTGCTGGCGGTTTAAAGCCAGTCTTCAGTCAAAAGGCGGCTAGGATCAATCTCCCCTCCAACCACTCAACTCTCTCTCTCTCTCACCTTTTGTTAGCTTGGCTTTCCCACCTCCCACCCCCCTCCTCCACCCTGGTGTGGCCTGAACCCTGCATCTTGCACAGGGGTTTGATTGTGCATTTAAATGTAATTCTGATTGGTGAATGCTCTCTCCTTTTTGTTGTGATTACTAGAGATACCTTAGTCCTGCCTTCCCAGTTCTGCGCCCAGCAAAAGCAGTTTTGAAAAATTAAGTGCAAAAAAAAGCATGACAAAGCAATATGAGGTTGCTGTGGTAAGTGAACTTTTAAACCAAAAACTATCATTCTTCTGGTGTGCTCTGTCTGTGGGTGGTGTAAAGGGATTCACACACAAAGGGTTGGGGGCTGGGAAAAGGGGGTGACTAAACGGACAGATGTAACCACTATTTCTGATTTGTTTTATTTTTTTTCTCGTTTTCTCTCTTTGCAATGGTCAGTAGACAAGTTCTGTGCTTTTTGATACTATTAGGTTGGCAATGGCCTTGATGCATTTAAAGTGAGTGAGAGTTGACAGTCAGTAGGGGTGGGGACCCAGAGAACTAGGATATTGTCAGTTTTTTAAAGACCCCTGAAACTTAACAGACTCTCTGGAGCATTCCCGATGATTCTAACAGAGAAAAGAACAATGGGGTCTTCCCCAGCCCCTGAAGCTACCTCAGACGCCTTCCCTGAGTGCACCCCCCTTTCTTCCTCAGGTAGCATCATAAGAGGCCATCATTCTTAGATTTTTAAATCCTGAATGAGAACCAAATACTGCATATAGGAAGTTGGGGAACTCAGAGGTAAGAAGAAGGTGTTTCTTACTCTCCTTGCCTTAGTAGCTTTCAGTGTTTCATTCCCAGTGATGGGGACAAAGTACAAAGATCCTTTCAACATGCTAGGTTGCTCTGTCTGTTTTAAAATTGGAGGTATATTCTGGGAAACTGTTCCTCAGTGTTACTTTTTGATCTCATTCATTTTCTGATAATAGCTATCCAATACAGTATTTGTGGTATGGCAAAGTTAGCAATTCTAAGTTGGGTGAAGGAAGGGCTCAACTTCTGTTCTGGAGGATTCTAAACTCTGGCTAGATCTTCTGGTATGGGAAAAATATAGCTCTCAGTAGTCTTGACCTACTATTATTATTATTATTATTATTATTATTATTATTATTATTATTATTTTGTGGAACTAGTTGTTCTTTTACTTATCTAGAGCTTTTGCCATAGGAATTCCTATATTGAAATGGAGCTGTACACTGTCTGATAAGGAAAAGCAATATATGAGTTTTCAAATGTGAATGATACCATAGAAACAAAGAGGCCCGTTGAAAGGAATTTGTTTTTGTTTGGTTGAGTCTCTTAACTTTAATTTCTGTGTGTGCTGAGGTGATTATTTCTATGATTCTCAAGATCCATTTTAAAGTGTTTTTTTTCAGTAATTATAAACAAAAAATACTTTTAGAGTATATTATGACACAGATGAATACATTTTTGTACACGTCTTTAATAACTATTTTAGCAAATGACCTATTCACTATTTTACACAAGTTGAGGTTACTTCTCAGTAATTCTCACAGCAGAGAGCTTTTTTCCCAAGTCAGCTTTCCAAGTGTCAAAGCTACTGTTTTCAGTAAGACCTTCCAAACTCAATAGCCAATTAAACTACTTCCTGTGTCAATAAAAAAGTCAGTTCAGTAAATTATGTTGGGGGAAAACGTCACAGAAGTTTAGAATTCAGTATTATATGTTTGGACCAGCAGACTTCAGTAGGGAAGTTCGCTTTTCTGTGAAGCTGTTCTTACACCATAGATAGCCAACTAGCAGTGTTCCAGGAACACAGGCAGCCAGCTAGCGATGTCCTATAGACATAGTTCATTTTGGCTCTTACTACTCCATTTCCTTAGCTATTTAACTCTATGATTAATCTCAAACTGTATTAGCATTACCTGGGGATTTTAAATAAATATATTGAACTGCATATATGTACACGATATTAAAGTAAGAATCTATTATTTTCCATTGTATGGGTAATTGTAATTAAATGTCTCCTGTACATAGATAAAAATAGATTTGTTTGAGACTTTAATTTAGAAAAATACCCTTAATTAACAGTTCTTTTAACCACATTCTGTCTCAAATCAGTCTCCAGCTTTACTGTGGCTTTTCATCTACACATTGAAAATAGTGTTTCAGTTAAAGATACTCACAAAAAAAATACTAACTTAAAAATTTAGGTAACTTAAATCATTTCTGGTATTTTCCCTCAATAATCCTGTAATTCTGTGTCAATGTTAAAGCTGCTAAGTATACATAGAAATTTCTTCAAAGCAGAATGTAATATTGTAGCTTTTTTTCTAAAACATTAAAATAGTTAAATTATACATAAAATATGTAAATACATACTTTAATAAAATATAATGTTCTTTTTAGGCATTGTTAGCATATTAGGCACATAGAGACCATATTCTGATATTTTCCTTGTTAGCATATTAGGCACATAGAGACCATATTCTGATATTTTCCTTCAACCTTAGTTTATGCAAATACACTTTAAAGTAGCAGAAACATCATCTCTCATAAGCAGAAACTTATTGCTCATAAGTAAAAAAATCCTTTTTTTTTTTTAGATTTGTTTATTTTATATATCTAAATGTTTTCCCTGCATGCATGTGTGTATGCTACATTTGTGGTTTGTGCCCACAGAGGTCAGAAGAGGGTGTTGGATCTCCTGGAACTGGAGGTATGAATGGATGTGAACCATCATGTGGGTGCTAGGAACTGAACCCCAGTCCTCTGCAAGTGCCACAAGTGCTCTGCACTGCTGAGCCATCTCTTCAGCCCCAAGAAGAAAACTCTTAAAAGTATCACAAATAGTCATTGCTTCCTTTAATATGGTTATTTAAGTGATTATTTATATAACGAAGAAGTAGCTAAGATGTGCGAAGTGGAGGTGGAACGGACAAGACAGACTACCTCCTGGTATGTCAAATACATAGAAGATTTGACTTCTTTATGATGCCTAGGGCATGACATGCTAGGGATTGAACCAAAGGGCTCATGCATGCTAGGCAAGAGTTCTACCACTAAGCAACACCAGCATTTTTCACACAGTTACTTTTTTCGTTTATTTACTTGTGTGTGTATGTGGATAGGGCATTCAGGAGAAAGACACAGTGTACATGTGGATGGTGATAGAGCAGCAGGCATGAGTCAGTTCTCTCCTTTCACCGTGTGGGCTCTGGGAATGGAACCCAGGTAGACAGGTTTGGCTACAAGCACCTTTAACCACTGAGCCATATCTTACTCTCCAACATTTGCATTTTTAAGGTAGAAAGGTAGTAATCTTTATGATTTCATTAGCATTAAATTCAACATTTACCTTATATATTAATTATTTAGTTTAGCTGTGAGGATCTAGTCATATGGGTGAGTGCTTTGTATATATGATCTCAGTTAACATACAATACTGTGAGTAGCAGGTTTATGTGGCTTCCACACTTGCATATTTAATGTCAGACAGGTCATAAAAATATGAGAGGATTTGAATTAAAAACTGTTATATTCTAAACTTAGGTTCAAAATGAAACAAATTGTGAATCAAATAGAAAAATATGAAGTAGTCTTCTAGACTTAAAAGACATTTAAAACCGACACACTCTCCAATAATTTTTATAGTTTGCATGACAAGAACATTTTTTCAAAAAAATAATTGAAATATTTTCAACAGCATCCTCCAGTTGCCTTTAGATGTAGTAACTTGGCTTGACTGGTGCTTTCTTCTCTGGGATATTAATTATGGAGAATTTGTCCTATCTTCTGTCCACCATTAAAACAAAACAGAACATGAGAATGACAACGCATTTATAATGGCACAGTATTTTAAAATAAATTTCCACAATTCCTATTTAAATAAAAGGAAAATGTAACTGGAAATTTAATTTTCCTTAAACTGAAACCTAAAACTAAATAAGGTATTTTGTGTTGCTAGCAACTTAAACAGGATTTAATTTTTAAGACTTGAAAATTGAATTATGATAGTGTTTTCTAAAGTAATAAAATCCCATATGATTTTATAAGTAGGAGACCAATGACTATCTCTCCTCAATCAGACTTCCTAAATTAAGCATTCACCTTGACGTGGTTGGTCTCCGAATCAGTTATTCAGTAACTCAGCATCCTCCATTTTATAAACTGTCCTTATTTCCTGAACTAAGAGAACCCTCAAAGCAGAAAGTTACACAAAAAGTTAAAAGTTTCAAATGGAACCCTAGTCAATAGTTCCTTTTTAAACAATAAAAGATGATAGATTCTTAGCCCAACATGCTGGGTTTCAAACCAGCCTGAGCTACAACAGTGTCTCAGTTCACCCCAAGGTCCTCTGTGATGAAAAACTCTTTTAACAGAAGCTTGAATATGTATAAAATTCAGTTCTTTTACATCTTGGCCATGGAGCCCATATCTTGAAAGACTGGTCAAATTTTATCCCCAAGAAATTAAGTTTGGTTGTTTGTGAGAAAACAAAAAACAAAAAATCCAATCAAACAACAATAACAACAAAACCCCACAAAACAAAACCCTCAATAAAGTTTTTTCTCTGTTTTAAATGTTAAAATGTTTTCATAATTTTACTATCATATCCATAATTTGGAAATTTATATTATGTACTAAAATAAAAACTCTGTGTCTTAGACATATTTTCTTTCTACTCAAATTCATCAAAATTAAAAAAAAATCTGTCCATATAAATAATAAATACCTATAACTGTGCATATGAAAGTCTGTGGTTATAGAAATGGATCAAGTGGAACGTAAAAGAGAAAAATTAAATTATTAAAGCCTTTTTCAACTTTAAACATAAGGGATAATAGGTATCATGAAAATTAATTTTATTAAATAATAAGACTATTTATTGTACTTAGTACTAAGTACTAACTAAAGACTGAGACTATTTTAGAGCAAGTCTATGGGACTTTTTTTTCTTAAGCTCTCCACTCCTGCATTCTCACAACTTCATCCAAAGTTATAATGTCTTGAAAACAAGAGTAGAAAAAATATTAAATATCTTTAAAGTAAAAAGAAAAAAAGCCAGAAGCATCGTAACGCCCTCCCTTAGTCCTGGGGTCCTTCAGTTATCTCTATAACTTCTTTGAAGAGGAAAGCATTACACATTGTCTTAGACGAGTTAGTTACATGTTGTGGATTTTCAATACCTCTGAGAATATGAAAGTTTTAACCAGGAACTCATGAAGTAATGCAAACTAGATGCCACTACCCTTGAAGGACACTGGGAAGGCTTGGAAAGGAAGTGGCAATGGTGGACATTCCTTGAAATAGAGATTATAAAGTTAATAAGACTGGAGATCATTTCCATTAAGAAGGAAGAGTCCAGCTTTCTTAATGTCTCCAAAAAAAGTCGTTTAAAGAGCTGATTAATATTATAAATGTTTAATACAATCTTAAAAATTAACATTATCCGTTATTAAAGATAATGAGAGCTAAGATTGCTGTAGACATTTAGGCTTGCATTTCTAACATCTCAGGGCTTAATCTATCAGCACCGAACCTGATTTTGTAGCACTGAGTTTTTGGGGGGGTATATGTTTGCCTGTTACTGTTGAGGCCACATTGGAGGCCACTGTATCTGAGGATACAAATGAATGAGAGACTTTGCTCTACAAAAATCAAGGCATGTTTCCTAATTACATGCAATGCTAGAGCATCCATGGTAATGCCCCCACTGGAAAATGAGACCATGATGTCAAACAGTGGACATCCCATCTCTGAGGTAGATATGTCACCTAATGTTTATCTGCAACGAGACCAACTACATCAGAAATTAGGTACCAGTTTCCTTTAGGGAGGCAGAGGGGGGGGGGTCTCATGAGTATGCCAACACTTGTTATTTGTGGAGGCTTCTCAGTTTTGCACATGGACTTTGTGTGTTTTCTTTCTGCTAAAAAAGTAGAATAATGGATTTTCAGATGATATTCAGAAAGATGGAAGTATACATTTCTCGTGTCATTACATGGTTATGCACTTATGAGAGAGAGCAAGCTTCCTGTATAGGATGTTGACTTTTCCAAGATTCATTAGTGTAATTCCTCAGACACACTGCCTTTGACAAATGTGCACGGCCAGGAAAGCCTTTAATATATTGATTATGTTAGTGTTTTGTTGCTGGTGGCATAATGGATTCAGCACAAGCTCCATTTTTATTCTTCTATGCTCAACCCCCCCTCCAAAAAAATAGATCTTGCAAACTGTACAAGAGACTCACAAGTGAAAGTAATTAAATACAGAAGTGCTGAGGAGACTGCCTATGAACAGGGCTCTGTAACAGGGGATGTAATAAAGAGGGTATGGGAGAGGGATTGAGCTACAAAATGGTTTAAACCAGTTTCAGTTCCTTTATGTATTATTGCATATCTGCCTGAGAAGAAGGAAGTGTTGCTCATGTGAAAGTTTCATTCCTTAGGGTTGATTTTCACTGTTGGTCAAGTTCAAACCATCCTGCTTCTCTATGAGGCTCGCAGATGTGTGTAGTTTTACTGTGGAAATTCTCTACTTCAGACTTGGTGTGCATAACATCATACAATTGCTCTCTGATACTCTTCTAACACACTGTAGCCCTTCCTTCTGGGGTTCTCTCCTGGCAACCATTTTTTTTGAATGTATTTCCCTGTGTTCCTTTTTAGGAAACCCCTCTCATCATTGTTACATGTATTACTTTACAGGCAGGAAGTATGTAAAATACTCTGCCCTCTCATCACTGTTACATGTATTATTTTATAGGAAGGAAGTATGTAAAATACTCCCAAACTCATTTTACTTGTGTGCTTGAATAGCATTCAGAGTAGACCGATTTCCCCAGAATTTTGTAGGCTTGCCCAATCCAGCTGTATATTTTATATGCTAATGTAAATTCTATTTTTGTTCCCCTTGGGGGTTTAAGTGATTATAATTGTTGCTCTTCAAAAGCCAAACAGATGATGATTGCTGCTTCAGGAGTGTACCAAAAGAAACTGGCTTTCATTAAACCTGCTCACCCACTTCATAATTATCTCCATTTTATCTAGCTAAGAAGCAGGAAAAAATGGCAAGTACAGTTCATTGAAGCCAGTTCAGTTATTTAAACATCGCTTTATTGAACTAGCAGGAGGTGTTAAAAGTAGGGGGAATGTTTTCGTTCTAACGCTGATATGTAGCCAGTGGCTCAACTCAAGAGTTAGTTAAGCATCAAAAGCCAGAGGCCACAGAGAGTGAGAGGAGTCCTCTAGTGGATACATTAAAGAGCACTGCAACGACAGCTTTTCTAAACTAATCTTTCACTTGCTCGTCTTCCAATATGTTCAAGATGAAATTATCTAGTTACTACCCAGTGAAAAGAATCCTAAAATTCATTCTAAATAATAGGAAAATGTCTTATATAATATGTAAAAAAAAAAAAAAAAAAAAAAACCGAAATTGACAGAATCTAAGAGAATGACGAGTCCTGAGCCTGACGTCAAGAATCTTGCACAGAATCCTTCCGATTCAGATCTGACAATAGGTAAGAAAAGATTGTCATCCATGGAAGGTGGTCCCCTCGGTAGGGAGGCACAGTGACTCTAAGTTATCTGCTCCTCAGTCCTTGGGTGGCCTAGGAGTTCGGTTGCCCACTGGATAACATTTTCTAACTACATATATTACTTGGCTGCTTTCCCCGTGGAACAGACAGTGTCCCGAACTCTAACCAGGAGACAATAGAGTGTCAGAGTGTACATTCAGCTGTTTAAAGCTTCCATCTGTGAGAAAACAACTCACTGCTGGTAAACTATTTCATTTCATGGGTAGGAACTGGAATATAGGCCTGTCGGCCCCTCTCATCTACAACTTAATCAGCATCTCCTTCATCTACAACAGATTGCCAATGCATGATGCTAAATTATTTCTAGACTGCAGAGTCATTCTTAAAGCCTGAAGGTAGATTGCCCTCAGGGAATAAGAATTTTCACAGTGAGCTCCTAGGTAATCTATGCAATTTGCATTCCTAAATCCAGGGATAGTATATCAATGGCCTGTCGCCTCCCCCCCCCCCCAGAAAATTTTGAATTAAAAACTGTTTGGTAGTGTGACTGCCGTGGAATTTTCCAGAATTCCTATGTATCGGTATGCCAAGATATGTATCACTTTGCATTAAAAGGCTTGAATCTGAGAATGCTCCCGCTGTACCCAGACCAGCCCTGACAAAGGCTGAAGGTTTTCTCACTTCCTCTCGGCCTTGTCATTGACCTCTAGGACCCGAGTAGCCTTTGTTCCTCTTAGGCTGTTTCCATCTTTATTAAAACCGTTAAAGCTCGAAATCTACTAGCAAAATATTTCCATTTCTTCCAAGGTCACAGGCAAGTTGCTAATCAAATTTTAAACTGCTGAAAAAGTGTTTAAGGATAGTCTTGCTGTGTTTAATAAAAAGTCACCGTGAGTCAAAAGTTACTGGTAGAAAATTCATGTCAGGCTAGCATACCGTGTGTGTGTGTGTGTGTGTGTGTGTGTGTGTGTGTGTGTGTGTGTGTATGCATGCATGTATATATTTCTTTATTGGTTGCTTTCTTAACTGAACGTCACCTTTACACCCAGAAGACTGCTTACTTATATTGAAGTAAAACAGTTATAAATGAACTAAATAAACTAACTGAACAGAAAAAAATAATTTGACTTTAAAACAATTTGGTAGTGTTGACTCATCTGCTTATGTTTATTAAATAAAAGTAAAGCTACAGACACAGCTGACACTAAAATATATCCTTGCCAGGAATGATTCTGTAATTTCCTGGGGTTATCACTCATATCTGTTCATTTTACTAGCAGGAGATGGTTCTTATTTCATACAGTCATATGATATAAATAAGACCTTAAGATATACCAACTAAATGCCCTTCAGCATTGTTAATAGCGTCACAGAGTGAGCAGAGCCAAAACTGTTCAAACAACACTTTACAATCTCCATTATAAGGGACCAGGGAGTTAAAATCTGTATTGATTTTTTAAAAAATTCTGCGTTTTTCCCTCTAAACCAATGTTTAATCATATTTTTATGAAGTTTCTCTCCTCTCCTCTCTCCTCCCTTCCCCTACTCTCCCCTCCCTTTACTTCCCTTCCCCTCCCCTCTCCTTTCATTTTCTTCTTCTTTTCTCTCTTTCTTTCTCTATCTCTCTCTCTCTTTCTTTCTTCCTTTCCTCCCTCTCTCCTTCCTTCCTTCCTTTTTTCTTTTTAAATAAACAGATGTGTTTAGAACTCACCTCACACTTACTCAGTTTCGGAATCTGCTAGGGTCAAGATCAGGAAAAAGAAAAACCCCTCCTCAAGTAGTAAGAGGTATAGATGCACAGACCTGGGAGGCACTTCAAAAAACAAATAGTTTTTGTCCCCTTTCCTTTCTTTTCTCTTCCCTTCTCTTCTCTTCTCTTCTCTTCTCCTCTCCTCTCCTCTCCTCTCCTCTCCTCTCCTCTCCTCTCCTCTCCTCTCCTCTCCTCTCCTCTTCTCTCTCTCTCTCTCTCTCTCTCTCTCTCTCTGACAGGATTTCTTCCTGTCTTAAAGCCCTGGCTGTTCTGGAACTCACTCCACAGACCAGTCTGGCCCCCAACTCAGATCCACCTGCCTCTGCCTCCCAAGTGCTGAGATTAAAGGCGTGCGCCACCATATCTGTCAAGGGAACAAGGATTTTTTTCGTTTGGTATATTCACTGCATGCCTAAAACAGTGACTCTTATTTCCAATACCCATTTTACTAATGAACAAAGCTGAGGCTTAGAACGAATAGGTAACTTGGGTCATAAAGCAAGAACTTGGGAAACGCAGGATCAGGATCCAGGTCTGCTTGAGGCTTAACTGCCACAACCCTGCACTTGAAAAGTCCTTTTAATATACAGACAGAAAATGCATCGTTCTGTTTTATAGCTGCAATTTCACACCCAGGAGCTTCAATTTTGGTGCTTTGATTATCCTAAAAATATCCAGATTGTATAGAATTGCCTTGTTTTATAGCCTTACAAGAAAGCCACTGTATTCATGTGAAAGATGGCCTGGTCTAATAGGTAAAAGATACCTTAAAATTATTCTCAAACTGTTTTGATTTCTTTGTATAAAGGTCACTTCTTATCTCAGCTCTTAATTCACAAATTCAAGAAACTGCTGTAATTTCACTGTTGACTTTATTAAGGAGGCAAGGCTGGAAGTGCATGAGCTTCCTTCCTGGTCAAATCCTCATTAAAATATTAACAATCATTTCTCATAAATGCCGTCTCCAGAGTGGACTGCACAACTTTAGGATCTTTCTGTCTTATTTTCTGATTTCAGGATGACACCAGTATTTTAAATAGTGATGACTCATGTCTAGGACTGAAATTTGTTTTTCATGAGTTTATACATTTTTTCCCCTTGAATTGCACCAAAAATGGTTTTTTAATTGGCTTTAACTCATGCCCAATAAATTGGATGAGAATTGATTGCTGCAGTCCTGTTTGGTTGAAAATTATTCAAGTCAGTTCTTCACAAAAATGAGTGCATGAATGAAGGCCAGGGCACTTCCTGTCCTCTGTTATGACAAACGCCACTTTCAAAAGACTTATAATTCATATTTAAAAATTAGTATAGATGTAGTTTATAAAACTTAATATAGTAACAGGGCACTTTAAAAATATAGTACAGAAATTTGTTTTTGCTAATTAGGAATTGTATGTTGATATAATTTTTCCCAGGCTGAACAATATCACAAATTTAGTCGACCTTCCTTAAAGATGCTTTTGTGGCTTTTGCTGAGAACCCTGCCATGGTTTTAAAATACTTCTAAATAGTGCAATGAAATAAGAGCTAAAGCAGAGACTGCGTCAGAGATACTGCATCATCCCACAAAGACAGGCCGTGAGCCACTTTTTCATTCTCTGAAGAGTGATTTTAAAGACAAAAATATTTAAACAGTATGAAAATTGAATTAACTTAGGTGACTGTTTAGGGCATTGAAATAGCAATTCACTAAATGGTGCCTGTCAGAAAGCCAGTTTTTGTTCAATCTCATAATTACTTAGGGTAATATGATTTACATTTACTTATATGCTATAGAAATATAAGCAAGTCATTTTATGGAGTTTTTTTCTGGTCAGTAAAGGTTTGTTTTATAATATTCTTTACCTATGGTAGGAAAGTGTATAATGGATAAAAGAAATTAATGAGAAAAGATATTTCCCTTGGTCATAATTTACATAGGCAGTAAATGAGGGAAATCGTTGGTTTTCTTTCTCCAGTTATTCCCAGTAAATTCCAACTAGACAGGATAATTATACATGATGCAGTCTTCAGAAAATGGGGAGCACACTTTCTTATATTGTGATTATATTGTTCTGTCATATTTGTTTCTCATCTGCATTAAATTTAAACATTTGTTTTTGTCAATAAATGTTATTTTGAATATAAAGCTCGGGGCTGCAGGTCTGACCTCTCTAAGAAACAAAGTCCTAAAGGACTTTCCTGGACCTTACCACTCCGTATATAGCAGCTGCCCCCACCTGGTGGCTATAAAGGCAGAAGCTTTCTTTTTAATTTTATTTCTTGTCAAAATCCTAAGCTATCTGTTTGTCTGCTCTGTAAAAGATAATGCCTACTTAGAATTTTTCCAAGTACAACAATGCAGAAAATGTAATGAAAGAATTAACTGTAAATCTAGTACCTTCTTGCTCAAATTAGTTTTGTTTAAGGTTGTACTGAATATCCTCTGTATAAAATTTAATAAGGTCAGTATTTCAAGAAAACCCTCATATATGATTAAGCAATAAATATATACTGTCCTTTCAATGGCTTTATAAGTTAGGGAGAAGACTCTTTAAAATTAAAACAAACAAGCAAAAAACCTAAATATTCCTTAGATTTCAAAACAATAGTACCTGAGGCTCAGAACATCCTAGGACAGCTTATAGTTTTTAAAATTCTAGTAATTTCTCTGACCCACTCTTAAAAAGCAGTTATCAATTTTGTTTCTTTCCATTTGTCAGCAATAGACAAATTATCACGAATCTGAGACATATGAGTATAATTACTTTTGATACAAAATAGCTTTTGTCTGTTCATGTTAATTAAATATTATCTATTCCTTATAATTTGCTTTCTTTCAAGTGTTATGCCACCTGTAATTTTTGCTATCTTTAAAGATGTTGCATTTTATATATAAAATTTAACGTATGGGTATTGTACTAAACTGTGCAAAAGGACTTAGGTGCTAGAGACAGACTTTCTGTTTCTATTTGTATGTCTTGGGCAAATTGCTTAACTTCCTCAACGGCATCAGAATCACCTAGCACATAGCTCATGTTACCGTTGCTATCATTGCTAAGTTAGTATGGGAATCATGATGAGGTTTACGTGGAAGGCCTTGCTGAAGGGAAGCAGCTAGTAGGAAAAACAATGCTAAATACTCGTGTTTCCTTTTGCTAAGTCCAGGAATTTTTGGTATACAATGCGATTTGTGGTTTTTATAGCCAAGTTTTTAATGACCTCCACAGGCACAAAGGTGTCCTAAGGACATCCGAAGTGAAGCTGGTTGCCAGCTACACAGGCTCCAGCTCTGTTTCTCTTTCATACAGCCACCTTTGGCTCCTTGTTGCAAACATTCTCTTCATTCACGGTCCTGTCACTTTCGAGGCAGACTTATTTGACCATCAGAACACAGATTCTTAGTAGTGCCGTGTGCCCCTCTTGTATACCTGTCACTCTTTCCCTGCCCTCTGTCCTTCTTTGATCCTGTCTCTTCATTCCAAGAAGTTTTGAATTACAGATGAACCTCAGTGTATGCCATGGGGTCACATTTCTTCCCTTCTTGTTCAGCACTTTCCCAAATTTGTGGTAGTCAATGGCATCTAACTTGTCAGGGTACTTTTGTATCTGTACTTCCTCAGTTGAATTTTATAACCGGCTTTTGATGTAGGCGTACTAAAACAACCTCGCAGCTGTACTTTCCAGCCCACTGCAAACACTGTAGGTAGTAACCTGGTCTTCACCACAGTGCTTTCATTGTTAACTCTGAAACATCTTCCATTTGTCCTGAACAACACTCTCCATCCCCTACACACATATTGGTAGATTTGTATAAAGATTCTTCAAATTGAGGCTGAACACTTGTGATGTCTATAAATGTTGTCCCCTTTATACAGACCTTATAAAGAGACTCGAACTTTCATAAATCCTTTTGATTAAAACAGAGACATGCCTCTGTTAATATTCCTTCTGCATCTAGAAAATATTAGTATTCCATAAAACACCAGTGCTCTATGAGTTAAATAATGAACACTGACATAAAAGAAAGGCTTTTTCTTTTTTATTGTCTGCACAAGGAATCCAGAAATATCAGCAAGAGAAAAAAAGAAAAACCCCTCAAAGTAAATTGTGTCAAAATAATTCAAGAAAACGTCTATTTGTTACTCAAAAACC
This sequence comes from Arvicanthis niloticus, assembly GCF_011762505.2. Lineage (NCBI taxonomy): Eukaryota > Metazoa > Chordata > Mammalia > Rodentia > Muridae > Arvicanthis > Arvicanthis niloticus. The sequence continues at coordinate 58,975,693 of NC_047662.1, forward strand.
TTAAACAGTCTGTACATCATTCATTTATGTTATAATTTCCCACATGTGTTTATAGAATCTGATATTTTAAACAACCATGTTCTCTAATTTTCTGATGCCAGGATGACAGTGACCGAAGGAATGGCACTTTATTGTTTACTGCAACAGTATCCTTGGCTTGTTCAAAAAAGCAGATTTTTTTTTTTATCTAATCAGAGCAATGTGAATCTTTAAGAAGAATTAGTATGAAAGAGCAATACGCAAGAGCATTAGCTACTCTGTGTATATATACATGTACATACGCTTTTCCTTGTGCTAATTACACCACCAGGAAATCTGTTAGTCACATGGCTAGGCTTGGCCTTGAATGGGTCAGTCTTATCAAGTTATACCCACTGAAGGGTAAAGTAAAACCACTGTGTCTGCTCTCCACTGTGACCTACAGTGAAATAAGACCTTCAGACATTTACATCCATTCTTCTTTTCAGGCTGCAGAATTTTTGCTGCCTTCTAATTAACGACTCAGAATCCACACCTGTAGCTGTATCTTCATCAATCCATAGCAAAGAAAGCTGGAAGGAAACTGAGAAGCCATGAGGCATAAGCCAGTTCTTCTGACAGTCTGGTTTACCACATCAACTTGATATCAATTCTCCACTTTGTTTTATTTAAAACAAACAAACAAACAAACAAACAAACAAAACCTTATTATTCAAAGCTGTTTATACAGTCTGCATTTATATTCCTTTGGATATTTATTTGATAGATTTTTAAAGCACAGGCTACCTAAGAAATCATAGACTAGGGTAAAAGTCCTATTAGTCCATGGAAATGGAAAAAAATATAACAGCATATAAAAACACATGTGGAAAGAGAAAGAGTCTAGAGACAGCTAGGACAAGGGCATTGAATCCAATTTTTTTTTCCATGCCATAAATAACTATTAACTTTTCAAATCATGTTTTGGAATTAACAAAGAATAGAAAATAAGCACATATCAAATATGCATATACATATATGTATATATAATTGAATAATAAAGTGTTTCCACATTCAATCAAAATATTTGAATTTGGCTAAATTTCAGTGGTGTATATTTGATTAAGTGTGATTCCATCAAGTAATTAACTGAATTATAAGCTATGCTGAATGCCAAACACTAACATGAGAGCCTAACCAAAGTAACAATAGCCATAATTAGTGCCAAAGAGAGAACAAACTGCAGGAGGATCAGCATTCAGGAACCCTGCTCTCTGTTTCTATTAACCTTAGAAATGTTACCTAAATTCCTCATGCCTCAGCAGTGCTCCTGAAAATGAGACGTAATTTATTTCCCTCTCACCTCCGGGGGTTACCATGATAAATATGTAAAAGTGCATTGAGCCTTTTGTGATAAAAGATACTATAAAAATCTAAGGTGTTTTTATTATTATATCAGTCAAATGGGATCTCAGACTCAGTTCTTTTTCGAAGACCCACAACTTTTTATGAGTGAATCAAGAAATTGTATTGGGAAATATAACAAAGTCACATAACAGGGCAGATAGAAGATTTTTATGTCTTCTGGGGGCCTTTAAAACTTGGTTACAATTAGAAATATGAGAAGATATTTATCATAGAATACGTCAGGTAAGACACTAATGAGAGCAAATGAAAAATCTTTAAGAGACCACATACAAGGTAGGAATTCTAATTCTGACTTTAAGGAAATAAACGTGCCCCTGGTTGTAGTTACGGTGTGTTGAGCACTTCTTCCAGGCAGGAATCTTGATTGTTCTGTGCTCAGGACTGTATTTAACCTCACAGTGCTATACATTGATCCTTGCTATCATTGCTTTAGAGATCAGGAAACCAAGGGGTAAGTGGACGCAAGACTCCACAGTGCCAGAGTCAAGTACAAATTGACATGTGCTGAAGCCAGGGTCCAAGCGCTTAACAGTTTGCAAAACTATCGCTCCTAAAAGGGTACTGTTATGATATCTATCTCCAGGTGAAAATGTTGACAAACATATAATAAGAAGTCAAAGAGCACCAACATTTAGAAGACTTAACAGCACCAGTAAAACACAAACGGGCATACCGTGACTGTGTTTTATATAACACATTTACTGAGCTATTTAGATTTTCTAATTTTCTGTTTTCCTAGAGTTTCCTAAAAGCTTAATCTGATTTCCATTAGACACTTACAGTCTATAACCCTGTGCTGTTACTGTGGCGCACGGTGGCCACTCAAAAAGATGCTTGAATCAAATTGAAATGAGCCTCTTGTTAAAGAAGAGGGATAAATATTTAGGCACCGGATGGAGTGTGATTTATTTGGCACTTACCGTATGATAAATGGTATAACCAGAAAGCGGTGATAGCTCCATCTGATATTTTTGGTAACAGATTCATGATCAGTTATAAACCAAAGTATTACAACGCTTGGGTGTTTTAAAAGCTTCAGGAGTTCTGCTTCTGGAGTCAAAGAAAGACTCTCAGCCTTTAACTGTACATTATTTCCTACAAGGAATTGATTCTAGAAAATCCTTAAAAAATTATTATTTTTTTCACTCGTTACTATTTTGCCACTTTTCATCACTGATAATGAATTGCTAGCCCTTTAGAAACAACAGCAGCAGCAGCAGCAACAACAACAACAACAACACACACACACACACAAACTGTTATTATTAATCAGTGGCAAAAATAAGACAGGAATGGTTTTCATACTAATTTCAACATTACAACATTTTTTCTATTCAATGAAAAAAGTTATCTTTTAGTCTTAAAATGTTATAATAATTTAAATTTATGGAATGTCTCAGCTTACAAACTTGAAATGCATCTTTTAGCTGTGATGCAAATTCTTATCTTTAAATAGTTTTACCTATATCAATAAACAATAGTTAAAAACCTCTGCTGTGTGTATATTTTCAATTTGCTTAAGAAAAACAACAAAAATAACTGTAGCATAAATAAATGTTCATTACATCTGATAATTCAAAATTGTCTTTTTTGGGACAAATAAGGCACTATTTTGTTCATATTGAAGTTAGTACCATAGTGCAGAAATGTAGGGATTTATGAAAAGAATTTTTCTTAGCATGTTTATGCATTGCCATTATGTAAAGTTCTATAAGTTTATAGAAAAACATGATATGAAAAAGAATTGTTTATATAACTATACATTTCAAATCCTTTAATCATTCATGCACAGACTTGGCTTAAAAAAAAAAACCCAAATATCTTTTGTGTTACATGATATATATATATATATATATAGTCATTTAACAAAAATGTCTGTGCGATCCCATGACTGATAATGTATTTATTTGCTTTTCACTCAGGAATCAGATCACTTCCAAGTTTAGAAGAACTCTTTTTCATAGAGGAAAAGAGTTTAATAATTCCCAAAACGTGTAATAAAATCTTAAGTTTTTTTCCTAACAAATTTATCTGTTTTTCTTCACCTCAGAAGTGATTAAAACATACTTTATATTTTCAGTCATCTGTATTCTGGCATTTGAGGGTTTTACAAAATAACAGCAGATTGACTTTCTGAATCTGGAATTAGCTATGCACTGTAGCTTGAAGGTACTTTACATAATGTGTCTCTGACAGAATATAAATACTGGCAAATGTGCCCTCTTGTAGACATCATAACTGGACACCCATGATGGGCTTACAGTTAAGACACTTAAGAAACAAAGCACAGGGTCCAGTGTCAAGCTGTTATTGAATCAAGACAATAAATTAGGGGTTTTATGTTAGTCTTTATGCATATTAAATTGTGAGGTAGCATTTATTCAAATAATAAGTTTCAAACCTCATAAACAGGCAGAGGAGTGTAGAAATAACGTGTGCTCTCTGAAAAGCTGGAATCTGTTACAACATACACCTGGAGTGGAGTTTCCCCAGTTATCCTAGTGTAATGAGCTGTGTAAAGTGGGAGGGGGATTCAAATACAACTGTTATTTCTACAGATAACTAAGTGGATTCGTTACTGTAGTTGATGACTTCTCAAACTATTCTAAAAGCAAGGCTGGTTTTCTCTGGAGCAGGGAGGAGGCCCTTTCAATTAGAGACCAAAGGTCAGGTTACCAGCTGGCTTTAGAAAGTCCTGTATCCAGGTTGATGTGTTTTTCTTACTATGGAAGAAAAACTTGGGAGCCTATTTGGAAGCCAGTCCCTCTGCCCCGCACCCCCCCCCCCCCCGTTCCCTGCTGTGAGCTAGAGCCCCTTTTCATACCAGGTTGGCTTCAGTTGTTACTTTAGCTCTTGCTCACCAACTTCATGCCTGAACACCAAGTCCCCTTTCCAGTATTCACCACATCCCTTCCCAGATAATTGTAAAACCTGTTGGGCTTTTCCCTTCCATTGCCCCCTACACAGTATAAAACAATAAGCAAAAAAACAAAACCACAATATCCCACTCTAGGCGCCCCCTCTCTGCCTGCCGAAAGCATTTTAATGTCAGTTTGCTTTCGGAGTCTATCAGCAGCCGGCTGCTTCTGCCACCTGAATTTCAATTTCTTAATTCACAGCCCAGATGAAACAGAATGGAGCAGGATCCGGGCTGCCCTCTACATTGGGCTGGGCTTATCAAGCGTGAAGTTTGGCGCTTTGCAAACCTATTCAAGCGATTATCTGTTGAGGACCTCTCTAGCCATCTCCATCTCTGCAGCAGGCTGATAAGACAGCTGTTTCACTAGCCTTGGTCTCTCCGGGCCTCAGTCTTCAGATACAAACCCCGCCTTTGTCACCGTGCCCCGGTGCTGTCGCTTGCTCTGTGGGGCAAGGGTTGATCTGAACACACGTGAGGGAAATGTGAGTGTTTGTGAGAAAGAAGGGGGGGAAAAAAAAGGAGGGAGTGGGAAGGGTGTGGGGGTTGGAGACCTGAGGGAGCTGGGGGCAGGGCCCTCGCCGGGCATAGTTGATGGCTGTGATTGACTGGTTGATCAGCCCGGCTTTATTATTTCAAATTAGACGTGGCTCGCACACAAGTGGAAACATAAATCTTCAGTGTAAGAAGGAGCCTCTGAGCATCGGAAGCAGAGCAACCGTTTCTTCCCAGGTCCGGGTAAAGGGGCGGGTGAAAAGACTGATTGCTACCATCTGAGACAAATGGTTTCCTTTAACTTTGGAAACTGCTATTTTTAATTACTTGTATTAATTTTGCATGAGCTGTATCGGCTGCAAGAGGAAGCTTAGAGAAGGCTGTTAGCATCACTGAAAGAAACGGACACCAGGCTCTGATTTGCCCTGTATCACCTCTAGTTTTTACCCTCGCTTGTTTGCGTGGATGTTCCCCTTTCCCCTAGCAGAGACGCGAGTTTATCCTCCTAAAAGTTTCTACAGAGTGAACGACGGAAGAAAGTCTGAGGATATTCGTGGGAGCGTTTCTGTAAATGATCTTTGATCGCAGGCTGAAACACAGAGGGGCACGTGCGACAGATCTTGGTCTGAAACTGGCAGCAAAGGGCTTAAAGAAGAAGGTGACTCATACAAGAATTTTTCCGGGCAGAGGGAGACAAGTGTGTGTGTGGTGGTGGGGGGTGGGGGGTGGTGTCACAATGTAGGGTCATCTCCCAAGACTTACTGGAAAAAAATATGAAATAATTCACAATTCACATACCTCTTTAGGTAAATCAGAAACCCGAGGAATTCCTCTTGAGCATATTGTATTTTATAGCCTTTCCCTTTGTAGATGAATTTAAAGATGTGAAAAGGCTGCTAGTAGTCTTGCTTTCTGCCCCACTAAACACTGTTCCTGCTCCAGTGTTTGCAATATAAAGGGTCCTCTGCAAAACAGTCTTGAGGTAGTACTCAAGGGCGAAAGACTTTGCCAGAGAGTGAAAGCATCCCAGAAAAGAACTAGGGTAGTCAAGGGTGAGCTCTTGCTGCTATTCCCACTGGAAAATTTCAAGATGAAAAACTCTGAGGTAGGCTTGCCAGACTTTTCCAAGATTACTGGGATTTGCATTTATTTTGCAAGAACACCTTGATGAAAGGATTGCTCCTCCAGGCAGTGGGGGAAGGGTGTGGAGTAGAGGAAGAGGACACATCCAGGCTCTAACTATGGGGTTTGTCACAATGGCCTGGCTATAACAAAAGGAAGCTTAATTCTAATCAAACCTGTTTCGATGGAGGACAGTCTTTGGCTCAAATCCGTGGTATAAAAGGTTTCACCAACGAGCTCTAAACCGAGTCTCAACGGGAGGAACAGGAAATACTTTGCCAATCTTGCTATGCAAACTTTACTCTGTCTGCTAGGCTGGTCTCTGTCCATGGTACTAATTCTCCTGTGTGCTCTCAGGACCTAAACTCAGAAGTGTGCAATATTTCCATAACTTTTTCTGTTTTTCAAGCTGAAAACAAAAAAGCTCATACACTCCTTTCAGAAGGGAAAGTAAAAAAGGTAGTGGGCAGGTTATATAATATCAACACTTCTTATGCAGGATTTAAATACCATACTTTCAATATTATGAACACAAAAATCTCCCCAAAGCTCGACAATCAGATAATAATTCACTTGAGAAGGAATACTATTTAGAATTTCCAAGCCAAGTTAAATAGTGATTCACGCATAGCCGAGCTGCATTATTCACTGTTTTAAAAAGTTACAAGCACTTTGCAGAGCCTTTAATTATGCTCAAGTCACCCCTTCTCCTCCTGAAGAAGGGCTTGTATAAGAGAGTTATTTATCTTAACAACACCGTCCACAATGGCTGTAAGTATTCCTGGGAGGGACATGTTCTTTTATGAGAAAACTTCAGTAATATAGCCAATTAAATTCTTTAAATTTCAGCTTTGAAAAGCACTACTTTGCAATTTTACCAACACTCAACTTGTCTCCATGCTTCTGGAAGCTCCCCAAACTCTCGTCCCTTTCTGTCTGTCCCTTTCTGTCTCCAGTCAAAGTACTGCGGAGGCTCCAGAGAGAATGGCAGACCTAACATGACTTAATCAGAATCTGAATTATCATGAAAAGACTGTATCTAATGCAAGTTCAGGTGCTGAGGATAATTCTTTTTTCTTAACTATGAATCAAGAGGTGTTGATTAAAATTTGTGCTTAATTTAGGTGAGATGTTTGCACATAGTCTTCATTAATCGCTAGAAGCGTAGTGCACCTTAACGTTTCAGGGTATGGCACGTGAATTCCACAGTGAGCTCTACATCCTGATATCACTTGTCATTTTATTTTTAAAAGTAAGAAAAGCAGATGTAGCTTATCTATTTAAAGGTTTTAAAATTTAACAACTGTATCATTTCAGGAGCAAACTACCATTTAAAGATATTTTCAACTTCCCAAGTAATCTGTGCTATCTACAAAGAAAAAAAAACAACATGTTGAATATAGCAATGTTTTAAAAATATTTTCTCCTCTGCCAAACTGAGAAAAAGCATATATACAGAATGTACAGAATTTAGTATTTTCTTTTTGCATGCGAATGAACAGTTTTACTATTTGCCATGGAATGTCTTTATTAGTTTCCACCCATAAAAGGTATTTATGCATTTACAAATGTAAGAATCCTCAACAAAGTGCTACAGTTATATGAATGTATGGAAATAATGCAATATTAAGGTGTGAACATGGCCACAAGGAGAAAATACAGTTCATTTCATGCATAAGTGAATAAATCAAACAGTAGTATACTTTTGTCAATTTTTTTCCTATACACAGAGCTGGTAGGTGAGAGGAGTTGAAGGTATTTGGCAGGAAAGCCAGTCTCCTGCTATTCATATTTCTACTTTAAACAGGGATGCAGTCTTTCTTATATTTAGGCTTCTTTTCTTCAAGCTACTGCTTTTTTTCCCTTAATTTGTTTTCAGCTTCACTAAAGACTAGTTAATAGTTTTCCATTGAAATTAAGCCCCAAGGAGAGCTATTGTTATATAAAAAGTAGGAGGTGGGAGCTATGAAATGATAATTATAAGTGGTAATTATACATATAGATTCAGGCCCTCTTTCCCAAGCCCAGTTGTTGTTATGAAAAGTAATATAACTTAGACACTGTCACACAGGTTAAATGGGAGATAAACAAGTCCCCAGTTCTTTACATTAATCATTTATCAAACTCAAGGACACGCTCAAGGGACACCGATTTCCTTTCCACTTCCAAGACACTTGCTCTCAGACCATCTTTCTCTTTCTCCTCTGACATTCCGTCTTCCTGCAATCTTTAATTCTCATCGGTGCCTTCCTTCTCTTACATTATCAAGGACAGTGACTAGTAGCAAATAAACATAGTAGTAAAATAATTTTTGAGAGAAGCTAGATTATGTAAGAAATATATGTACTCTTTAGGAAGCTGATGCCATCTGCCAAAACTGAAAAATTCCATCTGGAAAGGAACTCAGTTAGATCGATATTGTTTCTCATTATAAATAAATCGAGGCAAATTTAGTAATCTCACTTTCACTTAAAGGAAAAAGTAAATATGAATAAACCTGTACTTCAGCCTCTTGAATATTAATCAAACATGGGGCTGGAATAAAGGAATCTTCATCTATAAAGCAAACATATAGACAGCACTTGGTCTACTGATCAAACTTTTGAATACTCAAAAAACCCTGGTAAAGGCTGAACTATCTTTACTGTCAGCAATCCATGTGTGATTCAAGATCTCCATTGCAAGTAAATGCAGAGGAGTGGCTTGTTTTAATTTTATATACAGCTGTTCTTTTTACCTTCAAGTGGAGGACCTTATTTCACTTCAGTATCTTTTTTTTTTTTTTTTAAATAGGATGTTTTTGCTACCCCCTTTTTATTCTGACATAAATTGAAAGCTAGTTCAAACTGTCGAGATTCAGTTGAAACCATTTTTATTTCATTCTTATTCTAAAATGAGAGAGAGAGAGAGAGAGAGAGAGAGAGAGAGAGAGAGAGAGAGAGGTGGACATATTAAAATAGAGAAACATACACACAGTTACCTACTACCTAATACAGATGTAAAGATTACTGGAACACAAACCGAAAAAGGCATGCGGACAAGTCATGGGTGTACGTTCATCTCTCTCAAATCAAAGAGAGGCGCTCTCGATGACTCATACATACCGGACAGTTTACTATTACAAAGAAATATGCCAAAGATGCAGCCGTGAGGGCAAATAAAACGAATCTTTCGGAAGCAGAAAGACTTAAGAGGAAAATAGACGGTGCCATATCGCAAACTCTCATAGTACAGTTCCACCCTCCCACGTTGCTCTCTCTCCCATCTCCTTTTGCTTCTTGCATTTCCCTTCGCCGCCAGTGTTAAGTGTGTACCTCCCGGCACAACTTACCTTGAAACGGGACTCCATTGAGCTCTCAAGAGTGACATAAGTCCCTAGCCAATCACCTAGCAGAGCTTCGCCTGGGCGGCCTTAATAGAAGCGTCTCGCCCAATCAGAAACCTGGGGCGATGAGCATGTTGCGTTGTGGCGCAACTCGGCGTATACTTCCGCGCGTGCTGCCCGGGATAGGACTCTGGCAGAGCAGCTGCACACACGGCAGTGCGGAGGCAGAGAAGGGGTTGGTGATACGGTGCTATAAATCTGTGGTCCAGTCCACCTCCCTTTTAAGACGTCCTCCCCCCTTATTTCTGTTCTCACTTAGAGATGCGGCAGCTTACTCCTGTAGCGACCTACTAAAAAGCAACACGGAGAAAGACATCGTCTTTTTGAAAAAAACGTTCTTTCGTCTCTTTTCTTTGTTCCTTGGTTTGTTTTTCTTGCACCTTTTTGTTTAGTTGAACGGCAATAGGAGTAGTCTCTCCGTCTTTTTAAACTCTCTTTTTTAAGTTTCCCCTCCCCTTTCATATTTTTTTCATCATTTCTTTTAGCATTGGACTTTGGGGTCGAAGGCATTTCTTTTTATTTGCTTCTTTTAAGCCGAGCACAGTTTAGGTTTCGTGCTGTCTTAAGAGAACTATCCAGCAGCTTCTTGCTCATCCTTATTGGGAGAACTGCACCGTTACTTTAAAAATACACATACACAAAAACCTTAAGGGAGAAAGGTAAGTTTCGGTTTGGTTTCTTTAATCATTAGTTGCAGCGATGCGCTGGCAAACCCAGAAAACCTGTAAGTGAGCGGAATACAGAATGTGAAGTTAATTGCACATGTTTGCCTCATTTCAAAGCTCCTGCTTTGCTTTTTTTTTTTTTATTTTATTTTTTTAATTCTTTAGAGCCAGACTGGAAGACAGTGGACGCATGCTTAACGTACTGAATTTTCGAAAATGTCACTGATAGAAACTTAAGTGGTAAATGTGGTCAGGATACCGCAGGCTACAATGGGAGGCTAAGATGTTGGAGTGAGCTTCGGGGATGAGGTTGGAAGTTCATTTCGTGGGAAGAGAGGGATAACTTGAATGTTGGAGGGAATGCATGCCTCTACTTTCGCAAAGGAATCGGAGGACTGGGGAAATCAGAAGCCTGGGCTTACTTGCAGATTAGACCAGTGGGGAAAATCCTCAGCTTAATTGCATTAACCAGATAGCATGTGCTGGGGAGATGGGATTGCCAGATGGAATTTAGATGCTGCACCAGGCAGCGAGTTGTAGTTGCCTGGAAAAAGTACATACAGCCTGAGGGCTGGGGCTGGGCTGGGGCTGGGGTGGTTAGAAGCTGTCAAAACTCATCATTGCCAGAATTGAGGACTCTGATTCACAGATTTCAACGATCGTAATTCAGATTTAAAAGAAGATTGCCAATTTGGGGCCAAATCTTTGAGCCTGTACCGGATATGAGATTCCCTTTGTTCAGAAAAGCGTAAATAAGATCCTTGGAGCTGTGTGTGTGAAGTGGCGGCTGCTTGGGAGCCTCGCGGTGCTGGGCGCTGGGCAGTGGATTCCAAGCCCTGTCCTTGGTCCTACGCAGCGGAGCCCGCCTTCCGGGAAAGGGGGACCCACTGGCAGCCGCGAGGCATCACAGCTACCCAGGGAGCTGAGTCGGCTGTATAGCCCTCAGCCCCTCCTCACAACTCCCCTTCCTCGAGTAGCTATTGTTAAAACTGACGCCGGGAGAGAGATGGTTGGGGACGAGACGCTGGGCAGACAGGCACACGCTTCATTTTAACTTTTGTGATTTCTCCGGGTGCAGGGGAAAACAGCCGGCTTTCTACTGTGAAAGAGCGAATCCGGGTAGACGTGGGAAAGGGGGAGGATGCTCGCCGGGCGGTAAGGGCGGGGGAGGTGGTGGCGGACCGAGGTGCAGGCTTTGCCTGGGAGAAGTTTAAATTATTGGCACGAGGGGGTGTGGGCGAATGTGTGCGTGCGAGCTCCGAGTGGTGCTCGAGACGCAAAGTATGGGGGCAAGGTACAAAGCTGGTCGGGCTGGTTCATCTCTTTTTGCTCCTTACCCCACCCACAGGCTGATTCCAAAAGCTAGCGCTCTGCCAGCACCCCCCCCCCCCCACACACACACACAGCCTAGGGCGTGGGGGGGGGGGCAAGTAGTGATGGCAAGGTGGCAGTGCCCACCCTGTAGCTCTGTGGCAGACAGGACTTCTCGTGGCCATTGTTGCTTAATTTATGCCCAGCACGTTGCTACGTGCCCACCTATTTCACGTCTATAAAGAATTAATAGAAAAGCTGTACAACTGTGGCAGATTGGAGGGTGGATACGTTCCCCATTTTCTATTTTCAAGTATCTGTTACCAAAACAGACCTGAAGATTGGTTATCTTCTCTCCCTCCTAACTACAGCTCCAGGTTTGGTTTTATTGTGGTGAGGGTGAGAAAAATAATCAGCCATTTAGTGTTTATGCTAACACTGATGGACAGGGATGAATGTCCGAGCACGTCTTCCCTTAAATGAACGGCTTCTGCCCCTTCCCCCACTCATGTACACACATTCCATTTGGCTAAGATTCTAAACCTGCAACCTTTCTCCACATCCCTGTTTATTAGAGCGATTCCCAAGATAGTGGGAGTAGGATGTGCATATGCTTTATTTTCCGGGCCTACTATTAATTGCAACCCAAAAAGATGGGCTTAAAATAAAGGGGTTGCAACATAGACAATAGTAGTCCAACAAATTATCTTCCTAAATGACAACCACTTCCAAAAGGTCAGGAAAGGGAGCTTGTGTTTTGTGGGGAAAGGAAGGTTGAGGATGTTTGATAATCCTTGTAAAATGGCTTCTTAAATGGGACATCTGAGAGATTTATCAAAACTGAGCAAACAAGTCTGTGAAAAGGAAAAATGTTGAATGTTTCAAAGTCATCTTTTAAGAGTTTAATTAAAAAGTGGTTTCCCTCTGTTATGTCTGCCATTCCATGAACCTGTCTTAACGGACCTTTGAAGCTCCCCCCCCCCCCTTGACATCTTTTAACCAAGGGCTTGGACATTCCTTTTATAAAGCTAACCCGTTTTGCAGTTCTGTAGGAGAAGGAAGATTGTGGACTGATGTGGTTTAGCCTACTTGGAAAGTATCTGTTGAGAGAGGTCTAACTTCAAGCAGACATCTTCAGAAAGTAGAGTGAAGGGCATTGGAAGGGTTTCAGGTCTAGATTAACAAATTCAGTAGGCCCATTTCTTTCCAACATTTCAAAACTGGTATTCTTATCAATAATGCATACCTGGGATGGGCATGTTATAGCTGGTGAGAGGGAGGTCAAAGAGGCACAGGCGCTTTGAGCAGTTTTCCCAGGAACCCGCACAAAGTCAGTTAAGGTCATTCAATTCTAAGTCTGATTTGGGGTGACACAGAATGCTGCTGTTGAATCAATTAGCTATTTCTGGTGTCCCCAACCAGGGTCTCCCAAATTGAGGATGGCCTGTCTCCATTTTGACCATAATTGTTTTCCCTAATTTACTATGCCTGATTTCACTTCCCTCTAGAGGGTAAATTTGCACCCCCCCCCTCATCCCTGGGATAGAGGAATCCTCCCTCCCCGCCCGTCGCGTGGGGGCGGGGAGCTCTGGGCGCCCTTAGCGAACCTTGCTGCATCAAACCCGCATCATGTCCTTGAAGCTGTAACCTCCGTCACGTTCTTGCGGCGACTCGATCGCCCACTGTTCAGTTCTTTTCTCCTGCCTCCTGCAATTTCAGGTAGGTATGACAGGTGATGTTTTTAAATGTAGTTTTCTAGAGGGAAGGGTTAAAACCGAAACCTTTTTAATAATAGGAAAAAAAAAAAAAAAAAACCCAGTACGACAGGTGCTCTGGTAATTAAGCCGCCAAGCAGGTGTAAAAAACGTGCGCGGCTCTGTCTCCCGATCCCGGGTCTGGGTCCAGGGCAGGCGCAGGTTTTTCTGGGTAAAGGCGATTGAGCTGAGTGAGGGAGTGGGCTGGGGATGGTCAGCACTCGGACGCCCCCTCGGAACTGGGTCTTTGCCCGGCTGGCATGGGGGCATTGGGAGGATGTGGTTCGCGGCAGGTGCATGTAGGGTCGAGTGCAGGATTTCCTACTTCACATCTGAAGCAGGATACAGCACCTCGCACAGGTACTCAGGGCTTATTTAGCCCTCAGATTCTCTCTAGGGAGATGGAAAAGCGCATCGGGGCTAAGCTTTTAGTTTTCCGTCGAGGGACAGCACCTTTGGACTTTGGGTGAGGGGGAAAAAAAGAGCCTTTAAATTTTCTTGAAAAACAGGTATTCTGTGTGCATATCTAAACCTACACTTGGCACATATATATGTCCAAAGTGACCCCGGTTTGCGCCCGGGTCACTGATCACTGCCCCAATCCCTCAGTGTGCTTACAAACTTGCCCCGGCCGCCCCGGGAAGCCCAGTGGAGGAGCCCGGCGGGAGCATGTGCCCCTGAGGGTGGCGGAGCTGGGCACACGCGGGCCGGCGGGCGGCGTGGCGAGCTCTCCTGGGCCCCGCCTCCTGGCGCGCTGCCAGGCAAGCCCCGCCTCCCCGCCCTGCTACAAACCGCGGGACCGCGGCGCCCCAGCGTCACTGAGGCAGCAGCCGGCTGGCAGGGCGGGGTTCCGTCGTGTTCCAGTCCGCCTTCCCGCCGCCGCCAGCGTGACTCCTCTGAGCGGTGCTGTCGGCCGGCGGCGCGAGCCGTGGGAGCTGCAGCCGAGCCGCAGCAGGCAAGTGTAGGGGGCGTGGGTGGGGGCGGGGACGGCCGCTCCTCCGCGGGCTACAGCCAGGACTCTGGGGCCCCCGGACTCGGTGTCCGCCGCAGCGCTAGGTAGCGTCCGGCTTGCCTCCACCCGAGCCCTGGCCGGGCAGGCGACAACGCCACTGGCGACAGTGGAGGTAGTGCCCGCGAAGTTCCTGCAGGAGACCGGGCACCCGGCACCGCCCCTCCTGTGGGCACGGGTCGGCGGGGGGCGGCGGGAACCGAGTGGGCCTGGGAGCGGAGCGGGGCCGGTGGCGCCAGTCGCGTGCACGGGCGTGGACGTACTCTGCACCGCGGCGTGTAGCGCCACCGGGGAAACTGCGCCCAGACGCAGGTGAGTGCATTGGAGGGGGCGTGGGGGAGGGGGCTTCCCGCCCCAGCGCCGGCTTCCTGTGGAGCCTTCGGCCGCCTTGTGGGAGGACACGCAGCTGCTCTTCGTGCTGGAGCGCGGCGGTGGTGTCTGGCGGGTGCCCACCTGGGACGGCGCCTGGAGACTTGGAGAGGCCACGCGGTGTGCCGGGGTAGCGTGAGGCCGTGGGCGCTCGGGGCGGGAGCCGCGGTGATCCCTTTTGCGTGGTAGGCGCAGCCGCGCGAGGTTGCCGCCGGTGGCGGTCGCATCCCGGGTCTGCCTGCGCGCTAGTGGCGCGAAGCGCGGATGCTCTGCTTCGCAGGCTTCGGGTTCAGCTAGCTCGCCTGGTTTAGGTAGCTCACTGTGGTACTGCTGTATTCACTCATACATTTACCTGGCCAAAATCTCTGAGGCCTTGGTGCAAGACTGGTGAGCACACTAGGGAGACTGAAGGAGCCAGGCTGACCAACCTAACGGGATTTATCCAGCAGGTGCAGAGGTGACAATGACCAGCAGTCATCCCATGGAAAAGCTTATCCAGTTATACAGGGCCTGAGCGCAAACACGGTACCTCTAGGTGTGAGCTAAGCCTGAAGTTTTACCTGTCCAGACCGTCATTTAAAATTATGTGCATATTTAATATGCCATCTCTACGATGAAAACTTCCATCATCTATCTTCTCTTTATGTTTTCTGAAATTGTGGGAAAGGAGGAATTGCTACCAGTTATGTGCTTTCTTTTTATTCATTTCCTCAAAGAGCGGAGCTTAGCAGTGTCTAGATATAATACCTTTTGAAAGGACGAAAGAGCTTTATAAAAGAGTTTTTCCATCTTACCCTTAACCTTAATAATTCTGTTTTCACAAAAACGTAGCCCAGTGTCAAAACTTAACGTTAAAAAGTCCACTGACTTGAGTGCCAGTTGGGTATTTTCCCCATTCCCCTAAATGAAATCTTTCTGAAATACTTTTTAGTTGTGTTAGAAGGTAGCTTTCCCTAGAACCTTTTGTCCAGATTTCTCAAGTTTCATATTTTATGCTAGGTGATGATCTTTTGGTGGAAGCTGACGTGGAGTCTCCATTTTGGTGTGCAGGAGTAAAAGCTCTCCAGCATCTGTATCTTCTTTCTCATCTGGCATTCTGGGTATGCAAATAGAGACAGGTTGCTGGATGGCTCCGAGAAATCTTGTCTTTATTTTCCAGCTATCGGGGAGGTCGGCAAGTCCATAAAGAAACATATTATCACCATCCCCCTCAACCCTTTTTTGTGTTCCTGGTATTTAAACGGGCGCTTTGTTACCTGTTTGGCTGACTGTGTTGTTACAAGGCATGAGGGATTTTTGTTTGTTTGTTTTTTTTCCTTTAAAGAGTGATTCCTAGGTGTTTAAGTCTTTAGTTCGCAGCCAGGTCTGTACGTGTTTCCTCCACCTTGTAGTGCATGGTGTTGGGGATTAAGCCGGACCACACTGTTCCAACTGCTGACAGTACTCCAGTATTGACTCCTGGTCAGTATCTGCCAGCCCATCCTGTTTACCTGGTCACTGCGGAACCTGTTTGACTTACTGAGATATGCTAGTCATTGGAAGTCTGAATTGGTTTTGAGTTCCTGTTAGTTGTTTATAGGTCCCCCCCACCCCCAAAGAAACAAAGTTCAGTCTCTGTTTTTGTGATTTTAATTAAGACTCCATGCATAGTAGGTTAAGGGAGAATTGTAGCTTCTGGCCGGAAGGCACAATTCCTCCTCTATTCCCTGCTATAGTCTCCATTCTTTGCATGGACAGGTGGTTTTGGCAGAACCGTACAAACTATCCTCAGCTATTGGTGCTTTTCTTTTTAACATAATAATTTTTTTCTTTCCCATTTTCTCTTCTAGAAGCAAGTCCCAAGTTTTCTTAAAGGACACAGCAGAGCCGTCCAGAATACTCTGACTGCTAAGTTATAATCAAGTGTTTCTCTTGTCTTGAAAAAAATTTTTTTTAAAATCAGTGGTGTTTTTCTGGCATTATTAATATGGTATAAGAGCACCAGCAGCACAGTGGCGATTGTCCCTTAGGCTTTTTTTGTTTTTCTTGCCTCTGTAAAGGACCGTATACTCTGAAGTACACTGGTCGTCTTTGTTTGTTTGTCTGACTGATAGGGTCGTTTCCTTTGCTCTCATTTGAAGTCTTAAGTCTATCACATTGTCACATTCTCATGAGCACCTTTATCTCCCATGATCTTTACATGGAGTGGGGGAGGGAGGGAGGAAAGGATGCTGGAGAGCTCTTGGCCTTTAAGTGAGGTGGGGTGCCTCTGTATAGGCAGGGTTACCTTGGGCCTGACTGTTTGACTACACTGTTCCTCCTCAGTTCTTCCTGTTGCCTTGGATCTTCGCTGGACACAGCGCATTGCACATTTCTGATGGTTTCGTTTATAATTTATCATGGTGCTTTCTCAGAGTCAGAGCGGCTTCCTGTACTCTGGGATCTGAACAGTTTGTGACTTTCCCTATTTGCCTCATGTATTTTGAAATTAAGAACTTTTGAACAGAGGGACTCTGTTTTTATTTTTTGTTGAAACCTACAGATTAGCTTATCCTGGTTAGGAATTTATTTGGTCATTTTGTTGATAACTAATTGCAGGCTTCATGGACTTATTGGGGGCCACACCCTGCTCTGGAAGACACAAAATACATAGAATATTCACTTTTTCGGGCCACTTCTATTTACTGATGATACTCATAGAATCCACATGTAGTTTAATGACAAATCTGCTATTGCATATTCTAATTTTTGAACGACAAGTATGCATTTACTTTCTTTAAGATGAGAACTGGCTTATGGCTAGTTGTTTATTATTTTTAGATTTTAAGCAATACATATTGGCACAGAAATGAGAAGCTATGTAAGCTTGAAAAACAATGCTTTAAGGATTTTGCCTAAGAAAAAGTATGTTTTAAATGTAAGCTTAAATAACAACTTTCATAATCAGTACAAATTATATATTATAAAATCCCAACTCTTGACTACTGTTTAGAAAAAATTTTAGTAAGAAATTAACTTGATATTTAGCTTGGTCATGTACTTCGTAACTTTCACTGTAGTAAGGTCACTAAGAAAATTTCTCATTTCAACAGAAAATTCTGTGTGTCTCTGAGCCTATAAGGTAAAACCGAAGGCAATTCTTGTGTGGCAGCACTATCCTAGATGTATTTTCAACCCACCCCACATACTGATCCTGCATTTCTGGACATTGGTGTTTATACAAATAATCTGCTTTGACAGGGTGCTATTTTCTGAAACTGTGCGGGAGGCTGGGAATGCGTCATTTTTACTGGTGCTCTTAACTCTGTGTTTCCCTTTTGTCTGTTGCTGAATAGTTTGTGCAAAGACAGTTTTCCTGGTAAGGTATCTTCATATCTAAAGGATAAGGGTTTTGGGAAGGAATGTGACGTGGGAAGCAGTAAAGAATGTCATATGCGTAAGTGTCATGGTGTTAAAACAAAATCAGTTTATAATCTCTTTAACAATGCATTAACTGTGGTATTTAGTCTTTTTTTTTTTAAATGTAAAGTTTACTATTACACATCTATATTGTTAATTTTATAGTGTCTCTTTCTGATTGGAGGTTAATAGCCAATTTGATGACAGGCAGCTCCTATTTCTCACTTAAAAATTTTCTTAGTTTAAAAAAAGGACTTTTTCTCAGTAAAAGTATTTGTGTTTAAAGGGTAAATGATTTTTTGTTTGTTTACAAAACACGGAAGGTTTTGTTTAAGTGCCATGTCCAATTTAAGTTTGTAAGTGGAGGTATCTATTTTTTCCTAGTCCAATGTAATCATGGTAGATTAATATATGACTTTTCTCTCTAACTTAAAGAGTTTGTCTCAAAAAATAATTTATAAAATTTGAGAAAGGAAGTTAAAAAAGATAAGTTGTTTTTTTTTTTTTTCTTCCTTTGGGTTGGTTTCTCTGTAGCCCTGGCTGTCTTGGCGCTTGCTCTGTGGATCATGATGGCCTCAAACTCATAGAGATCCACCTGACTCTGCTGGGATTAAAGGTGTGTACCACCACCACTGAGTCTTTTTACATTTTTAAAAATATAATTTTTTAATAGTGTCGAAGAAAGTCTGTTATTAAAAAGAGAAAATTTGTATTCTTATTAACTGTTTTTTTTTTTTTTCTCCACAGTCCTGTTGCTGTGAGAATTTCATTATTTTAACAACTTTAAAGACTGTATTAGTGGAATATCACCAATCTATTTTGTAAACACTAGGAGGGTCATAAACTCTGTTTATTTAGAGTGCTATTTTATTCCATTTTATTTCAGCTTCGTTAGGCCATGGCCAGAGTTACTTTAAATTTTCCTTACACACTATCTTGACTGATTTTACTTAGAGCAAAGGGTGGCAGCTGCTTTGTAATGTTTTGCTTTTTTGTATCTCCTTTTTGTAGAGTGTATAAAATAGCAGTGTCTAATATTTAGGATCTGAACATCTGGGAGCATTTGATCAAGGCTTTTAGGCCCATCTTACTAGAGAAATGCATACAGAGAAAATACCATAGCATTTTTTACCTTCTTGACCTCCATAGCAAAGATGTTGAAATCCGATTATTAAAACTTGGAAAAGGGATTATTTAAAATTTAGAAACTGGAATTGCAGTACTCTGACCAGAGCTGCAACCTCTAGTTGAGGTATCTCCATGGCCCTGTAGCTTTCTTTGAAGAATGGCTCTGAGCTCGGTTGTTTTCCTCTTCCTTTGTTTTAGGGCCCATCCTGGTTTTGTCTGTCCATACATATCACACATGCAAGGCTTCCATCGCTGCCAGCTTTCTGCTGAGTTGCTTTGCCTCAGTCGGCTATTGTCACTTAGGTTCAAATTCTTTATTTAGCAGAGTTAGGTGGAAAATACTAGGCTTGAATGCAGACACTAATTTAAGTGTAGTTGCTTGTCCTGGATCTTTTAAACAACTCCTCCCCCGTCCAACCTCATTGACTTCATCTCAAGGCCCAAGAAGAGCATATTGACAGTGAATTGTGAAAGTGGCAGTAGGCAATCACTCTAAATTAGTTTTCCATACTTCTGGCATTCATTGTGTTGTTTATAAATCCTCTGTAAGTCTCTGTTTTTGGTGCTTGGGGTTGAACATGGTTTCACGTATGTTCAACCCCAAGTTATTACTTGTGACACTCGCTACATCTATAGCCACCACACCACTCATGTTCTTTTCTCACACTCCATGGGAGAAAAGAAAAATCAAAAGCTCCAGTTTGTTTATGCCTTGAATAATTTTCAATATGGGATATAATATAAAAATATATTGCTGATGAGCATGAAAGGAAAGTTTAAAATGTATTTTTCTTGAAAATATATTCCAGGAATATAAATTTTCAAATGTGAATTTCCCATCTTTCAGTGAGAAATTGATTGAACTTTTACATGAAAATGACCGTGGATATTTTCTTGGTTTGAATTTGGCTTGCTTTCTTAGTGGAGAGGGGGCAGGATCTAGTTCCTACATCACAAAGTGGAGTTTTTGGGGTACATTAGGTGTGTTTCTCTCTCCCCTACCAAATGACAAGCCATGGATGGATGCCCTGCCAAGTAAGTTACTGAAACTGCTCACTAGCTTACCTTGTAAAGATGCTTGAGGCTTTTTATCCTTCAGCATCATTTGGATCTATCAGAATTAAAAAAAAAAATTTCTCAAAGCAAATAAGTCACAGTATATTTGAAAATTGGAAAAGGTAGGGAAAAGATTCCTGTAACTGATCACACTTTGTCTTGTCTCCTTTGAACTGTTTTTCAAAATAGAATGTGTGACATTTCTGTTTCACTGGCTGCTTTACTGTGATGGCCTCTGGTGACATGGTGTGGGAGGGTCCAGGGCAGCCAGGACAGAGCAGTCCCAGCTGTGTAATATACACAGTCTATAATTGGCGCATTTGATCCTCCACACGAGGTATGTCTGTGTAAGTTTATTCAGCCCCGCTTTCCCCCACGTGCTGTTTACTGCATGTTGCCTGTTTTTTTTTTTTTTTTTTTTTTTTGCTTAGTATCTGGGTGTTCATTTAGGTCCACATCTGTGAATGACTTGACTGTCTGTCTGTACATGGCATCCATTGTAGTAAAGGAACGTGAATTAGCCACACCTTTTCTGTGCTCGTTGAGCCCTGTGCATTAGCACTTGTTCCTTATTTATAATTCTGAGCCTTGTTCTACTTTTCCTCTGAGCTTCTTAATCTCAGCCAGGGTTAGGTGACACTAATTATTAGATCCCTTATTGTTCTCTTCTTCCGGTACTGTTTCATCCTCTCTGATGGGTATTCTTACATTTCACTCCCTGAATGTCTTCTGTGAAGACATGAATCTTTGCTGTGAGAACGAGAAAGGCATGTGTATGGATGCTTGCTCCACATATGGCTCACAGGCAGTGATGACCTACGGCTATGTAATACTGCCTGAACTCTATTTTTTGTATTTTTGTTTTTTTGAGACAGGGTTTCTATGTGTAGATCTAGCTGTCCTGGAACTCTTGCTCTATAGCCCAGCTGGCCATCATCTCAGGGAATAACCTGCCCCTGCCTCCTGAGTGCTGTGATTAAAGGCCTGTGACACCACCAACCCATTGTTTGTTTTTTTTTTTTTTTTTTAAATAAGGTCTCATGTATCCCAGGCTGCTTTCAGATTTTTCTGGGTAGCCAAGGATGACCTTGAACATCTCGTCCTCATATCTTTACTTCCAGAATGCTGGAATTGTAGTTTATATGATGCTGGGGATCCAGCTTCAGGGGATGTGTGTGCTGGACAGACACTCTGCCTGCTGAATTGCACTCCTAGCCCACAAGAACTGTATATTTAAAAGTTCTTAATCATCTTCTTTGTTACTGTTTGAGTTTAGAAATTTCATGTAAAGACCCATAACCATATTTATTGCCTCATGGAAAATTGAAGGGACCCAGCAACAGAGCACACCGCTGTCCACTCTGCCCTGAAGATTAAGCATGATTTTGTTGAGTTTGGGAACACTACCTGTCCTTTGTAGATGTTTGTAATTGTGACAGACACTATAGCTTCCATTGCCATAGAGATTAGAAAGTTGACTCATATAAAGATTTTGTATTATTTTGAATTATTCTTTTGTGTATGTTTGAAAATAATCTTTGAATTATGTTAGATTCTTTAGAAATCTAGATCTTGCCTCTTTTACGTCATTTAGAGGAATGCTGTTTTAGTCTTTTCTGATAACCTTTGGTTGAAAAGCAGTTTCTCTTTTGGAAGATATGTGTCTCTTTCTCACTGTTTCCTTCTTTCCTCGAGGGCTTTTAGAACTTAGAACCTTCTTGCCTGATGCTTGCCTCTCTCTATTTTTAAAGATATTTTGGGTTCAGCAGAAGATACCTGGTGTTGGGAAAACTAATAGGATGTTACAAGCAGTTTAAAAGAGGTTCCTGGCCTCCTGCTAGTCTCATTGCTGATGGTGTCAGCTTAGAAAAGACATTCTCCTCTCAGATGGCTTCAAAAAGAGCTGATTGGACAGGCTACCAGGTGTGCGGGTTATATGTGTTTCTCTCCCTTCCTCCCCTTATTCTTTTCTGCCTTCGGCCCTGTCTCCCCCTCTTTAGAAACAGCAGGGCACCTTTAGTGAGCTCTCTCCCATGTGTGCAATAGAGCAAGCTGATGCGCCAGCAGAAATAGGAAGAGGCACCACATGTCATGTTTGGACCAATGCTGTAATTTTATTGTACAATAAGGAAGGTGGATATTATTAATCCACTCCTGAGCATAATAGCACCATTTGAATAGCAGAGAGCAACTTTGGTGTGTGTTAATGTCTAGTGCGATGAATGCAGATGAATGCTAAGTAGGTGGGAAATGTCAGTGTAGAGCCTTCCCTTCGGTGACTTTAAGCACTTAGATTTCTAGTTAACTTTTTGTTCAGCCTGGCAAACAGATATGAAGACCTATTCTATCAAGCCAGCATTAATGCAGCTCCTGAGGATGAACAATGCCCACAAAGCCCTGCTCTCCTGGCAGCCACTTGAGCTAGGCCAGTTATAACGATGAATCAGAATGTGTCCCTGTGTTGAACATCTTAGAAAAACTCTTCGGAATAATAGGAGCTTAATGCTGGCAGTTTTAAAAATTGACACAGCCTTCATGGCCCAGCTAATTTTTTGATGTTATTTTGAGTATGAACAAAAGTATAGATTTTAAAGTGACTTTTGCATTAATGCTATTTATTTTTCAATTAGTACATATACACTCTGAGCTTAAGTCTTAATTAGCTATATTCCTTGATGACCTGATTCTGGAGATGAACATGTTTGATCTTTTCTGTAGTGTATAGTTGAGATGCCTGCAGGGTGTCTTGGCCATTAGGTGCTGGTGAAGAGTTGAAAATAGGTTTAATACCCTCCCCCAAACAAAAACAAAAAGCACAGAGGGTGGTTTATCTCTCTAAAGAAGGTTGGGAGTGAGTCTCACTGCAGTAAGTGACTTGGATCCATGGGAGTGGTGGTACTTAGTACTTTTATGCAGTGTATCTGAAGTTTGTGTCTTTGTTTTTATATTGGCAGAAGCCAGGAAGGTTGTGTAATACTTTGCACCCTCACATTACCAAGTCCTTAAATACGTGAGTTTTGCAGGAACTCCTACAACATTCCTTAACTGTCTGTTTAGGTGAATACACAGAAAATGTTAGGTTATATTAACCACATAAGCATCACCTAAGGCCCCAAGAGTTTAAAAACTGATTGAGAAATTGGGAAAAGGGATTTATCTTTGTGTTCTGGGCATCAGTAAGCAGGTCAGATTCTTGCACACTTCTTTGGGGACATAAGTGTGGCCTTTTCCAGTCAGTTGTTGATGTATTTACTGTTTTTGTGCCCCCTTCTTCCACCTTTTCTATGTGTTTTGTTCTTTTGATTCTCTTTTGTGGCATGTGTGACTGTTCCCTGATTTGCCAGGTACCCAGTCATAGGTGAAAAATATTTATGCAAAACCTTCCAAGTCTTAAGTTGTGGCTGCAGAAAGATGCTGAGAATGTCTGATTCTGCTGTTGGCTGAGGGTGAGTCCAAAGCTCAACTTTTCTCCAGTTTTAGTCTCAGTAGTATTATGTATGTACCAGCAACTTTCTTTGGTAAATAAGCTTTTCTTTCCTTTTCCTGTAAAATAAAACTGGCTCTCTTCTCTCCTCACAAAATTATTCTGTTTGTGTATCTGTGTATATGTACATAACACAGCATCTATGGAAATTAGAGGACAACTTTGTGTATCTGTCTCCTCCACTTTTACATGGGTTTCTAGCTGGAATTCTAGTCACTATGCTTGCATCATTGGGTGGCTGGTTCCTTCCTCTCCTCTGATGTTGAGACATCTCACTGGCCCACAGTTTTCTCAAAACTTTCGTAAAGTTTATGTTTCTTTGGTTCTTTTTTAAGGACTTTAGTTTCAAGGTCAACTGCTCATTTGTTTTATGGGGGAGAGATTTGCATTTCCTTGTGTCTTCCTCATGCCCCATCTTCTGGGCAGCTGCTTGAAGCCTTCTCTTGTCATTTCTTGTCCTCCATTCTACAAATGCCCTTTTCATGGTAGCAGCATTTATATATGCATATTTCATTCTGAAAAGTGATTGAACAGCCTGTATGTCGTTCACCTTGATGTGTAGGGAAGGTTTATTTCCTCAGGCTGTTTTCACAGTCATCTGAGTTTGACCTCTGAGACTGTTCTGTGGATAGTAGGGGGACATTGAACTTCACAAACAACACAGTGTTTAGGGTATGAAAACAGTGCAGATACCTGGTTTGGTTTGTCTTTGCTGCTGACCTCTTGGAGCTCAGAGAAGACTCCATCAAATAGTGTGTTGAGAGACGGGTAGCAGATGCCTCGCTGTGTATGCTTGTTGACTTGATGTGTATCCCAGGAAGATAGAGCACCTGGCAGCAGAACACATGGTTGGTATGTCAATCACTGGTACAGTAACAGAAAAAAAAAACAACAAAGAAAAGCAACAACAAAAAAGGATAACATTCTGCAAGCCACAATTAAAAGGTAGTAAGCCATTGAAAGTGGAAGGTTTTTTTGTTTTTGAGTCAAAAAATAACTGGACTGTTTGCTTTTATGCAATGATGACATGGTTGGAGGAGCCTTGTCATTTGCTTCCGTGCGAATCACCTGTGAGAAGAGTGAGGCTCCAAGAAAGCAGTGCAGAAGCAGGGAGGGAAGGTTCTGACTGACTCCCAAATCCAGTGTCTTTCTCTCTGCTTGCCCCAGTGAAGTTCTCACTCCCTCTGGCAGTCCTGCTGGCTCTGATGCCTGAGGCCAGGGCCATCCACAGGCAGCTTTAAAGTCTGGAGAATATTCACTTCTGCTGTGAGCATTTGTGATAAAATGGGTCACCCAGCAGCAGTTGTGCCTTATCATCCTAATTGCTGGCTTCTTCAGCGGTGGGGCCAGCTGTACCAGCTTATGTTTTCTGCAATCTGCAGCACTTCAAAGGAGAATGACCACAACTTGTTCCTTAGGGCCGGGATTCTACCCAGGATTATGTTAGGTCTGAGACTAGGTGACTGCTGGAAAGGATTCCTTTAGCAGCCTGCTCTCGTCCTGGTGCCAGCTGGCAATCTTGACTTGCAGAATTACTTTTTGGAACTGTATGAAGTAAGGATATGGGTTGTTTTCTATAAGTGAGGGAATGAAGACATCATCTGCAGACTTATTTTTGGATGCTGTTAAGATCAAGAAAGAAGATTGAAATACTATATGTTGTATTCTCAATGAGAGTGACATTTGATAACCTGTGTTCCTTGTAGTACATATTCTGGGAGACCTAATCTCTTTAAGCTTGCTACTCTTGTGAAACAAATGTGTTCTAAATTTGGTGGGCTTTTAGAAATATCACTTGTTTTATTTCAAGAAAGAAAAAAAATCAGTTTGTTATGTTCAGTAAGATACAGGATGTCTAAACGTGAACCAAGATGGACAGCCCTAGGGTAGGAGACTCCTTGATTCTCTCCCCTCCAGGAAGGATCAAGGTCAGCTCTGCATTTCTTCAGCTTCCTGGTAGAGAAGTTGGTGCCAGTGTATGGGAAGGAATGCACATTCAACATAATGTGTTTTCACACCTTGGTCTGTGTACAGTGTAGGTTCAGGCTACCTTTGCCAAATTTGTGTAAACTCCTGGTTAAGAATGTAGACAATACAGAGACAGATGATACAGTTTTGGGGAATTATATCAAGAATGTTGTTTCAGTTGCATTTTTATCAGAATTTGATTCACTCTAGGAGAATTTTAGGAAAAATATTACTTTCACTGTAATTAAGCTGTAGCTTTACATCATACTCAAAGCTTAAAAATGTCCATAACTGTGATTTTTATACTTCCTACTCCCCAAAGCTGGGAAGCATTAAGTTCATGTTTAGAACCAAGAAGCAGTAGCTACATGCTGACATGCCTTTTGATTTCCACCTCAGTGTGGATTGTTTTACTTATACAGTATGCATGTTATCTGTGTGTGCTGTGTGAAACTAGTATAAACCAAATTAAATATGGTCATCAGATTCAACAGGGTGCCTCTGGCAAGAAATTGCCTCAATAGGCGGTGTGGGATGGCAGAGTGGAGCAGAGCCAGCAGGTGGGGTCCTGCTCAGGATACTCGACACTGCTCAGCTGTAACTTAGAGCAGGACCCGATGAAGCACAAGTTAAAACAGTTGTTGAAAATTTAAAGCTGGGAAGGGTTTTACATCTTTCTATTTTATAGGACATGGCAGCATTACTTCTTCAGTTCTCTGAATGTATTTTTATTAATTAGCGTAGACTACAACAGATTTTGAAAAAAATATTTCTCTCTCTCTCTCTCTCTTTTTTTTTTTTTTTTGTTGGTTTTTGTTTTTGAGACTTGTCTCTCATTGTGACCCCTGGCTGTCCTGGATTATTTTACTTATATAGATCAGGCTAGCCTTGAACTCACAGAGAGCCTCCTGCCTTTGCATCCAGCCTGCTGTGTTAAAGGAGTGTGCCACTACATCTGGCCTTCCTCTTCTTTAAGGTATTTTAGTTTGTTTTATTTTGGTTGGTATATTTTCCAGCTTTCTGTCACGTTGAAAGAGGACCGTGGAGCAAACAGAAGAAGAGAAACAAATCACCTAAGGGTCTCCCACACTCTCATGTCTAAGGGGCCACTCGTAGGAGCACTTCTGGAAGAAACAGGCCTTTAAGCAGTCAGCCATTCTGTGTGTTCCCCATATTTAGTGTTTGCTACTGGTTTAAAGAAACAAGGCAGATTGATTGGCACTTTATTATATAGCTTGTGAACATTTGAAAATAGCCACTGTGCTTTTTGGGCAACTAAAATTTTTACTGGTAGCTTTTACAACTCCATATTCTAGACAGAACTTAAAACAAAACCCACTTTTCTCTTGGACAAGCAAGATGGCTCAGCTGGTAAAGGCATTTGCTATCAAGTCTGCTGACCTGAATTTGATTGCAAGGGCCCACATGACAGAAGACATGGTCACAAGTTGTCTTCTCACCTCTACATACATGAGTTTGCTTATGCACCCTGTTTTCATACAAAATAAATTTAAACATTCCTTTTAAGACTCTGTTTTTGTGTTTTAAACTTTATGGTTTTCTTGTAGCTTTATGACTTCTAAGATTTTTTTTTTCTTTCTGACTGATCATCAGTTCTTTTGATTGTCGATCCAATTTTGTTTTGCTTTGTAATAGTTTAAAAATGATTTCATTGCTACTTTATACATGCAGGACTTTTGTTTGTTCCCCCTGCAATGTTAATCTGTGTAGTAAACACCTGTATTTGTACTGTGTGCTCTTAATGGTATTAAGTACTGAGGAGGTCGGATCTATGGCAGAACTCAGGTTTTATTGCAAAGGGCATGTATGGGAAAGGTCTGTAATTTATTATTTACAATTATGATTTGTGCTGTGAATGAAAAGAACCTGTGGAACTCCTAACCTGGTAAGTGGTGCTCAGGGAAGGTCATTCATTTGATGATGTTTTTGTTTTGTTTTGTTTTTTCTTCCCTGATAGCTCCTGTTTTCTGGCTGTGCGCAAAGGCAGGCTTTTAGGTACTAGGTTATCAGGTGTGATGGGATCCTGTGAGTTTTATTTTTCTTGGTAAACTGGTAAACGTTGAGGCTCAGATCTAGTCTACAACACCTGGTTTGTATCCACTGTAGACTTTGAAATCTTTAACAGCTGGGATACAGTTTTCATCTTTCCTTTAAAGACAACACAATCAGGCAGCTGTTGCTCTTGTAATGAACTATACAGCGAGTGCCAAGCCTAGCAGTCAGGTTTGTGTTCCTGTACCCTTTCTTCCCTTCACTTATAGCTTTGAAAAGAGACTGTCTGGATCTCATTTTGAAGTAAAATAAATGCTTTTCTTTCTTTCTTTCTTTCTGTCTTAGTTTCTTTCTTTCTTTCTTTCTTTCTTTCTTTCTTTCTTTTGTGACAGGGTCTCACATGTATCTATGGCTGGCCTAGAAATCCCTATGTAGACCAGGTTTGCCCCCCCACCCCCACCCCCAAATTACAAGAAATTGGTGTCCTTCTGCTTCTATAGTGCTAGGGTCAAAAGCATCTGTCACCAAAAGTGGCTCAAAATAGTGCTTCTTAATAATTGCTTGTTCAGGGTATTGAGTCAGGCAGTAACAATATAAGTATGTCTGTTGATATTTTTGCTTAGCTTAAAAGACTTCATCAAATAAGCCAGAGTTTGATTTTGCCATTGATGGAATTGTTAATTTATGAAAAAACTTTTCACAATCCCTCTTTGCCAGATCTTGCTTGGCAAACCACTTTCTTTAAAAATGTGTGTCCCTGTGCGTGCTGCCATAGTGTCTAAGTGTCTAGATGGCCTGGTTTCCTTGATGTCTTCCATCCAGGGGCCATCTTTCTGCCTCCTCTTTCAAGTGTCCCCCGGAGAAATAGCTGTGAAGCCCCCAGGCCTAACACAGAAGCTATCTCTAGTTAATAACTTCTCACAAAGGAAAAATTAGTTTTCTCCAAATGGAGTATCACTAACTATACAAAAGGGCAGGCCCATACCCAGCAGTAAATGGCCAACACACAAGGAACTCAGTGGTATCTTTGGAGGTTTCTGGCTCATAATGCTTTGTCTGGCTTTTCTTCCCCCACCCCTTGTGTATCTTTTGTTTATATATTAAGGTTTTTGATTTTGTTTTTATGGGTTTTCTATATTTGTGAAAGTTTGTGTTTCAGCATCTGTGTTTTTGTACTGTGGCTTGCTCCCCTCCCCCACATTTCATTTTGTTCTAGGTTTTTAAATTTTTTTTCTAAATCTTATTATTATATGCCTGTTTGTATGCTAATGTGAGAAAAAAGAAAGGGTGTGGCTTTGGGTGGGTGGGAAATCGGGAAAGATCTGGGGAGAGAAAACTTTAAACAGTATATATTGTAGATAGAATTTCTTTTGAGACAGGGTCTCACATGTATCCATGGCTGGCCTAGAACTCCCTATGTAGACCAGACTTGCCCCCCTCCCCAAATTACAAGGAATTGGTGTCCTGCTTCTGTAGTGCTGGGATCTATAGTGGGTAAAATCTGTTTTCAGTAATAATAAAAGTAAAATACTGTGTCCCACCCAGCATTCATTTAATGTTAAAAGGAGTATAATAATTGTCTTTAAATCCATTCTTGCAATGGAGAGACTCAGGCAGTATTATTTGCAGGAATCTTGTAAGACACACTTTTCTTCTTACTCTTGAACGTGCATGTATGCATTGGATATTGAATTCAGGACTCATACATATTAAGGACATTCTTCACCGCTCACCTACAGTCCTGTTCATACATTTGCCTTAAAATGACTAGAGTGATGTTTGTTCACTCCGTGAATCTTAAAGGATTCTTATGTATGTTTGTAAGAGCATTTCTGAGCAGTCAGGAATGACAAGCAAGAAAGGAGAACTAGAAAACAAATCCCCATCTGACTTTCTTTATCCATAGAGAGTAGAAGTAAGCAGTACAGAGTGTATAACATGGTAACTTAAAATAGTTTTCTGGTCTGCTTATTATAGTGTTACATTTACCTGAAATGCTTTTAGTTTTCTCAGAGAAGTTAAAATCTGTTTTGTCTTGTCTTGTTTTGTGTTGTTTTAAGTATTACCTGGTTGTTTTTGGAAGGAAATCAAAGCTTTGGATTCCTTTAGTTTATGCTATCTGTAACTGATATAACATGGATATGACATTTTTCTAGTTGGACTTATTTAATCAGTTCCAGGCTTGTTTTCCTTAGGAGTGCAGAAAGAAGCCACTGAAACTGTACACACTAACCTCCACTCTTCTGGAATTCTTAGAGAAGGAAAAGAGGTGCTATTTGTGGCCCGAGTAGACAAGGTGGGAATTGGGGAGCAGGTGAGGACGGAGTATCTGGGGAAGCAGGCTTTAGCTGCCTTGGATGTCTAGATTCTTTTTAATGATGAACTAAATTGATTTGTTAGGCAGGCCCTTCACCTATATTCAAAGTTTTACCATTAATTCTCCTTTGGTACGGAGGATTGAACCTATGCTTTTGCTCATGTTAGACAAGTAGACAAGGGCTCCACCTTTGAACTACATCCTAAGCCTTGGCTCTTTTATCTTTTGAGATAAAGTTTCATCCAGTTGTCTAGGCTGGTTGTGAACTTACTTTTCCCAGGTTAACCTTATACTTAGAGTCTGAATAGAGTCACAGCCCCTGAAATAGCTAGAATTCTGGTTCTGTACCACTGGGCCTTGCTTAGCCTTGTTTCTTGTACCCTGTATTTTTTTTTTTTTTTTTTTGTTAATATAGTAAGTTCTGTTTAATTTATTTTATGTGTATGGGGAATTTGCCTATATGTCTCTGAACCACATGTATGCAGTGCCCATAGAGGTCAGGTAAGGGTAGGTCTGGAATTGGAGTTATAGACTATTGTGAGCTGACATATAGATGCTGTGAATTAAAATTCTTCCTCTGAAAGAACAGCCGAAGCTCTTAATAGCTGAGCCTCTTCCAGCTCCAGTTTCTGTTTCTTAAAGTAATAAATAAATGTTATAAAGTTGCATAAATAAAGGTAAATATGTCATGTAATTTTTTAAACTGGCATATTTGACCTTGTTATTCTGCTTATTATAAAACCAGCTTTATATTACATATATTTGATTAATTACAGTTAATAAAGCCCTTGATATTTAAACTACTGAGCATTTCTATATTTTAAAGGAACATCATTTATTAGCATTCGATAATAATTAAATGCTAGTTTCTGTGTAGGTTAATATTTTAAAGTGACTTTTGTGTTAACAGCACTGTTTGTCTTATCCATCCCTGAGAATGAATAATTAAAGCTTTACTTTCTTCATTTGTAGTCTCCTAGCTAGTGAGTTTTAACAATTTACCTGAGCCACACAGGAAAAGAACTTGTGTAATGGATAAGTACTTTTTAACTTTGCCTTTTACATGAATTGATGACAGTTTATACTGCTTCAAACCATGCTATATTAAAAAAAAAAAAAAAAAACAAAAAAACGACTGCTTCATGGTTGGACTGAAGAGTTTGTGTTTGCCAGGAATACAGAGCAGGCTCCAGGGATGACATCTGGCCATTCATTTTTGTAGCTCTGTGACTGTTAGGATAATCATTCAGTAGCCCTGTGAGCATCCTTTGCTGTTAGAAGAAGGGCCACTTTCTGAACAGCACTGAGTCTGTGTGAAAGTAGGCAGGAGCAGAGGTAGGTGGTCACCAGGCTCTCTCATGGTATACATCTTGGTACACATGTGTGTACATGTGTGCACATACAGTCCACACAGCAACAGCTCTACTTGGTATGTTGTATGACTACCCTGTCATAGAACAGTGGGTTCTAAAGCACCTCATTTTTAAAGCTGTAGTATGTTACATGGGCAGCCATTTCTCTGATGGCTCTGGTGTGTTGGCAGTTTATCAGCAGCAGGGTTGTGATCCTGTCACTTCTTGTTAATGAAGGCTTTTATTTAGCTTAGCAAATCATATCTCCTGTTAACATCCACGCTTGCAAGCTGTAAACTTGAAAGAGATGTTTGTGACTTTCTATTAATTAGTAGTCACCAGGGTGTTTTGGCCCTTGCTTGTAGTAATTTAGCTGTATTTCTTCTGTTTATATGTGGTTTGTCTTAAACCAGGAAGTCCCTGAATGCCTATAAATCTTTATTTTTAAATTTTTTAAAAAAGCTTTCCAATTAGGTGGTCATCTTCTGTCTCAGTGTTACTTTCATTTTAGACTTCCAAGTGGGAACCTTTTCATTTTAACTGAGCCTTGACTCAGTGCAGCAGCTCAACTTTCTGAGTGTTTGTTTATTCCTGGCCTGGGCATCCCAGAAGTACTCATTCTCTCATCATAGTTAAAGGACATTAATTACTTCAGCAAGTTCAAGGACGTGGGAGCATATCACACAGGCCGAAGGGTCCGTATCCACAGTGTTGAGTAGCATTCACTTTTCAGTCAGTGCTGAGTATCTTATGTTGCCTAGTGTCTTAGAAATAATGATGGAGACTTCAGATAAGTAGCTAATTTACTGACTTTCTTTCAGTCCCCCAGAGCTCTCTTCCCTTGGTATTCCTGCATGCCAACTTCTTTCAAAATGTGGGCTGATGCTCCAGAGGGATTGGTTATTGGTACATTTTAAACTTTTTAGTAGCAGTGACTAGAATTTCAAAGACGAGTATGGTGGCACATGCTTTTAGTCGTACCATTCATTCCAAGGCTGAGACTTACCTAAGGTGAGTTGTCAGGTCTGGAAAGTGAGACCCTGTCCAAAATAAACACACAAACAAATAAATAAATGGTGCTGTTACTGAAACAATGATAGTTTCCATGTATATTTTTATTCTCTTGTATAAGATGTTTTTAATTGCTGGGCAGTGGTGGCGCATGCCTTTAATCCCAGCACTTGGGAGGCAGAGGCAGGTGGATTTCTGAGTTCGAGGCCAGCCTGGTCTACAGAGTGAGTTCCAGGACAGAAACCCTTGTCTCAAAAAAACAAACAAACAAACAAAAAAAGAGATATTTTTATTAAGAGAAGTATGAGATAGGAAAACACAGAGTGACTATGAGCAAAGTTGTTAATTAGGGTTTATCTGTGTTATATGGTCAACTGGAAAGAAATGGCTCTCTGTGAGGTAATGTAGAAAGCAGAAGGTGCAGCCTTGAGAAAGATCAGTGTCTGTGTGTTCAAATATTTGTATTTTCCTCACTCATATACATAGACTTAAAATTGCAAAAAAATTCTTTAGAAATTAAGTATTTAAAGCATGTCATATGTGCCTCATACTTAATCTTCTGTTCCTACAACGAAACAAAATTTCATTTACATACAGGCTTCCAGAATATGTAAAGCATATGATATATGCATATACTTGCTTTGAAATGTTCAAATCATTCATAAAAGTTATTATCTCAGATATAGAGTGGAAGAGTTACAAACTCAACTCTTTCATATAATTTTTGTTGTTGTTGTTTTGTTTTTCGAGACAGGGTTTCTCTGTGTAGCCCTGGCTGTCCTGGAACTCACTCTGTAGATCAGGCTGGCCTCCAACTCATAAATCCCCTTCTCTCTGCCTCCCAAGTGCTGGGATTAAAGGCGTGTGCCACCACTGCCTGGCTTATATAATTTTTTAATTAGGGTTTTTATAGAAAATATATATTCCTTAATGGGTAAAATAGAATTGTTAATTACTTCAAAAAATAACTTTTCTTGTAATTTTAAGGGCATTTTAGTAGATTGTTGGTTTTTCCTTGATTAGTGTTTGCCTTTGGTGAGCCTGGTGTTGGTCCAGGTTTGGAAGTGCAGAAGAAGCAGGATGTGGATGCTGTGGAGTCTAGCCCACAGGGAGTGCCTATGGGAGGGACTTTAAGGAGAGCTGCTCAACTAGTAGGGAAAAGGCTGCTGAGACTAGGTGGCTGGGTAGGTATTTCTGGAAGGCTTTATGTAAGTGCAGTTTGGTTTGGTATAAGAGCAGGTTAAGTATGGTGTACTTTTGACATACTTAACACTTGATTCTTAAAAATGTGGTTTTTATAATTTTAATTAATATATGCATTACATTTGTCTGAATGTGTGTCTGCATACCACATGGGTGTAGTGTCCAAGGAAGCCAGAAGAGGACATTGGGTCCACTTGGACTGAAGTTATAGCCAGTTGTAAGCTTCCTTGTATGTGGTGAGAATAAAATCTGAGTCTTTCTGAAAAGCAGCCAGGGCTGGTAATTGCAGAAGCATCTCCAGTCCTGTCTCCCGGTTTCTTATTTTTTTAGGTAAGGTCTCACTATACAGTCCTGCCTGGCTTGGAACTGAACTTTGTAGACCAGACTGACTTCAAACTCACAGAGATCCTCCTGCCTCTGCCTCATATGCTGAGATTAAAAGTGTGCACCACCACACACTTTTGAATCTTAAATTATATGTGTTTTTTCTAGAAGGCCTTGTAATCTGTATGGATTTCTTGTGTCAGGAGCAGACTGGAAGAGAGTTCTGTGGGGTAGCTGGGGGGAGGGAAACAGAAGAGAAGGAAATGTACTGAAAGGCTCTGTACAAAAAAGCCCTGGCAGATGACTGGGTGTCTGAATGTGGGATTCACTAAATGCATATGAAGAAGTGATTCTTGGTAGTTTGCACTTACAAGAGACCCACAAAACACTCCAGCATTTTTTTATAACCTGTGCCTGTAGCATGAGAGCTTTTGTAATGGTTCTTTGTAATGTCATTTTCTTTTCTTCATCAAAGAAGTTGAGACCATTTGGTTGATTTTTATTTTTTACTTTTAAAATTAACATTAATTAAAAATTAACAAATTACTTTATTAGTTGCTCAGGAAAGCAACAGTTAACAGCCTAAGGTTTATATGTGTTAAAGGAATTCAATATAAACAAAGAGTGTTTGGCAACAACTTATGCAAAGATTCATGAGCCATAGGATCTTTTAATATACTTAATTTATGTAGGACTGTCAAGGGTCTTTTGTTTGTGCAGGCTATATTAGTCTATATGCTAGTATTTGCTATACTAGTAATTAAGAAAAAAATGTAAAATTTTTTAAAAAATTTAGGAAAAAATAAGCTCAGTACTTAACAGATTTTTTTTAAAAATGAGGGATATATATATATATATATATATATATATATATATGTATATGTATATATATAATTTATTTTCCTAAGACAAAGTGTTAAGGATAGTACAGTTTTGCATTTTTTAAATCCCTTTAACTTTGGCTATAATAGGACTTAACTTCATTCTCCAGTGGCAGCAGACTGAATGCAGAAGCAAAGGTCACATATTTAGAACCTTCAGGAAGCTCTGTGAGAGAAATACAACTTTGTTTCTATTTCCTAGACCTTTTGAAGATGTCTCCGGAAGGCTGGTCTATACCTTTAGTCTCAGCACCCAGAAGAAGAGGTGGGTAGGGTAGATGGATGGTTTCAAGATTGAGGGCAGCCAGGACTACATTAGTGAGACTGTCTTTCAAAAAATACCACCACTACCAGTCGATTACCCTGCAAAACCCCCAGGAATCACAGGGAGGGGTTTCTGGACTGTATTTTGAGGACTGTTGGGTTAGAGTGATGGCTTCTAGTAAGAAGTAAGGCCAGGCTCACCTGAACTTTAAATGGGAACTTCGAATTAGTGTTGCAGGGCACACCTCATCTCTCCAAAGAAGAAATTGAAGGCTATGGTGTGGGGTCAGGTGGAGCTCAGTGTGGAGTGCCTGCTGGGCACAAAGCTTTGTCTGGATCTCTGTCCCGGGGCGTGTGTCAGCATGGAATTGGAATAGTTGCAGGTGAGAATGCTGGAACTTGGCTCTGTTGTTGGCAGCTTTTACATTGGTCCAAATCTTAGGTATTGCTTTCTTTACCTAAAAATTGAGGCTGTGGGCTAATCTTAAAGTGTGAATGTTCTGTGATTTATGCACATTTTTTATAGTCCTCTCAACACTTTCTTTCTATAAATACATACATGCCCACACACTGGCTTACACATACAAGGAGCACTTTGGAAGGTCACATGAGCTAAAAATGCACTTTGGAGTAGTTCACCTAAGCATTTTCTTTTTTCCTATATTGGTTTCATTGTCCTATTTTGTTTCTTAAATAGAAATTGACTAAATGGTACTGTGGGTGTATGTAGAATCTATCTCTGTTGTCAGTTGTTGAGCTTGGGTGCAATTTTTAAAAAAAGCCTTACTGTGGATCTTCCCCTCTCCCCACCCCCCATTAGTCATGGGGTTAGATGGGAAAGGAGGAGGGAAGTGAGGTGTCAGTCATCAAAACTCTGCTGTCAGACATGTGTTGATTCCTGGTCGTTGGGAGAAGAAAATGCACCCCCAAATCTTCTTCTTAAAGCAGAGAGGAGTGGGAGCCAGGGATATACACTCATTGCTTTTCTATCTGTGGCTCAATGTTTAATATTTTGGTAGAATTAATTTCTTTTACTTTTCAAAAATGTACTGGTTTAGACATTTTCTGCCTTTTGATCTGGCTACCAATCTGAACATTATGTTGTTAAGTATTAATACTGTTATGTGCTGGAACCAGATCGAGAAATGTCAATCCAGTAGCACCCAGTCCTAATGCTGTTGATTGTTATTTAAAACTGAAGGCTCTTAGTGAGGGTGCCTCTGCTAGCAGGAGGGTGAAGGGAGAATTACTGAAGGGTGCCTCTGCTAGCAGGAGGGTGGAGGGAGAATTACTGACAGCCTGGAATTTCAGATTAAAAGAAATTTACTGCCTTCAGAAAAGACACATTTTTATAGTCTGATATAGTTTGTTAGTATATATTGAACGGGTGGCAGTAAAAATGGCTTCAAAATATAAAATTCAAGGTGATAAACATTGCCACATTTTCTTTCTTTTTAGCTATAAAAGTGAGATCTTTAAACTGAAACTCCTGCCTTGGTTAAAAGAAACGAGGCAGCACTGAGTTAAGTTTTAAAAATAATAAATCTGATACTGTTTTCAGTACTGCTGCACTCTCTCTCTCTCCCTCCCTCTGTCTCTCTCTCTCTCTTTCTCCCTCTCCCTCCCTCCCTCCATTCCTCTCCCTCTCCTCTGTCCCTCGTCCCTCCCTCCCCCTCTATGTGTGTGTTGCTTTTGCTATGACATGCATGTGGAGGTCAGAGGACAACTTTGTGGAGTCGGTTTTTCCCCCCTCCCTTCACCCTATTCTCTGCCTGCCTGCCTGCCTGCCTGCCTGCCTGCCTGCCTACTTTTACATGGATTCCAGGGATTGAACTCAGTCGCCAGACTGCATGGCAAGTGCCTTTTACCCACTGATTCATCTTCCTTGACTCTATTTTGTGTTTCCTTTGGATTTAGTTTATATGTATGCACATACATGTAGAAGCCTGGGGTCAACCTTAGGTGTGTTTCCTCCGGTGTGGTCCACCTTGTTTCCTGATGGAACCTGGCTCCCTGGTTAGGCAAGGCTGGCTAGTAAGCACCAGGGTCCTTCACTCCTTATCACCAGAGCTGGGGTTACATATGTGTGCTGCTACTGCCAGCTTTATTCATGGGTGCTGGGGATTGAGCTCATACTTGTGTGGCAAGCACTTTTTTCACTGAGCTATCTCCCTAGCACCTGTTTCTGGAATTATATATTTGTTTTATACTTAAGGTGTTCCTGGGTGGTATTTTTAAAGTCAAAGAACTGTTTTGAGAAATGAAGTCTGGGGGCGGGGGTGGTTGAATCTGTTCTGGAGCCTCTAAGCTGAGAGAAGGAAAGATCAGGGGAAGAAAGACTGCCTTATGTGCAGAGCGTCTAGGCTGGACGTGTAGTTCTCTGTTGGGTCCAACTGCAAGGGTCATTGTCGTTCAGTGTGCTCTTGATAAGAACAGAATTGTTTCTCAGAAGAGCAGGAAGAGCATGTCAGTGCTGTTTCTTCATGGCTCTTGTTTAATAAATGATAGTGGGTCATCTGAGGAGATTTACAAACTATTGTCCTGAAAGTTCCCATATTGACTAAAGACAGATGGAAAGTCAGTATTTGAGTAAAAATGTCAAATCTTGTATCCCTATCCCAAAGTAGATTCAGCTTTTAAGTCTTTAGTGTAAAATTTGACTTGTCTAACTTTGTAGAATTTTATTGCCGAGGATGATTCTGTACCAATTGTTTCTTCACCGAGATCAATCATTCTGAAATAGTTGTTGCCTCTGATACTTATGCTGAAAGCTTTAATTGACTTTAGCAAAGGTGGCAACAGTATATGATTCATGCCATTTGAAGGGCTTTTTAAATGTTTATTTTAATTGTAATCAAATAAACCAGAGACTTGTGGGCATGGGCATGGTGTCACACTTCGTGTAATTCTTGTACTCTGCTGATACAGGCTAGATGACTAGAAATTTGAGGCCAGCTAGGCTCTATTGTGAGAACTTGGGTTTGAACACTTTCCCCATCTGTCTTCCCATTCCACCACATGCCCCCTCACCCCAAGAGAGAGAAAAGCTAGTGGGATTGTAGCCCCCTTGAAATTATCCTTAGATGAGAAAGATAGGGGCTGGAGCAGAAGGAGCTCCAAAGGACAGTCCCAGGACATTGAATCACAGTGTCATTTGCTCATGCTAGCTGCATTGGGCTCTGCCATCTTGGTGGGAGGGGTCACTCTTGTGAGCCAATATCCTGGCTGTAAGACTTGTTTATATTGGGTAAGTTGAATGTAAGGAATGGGAAACTCTTGGTATTGCAAAGCTTGATGTTTGGTTTCTTATTCTGTTCCTCAGCCTTGCCAAGCTGAGGATCTATTGAGGATACTGCCTGGAAGACTTGACAGTTGCATTATAGCAGTGCTTCCCAACCTATGGCTCGGGATCATTGGAAAAACACATATTTTCATTGTGAATATTGGAAAACACACATTTCCACTGGTCTTAGGAACTGAGACACTGCTCAGTAGCAAAATTACAGTTATGAAGTAGCAATGAAAATAAATTTATGGGTGGGGGTTCCTAAAACCATTGGAAATTTGTTTTCTAATGGTTGAGACCCACAGGTTAAGAACAACTGCTTTATTGGCAGGTTCTCAGAGGCAGTGCTGCGTATCCTCATTTTCAAGGAGGAATGTTTTAGAAGACTGATCGTACATCTCTTAAATGAGATTACTTATATCAGGAGACCTTGCTAACTTTAGGAGCTTGATTTATATAATAGAATTATTGGAACCTTGTATATACAAGACAAGGTGTGTCTTCTGCATCCACAGAGCCCTGGGACAATTACATTTTAAAAGCAAGTGCTTAGTTTCCACTTGCTAGAAGACTTCTAACTTTTGGGGAAGGAAAAAACAGATTGAGAAAAATGCAAGGCTTAACTTTTCTCTTTAGAGTGGTAAGAGATGCTTCAGGCTTTTCTAATTGGTAATAGTTTCTCCACCCCCAGCTGTGTGTGTCTTGTTTGGTGTAACTTGTCTGTAAAGAATCTTGGTCTGGCCGGAAGGGACTTGGGTGTGGTAAGGCAATTAAAGGCTCTCAAAAGAAGATGCTCTAATTAGTAAGAGCTGCATCTCTTTCAAAGAAGAAGAGTGTTGGCTGCTGGGAGTAGCAGGAGTTACTATTAAGGATCAGTGGCTAAGAATTAATCTTATTTAGCTGCATGTGGGGATAGATATTGTAATTAGATGTGAGAGAGGAGACTTGGTAATCAGACTTGAAAATATAGGCTATGAAAATTCTATTTCTCCTTGCCCATGGGTAGGTAGGTCTGCTTACCATATTGTTGGATGCAGGATGCTTGGGTTCTGGTTCTGGTTTTGATCCAGAGTGTCTTGGGAGAGCATTTCACTTCTCAGGGTGGTTTTCTCTCTGGAATAGGATGGGAAAAAACATAACCCTAAGGGATGCACTTTTAACTTTGATGATAGAGCCAAAAGGTGTTGATCCACACATCTTACTTTCTTGTTCTGTGAGACATTCCTCACTCCATTACATTTGTTTTAGTGACAGTTAGGAGTTTGGAGACCCAGGTTGAAAATTATAATGGAAAAAAAAAAGTGCTATGACTAAGATCATATTAGGTTTTGTTAGGCTCTTCATGCTCAGGTTATGCCTGTCATAATTAGGTAATAATTAGTACTTTAGGAAGGCTATTAAGATAAGGATTTATTAGTTTTTCTGCTCTTCACATTATATGACCACCACCTGGGAGAAAATTTTGTGCACTGATAAGGAATAAAATGATCAAGTTTTGGATTAAGACTCTAATTGTTAAATCTTGATTAAATGACGCCTATTACGTTGTAATTATATCTATCTATAAAAACGGGTAATATTAGATGTGATTGCTGGGTTTCCTAAAGCAGCATTTTAAGATAATGAATTTTAATTATATGTGTGCCTGGGAACCATTTTAAGCCATCTAGAGAGGAAAAATGGGCAAGGCTGACTGTGAAAGTGCTCATCTAGGTGTACAGCTTTCAGCTTGTGGCTTGGCAAGGGTGGAAGCTGGAAACTAGGACTCTTCTCACGTTCCTTCCTACACAGGACTTCCTCACCAAGCCTCCTGAACCAATTAATTTTATTCAGAATATCCAAATGATATTCACTGGATGTCAGTGCTATATGGAAATGCTTAGGTCTGCATCATTTAAAGGCTTTTTCTTTGTGTCGGAAGAATTTAAGAATGGAGGCAAAGTCTGTCGTGAAATTTTCATCCTAAGCACCCTGGCTCCATTTGCTCATGTTCTCACCTCTCCCCATGTAAAGATGAGCAACCCGCAGCATGTCAGACCCATTACAGGCCCAAAGGTGCAAGGATGACAGGGCTAGAGCCAGAACTCAAGCGGTCTGTCGAGTTCTGGTGTACCAGCTTGAAACTCGTCTAGAATTCTTTGTGCCCCAGTAATGTAGTTTAATTGTAGATTAATTAGTACTATTGTGCTTTGGTAGCTTTGGGTAGTAGATTTATGAATTATCTCCTAAGATAAATATGACCTTGCAGTAATTAAAGGAGACACAGGCTGCTCGCCCTTGTCTGAAGCTTTCCGAAGCTCCCTGTTGTGCATAGAGCAATTTCAAGTGCTTTTAGGCATTCACAGTTCACCATTTTTGGCTAGATATAATATTTTACCTCATGAAATACCTAAATAATTTTCCCTTTAGTAAGCCAGTCAGGTCTTACCTCATACCCTATGGTCTATCTAGTATTTAATTATGTCAGCCCTAAATTGTGCTATTTTCTCTGTCTTTTCTCAGTCTCTATCTTTCATTTTGCCACTGTCAAGCTCTCCCCACCCAGCATACTGTTTTCATTTAAAGTATTTAAACTTTTTAAAGTTATAATTATGTGTGAGAGAATTTTTGTATGAGCACCAGTACATGAATTCCGGTATGTGTGGAAGCCAGAATATGGCATTGGATACCCTGGAGCTGGAGTCACCTAATATGGATCCTGAGAATCAAACTCAGGTCTGCTGGAAGGCTAGTAACTTTTTTTTTTTTTTTTTTTTTTTTTTTTTTTTTTTATCTAAACAGCTAAGCCATCTTTCCAGCTCCCCATTTAAGATAGTTGGAATTCCCAATAGTATTTGAGGATCATAAAAGTTGTGTTACATGTGTTTTGTAACAGATGACATCGCTGTTTGTGGTTGTATTTATTTACTGTGCTCCTAGTGAACATGCATATATATAAGGGGTGATTATGTTTTATGATCTAAGAAGTTTTAGAAAATACTTCTTTTAGTAATACTCTTCTCGTTACAAATTTTGGAAAACATTTATCATTTGTTTCTTTAACAAAGGGATTTAAATTCACTTTTGGGCATTAAGTGAAAAGTAGATTCCCATTTTTGCTGAGTATGCTTTGCCCTTTTGTTCCTATTGTTAGCTTCTTGGGACTTGCCTGTGAAGATGGTAGCTCTTGTACATATCAGAATTTGAAGCTTAGAGGTCCAGTCCATTTCCACTTAGCTAAATAGGCTACCATTTCATACTTGTGAGTTGGACTCTACATCAACAAACTTTGCAGACTTCGTCCTGTTCACGTTGGTTATTACCAGCTACCTCTCAAATGACCCCAAACCATTGGCCATGTGTTAGTTGCTGAATGTTAGATAAGCAAGCCAAAATTCATTCTCCTTGAATTACATGATCCTGGGTACTGGATTGATCTGCTACTCTGTACTAAGGGCATAGGCAAATGTGCTAGAATCTCCATTGCGTGTTTGGGATCTTATGCTTTGTTTTGGAGAATCTCAGTTACAGGGCTATAATAAGTAGCTTCTTGTGCAGGTAACCAAATCTCTTGGTATTTACTTGCCATTGTCAGCTGGGGCTTCCTATAAGGCTGGTCAACCCTGGATCCCTTACAGCAAGTCACTGCCCTCCTGTGGTAATCACACATCTTTGAGCCACAGTGACTAAACAGAAGAATTATAATCTGGCAACTTTGTGGGGTTACTGTTAAGAGTGTGAAGCTGTTTTTGCCTTTTGGCAGTACTTTGCTTTCATCAAGATGATTTCAGCTTTCATTAAGTTTTCATCTAATTGAAAAGATTGATTTTTGAGTAGGTGAGAGTCCTTTTATGGAGTGTCTCAAAGGACAGAGTGTGGGTCAAATCACTCTTCAAATGGATGGTAATTGTGAGGAAGAGGCTTTGCAAATGGAGATAGCAAGTTACCAGGAGTTTATTGGAACTAAGAGCTTTTATATGTAATAAGCATCCCT
This sequence comes from Arvicanthis niloticus, assembly GCF_011762505.2. NCBI lineage: Eukaryota > Metazoa > Chordata > Mammalia > Rodentia > Muridae > Arvicanthis > Arvicanthis niloticus. The sequence continues at coordinate 59,017,744 of NC_047662.1, forward strand.
GTTTGTAAATAGCAGGAACGGAAATAAGCTAGCGAAAGCCCCATAGCGAAAGCCCCAGAGTCCATGGGTGGAACCATAGTTATAAGAAGGCATTAATCACCATTGTAACCCTGGTGCTTCAGAGTAGGACCTGGACATTTGTCATTTGATGTTTGGCTTTTTGGGTCACTCCTTCTTCAGATCTCTGAATTGATTACTCTTCTAATTTTTGTGCCCTTTAAAAATGAGACACAGAAGGGAATCTGAGAACTAAATGGTTTTTTTGTTTTTGTATGATACTCCAGAATCTGGTGGAGGGAAATATTGAGATGAAGGAAGTCATTTAAGCATCCTTTTCAGTGTTTCCCCAGTTTGTAAGGAGGTGGTAACACCACAGAGCAGGCTGTGAAGAGGAGTCGATATTGAAACGATCACTTAACTCTTGGAAATACTTTCTTGGAAACACTAAATAGCAATAAATCAGCTTTCCGGGAGAAACCACATTGACATTAAACGCCCTGTTTTTCTCTCAGGTTTGTATGAACAAAGGGATGTTCTTCTTCAGTAGGAGGGATCTAGGGATTTAAATTCTCCTTACTGCCAAGTTAGCTTCATCTTGACTGAAAGCTATACTGTCTTCTAAGGGTTATTTGATGTGATAACTAATGATTCTGCATGTTGTATTTTCTGTTCTTAAAATACTTTTCTGTTTCTCATAAGTTGCTAGGATCTTGTGCTCTTAGAAAACATGTATATAAAATGTAGAGAAAGAAATGACCCATTTAATACATGTTGTCAATGATGATTGTAGGGGTTGTGTTTTTCATTGTTGACTTTCAACATACTGTTAGATAGTTGACTTGCTGTGTGTGAGTTATGTGCATGTGGTTTTTTATTTTTAATTTTTTTTAAGGAACAATGTACACTGACAAAATATAGCTCTGTTTTCCACTTATCATTGAAGTGACAGATGAGAAATTAAAGCCTCTTTGGGCATGTTTATATTTCATTGGTCAGGGCTGTTTCCTTGACTTTAGGGAGTGAGAAGGTGGTACTCTAATAAAATTACATTTTAACTGAACTGATTTAAAAATTATTTTCTTAAAAGGTTTGTCTTTGCCCATACAAGCTTCTTACAATTTTAATAATTATTCTTTTATGACTAATGTTCCTATTTAAAGATGGCTAATATTTCAGAATTCTAGGAAATTTTAAAATTGAAAGCATGTTTTTCAGCCTTAAGTTTGAGATGAAGGGCTATCTAGTGTGCATTAGAATGCATCTTTCTACCCCTTAAATATTATTGTCCTCAGAGGCTTTTAAGAACTCTGGCAGGACAGCTTGCCTTTTCTTCTGCAAGGCCTGCTGTACATGTGTTTAGCAATCAATCTGTCATAGAAGTGGGTGGTTCTTTCTCCTTCTTGATGGGAAGCTGATGGCCCAGCCCTCTTGGGCACTTAATGTTCCAGGAAATAGTCACAGAAGTCTCTGAATGTTATACTATCAGTTTGTGCCAGATTCTGGGCCCTGATGTAGATCTGCTAGCCATCATTCTCAGTTCTTTCATACCTACAATAGATGAGATACATACATTAGACAACTTAAAGGCGTTTGGCTATTCTCCATGGACCTTGGGCTACTTCTGGGTGCTACTATTGAGAGCACATTTTAATTTTGGTCAGAGGGATGGAAGAACTAAGGTTCTTAAAATTCAACTCTCATACCTAGTTGTGTCTCTACATAGAAACTGTCACAGAATTTAAGTCATTGGCAGGGTCTTACAGGTGTCTAATTGCCACAGAGCTCTTGGAGGACTCTGCCATTTGTTACAATGATGTGCCTAAGTGTGTGTGGAACTAGTAGAGAGAAGATGTCAACTGGAGAAAGCAGTTGTAAGAGTATGAAACAAAGTCCAGAGAGCAGGGCAGAGCCTCTTTTATCAACATGTAAAATTGAAAGCCTGTGTTGCTTGCTGGAAGCTGTGGTATCTTACTGTATCCTGCTACCACATGGTTTAAATACATCCGCATCCAGTGTAGGTTATGAAACTGTTACTGGCTCATTAAAAGGGCTGGAGAGGTTTGTTGTGATGTTCTTTGCAGAACTGATAGGGGAGTGATAGTTGAATACGGGAAGTCAGGCTCTGTCAGTGGAAAGTCTTATTGCTAGGATTGAGGTGATAGGTTTGGAGAGAAAACAGAGTTTGGGAAACAAAGGTGTGGATTCCTCTTATGGCCTCCAGACCTTATAGGGGATAGCAGAGCCTGTGAATGAAATCTTTCGAATTTAGATCTCTCCAGTTTTCTGTAAACATGGAGCTGAAAATTTTCTGAGCTGTTGTAAGTAGGCATTCTTTGCCCTAAGGTATAGCATGTGGTCTCTTTTCAAAAGTCAGCCAGCTAAACCCTCATGGCTTTTTTCCTCTTTCCTTTCAGAACTCATGGGTGTTCTATGAAATGTACAATTTTCTACTTCTTCTCCTCCTCCTCCTCCTCCTCCTCCTCCTCCTCCTCCTCCTCCTCCTCCTCCTCCTCCTCCTCTTCCTCCTCCTCCTTCTCTTCCTTCTCTCCTTCTCTCCTTCTCTCCTCCTTCTCCTTTTCCTTTTCCTTCTCCTGTTTTGTTTTCTAGACAGAGTTTCTCTGTGGAACATCCCTGTCTGTCTTGGAACTCACTTTATATAGACCAGGCTAGCCTTAAACTCAAGAGATCTGCCTTTCTCTGCCTCCAGAGTACCGGGATTAAAGGTGTGAGCCACCACTGCCCAGCTGATTTTCTAATTTTAAGATAATGAATAAGTTCATTTTTGCTAGATGGCTCCCTGTCTCTGCTCATCTGTAAGTCAATGGCAGTATGAATTGGTTGAGTCAAAAACGTATTTGAATAAAGTCACCAGTGTGTCAGAGAAGCCCCTGGGGAGAGTTTGCTATGGCCCCTTGTCATACTTTAATACTCCTTGGTAATGTTTCTCTTCCATCCACCATATATAAAGAAAATAAGCAGAACGGTCATTCTAAATCATGTCCTCATGAGAATAAATCACAGAAGGAGTAAATGGGAGTGATTGATAGGATGGCTAGGGGCCATTTTGACCCTGTCAGGGTTTTTGCATGAGAAGTTGGGAGAAGAATACTAGGGTGGAAAAGTTAAAATAGAAAAAGCCCCATGTAGCTGGAAAGATGGCTCAGTTTTTAAGAGCATTTGCTATTCTTTTAGACTTCCCAGCTTCGGTTCCCAGCATGCATATGGTGCCTCACAATCATCTATAACTCCAGTTCCAGAGGATCCATTGCCCTCTTTTGGCCTCCACAAGTGCCAGGCACTTGTGTACTGCACATGTACACACACACACAAACACACGCACACACACACACACACACTTATTAACAAAAACTTAAAAAATATTGAAAAAAACATACGTACATTCTTCTAGTAGTTTTGAACTGGTAACCTGAGGTACTAGGGGAGCATTGAAAGGTAGTCAGTAAGAATAGACTAAAAAGAAGAGTGGGTAAAGGGCCGGTCAGCCAGGGGTACGTATACCTAAGTAATACTTTGTTAACTTGGAGCCAGCAAAAATTGGGTGGTAGCAGTAGGAAGAAAATGGCAACTGAGAGAGAATTTGGGGATTCTATTGCTCAGCTTGGACTTCTATAACCAATACCAATGGTTAGGTTGGTTAAACCATAAAAGTGCATCCTATTGCGGTTACAGAGGGTGAAAATCCAAACTCAGTGTGCTGGGGCCTGGTAGTGAGTCTAGTCCGTTTTCTCCCGTGTGTGTGTGTGTGTGTGTGTGTGTGTGTGTGTGTGTGTGTGTGTGTATAGCAGCATCTGAGGCCTCTTGTGGGGCTTAATTTTCCCCTACTTTTTAAATTACCCTCTTTTTAAAGCTTCTGCACATATATAGTCAACTTGGGACTAAGGCTTCGGCTTAGGAATTTTGTAAAATACTGTTTACCCATATATGAATATTTTATTTCTTTAAAGATGAACAGAAATGAGCTTCTTTTTCCCGTTTCTGGTCTCTAGTCTTTCTTTCAGTTTCAAAGAGAAATGCTTTTGTGTGTTCACATATGCTCAGGGATTTTTGCTCCCACCTGGCAGGTTTTTTTTTTTTTTTTTTTTTTTTTTTTTACTTTCAATGTGTACACAGTTTCTGACCAACTCTTTTATTTAGAATTGAGTTTTGATGGTTGGTTTACAATTGATTTCTTCTTTAACTTCTTCAGTTTTATAGTGTGACCTCTTTGTTAGAAACCACTTTGAAAATCATCATGCTTATGCTTTCAAAGCGACTTAAACAGAACATACATTTAAAAGGCACCATACTTTGCCACAGGTGCTAAAGAGGGTCTTGGCAGTGTTTTTACAGAAAGTCTTCAGGCGTCTGCTTTGCTGAGATTGCTGGGCATGGAACCTGTGGTGTTTGTGTTGGAAATGCTGACACATGAGGGCAGGATGTTTCAGTATACTTAGCCAGATCATATATCTGAAAACAAAGTTCTTTAATAGGGCCCGGGTTTTCAAACTGAAGGGAAAGCCAGCAATGGGATCCTTTCATCTAAAGCCCTCATATATAAAACACAAAAGCATAGCTCTGCGTCCCATCCACTTCTGTTATTAGCTAATTAGTGCATAGTTATTGGTCCTAACCTAGTTAATGGCTACTTGGCCTGTTTCTTTGGCAACTGTGGAACATCCTTTCTACTTCTGAGGGACAGCAGTGAGTCTGGCAGCCTTTCCCCCCCAAACAATGAGTCCATATGTGTTTGTGAGGTGAGATAGCAGATGCCACTCTAGTTCTTTCCGTCAGGTTTTAGTGTGACCTCCTTTTGGTTTAAAGTGAATTCTCAGAGCAGCTGATGTGCCTTTAATTAATCTATTCCAAAGTGAAGAAATATTCCTGTTTTACCTGCAAGGCATATAGGGGTGTGTGGGTCCCTGAGAATGATTCAAATGGCTTGGCAAAAATACCCACTGTCCTTTCATCCAAGTTGGCGTTTCTGGATATTTTTGTGTTCATCCCTCTAACTCACCCTTTTCAGCCATAAAAGCTTATTTAAAGAATTCTTCTGTGATCTCTGGTGTGTATTCATTATCCCTGTTAGATCTATTTTTCCAGGACAAAACAAGTAAGCAGGAACTGGATCTATCACACCTTTTAGAGCACTTCTGTATCCAAAGAATCTCAGAGAAATGTCTCTTTTGTAGAAAAGGCTTTTAAAAATTCTGGTCTGCAGCTGCCATTTTTGTGTCTGTGTTAATGGGTTATCCTAGTGTTACAGATGTTTCCTTAAACAAACAAATAAACAAAAAAAATCCTGTTTTCTGGTATTAGAACATATGCTTCAGGTATGCTATGCCATTGATCTCAGAGTACAAAAGTTTGCACCCAAAAAGGGGTTAAATAAAAAAATTCAGGGCATGGTGGTGTAAGCCTTTAATTCCAGTAGAGGCAAGCAAATTTCTGTGGGTTCAGGGCCAACCTGGTCTACATAGCAAGTTCCCAAACAGCCAAGGCTCTGTACAGAGACCCCACCAAAGACCTCCCCATACCCTAAAAAAAAAAAAAAAAAAAAAAGAAAAAGAAAAAAAGAAAACTTTACTCACATAGCTTAAAAAATTATAAGTGATATTTTGCAAAGGCTTAAAAGATCTCAGGTAATTATTTTCATAGCTGTATAATTTTCTTCCCTTTAGAATGTTTACTTTTCATAGCGAGGGAGAGGGAGGCACATTAATGCTGACTCCGGTTTCTACCATACTGACTGGAAGCAATAGCTCATAGACTATAACAAAGTATCTAGGATGTAATTTCTTGCCATTTAAGTGTGGATCTTAAGGTCATGCAGCTAAAGATACCAACTAAGCATGAGAAATTATCTTAAGACAAAGTAAGGCACATGAAAATTAAAACAGGGAACATTGCAGGTGACCAGGCTTTATCACTTGATTGATGTCAGGTTTTCAGTTGTTGGTTTTATAAATAATACTGACCCCAATAGTTCAGCTGAGAATGTGTAATATAACCACAATATAGGATTTTACATGTGAATCTTATCTTACTATATAAATTAGTAAACTAAGAAACCATTTATGAAATGATGATTATTTTGGTTGTGGTAGAGTACATTCCAGCTGACCATTTAGGTTATGGCTACATCTTGCATCTGACACTGGACTAGGCTGTATACTGAGAAACCAGTAGGAGCAGGCTATGCTTTTACAGTTGCTGAGCCTGTAGAACCACTAGGGCTATCTCAGGTTGGAACTGTAAGTTGAAAATAAATTAAGGAGTTATTTCCTTATGCCGTATTCATTAGCATATAGAAGCTCTTGGTCCATTTTCTTTTATGTGGATTCTCCCACCTCCCCTTTCTGGTTACTAAGTAAGAGACAGGTCACAGCCCAGCTGAGCCATAGTTGTGACTGCTGTGCTGCATTTGATTGCTCCTCAAGGCCTCCTTCACTTTCAGCCTCTCATTGCTTTGCATCACCACCCGCTGACTTTAGAGTAGACAACTGCTAATTCTCCCCTTTCTTCCTATAATTTTTATACCACTTGTCACATCAGTTAAAGAGCATTTTATGCTCTCTTTACCTTTATAGTACATACCTATAGTGCTCTTGAAAGTGTAGGTTTGCCAGCCTGCACTCTGCCCTCAGTGGAATGATTCTATTCTACTTTTTCTGCCTTAATTACTGCTTATTGTTGTTTCTGTTATTGTTGTATTTGTATGCACACTCACATGTGTACCACATTACACTTGTGGAGATCAGAGGACAGCCTTTACAGAATCAGTTCTGGTGACCAACCATAGGTCATAAGACCTATGCATGGTTAGTGTTTTACCCACTGTGCCACCTTACCAGCCCCTAATTGGTGCTTTGAATCAAGCTTTGTAGTCAAACTTGTGTTGAGTTTGCTCTCAATTCTGTGCAGCAACTTTGCTCCCAATGGTTTGTTTTGTTGAGCTTGTGTGTAGACTTGAGACAGGGTCTTCCTGTATGGTGCCCATGTATTGCCCATCAGTGTACTCCAGAGTTCCAGACGTGCTTCACCACACTCAGACTTGCTGATGTTTTTGCACTCTTGCCTCCTCCTCAGAGCCAGATGCTCTCCACAGTCCCTGGTTTGACTGTCTGGTCTACTTGTCTTGTAAAGGCTTTTCCCAGTGGCTCTCATCCTTGGCTGCATGTTAGAATTAAGTTGTATGGATATAACAGTACCAGTGTCCAGGCCTTTAGGAGAGAGTCTTCCTGATTTTAGTATGGATAAAATTGGCACTGGCTATAATAACTGCTTAGCTGATAGAGCGAAATGAATATATATGTAACTTGGAGTCTGATAGGCCTGAATAAGCAATCATTTGCAGTTCTCAGCAAGTTAATCTTTTGTAAGCCCATTTTTTTTTCCATTTGAAAAACAGAGTTAAAACAACTCATCTCATTTAGTTGTTACTATCATATGAGGCTAATGCGTCCTAAATGGGCTTAGCACACTGCCTGACATATCCTGGCTTAAGCCACTAAGAGCCTTATGCCGTCTAATATTCTCTCCAATTCCAAATGTCCATGTGCTTTGACATTCCTTGTTTACTGTCCTTTACTCCTGGCTTTGAGTATTTGCCTTTTTTTTTTTTTTTTAATTTATTTACATATCCAGGGCCTTAGTGGTATTTTGGTATCCATTGCATACTGAAGTAAAAAAAGTATATTTATCTCTTAAAATCTACTAGATATAAAAAGAAGCCTCTGAAGAAAATGAGAGAAACAGCATCAAAACTTCTTTGAATAGAAAGGTAAACGGGGTTATGTGGGTGTCATTTTGGAATTTGAGTGGCTTGGATTTCTAAATTCTTAGCCCTTGGTCTTTTTTTTGCCTTCCCTCTTCCTATCCTTCTCTTCCTGCCTCTTTCCCTCTCTTTACCACTGAAGTCTCTATTCTTGAGAAACTATGTATTTGCTTCTTATGCAAATATACATATTTTCACCCTTCTAATACTTTTTTTTTTTTGTCTTAGTGAGCATTGGCACTTTGTTTATCTTGAAGTATCTTTTCCTCCACTTTTGATTCAAGGTGACCTTTTGAGTGACAGAGCATGTCTCCAGTTCTAGAGGCCAGATCAACACCAGTTGAAAACAGCTGTCTTTTGAATTGTAGAAGGTAGATTTTTATTAAAGTATATTTTTTATAGTAAAGTAGGCTGTCCCTCAGAATTTCTGTTGTTATTGTTCGGATAGTTCAGTATTTACCTTGGGGTTGACGTCATCTTTCATAGCTCAGGGTCCAGGTGCATTTCTAAATTATTCATGTCTTAGAAGTATAAGAAATCAGTATTTGCCCGATTTTTTTTCTGCCTAAAGTAGTCTGAACTTTATTGTTTCTCTCAATGTAAGTTGGATCTTGACAGATTATATCATTTTGATAAAATGAGGTTTCAGGATTTTAATTTTCTTACAGCCCCCTTGACTTTCTTGATGTATAATACACTTTTGTTGTTAAACTATTCCTTTTTCAAAGTACATGCAATATGGACTTCGACTGTTCTTTTGGAAGGTGACTTTTCTTCAGTAACAGAGATAAATGCTCAGGAACAGACACAGTTTCTGATGTCCTTGGGAAGGTTTAGAAATCTCTCAAGTACAGCGAGCTGGAGACAGTAGGTATCTAAAATAGAGTGCAGCATCAGTGAAGACCAGCCAGTTGGCCTTCCAGTAGGTCAATCAGCACCGTGGGTGACCTTCCCTCTTCATGGGTGACTTCATCTATGACTGTCAAGGGTACACTAACGTTTGAAATTCTTAGTCCTCAGGGAGTAGGGCCTAGTCTTCTCACTTGCTCTGACAGCTTCATAAACTGGGTTCCTCTCTGTGGCCTTTTCAGTTTCCACCCATTAGTATACCCAGGTTGGCACTGGTCAGTGCTTCAGAAATGCATATTTACAGGTTGAACCAGATCTTGAGACACTTTTGAGTGGCTGAATAGTTTTGGTGCTATGTGTTCTAGCTGTTTAGTACCTGGGAGTAGGAATTCTGGGAAGGGAGTCACTGGGGGTGAGTGGCAGCAGCTTCATGAGATTTCTCTCATTTTGACTATTCCTGCAAAAAACAATGCAGTGTTTGGGAAAATACGTGATTTGATTAAAAATTAATATTTTATCTTGACAATATTTGATTTTTAAGGGCAGTTGTAATTGAAAGACCCTAAGTCTGTATTTTTTGGTCCCCTGGGACAGAATTTATGAAAAATTCATAGTGTACTTTGCTCTATGCATGGGGCCTTCTTATTTTGTGGCTGTTCCAGTCTGTTTTCATTGTTTTGCTTTGAGGTACAGTGAATCTGCAAATCCCATTGGTGGCTTTCCTGATTCCCAGCCATTAGCAACAGTTGTTCCTCAATGTTCCTGTTTCTCAGGCAGGTAGCAAGAAGTATGTCATCAGTGGCATGGGAGACTGTTTGCCATGTCTGTTTTTCCAAGGAAAGGCATTTAAGATAATTTGACACCATGCATTATCACCATGATTTCCTAGATTTCAGACATACCAAAGGATGTGTGCAATGTCAGAAGAGAAATTGAATATATTTTATTTTGTGATTTTTGTGAAAAACTTAAATTTCTCATTGTACTTCAAATGTGTGAAGATTATTTTTCTGTACAGTTTAGTGAAATGTTTGGCACCTAATCTGCTTATTTTACTGGAAGAGATTGTTACTACTCTTTACCTATTTCCTGAGCTCCAACTTTTTATATGAATTATCTGACTAAAAACCTAAGTGGCAGTTGGATGTAATAAGTTGTGACAGTTAGCAACATCCTCTGCCTAAACCTACTTAAGGGATACTGTGCTAGTCTCTAGGCTTCATTTTCTTAATGTGAGCAAAGAAATGGCTGGACATGGATGGTATTCAAGCTTTCTAGCTCAAGTTTCTGTAGTTGTATGAGTTCTGTCTATAGAAGCTCACACACATGTGGCTAATCTGGGAACAGATTGCTCAGAGCTCATGGTTCATCTTGCCCCTTCCCATGGTGGCACCATGCTGTATCCCCAAAGACCAAGAATATCTTGGATGTTTCTCATTGTTAGGTTTCAGTTTAAATGTCAGTTCACCAGAGAGGCTTTCTTCTTACCACTTTTTTTTTCTTTTTTTCTTGTAGCATCCTAATTTTCTTCATGGCCTTGGAATGTAGTGAAGAGACACAAGTTGACTTTTGACTTTTTTAATACCTGTACCTTCTGCTACATATTCTGCATACCTGTCTTGCTTATATTTGTACTTGGCCCAGCCTAGTGTCTGAAACATGGTAGGCACTTACTAAGTGAGTGAGTCTATGTGGACCTCATCTCCTGTTTGAGCAGTGGACAGCACACAGCTTTCTGCATATTCACTTGTTCTGCTTGGAGTCTTCATCATGGGTTTCCCCATGTCACTGTGACATCATCCCTCTTCGCACTCCAGCTTACATCCTGTGTTGTAGCTCTATTTATGTGTCCTGTTCTTTGCTAGAAAGTAAGTAGGGACTCCTTGTCTGAGTCATCTTGAGTGTATGGTATGTTGCCCTGTGTCTTATGAAATTTGCCTATGAAATTAGAGCAAATGCAGGTGTCTAGGTCCTTCAAATGTGTTGATATTTGAAGCACATCTATTTTTTTTTTTTTTTTTAAATCTTTTTAGTTGTGACTAAAGCCCATCTCTCAGGATCTGTGATGTCTCATTTCAGTACTTACCTCATATGTGTTCAGGTTGAAGAATGGGCACTCTAGCTGCCCAGAACTGTGTTGGTTTGCTGTGTAATTTGGTCAGTTTAGGAGCTGTTGCTGTGCATGTAGCTACTCTAAGTGGTCCCAGATTTTGAATGGAGATCTTGCTGCCTTTTATTCTTGGCACTTTGAGCATTGCCTTTTATCTTTACCAGCTATTTTCTGGTTTAGGGGGCTGTAGTTTAAGAGATGAAGTAAAAGTAATTATGCCCAAGGAATCAACTGGAAGTAGGGCAAGTTTGTCTCTTGAGAGAGTAAAGGTCAGCTACCTTTTACAACTATGGAGTGATTTCTCTGTATTTTCTGCCTATGAGATGTGAGTTTGCTCATTGCCTAGATGAGGGGTGCTTTTATTCTTTGGCTAGGTTAGTTTCTTGGGCTACCTGAAAACTCAGCTGAACTCTTGAGAGGGCCTGAGAGCATTTAATGAGCAGTTGTAGAAAACGAGGAAAGAGGCTGATGTTCAAAAGCATCAGGATCATTTGACTTCCTTCTGCTTTTCTTCATAGTTATGTGGCCCAACTTCCCTGCTGCTGTCACCTCTCACACCTTGATATCGCCATCTTTGTACATTCTTTTTGTGCCCAGATTTGTTTACCAAGCCTTGGTGGTTAGATTGTCTTGCAGATCCTTTTTTATCAGTAAATATAGACAAAATTGTCTCATTAAACTATACCAAGAAGTATTTGGCTGTACAAAGTGATTTTCTCAGTGTGGGGTGGTTCAAACTAGTTTATCTTCAGAATTAATCTTAGTTCATGGCTTAGCTCTCTAAAATGGCTTAATCCCCTGAGTGACATTAAAAGTACCAGGCATGAGCATTAATCACAGCTTTCTGACAATTTGCTGACCCTTCCGAGACCCTCTGTTAAGTACTATTCTAAATTGAGCAAAAATGCCCACTATGTACTGTAGTTTTGAATTCTTACATAGTATCTATAAGGTATGCTTCTTAAAATGCCATCTGGCTCTCACTGTTAGCTGTTTAGTAATAAAGTGTTTTGATTTGGCTAGCTGCATGAATATTTTTATGTTAAAGGATTTTTTCCCTCGAATAATTGATGGTGTGTGCTATAGTGGCTTAAATATTTTGTACTTAGAACATGGCATTTGATAGATGATGAATAGTCTGCTTTCTAGTAAGTAAAAATATTCTTTTGAGTAAGTGAAGAAAATATATCCTAGTCTGTAGGTACAGTTTATGTACTTGTGTGTGTGTACATGAGTGGGTGTCATGTGCACACCATAACAATACCTTATTTTGTGTAGTACCTGGATCTTTTTTCTCTTTTGTTTTCTCTCTCTCCCTCCTTCCCTCCTTCCTTTCTTCTTCCTCCTTCTCTTCCTCCTCTTTTGGTCTTACCAGCTCTGATAGTTTTATAAGTTGTTCTTTTTATCCATTCTTGAACTTCTTTTTAAAAAAGGATTTTTAGCTTGGTATGATGGTGGAGCCTTTAGTTACCAGCACTGGGGAGGCAGAAGCAGGAGATCTAAATGAGTTCGAAGACATCCTGGTCTACAAAGCAAATTCTAGGACATCCAGAACAGCACAGAAAACCCCTGTCTTGAAAAACCAAATATATGTATTTATATAACATGTACTTATGTTATATAATATATAGTTATATATAAGTATAATATATAAATTATAACAACAATATATTGTGCATAATTATACATAACCAATATAATATTCATACTATATTTATATATATTATATATAATGACTTTTTAAAAGAATGAAAAAATACGTTACAGCTAGGAGAATTTTCCAAGGTTAAAATTTCTTCAGAGGTCACCAAAGCACTGTGAAATAGATTTGGAACTGGCCACAGTTGTCCATGGACCTTGTGTGGCCTTTCACTTAATCCTGGTCTATTGCCATAGATTTTTAGTTGTTTATTAATTTTGGGGCAGGGGATTGAGCATAGGCTGTCAGATTCTGTTGTAAATACCTACTGTCTAATCTGAAATTCTGAACTCTGATGAAGAACTGAACTGAAGCTTTCATTTTATTTTTATTATTTATTTAGCTTGGTTCCAGTGATGGAAACTAGAGCTATGTGCATGTTAAAATGCACAGTCTGTCTATCATTGAGCCATACCTTTCAGCCTTTGAAACCTTTGTTTTAATTTACATCATGCAATTACAATTTTATTTTTTAATGTTTATTTTTAAATTTTCAGTTAGGTGTATGCATGTGTGTAGGAACAGGTGCCTGAAGAGACCAGCTTGTATCCTGAGGTAGATGGTAGCTACTGCAAGAACAGCTCTTAATTTTTGGGCCATCTCTATAGCCTCAGCATCTTAGGGTTTAAATATTGTAAGTAGTATTTAGGAACTGTATTATATTCCATGTGATTAATTTGATTTTAGGTTGCTATAGTACATTTGGTTCTGTAACATTGGTACTTAATGAAGAAGTAATAAGAATCTTGTCATGGTCAATGTAGCTATGAATGTGAGTCAAAAGTTGTCCCACTGTGTGATATACACATATTATAGAATTTAACACAAAAGGATACACAGTAAGTGGAGCAAAAACAGCATGAGAAAGGGACTCTACTGAGACACATGAGGATAAACTTTATCCAGTTGGAGGTGTTCTCTGTAGATAGCTAGATCCCTTCTTAGTAGGTTAGAAGTTTATCTTGAGGGTTAATGGCCATCTTGTGTTAAAAGACAACCATGAATATGTACTGGTATTCAAATAAACATTGAGCACCTTGAGTAGTACATTATCTACTGTAGCCTTGAGTTCTGTGTTTGAATCTCTCATGCCAGGTTAGTGAACAAATACAAAAGGATTGGAGCACACAAATATTTAATGCCAATGCTGATCCTTCTTCAGTTTATATATGGCCCAGGAAGAAGAGAAAACATGTATGTATTATGTATGCCCTTTTGTAGGAGTAGAATCTTGCTCTCTTCACTGGGAACCATAGTCTTCTTCATATAGACTGGATTGAAAACATAAGATTTTTTTCTCTTTAAGGAAAATTATTATGAATTCTGGGGTGGGGGGAGGAGAGTCAATAGCTTTAAAGTAATATCATGCAACTTGAAAGATTCACAGTTGATAGAGAATAATTTAATGTGTCCCATAAAAACTTCAATTTTGGAGTTTCTCCAGCTTTTTATTTTAGGTTTATCTCTAGTGTCTGCCTAGAATTATGGAAACTTTGAATGCTGTAGAAGTTTAAGAGACTCTTGGAGACATCATTATTGCATGGTGGTATCCTTTCTTCTTTCTTCAAATCTCTATTTCTAAAGAATGGTGAATAATAGAGAGTTATTATCTTAGGATTTTAAACAAATTGTACTCTTAATAGTTGCCAAGTGAACCTAGAGATAGTATTGTTATGGTGCTTTGAAAACTTATATAGGAGATAACAGCAGATTTTGGGGAGCATAGAAAAATGTATCCATTTCCAATATTGCCCCTTCATCCTATTGGACAGCACACAGTCTTTTGGTAGGGCCTTGCCTTGGAACCACCTTGGTTCTATGGCTTGCCCATTTTGCTGTTTTGAAGTAGGTTTTCATGGAAATCTATTTAAGTAAATTAAAGGAACAGAAAAAGTATGAATTAAACTTCTTTACACTTCTACTCTGTCTTTACGTACCCTCTTTTGCATCTTGAAATATTATTTGTGGTATGTCATGAACAGCTTTGAACCTGAGACAAAGCTGTGTAGCACAGGTAGGCCTGAAACCCTGAGCCTTCTGCATCAGTCTCCCTAGTGCTGAGGTTATAGCTAGGAGCTAAAATGCCCAATTGGAAGTCTGTTGAGTGTTAATTCCAAGGCTTGCAGTATACTGTGTGATGACGATCAGTTTGTCAGGGAGTGGGTAGAGGTGGGGGTCAGATTTCCTCCTCCTACCTTCCATGCTTGGGATAGAGCATTTTATGTACTCATCTTTTTTCAGTGTTTCATTACCTCTGAGTTCACTTTCTTCTTAATCTCTAGATATCTCTGTTCTGGAACTTGCTCTGTAGACCTCTACATTAAAGAGCAATCTGCCCCTGCCTCTGCCTCTGCCTCTGCCTCTGCCTCTGCCTCTGCCTCTGCCTCTGCCTCTGCCTCTGCCTCTGCCTCTGCCTCTGCCTCTGCCTCTGCCTCTGCCTCTGCCTCTGCCTCTGCCTCTGCCTCTGCCTCTGCCTCTGCCTCTGCCTCTGCCTCTGCCTCTGCCTCTGCCTCTGCCTCTGCCTCTGCCTCTGCCTCTGCCTCTGCCTCTGCCTCTGCCTCTGCCTCTGCCTCTGCCTCTGCCTCTGCCTCTGCCTCTGAATTGCTGGGATTCAAAGCATGTGCCACCACCATACTACTGCCCTGCCCTTAGCCCCTGTCTTAGTTACTGTTTTGTTTTTTTTTTTTTTTTTTTTTTTTGTTTTTTTTTTTTTTTTTTGCTGTGAAGTGACACCATGGCCAAGGAAACTTATAAAAGAGAGCATTTATTTGGGGGCTTGCTTACAATTTCAGAGGGTGACTCTGACTAGTATGGTGGGTAGCCTGGCAGCAGAAAGACCAGCTGGAATGCTGCTAGAGCAATAGCTTAGAGCTTACATCTTATCTAACAAGAGTGACACAGAGAGAGGCTAATTGGGAACCATGTGAGCTTTTGAAACCTCAAAGCCTATCCTTTGTGACACACCTATGCTAATAAGGCCACACCTCCTAATCCTTCCAAAACAGTTCACCAGTTGTGGAAAAAGCATTCCATTCCCTATGAGCCTGTGGGGGCCATGGTTATTCAAACCACCACAGCTCCTTATAAAAGACATTTCCTAATTGTATGGACAAGATGGCTTTCTCTTAGAACCCAGGGAAGTATCAGAATGCCAAAGCAGGTCTTATTTTCAAGTGCATTTACACATGTTGTGGTCACATTGGATGTGATTAATAGAGAGTTGATGCTCCTGTTTTGCTTATTTCATGGAATATTTTGAAGATGATTTGATCTAAAAAATCTTCAGTTTAGGCAATTATGATATGTGTGAAGTTTTTTTACATCAATTTACTCTCCCCAGCTCATTGTTGAAGTATCTCTGTACTGTGTCTACAGTGAATTCCTGGGACTTTTATGCTAGGGGTACCCTTACTTGCAATTCTCTGGTTTTCTGGACCTGTCTGTCCATAATGAAGAGTAGAAAAAGCTATGCACACTTTAGATCTTTTGCCTCTAGGCTATCATATTATTTTAATTGGTGCCTATATATCAATTGGGACCTAATTAATTATCAATTATTATTTTAATTGGGACCTGTATAGCAGGAACCAGGTTGACATGGCAGTCTTGGAGAAGCTGCAGAGAACACCTCCCATTCATAAAGGATAGTGATATGTGATACCTCTATGGGACTGTGGGTTCTGTTACAGACCCTCCCTGTCTTAGTCAATGTTACATTGCTGTGAAAAGAAACCATGACCAAGGGCTGGCTTACAGTTTCAGAAGTTTTGTCCATTATCGTCAGAGTGAGGAGCATGGTGGCATATAGGCAGACATGGTGCTATAGAGATAGCTGAGATTTCTATATCTGGATTTGATTTGCCAAGTGACTCATATCCAACAAAGCTACACCTTCTAATTCCTCTCAAGTAGTTACCATACCCTAAAGACCAAGCATTGAAGTATATGAGCCTATGGGGGCCATTCTTATTCCAACAACTATACTTCCTTAGACCCAATCTGTCTCTTCTTTCTCCTTGTTAGGAGTGGGAAGTGGGTAAGAGAGACTGACACCACACCAGTGAGATGGTTTAGTGGGTAAAGGTACTTAGAACTGTTTTTCAAAGTTGTTCTTCTTTGAAGAGTAATGCTTCTCCCCACCCCCAGCTTTTCCTGCAGATATCAATTGCTAATAGTTCCTTGGTTGGTAGTGGAACTTTGTGTCTACCTCTCTGTCTCCAGGATGGAATTTTTTCCTGGTTTGAACCTGTGTAGGTCTTGTGTGTGATGCCAGTTTCTGTGTAGTCATATGTACTACTAGCTATGTTATGTTTGGAAGACATTGGAGTCATTAGTCACTGGTGGCTTTCTCAACACCTCGTCTGTCTCCCACTTAAATCTCTGATCCTTGAGGCATGGAGATTTTGATGAGGACATCCTACTTAGGGCTCAGTATGCCAAAGTCTCTTTCTCCCCATTGTCCAGATGTGGGTCTCTGTGTTCATTACCCTCTACTACGATAAGCATCTCTGATGAGGGCTAAGCATCTCTGATGAGGGCTGAGTGGTACACTGGTCTATAAGTATAGCCGTATGTCATTAGGAGTCATTTATTGTTATGTTCCTTTAGCAGAATATTGTACTAGGTTTTTCTGTAGGGCCCATGATCTATCTAGTATCAGGTTTTTGGCTTCTTTAGCAGTGTCAAGTATGAATTCTATCTGATAGACTGGGTTTTAATCCAATCAGAAAGTGGTTTTTGTTTTTTTTTTTTTAAACTCCCATAACGTTTGGGCCACCATTGTTCTTTCTGATGATTATTCTTCTCTTCCAATAAGATGTAGAGTACCTTACAGCACCACAAATTCTAGTCAGTAGGTGTCGAGTTTCTAGTGGGTATCAGCTCAATTTGTCTTTGTTTAATAACATAAGTAAGTATTGAGAGGGTAACAGGTAGCCTGTGATGTTTATGGTCACGTCTCTGGGGCCCCATTCGACCAATGACTCAACAAGGTGTAACTCATTCCTAGCACTGAGATGTATTTCAGTTCTAAGTGAAGAAAGCTACTTTTCTTTAGATCCAACAAATAAAGATGTAGTTCATTGTAGATAGAACAAAAAGGTACACTAGAGAGGTTCTGCTGAGTCCTGCACAGTGGTGCCTGCAGGCTTGGTCTTCATCCAACTATGGTGAAATTCTGACCTTTGGTGACCTTTGGTTGAAGTGTTTACCTGTCTTTGTTTACTATTCTTGCTTCCTTCTCCATCCTTTGTATGTACTTCATATTCTTGTCCTAGTAGTGAGTGTAGAATTGCTTACAGCTGAATTCCAGCACATGCAGTCTTCATGTTTTTGGAGTGAATCCTGGGTATATTCTTGACAAAGATGGGTCTAACAAGGTTATGTTGGTAGGGTAATGGATTTACAAAAATGCTATGCTCCCCCAACAGTGACTTTTAGTTAGAAGTTGTTAGTCAAAGAGTTCTTACAAAGGAGTGTGTCTCCACTGTGTTTACAAAACGGAGTGAACATTTTAAGGTGAGGTAGGAGAGATGGTTCTCTTCAGAAGAATGGTTAGGCTCTTTTTTTGTCAAGCCATCTAGATTAAAATAATAGACAATGATGAGAAATATTCCTTTTAGGCTGGCTTGGAAGAGCTTGTAGATATAATCGCTCTAGACTAGCATATTACCTGGTATGCAGTGGGCCCTTCAGAAAGGCTTGCCAGTGATGAAGACTGTTTACCACCGAGTGGTTTGCATGTTCAATCTACTGTTCTGCCAGAATTACTTTAAAGAAATATTCACTTTACATAAGATAAAATTGTATTAGGCAGTGACTACTCGGAAACCAAATCGGAAAAGGTTCAGGTAGTGTTTCTTTGTAATTTCAAACTTTGATAATAAGGCAGAAGTTTATTTAATGTTAACTGCACTGTGGATGTCATGTGCTCTCTTCTGCTACACTCTAGAGCTTTAAGCATTGGGAAGCAAATGCCTCATTTCTTTTTGTTCACATACATGTCTAAACTCAGTTGTTTTAGTTAGAGGTAGTTTCCATAGCAGCAGGTGACTTTGCCCCCCCCCCCCCCTTTTTTTTCTTGGTGATACATTCATTTGGCATAGGTCAGCCAGAATGGCTATGGGTTCTGGAAGTTTTCTTTGTATTCCTTTGACTTCTTGGGGTTCAAGCCTACTGAGGAAGTGGGGACTTGGAATGCTCATGCCTTGTATGCCCATCTGGTATAACACAGTGTATAATCATCTGGTATATCCAGTGTGTCAGAGAAACTACTTTTTGACCTTGAGTGCCTTCTATAATCTTATATATTAGACCTTAGCTGAAGGACAAGACTACACACTTTATATGTGGTCTTGGTTTTATTTATGCTTTTTTTTGTTGAGATCTGCTTATCTTGACTTGTGATGTGGGAACAGTGTAACACACATATACCTGTCTTCTCCTCCGTCCTTCTGAAACCTGTGTTCTAATGAAACATAACAGCTATATTTTTGGTGGTAATGTTGGCTTAACTAGAAGCTTGAGATTATAAAGAATAGTAATTGTATTCTGTAAAGAATATGTGTATGTTAATGATGGGCCATGGTTGCCTTTCCTATATAGACAACCTAAGATGATTTTACTCATGCAGGTACATGAGGTTGTGATGGAGAATCTTCCTATTGGCAAGGAATACAAACCCACATAGTTAAATAAGTGAGTATACACATGCTGCCTTGATTTGCCTTCATGGCTATTATTCTGCTTTGTTAGACTTTTTATGCTTATGACGAGAAGGCAAGGACATGTAAGGTGCATGCAGGGGGTGTGGACTTCTAGAAGCACTAGATGGTTATTATCTTGCCTGGCTCAGTGTTTCTCAGAATTCTGGTGAAGGCAGTGTATCTCCTCTTTGTAGATTGACACTCCTTTTAGTTAGAAGAAAGGTAATGAGGATGCAGTAGGTGAAGAGAGGTTGAGGAATAGGTGAGAGCAGATTGGGAGTGAGTGGAACTGCTGGGGATTTGGTAGGGTTCATTGTGTGTCATGGGAGCACTGGACATGTGATAAACAGATACGTGGCAACTTCTTATCTTTCAGCTTGGGGAGCTGAGGCATTGCTTTATAGGCAGCATGGAGTCAGCAAAAACCTTACAAAGAGATGGTTGTGGGATGCTGGCTATTTGGGGGAAGCTCTGTATAGTTTGGGATTGGAAAGGGGATTGCAGATGGGGTAAGCATGCAAGCAAAGAGTACTTAGGAGGCTTTCAATGGGCTCCTAACCCTCGTTTCAAATCCCAGTGTTTCTGCTTTATATGTGTGTAATGAAATCTTCATTTCATATAGCTGGGCTAGGTGGTGCAAGCCTAGGATCCTAGCTCCCTGAGAGACTGGGGCAAGAGGTTCATAAGTTCAAAGGCCTGCCTAAGGATAGCCTAAGCAACTTAGAATAGACCTTGTCTCAAAATAAAATAAGTGGCCCTTTGTGATCCTGATTGTGAATAAACATCCCTCTAGCACTACATGGTGTGTATTATCAATCTAGTGGAGTCTTTACCTCCAGAAGTAGAAGAAGATACTTGACTCATCCTTGAAACCCTTATTTGTAAAAGAAGCAGGGTGGGTGGTGAATTCTGAGTATTAAAGTTCTAAGAGGCTGAGCAGTACAGGGTGAAATACCAAGGTGAGGAGGAGGAAAGCCAAGGGCATTTTTTTTTTTTTTCTAAAGAAGGCATGCACTTTTTAAAAACCATATTTACTTTACATCTTACTCACTGTCCCTTTCCTGGTCATCTCACAATTCTTCCTCCTATTCCTCTGTCCTCTTCTCTTCTATGTGGGTAGGGTCCCCTTGGGTATCCCTACTCTGGCACATCAAGTCTCTGCAAGGCTAGGCATATCCTCTCCCACTGAGGCCAAACAAGGCAGCCCCAGTAGAAGAACGTATACAGGGACAGGCAAGAACTTTTGGGATAGCCCCTGCCTCAGTTCTGGACCCATATGAAGACCAAGCTGCATATCTGCTAAATATGGGTGAGGAGGTCTAGGTCCAGCCCATGTATGCTCTTTGGTTAATGGTTCAGTCTCTTGAGAGCCCCAAGGGTCCAGGTTAGTCTTGGTCTTCCTGTGGGGTTCCCATCCTCTCCAGGGCCCACAATCCTTCTTCTTATTCTTCCATGAGTTTCCAAGCTCCATCCACTGTTTGGCTGTGGGTGTCTGCAGCTGTCTGAGTCAGCTGCTGGATGGAGCCTCTCAGAGGATAACCTTGCTACAGGAGTCTACAATCATAACAGAGTATCATTAATGTCAGGGGTTGGTGCTTGCTTGCCCATGGGAAGGGTCTCCAGATGGACTGGTTATTGATTGGCAGTTCCCTTAGTCTCTGCTCCATTCATGTGACTGCATTTCTTATAGACAGGATAAATTTTGGATGGAAGCATTGTAGGTGGGTTGGTGTCCTTATTGCTCTGCTGGGGTTCCTGCCTGTCTACAGGAGGTGGTCTCTTCAGGTTCCATATCTTCAATGCTATGAGTCACAGGTAAAGTCACCTGTATTGATTCTTGGGTCCTCCTCTTATCCCAGGTCTCTGTCTCATCCTGGAGATGCCCCCCCCCCCCAACTCCCCTCCCCATCCCCTTTCGGTCCTGGTTCCCTGCTTTTATCTGCCTCATATGACTTAAAATTTCCCCTTTCTAAGTGAGATTCAAGCATCCTCCCATGTGCCTTTCTTAGTGTTTAGCTTCTTTGGGTCTGTGAAGTGTAGCATGGATATTTTTTATTTTATGGCTTATTTATCCACTTATAAGTGAGTACATACCATACATGTTCTTTTGGAACTGGGTTACCTCACTCAGGATAATATTCTCAAGTTCCATCCATTTGCCTGTAAAATTTATGATGTCTGTTTTTTAAATAGCTGAATAGTATCCCATAGCATCATTGTACCACATTTTCTTTATCCATTCTTCAGTTGAGGGACATCTAGGTTGTTTCCAGTTTCTGTCTATTATGAGTAAAGCTGCTATGCACATAGATGAGCAAGTGTCTTTGTGGGAAGGTGGAGTATCTTTGGGGTATATGCCCAGGAGTGGTATAGCTGCGTTTTGAGGTAGAACTATTGAGGGCATGCACTTTTAAATTTTAAAGTAAGGCAAATTAGAATAGATAAGGCTGTAATCCAGATGTGAGGCAGTGCTTGGGTTGTTGACACTGTCTATATTTAAATATATTGTTTAGAGAGCTGGGGTTAAAAATTGCAGCAATTGAAGTAAAAACTGACATCTTTCTTTGTCACTGTTTGTGACTGTGCTAAATGTAGCTTAACATAGTAGCACCTGCTTTTAGATGTCCAGGACAGGCGATGACACTAATGATTAGGAATATGGTTTCTGTCCAGTGTTCTCATTTCATATGAGAGCCTTCTGAAATTCTGCAGTGTTGTTGCCCATTTAGATGTTGGGAGCTGCAGAAGGGGTTATCCAAGCTTATCCTGAAAGACTGACAGATTTTCTATGGTAGCATTTAAAAGAAGCATTTTCCTTGTCTAATGACAGTGATACCAGCTTCATACTCATTAAGCACTTTAGTTTGTAAAGTGCTTTGACATATTTTCTGCTTGATATTTGTACATAATGAAAGCTTTTAAAGAAAGTAGGCCCTTTTCCCCCCTTCCCCTTTCTCTCTTCCGAGAAACTAGATAACAAGATAACTCATTTGTGGTTTGAGTCTCTGGAAAGTTTTTCTTAGGTTCATGGAACCTGTGATTACATCTCTACCTTCTTTCATTCCTTGTCACCAGGTGATAGGTCCTCTTTTTTCAATAACTTGGAAATATGCTTGTGTATAATTACACAGGTCTCTGCACACAGAGACTTACACATTTGTCCCACTGTTCAGTTCTAACTTAGGGAACTAGCCCTGTGAACTTGTAGCGACCTTGAAGCATGTGTTTTCAGTGTACTTTGCACTACTGATGTATGGATGGCATGGGAAGTCGGAGCCCACAGAAGTAGAGTGAGTGAAGTCTTTGCTCTGAGAGGGCAAGGGTATTCCCTGGGCTCTGAAGCACCTTCACTAGTTTACCTCTTAAGAGGGATGTCTGGATTCGTGTGAGTGGTGGGGTTAGCTTTCCCTTTCCCTTCCCCTTCCCCTTCCTTTCCCTTTTCCCTTTTTCCCCTTTTTCCCCCTTTTTCCCTTTTTTCCCCTTTTCCCTTTTCCTTTTTCCCTTTTCCCTTTTCCCTTTTCCCTTTTCCCTTTTCCCTTTTGCCTTTTGCCTTTTCCCTTTTCCCTTCCTGCTTTAACTCATGTATATTATTCTTAGGCAACCTGTCAACTAAAAACATCCTTGGGATGCTTCCTCCAAACTCTCCTCTCATTGGAATTACAAATAAAAGCAACTTGTTAATTGAATGCAAATTCTTGGAATGTAGTAAATAACTAGGAGTTTAATTACCATAGCAAGTCACAGATGTACCTAAGTCATTTTTTTCTACCTGGGATGTAGGTTTTAAATAAAACTGCCATTAGAGTAGAGATCAGGAGAGCTGGACCCAGGGAAATTAAATAATTTTCTTGGTGTGAATCTTGTTTTTAAAGGTGCCCCAACTTACTTACTATGTTTCATAGTTGTGTGTCTAAACTGAATCATTACCCCTTGGGACTTCACACAACCTAAAAGAAAACTGTTATATAGGTAAAGTCCAGTATGAAGGCGCACTGTTCAGAGATAAGCGGCATGGATTATCATGGAAAAAACAAAAGAGGGCATCACTCTACTTTCCTCGATTCCTTAATCATACGGTTTTATGTGTCCTAGGATATTATCTCTTAGTTTTCAGTTTCTTTTAAGTCCTACAGATATTTGTAATCTTGCAGCATTATGAAGAGAATATACATATCTTGTATCAGCTGACATTTTAGATGCCTTTATTTTGTTATAAACTGCTTGGGGTTAAATGCTAACTATAGCATTTGAGATTTCTTTTTTTCCCTCCCTCCCTCCCCCTTTCTTTCCTTTCTCTCTCTTTCTTTCTTTCTTTCTTTCTTTCTTTCTTTCTTTCTTTCTTTCTCCTTTTAAATGACGGTGAAAAGTAAAATGTTACCCTAAGTGTCCAGATGGAGGACTGTGGCCCTTTATAACAGTTGTGAGGTAAAGTGGTATTTCTCTCCGTAAGCCTTTCTTGTCTTTTATATTCCCTTTGAGATTAAGCATTCCTCCTGCTCTGGAGCTTAAGCATGACAGAGTATTTTAGTGTTTCTATCATACAGGGAACCATGTTTTTAACCTACCTTATGAAAACACTCAACTACTGGGATTAATTTGAGGATTTCCAATCAGCCTTTCACAAAGTGTTTTACCCTGAGGGAGTTCCTGATAGCTGTGATTTCTGTAGAAGAATGTGAAGTTAATCCAATTTCTGTGCTGATTACTATGTGAGCTGTCTTAATTTAGCAGTTCACATCTATCTGCCTATATGAAACAACCCTGCTACAGAAACAGAAGGCGAAATTGACTTGATTCTCACTATACTCCTGTTCCCTTTTAGGTTCTGTAGCCAAGTAATGGCTTGGAAATTAATTAGGCCCACTGAGGTTGGGATGAAAGAATGGGGTGGCAATGATTCATCTCCAGGAGTTAACGGATTAGTATATTCCATGCTCTAACCAAGACATAGTCAACCCACAGGCACATTTCACTATTCTACAGTAGGACAAATGGCCCCATTGAAGGAGAGTGTACTCTCACTTCAGAAAATGACATTTATTAAATGGTGTCTGTAATTTTAAAACTTTTGGGAGAAAACTGAGATTTTTCTTGTTCTTGAATGATTTAAATGGACTTGCAATACAAATCAACTTTCTTGGAAATGGTGGTGTACACATTCATTTATTCATTTTTTCCTTTGTTATTTTGAGACAGGGTTTCTCTGTGTAGCCTTGGCTGTCCTAGAACTTGCTCTGTAAACCAGACTGACCTCAAACTCGCAGAGAGCTGCCTGTTTCTGCCTCCTGAGTGCTGGGATTAAATGTGTGCACCATCGTGCCAGAAGAGGGTGGTGGTACTTTAAGACCAGGTCCCATGAAGAAGCTCAGGCTGGCTTTGAACTCATCCTGATCCTTATGCTTAGCCATACATGAGGTCTGGGATTGCAGGCATGTGAAACTGTGTTGCATGACTTTAGCTATGCCTGTAAAATTAAATGATGTTTTTTACACCTGCTATTAAATAAATGAATACTGACTTTTTTTTGAAGAATACACTGTAAAGAAATCTTGTAGAGAATAACTTGATTTAATGCCCACGTTTTATGCAAGTTAATGGATTAGTATATTCCATGCTCTAACCAAGACATAGTCAACCCACAGGCTCATTTCACTATTCTACAGTAGGACAAATGGCCCCATTGAAGGAGAGTATACTCTCACTTCAGAAAATGACATTTATTAAATGATGTCTGTAATGATGTTAGAATAAGTAGTGGCTTTTTCTGAGACTCTTTTTCCTTCTCTTTAAGGTCTAGCTCTCTGTGTGGAAACCTTTCATTTGCTTATTCATCTTGTATTCTTAGTTCCCAGCAAATATACTTCGGTGATTTTTTTTTTTTTTTTTTCCAAACACAGCAGTTGGAGTGAAAACCATTTTTTTTTTGTGGTTGTTTTGGTTGTTTTGTTTTTTGATGGTGGATTTAAGCAGTTTGCTGATATAAAGTATAGCCATTGAGCTGTGTATATCCAGAATCTCATGGTTTCCCCTGACAGCACCTTGGTCAGCCTTTGTCATCCTTATGTGCCTGGTTTATTGAGATTACTACTTGCCTGACCTAACTTCTTTCAGACTTGCTGAGCCCTCCTACACAGGAACCACATAATTGAAACCCTTTTTACCTTTCTTTTCTTCAAATAACCTTCAAGGACCTATGTGATCTGGCTTCATCACCTCTTTGACTGGTCTCTCACTCTCAGTGTAGCTCCTCATTGCTCTACACAGCAGCCTCACTTAGACCTATCTGGAATACATTTTTCTTGATAGTCCAGTGGGGACTACAATTGTTTTCTCTCACATTCCAAATTACTGTAACAGATAAGTAGCGGCTTTAGTTTTTAAACACAATACATGCCACTGTCTGACAGCACTGTAGGTCGGAAGTCCATTCAAAGTAGGTCTGAGTCAGCCGAGATGAAGTTTCCTCCTCTGCTTTACCGGCTAGAGGCTGACTGTATATGTTTACATGTGACTTCTGGACAGTGTGACTTCTTTGATGTACAGGAATCATGGGTAATTCTGTATCCTCCTGGATGATGTAGGGCAATCGAATGTTTATAAGATCTGATGATTCACAATCTTAAATTCCCCTTGCTGTGTAGCATGCATGACAGATTCACACACTAAGGGGAATAAGATGAAATATCAGCTCAAAGATTCTCTTCTCAATGACATTTGCTGTTTATTAATTGAAACTACCACCATTATCTCCACATTGACACTGCTACTTCCTCTGCTTTACAGTTTCCTTCATTTCAAAGTATGCTTTCTCTATATACTATTTTTTCTATATATGTTCCCTCTGGCTCTGCTTTATACATCTTATTCTATTGCATGCGTGCACCCTAGTACTTTCTTCTTGCAGTCAGTTCCTCCATCATGTAAAGCTTCCCATAGACCCGAGGAGATGCATGCAGATGACTGTTGAAAATGGATGAAACAGCATGGGAAGGGCAAGCAAGTCTTTTTAATTTAATTTATTTTCCCACTGACTAACATGATTGGCTGTAATAAGCACAGAATAAAGGAATGAATTTAGAGCCCTGCACTCACCTTCATCCACAAAGCTCAAAGCCTTTAATCCTGCCAGCTCAGAAACTCCAAACCTACAGACTGGCATCAGAAGAGACTTGACTTGTGTGTAGAACCTGTAACGGGACACTAGATAGTACTGTCTGCTAAAGAAAGTTTCTTGTGGTATTCCTGCATCGGGTTGGTCTGCTGTTAACCTCAAGGACAAATATCTGAGTCTGAGGTTGAGAAATTCATGGAGCTGATGAGATAAAGTGGTGTAAGGCTGACTTGACAGGAGTTTTATGATCCAGGGGTTTCTATGAGGCTTAAAGACCAATTATTGTGTAGGACCCATGAAACAAAGAGGTTTGAAGAGAACACACCAACTGTTCGTCCTTGTAATTCACAGGTTAGCTCCGATTTCAAAGCTTGGTTGAATATTCTCTTGTTTACTTCAATAAATCCAGCAGTGTATCATGAAGCTGTCATTGTAATGATTTCAGTGGGACAATAAAGTATTAACTGCAGCAGTGGTGACCCACAGACATGTGATTTCATCTGTCCTCAGGCTGATTGCTCTGCTCTCATCTTCCATGACCCTGATGACTTCATGTTCCAGTTTCTTAGCATGAGTTCACTAAAGGAAGACCGTGTCTAATCAGGATTCCACTCCCCGTACCTCCAACTTTATTTTTTAAATTTTAGAGATAGGTGCCTTCCTTCCACACTTGGTGTTTAGAGGAAGTCTTACTGTAAGGGGGAAGACATTACACCTGGAGGTGAGTGTGGAGTCCAAGGTCATTGTATTCAAACTGGATTATTTTAGTCTGAGAGAAATGCTTGTCCTTGCCTTTAGCCATGAGTCCTTTTAGAGACATCATTTGTATTTGCCTAGCGTTCCTAGCCAGTATCAAATTGAAACCAATTAAGACCTGTAACTTAAGAATAATGGGTTTCTGAATTCCTTTGTATCAGGATTTATTTTCTGTTAGCTTTCCTTTCTGTTCTCTTGGCTTTTGACCATTTAGCTAAGTGATCCCTAAATCCCACATGATCTGTCTTCATAACTGTACTGGACAGAGGCATGGAACTTACCTATGCCATGTTCCAGGATGTGTTTTGACTTTTGAGTTTTTATAGTTGGCAAACTGTTCTTGAGATAGAAATCACACACCTGGTCACTTCAGAGATAAGTGGTTTCCTTTGCTGAGCTGTGTAATAGCAATGTGGATTTCAGGGAATGATGGTGACTGGAGGAATGCTCCCAAAATGGAAAATATTCTTTTATTGTTATGTTTATTGTGAAATACTTGAGGTGGGGCACTATTGAGCTTACATGTTTTAAAGATGGTGTGATTCACTCTTTCAGTCCCTAACCTTTGAAGAAACTACTCTTGTTCTTTCCTTGTTCTGTTCTCTCGAAGGGAGACCATCAGCAAAGCAAGAGAGTAAGGCCCTGGGCTTGTTGGAGGGACAAAGAGGGCTCAGATGCCCCAGGCTGGTAATAGTAAAGGATGCAGGGTGCTCACTCAGTGGCTGTAGTGTACCTAGTGTTTGATCTGATAGGTAGCAGGTGGCTGATGATGGGTTAGAAAAAGCTTCCTGGAAAAGGTAATGTGACTTAAGATGAGGAAGGACCATCAGAGAGGCTGTAAGTCTGAGAGCCTGGATCAGTTTTACTTAATTCCCCCCACCCCCTTAATGCAGTGGTTTTCACACTCCCAGGCTTAACTCCTGATAGACCAGTGTGGCACCACTGAGCCAGATTCCCAACCTGGGAACTGGTATGAGGATGATAAACATAGCAGTGGAGTGGAATGTTAGGGAAGACTGAACTAGCCGCACTAGGAGCTTTGGAATGATCGTTTCAGCACACTGCTGTGACTCTGACTTATACAGGTCTGGTCTCTATATCCCATGGCATTTAGCTCAGTCATAACATCTGGTGAACTTAATGAGAATTCTCAAGATATTTTAAATTTTTTTTTTTTTGACTAGAATCTGTCTTACATGGTGGCTGTCTGGAAGAGGTTTTAAAATAGCAAAGCTTATCTTAGTTTACAGAATGTTTTTGCTGTTGTTTTGTTTTTCAATTATGGAGATTAGGAAGTGGAGACTTTTCATGTTTCCATATGTGGTTGGGCAACTGCTGGGCTAGTTTGACCTCTCCTATTCTTACTGTTACCAGCCATGAAGAACAAATAAAGTTCTAGTTTTGATCTCAGATTTCCACCAGTTTAATAACATGTAGATGCAGAAGTACACAGTAATGTTCACAAGAAATACACATAATTGAAAGAAAAAGTGGGGGGCATCAAACATGGAAAACTTTAGTGCCTTTGTAGCTAAATTATCCAACCATGAAAAGAAAAACTACCTTTCTCCCTCCCTCCCTCCCTCCCTCCCTCCCTCCCTCCCTCCCTCCCAGACCCATGCTCCCAACAAACTGTTTCTCACCATTATCTCTTATAGCCTAATGCAAGTATAAAATATTCTAGTTTGATCTGTGAGAGTGCCTTTTCATAAGTTATTGTGCTGAGAATAACAGGATGAAAAGCAGGTCTGAATTGGCACAATTGATGTCTAAATTAAGAGGTGAACATATATGAAACATTTTTTTAAGCCTTAAAATTAATGGCTCTGTTTCACTGCAATACAGCTTTTTTTTTTTTTTTTCCTTTCCAAAGAGCCTCAGAGCCAGTAGAGTCTATAAATAGTGCACAGCCGGGTTGTCTGTGGTAGATTGAGTGGAGCAGATCACCTGTCCTTAAGTGAAGGGGAAGTAGCTTTACATTTTTAGTAACTGAATTGTTGGCCAGCATAAAGGTAAGGGCCATGTGAGCAACTTATTTATAACTTCCCATAAAGGTGTGTGTCTGCCTCAAGCGGAGAGACTGTCTGGCTGCTGGGAATGTAAAAGTGCAGTGGAATCATTTTCCATCAGAGGCCTTCTCAGCTCAGTCGCTTCAGTAGAGACTGTTCGCATCCCTGGGGCTTGCAAAGGAGGGGTGTCAGGAGCTCAGCTCATTAGTGTGTCTCTCCTATGGAATATAGGGGATGAGGCCATTAAATCATTTTACCCAGATTTTAGGTAATGTTTGGATTAACTCCTGAGTGCATCCTGGACATACATTTTGGCTTGGTTTAACCTGTTGGGTGTGGTGGTCCTGCTCCACAGTTGGGCTCTTGACAAACTATTTCATGGCTGTAAAGCACTCTATCTCAGGTTAAGTGTAACTGTATGACCAACTGTACAATGACAGACAGCAAGCTTAGACCAAATTCTCTGGCTACAGTGGGAGAAAGGAAAAACAGCAAGGCATTTGCATGCATCCACAGAGAAGCCTTTAAGTCCTTTCATAGACGCCAGAGTCCACTCCGTGTTTACATCTTACGTGAATCATGTAGTCAGGCTTTTAACTCTGAAGCTGAAACTTGCAATTACTAAAATGTAAGGAGATTTTTCTTTTCAGCCCTTGTTCATTATTTATTTCTGAGCCTGAGTTTTCCTATTGCTGGGTTTGTCATTTTAAGCATATGGGTATATAGCTAAAAAGTAAACTTTGGCTTTTGGGCCACTATCACAGCTCTGTTTAGTTTTCAAGCAAACTGAAAGAAGGAATAAATGGCCTGTTAATGCT
The DNA here is from genome assembly GCF_011762505.2 of Arvicanthis niloticus. NCBI lineage: Eukaryota > Metazoa > Chordata > Mammalia > Rodentia > Muridae > Arvicanthis > Arvicanthis niloticus. The sequence continues at coordinate 59,047,574 of NC_047662.1, forward strand.
ATTGGAGGCCTCATGGCAGGACTCATTTTAAAGCATGCTGGGTTCACAATTTACATATTATAAAAATGTTCACTTGATTTCATTCACGGACAAAGCTAACATCCTATACAATCATTACTCCAAAAATCCTATTTATTGGTCTAATTATTTCAATTGAAAGATACTGGTTTACTGCCCCTTAGTATATGTGAACAGTTCTGGGTGAGACTGGTGGGGACTAGTGTGACTGTAGAGGCAGAATAACCTCAGGGTGATTCGATTCCCTTTTAATTTGAAGTTCCAGGATTAAGGATCATTTGTAGTATAATGTAACAGTATGGGCAAATATAGCTTCACTTAATGTCCCTTTGATATTTAGGAGAGAGAATGCTTTTATGCAAAAGCAATCACTTTATGAATCGCTTGACTGCTTTTCTCACTAAAATTGCATTCACATTTCCTCCCTTTACCACATCCATTGGAGGATTGCATGTAGTATTTTCGTTTCATTTATTTATTTTTATTATTTTTGAAACGGAATTTAAGGTAGTTTTAAAAGATAGATTCCAAGACAACTAGGTAGTACTGTTTTAAAATCAGGCTCTTAATTACAAATACTTAACAATTATGCAAGAAAACTACATGTTAAAATAAATTTGGAAAGATTAGATTGGAATTGCCTCAAATTCAATTAAGCCCCACTGCATGGACGTGCTGGGAATATGAAGACAATCACTGTAAATTTGTGCAAGCTGACATGTTGCATTACCTTGCTCTACTCTAACGTATGGTACTTTTTGTGTCCATATTGCAGACGGCAACTCCAAACTAACATGGCAGTCAGACTGTGTGATGTGGCTTCTCTGCTTAGAAGCGGTTCGTGGGCAGCAGAGCCTTGGACCGGGGTCTGTGGGATTTTTCTTAAATTCTGTAGGCTACTTTTTTTTAGCATGTTGCAGAAGTGCCGAGGCCATACCAAACACTTGAACCTTTAATTTGGCATACTAATCATTCATACGTACTATGGTATGGCCATCATTAAGTATTAAAAGCACATTGCAATTTTAACTGTGGTGGTATATATAGATCAGAATGGTGCTGTTATATGTAACTGAAATAATTGAAATTAGGATTTTAGTGCAGACTCAAAAGAGTGACAAGCCTTTTTTAAAAAACAAAAACAAAAGCAAAAGTTTTGGTATGGTCTGATTACTAAGTTACCGTAATTCTTTACATTCTGTTTACTATGTATTTTTTTGGTTACTACATTTTGAAGTTATTTACAATTCCTGATTCTAAACAAATTTTTGAAATTGTAAATCTGGCTGAAAATTATTTGCCCAGTAACTGTTGAAAGACTGTGCATTCTGTGAACAGTTGTGTTGAGCCTATCAATGGAGTATGCATTATTTGGAAAATATAGCACATTAGTATCATTTTATTCAGAGCAGATGGTCCTATAGCTGAAAGATGCTGTGATTTTTTTTTTTTTTTTTCAGTGCATACAGCCTACTGCAGCTGTTCACTTGAATGTTGGCTTAGAAGCTCATTCTTGCCACCTGAACATGGAAATAAATGTGCAATTAAGTGAGAGTGTTTGTTGTCCTTGCTATAACCTGCTAATGTCGGTCAATGAACATCTGTATTTCACATGGCATCCCAATGAGCTCTATACCAAACCTCACTTTTGGGGTCTTGTACTTTGTGTACATACCCTTACTTTTGAATGATGGTTTACTTTAATAGACCTTGGCCACTTTATCTCGTAGCACATTGTTTTTACAGTTGCTGAGCAGAGGTAGCCCTATGAGAGTTTTGTGTGAGAAGAGTGATTCACAACCAGCCCACAAACTGGAACAGTCAGACTTTTACCAGAAAATCTGAAGCCTCCCTTCTCATTTTCAAGCAATATGTCAATTATAATATCTTGAAATATTTTGACTTTTTTCATACAGAAGTCCAAAGACTTATTTATTATTCTTTAAGTATTCCCTGAGAATACTTACCCAAGAAAAGTAGTTTAAATCTTGGGGTGGTGGGGGGAGTTCATTTCTTTGGAAAAGAAATGAAGCTATTGAAAGGTTACAGGTTGATTATTTCCTAACTACTCTGGCTTGAGTCCATTTTTAACTTGATTATGCTGATTCTTGTCCCTCACCAGTTTGGATATGGTCAGTTGACCAGTCTGTCTGGTGCTGCTTTCCTTTGTAAACTTCCCTTGGCAATTGAGATTTTGTATCCATAGATGTATGCTTTTATTTTTTCTTAGGCAATTTGCTTTTTAAAAGACGTTTTTCCCATTCACCTATAACCAGCCCCTTTCCCCCTCTACTTTGCTTTTTTCTTTTATCAAATTCTTTGCCTTTCCTACATTAAAGCCTCCTAAAGCTAGCATGCCATCATTTTGAGTTGTCAGGTTTGAGAAGTTCTTTGGGGAGCTGAGAGTTATATTGGATGAGACAGAGTGTAACCTTTTCAACTGATGCTTTGAGTTTTGGATTCCCCCATAGTTGTGGCTGTCCAGAGTTGGAGAGTTACTGGAAAAAGCTTTTGGAGAGTGTGGGGGCTGTGGTTTGTAACTCTTTTGTTAAAAGCCCATCAAATTACTTTTAGGAAACTACATCCAAAATTGTATAATAAATCGTTTTTAGAGTAGTTGGAACTGTTTGAGGCAATTTTCCCCAACTCTGCTGTTCATCTTTTGTTTGGTTTATGGACACCTTACTACTTGTATTTCCAATAGCCTTGAGCTGCCCTGTTTGGAGAAGTTGTGTGTTTATATTGCTGCTTTCGTGAACTGGATATATATTTTTGGTCTTGTGTCCTTAAAATTAGAGTCAAGGCAAAATATGATCCTGAATTGTTTATGGATCCTGTTTTCATGTTATAGATATTTGTTGGTGGTCATCAGCTGCCAAATTGACAAAATGGCTAAATAGAGTCTACAATCGTAGACAGAATATTCATAGTTTCACTCCCAAGTTAACCTACCCTTTCACTTCTGAACATAGAACATCTATTTTTTTTTAATTTCTTAACAATGATAGTGGTACAAAACGTTAATCAAAAACATTTCAGTGTGTAACCAAAACAGTACATGTTGACAAATTTTTGTTTTTGAAAGTACTTTTGCTCCTTTGCTCCTTGATTTTGTTAATGGATGCCTGTCCGTCTTAGATAATTGACTCTTAGGAACTGAAGAATCTTCTTCAGAATTAATATATCACTTTTTGTTTGTTTGCTTGTTTGTTTTGGCAGCATGTTAAGCATTTTTATTTTCTAGAATGATTTTTAGTCAGGACACACTCTGTGCCCTTTGCTATTAAATCACTTCCTCTGTGGATACTACAGGTGAGTGAGGGTATATGACTACACTCAGGGTATGATTCTAGAAAATGTTTCCACATTTAAACTGTGCTTATGTGCATGTATGGAATATGTATATGGAAATATAATTGTTGCCTTAAGTTGAATAGCTTAATATGGAATAAAATTAGCGTGGGTGTTACACTTTTTGTTGAAGTTTTATTGTAATCTCAGCAGAATGACTTGTGTTTAGTGACAAGTGTTTAACTCTTGGGTGGAATCTCTAATAGGTTGTGAAATATGAATTCTGACATTTCTTATTTTCTCTGTTTTTAGCAGGTAATTGCTGCCATGGAAACACAACTGTCTAATGGGCCAACTTGCAATAACACAGCCAATGGTCCAACCACTGTAAACAACAACTGCTCCTCACCAGTTGACTCCGGGAACACAGAGGACAGCAAGACCAACCTAATAGTCAACTATCTTCCTCAGAACATGACACAGGAAGAACTAAAGAGTCTTTTTGGGAGCATTGGCGAGATAGAGTCCTGTAAGCTTGTAAGAGACAAAATAACAGGTATGCAATTTATGTAGATGGTTGACATTTAAAGGACCATGGGTCAGAATATGAAAAAAAATGCTTTTGGAGGCTGTATCTGATTATTTATTTTTTAGCTGTTGTTTAAAGACCTGACTTCACTCTTTACTGCAGTTTGGCCGTGCAGTCAGGCTGGTTTTGAATTCATGACAGTCCCATATTTGGTTACTGAATGCCGAGAATGCAAGTGTGAGCTACCATACCTAGATGTATTTTAACTGAAAACTGAATTTATTCTGAGATAATGGATGCTGCTTTAGGAAAAATGCGTGTGTAGCAGTGACTTTCAGTTTAACCTTTGTTTTGTCAGTACCCCTGAGCTTGTGTAAGTGAACATTTCAACAGTTCAACAGTTAGCTATAAAGAGAATATTTTGTTTTAGAAAGTGGGGTGGTGTACCTTACAATAAAATTCTCCCATTAAGTCACTTTGGTCCTTCTGCTTATAGAACATATGATACAGTACTGGCTAACATGTCTTCAGTTATAAATAATTACAATGATAGAATTAGAGAATAATGGGAGGTTGTGTTCTGTTTCTAAGAAAGAAAGAAGCTGTAGAATATGAGCATCCTTTTTACTGTAAAGATGGAGGAAAAGAGGGGAAATTGGGCCTAAATGATTCCCCATTTGCTGAATTTCAGTAATAGGCAGTTAAAAAATAATTTTAGTATGCTGTTTTAAAAATGTGAGTAAGTTCTTATTTAAGCCCAAACTTATTTAAGGAACATGTTGTTGGAATAGGAGTTAATGGTTCCTACTGGAATTGTTTTAAAATACTAAAACCATATGACATTAAGTGTTGATAGACCCCATGGGTCTTTCATGTGAACTTCGGTGGTGCATACAATTACTTTACTTAGTTTATAAACAAGCAAATCAAAGTAAGCTTTGAATGACTAAAGTTTACTTAAAAGTGGTATGAAGGGTCCTGGCTTCACCCCGGTTACTTGAAGTTAAGAGTGGAGGTCCTACTAGGGATGGTTAGGACTCCATCTAGGTGAGACTTTGAGCAGCTCTGAAGTGAACCTCAGAGTCTCATTTTTCAAGATCTTTAACTGCCTGGAGCCGGCTGCTTGAGCCTCATTGTTTTGTTCCCTGAAGCTACAGCTGAAGACCTCAGACAGCTTATCTATTCATATCAGATTCAAAAGAAACCCATTGCCTCTAAGACATACTGATTAATCCTGTCTTTAGCTAATTGTGTTGCTTCTGTGTTCATTATCTTGTCAGGAGAATTCTTCAGTTGTTGAGTACTCAGACTCAAATGGATCAAATTTCCTTTAGTCGTGTGTGTGTGTGTGTGTGTGTGTGTGTGTGTGTGTGTGTGTGTGTGTAGAATGGTGATGGAACCAAACTCTTCATAGATCCTATAGGTGAGCTTCTATCACTGAGCTGTATTCCTGGCTATTTTCAGGAATACAAATATTTTCCTTTACAAACAGAGGACTGCCAGTGTATGAATTTAATAGAGACTTTTTTTTTTTTTTTTTAAATTGAGCAAGGTAGAAACCAATTCTGTCCTCTATATGGATTTTATCTTTAATAGTTTTAGTACAACAATTTTTTTGCATGTGTATTTTTTAGACTATTTGAAATAAGTGGTAAAGTGTGATAAATGGCATGCAGGCTAACATCAGTTCCTGTGATTTCTTGTTTAATTGCTCAGTAGTAACCCTACCAATATAGGAAGATGATGCTTGACTAGTATGTAAAAAAAAAAATCACAATTTTTTTTTATGAAAGTGGGAGTGGTAAGTGAAAATATTAAAAAGCTTATCCATCTTTCACATTAAACATTTGCCACAGAAAACATCTTAGGGAGGTTTCCACATCTTATCCAAGGGTAGATATCAGATGGCATTGTCTTTTTTTTTTTTTTTATAAACCCTTTACAAGGTTCAAGGTTATTATGAAGCATAATGGGGTAAATTTGAGTTCTCAGTCTTCATATCTATGGGCTCTTTGGCTTCAGTGTGATAAGTAGTGGTGATGGGAACATGTGTTACCTCAGACACACAGATGCTGAGATGGAATTGATTCTTGATGCCCCTTTGCATCACTATCCTTGCAGTTAGAGAGAGTTCGTGATTGTATAATTCCTATTGAAATCAGGAAAGCATATTACCTCAACAGGGGTACCCAAAACCAGTGCAAGCCCAAGCTAGATCAAATCCAGCACACACTCCTGCCTCTAATTGTGAAGTGATTTGCAGTTGTTAGCTGATGAGAAAATAAGGGTCAGTTTTCTCTTAGGAGTATAGCCCCTGAAAAGTTGACTGTACTCCACTGGAAGACCACACATTCAAGAATATTTTAGGCCACACATTCTGGTCTTGAAGGGTTTTGAAGAAAATTCTTGAATACAGGGTTGGATAAATAGAGAACTCAGGGGTCGATCTAGGAGTAGTTAGTGGGGTGAATATTAGGAAAACTCATTGTATGAAACTTGAAACTTTCCACTAATAAATCCTGAAGATTGGAGGTGGGTGAGGTGGCTCACTCCTTTAATTCGCACACTCATGAAGTAGAGGCAATCAACTCTCATGAGTTTAGACACTAGCCTAAGACACTAGACACTAGAGAACGTTTTAAGACAGCCTGGTCTACATAGAAGATCCTTGTCTCAAACTCCTTCCCCCAAATAATAATAAAAGCAGAAGACCCAAAATATTTTAGTGTGGGATAAAGTAAATATTTGCAGACAGGCATCATTCTTTACATTTGAATTCTTAATTTCTACTTGAGGTTTTTCTAAAATAGTCACTGGGAATATAAGGAAACTGGGAATATATATCCAGAAAGCCAGTAGCAAGTCCAGGAAATTCTACAGTGGGTGCCATAGTTACACTGTGTGTGTGTCATAGTCACACTGTGTGCTTTCCCCATTGATTTCCTTTGAGATAGTTTTCTGCTATGCAGTCCAGGCTGTTCTGAAACTGGCCATTATCTTAGTTCAGCTTTCCAAGAGCTGGGGATTAGAGGTATGTGGCACTCATAAAGACTTTCAAAGCTACAAAAGCCCTCAAAAATTATTTAAGCACTTACCAGTTTAGTCTGACGTTCTTGAGACTGTGGTTTGGTCAGAAACGATGATTGTGAGCATATGATGAGCATGATACTGGGAAGTGCATGAGCTAAGAAGCCTAGGAGTAGAACAGTGGCTAGGATTCTCATCTTCTCATTATTTGCCTGGGCATTTTCTCTTTGCCATTTCCTGGTGGTAAAGAACTTGCTTTGAATTTAACCACAGAACAAACTAATAAATAATTAGGTAGAATACAACTTTTACAGGGCTACCAATGGGCCATCTTATGGAGAGGGTGTTGTGTTTGGAAAGGGAATGGAAGAGTTTTGAGGTCAAGACTATAGGTTATACCACATAGATAAAAACACCCACGTTTCTCTCACAGTTGAATCAGTGGCTGTGTACTTGAGTGTTTTAGATCAGTGATTCTTACATCTGGCAACAAATTTGCCTAAGAAAAAATAGTTAGAACAAAACCAACCAACCAACAGCCCCAATGAGCCTTAGATTCTGGATGCTTTGGAAATTTGAAGCCAAAGACCTCCACAGCTGTTTGTAAAGCCTCAACAGTTGAATCATCAGAGTCTCTTGGACTGTGGATGCCCAGGCAGCTGTAAAGTTAGTACATTCTAGAAAGTACAAGGCATTAGGTCTCCTTCAGACTTCATGACTAGGAGCCTGTGCGTAACCTATGGAGTTTTCTTTAGTTCGTCAGGAAGACATCATGAGGGGCTCCTAGGTCTTCTACTTGTTTGTTATTGTAGTGGCGGAGTAAGGTGCTGAAACTGAGGTGCCTCATTCATGATTAGCTTAAGCTTAAAGGGTCCCTCCATGACCCCTGGTCTCTGATGAGTTCATTCTTAGCAACTAGGACTAGAGGTGTTATAATTCAGAATCTTGGGGTTCTGTCTTAACTGACCAACTGCCCCCATGGATATCCCTTATGTAATTTACTTTCCAAAACAGGATAGTGGTATCATAATAATCATGTTTCGTTTCTTGGAAAAGGAAGGGCTCCCAGGGTTACAGTTTGGGCCTTAGGTAATGGGGCTGCTTGTTTTATCTTGGTGTGGTGCTCCTCTTTTACTCATTATCATCCTATGAGGGCACCTTCTCTGCTGACTTTATTTGCATTCAGTTAGAAGTTTTCCAATAGACAAAAGGAAAGACCAGATGCAAAGCAAACAAACAACTTGAGGTACCCAGAGACTTTGCAGGTGTTGATCACCCTTGTTAGGTATAATTGAATGGTAACAGGCTATTTCCTCCCTTTAGGGGGCGGAGCCAAATTCTTAGCTTCCTGAGAACTCTAGAGCTGGTTTTTATTCTTGTTTACCACAACACTGTGATTTTCAGACATTTGATACCTTCCTTTTTAAATTAAATGTAATCTTAACTACTCAGGATCGAAATAGATAATGGTATTTTTTTATTATTCTAATACATATCTTCTAATTTAATAGCATTTGTTTGCTTTCAGTCATGGTGGACACAGGCTGTTTTGATGAATGTTAATTTGAAAATACAGTGCTGTCTGTCAGTTATTACTTGGAGTGGATATAGTGTCAAGTGATCAAGCATTCTGAGACAAGTAGTTAACAACAGCAGGGTGGCCTGGCATGTCGGTGGGCAGGAACTTCAAAAACACCCATTCTGAGCCTCTGTGTTGTTTCATCATTAGGTTAGTGGCAAGGATGCATGTGTTTTCAGGTCTGAAGCCCAGGATGAGCACTTTGTAGATACCTATCTAGCCTTAATAATTTAGATTTTAGAGCTAAATTAATGTAAAATAAAATTTGCATCAGATTTATGGAACTATAATGAAAATTTGAAACATCCCAAACCAGTAAACCATAGCGGCGAAACTTGTGGATTTTATCAGTATATTGTTAGACAATATTATTTTTCATGTACCTTTTTTTTTTCCCAAAGGTTATGGTTAATCAGCTCAAATTACGAGATCAACATTACAAAAATTTGTCACAAAGGTTTGGGGAAGGCTTTGGAATTTAACCCAGACTCATTTTTGTTGTGTTAATCAAACTGTGTGTGTGTGTGTGTGTGTGTGTGTGTGTGTGTGTGTGTGTGTGTGTTGAGGGGAGTATAGTATGTGCATGTGAGTGTGAATATGTATGAAGGTCAGAGCAGGACATCCACATTGTTGCCTCAAGATTGGGTCTCATTAAACTGCAAGCTTGTTCATCAGCCTTGGTGGCCTAAACAGGGAGCTCTCAGGATCTGCCTCTCTATTGCTTAAAGTGGTTTGGCTATGCCAGGCATTTAACATGGATTCTAGAGAATTTGAACTCAAATCTAAACTTCAAGTACTCTTGCTCACTGAAACATCTTTCCAGCCCTACAGTAGGTAGTTTTAAAATACTGTTTTCAAACTCATGTGTATATGTATGCCTACATGAATTTATATGCAACCATTGGCATATAGGAACTTGCAAAAGCCAAAGGACATTGGACTCCCTGGGGCTGGAGTTGTAGGCTGTTATGAGTCACCTGATGTGGGTTCTAAGAACTGAATCTCTGGGTCCTTTGCAAGAGCAGTAAGCACTGTTAACTGCTGAGCCATCTCTTCATTCCCTAAAGTGGGTATTTTTATCTAACAGTTTTTGGTGTCAGTGTTGATTAATGCCAATACAAAATTACTGAAATATGTACATATCTATGTGTACATATTTAAGAAGTTTACCAGTACTTTACCCCTTTTAGAGAGGAAAATCTTCTAATCTGTTAGGTTTACTGTATGAATACAGGAAATTAATGAAATTCAAAGTAGTAGTTAAATAAGGGAGTGAACACAATTTTGGAGGTGGGGGGGTGTTCAAGACAGGGTTTCTCTGTATAGCCCTGGCTGTCCTGAAACTCACTCTGTAGACCAGGCTGGCCTCGAACTCATAAATCTGCCTGCCTCTGCCTCCCAAGTGCTGGGGTTAAAGGCATGTGCCACCACTGACCAGCTGAACAGAATTTTTTTAAAAGGAAAAGGATGGTAAATTATTAGGACAGGTTCTAGGAAATCTATACAGAAACAAAAACAGAACAAGGGTTGTTTTAGCAAGGCATGTTTGTGTTAACTTGTCTCAGGTCTGTCATCTGTAATGACGGAGGTCATTCCTTTAGTTGATGTGGGATGAGGAACACACAGACCCTGAAGGGAATCTATGCCTTGCTTTGGGGGTCCAACAGGAGCTGGGCAGAGATCCATTCTTGCTTTTGTTGATTCTTGTCCATCTTTGTAGCTTAAATAGTGCCTTTGTAAGAGCAGACTATATTAGGGTGATATTACTGGATTTTCTGTTCAGATATGAAGCTGAATTATCTACTGTATTAGTTACTTTTCTATTAGTAAGATAAAAAATACTATGACCAAAAGCAACTTACAGAAGGAAGACTTTATTTTTGCTGATAGTTCCAGAAGGAGAGGCCATAATAGCTGAGAAGGGCGATATTGCCACAGGTAGGTGGAAAGGGAAGCTGGCTGATCACCTCTCACCTGAAAGCTGGAAGCAGAGAACCAACTGGAAGTGGGATGCGTTTATTCATATTCAAAGTATGCAAAGCTCCACATGCTAACATTTGGTAACCTCCCCAGTGCCATCAGCTGGGGACTAAGTGTTGAAATACATGAGTTTGTAAGGGACATTCTCATCTAAAGCATACCTCCCCCTCATCTCTAGTCAAGAATCAGCTTGACTTTGATGTTTTCACTCATTCATTACCTTATTGACTTGACTATCATAGCACTACAATTTATTTTTCTTAGACCTTGTCAAAAATGTGAATTTACCGGGACATTTCAAAAACCTCACTGGAACATTTTCCTTGAATACTCCTGAACGGAGTGCTTGGTCACTGAGGTTACACGTATGCTTCAGAACTTGTCAGCTTCATTTTCTGCTAATTGACTTTCACCTGAGCATGCTGCTGCTGCCACATTCTGTTGTGGAAACCCTCCTGTGAAAAGGTCAACTTGAACAAATACTTCCTGGCATTTTATTTGTGAATGTCATTTGACTTGTTAGTTCTGTATACAGAGACTTAATTTTTTTTTCTTCTTACCTTTTCTTCTCTGAAGTTTTAGAATGTTAAATTTTGACAGTGTTAGGGCCCCTCTTTATTGGACATAAACAATGCACACATTTTTTCTTTTATTAAGCTTTGAGACAAGGTCTATTAGCCCATACTTGTTTTCAACTCATTGTGTAGCCAAGGCTAGCCTCAACTAATTCTCCTGCTTCTAGCTTTTGAGTCTTGGGGTTACAAATGCACACCACCACACCCAGCTTTGTGATTGAGGGCTTTAAGAATTAGAATAGCATTGGTGGCCTTTACAAGTATTGTGATGAAACTGATTCCCAGTTAAAAAAGATATATTGGGCTTGTAGCTGCACAGTGATCTCGTAGGCAGAGTACCACCTACACGTCTGTCTCATTTGAGGGGCGACCATAACTATAATTTCAAATAAATATTTCTGTTTTGTACTTTATAATCCTCCAAGGAAAGATTTTGCAAGGTGGGTTTAAGCTGTGGTCTTTATTCTCATGTTAAATGGGTACAATGTAGATTGACCAGAACCTTCTAAACACTGGAGTTAAGCACTAGTTTTGAAAGTTGTACTCCATTTTCACAGGCTAGGGCGATGGTTTAACTGGTGAGAAGAGAGCATGAGTGAGCAAACATGTGGACCTACTATCAGTCAAACTCCTCAGTGCTTATGTGAGAAGACTGAGTGTGGCTGTGGACACCTGTAACCAGTGTGGTAGTGTGGTAGTGTGGTATGTGAGACACTTCAGGGTCTTGAGGAGTCACTGGCCACTCAGCCTACCTAAAAGGCAGCAATCTCCAAGTTCAGGGAAAGACCTTCTTCTCAAGGGATTCAGGGAGAATATGGTGTAGAGGACACCACATATCTCCTGGCTTCTATGCGTGCTTTGGGCACCCAGACACACATGTGCATACATGAGTGCACACACTCACTACTACATTTTTTATACTTGGGTTAAAGTCCATCATGGTCATTTGGCTTGTTTTTTAACCTTATTGGAATTGTTGACTCCAAACTTCATTTTGGTTTTGGAAAAATATCTCCTTTACCTATAATTGCATGGTCTGGGAAGAATACAAAGCTGATTTTACAGCCTATACATGAACTAGGAGATTAGACAAAGAAGGAATAGGAAGTTAAAGGAGCCTAGGAAGGTCATTGATGCTATTACGCCAGCCTCGGTGAGCTAGAGATCTGCTGTATAGGAAGTGTTCTATGTGGTATTGTATATACATTTGTGTGTGTGTGTGTGTGTGTGTGTGTGTGTGTGTGTGTGTGTTAGAGTGATGGTCTGACTTAAAGCATGAGTGGGATATTACTGACCTAGAAAGAGCACGTTGTTACATTAGCTGTAAGGTGTTAGTGTTGATTTGTAAAATGTTAAGAGTGACTCCCTTGCACTTTTATAGATGCCCTGTTCCTTCAGCTGACTGTCCCTTAAATGTAAATCACAAGTACACATGCTAACCTTCTGATTTCATCAACTAAGGCATTCAGATAGAGAAGTACAGAGAACAGGGGCTTGGATGTAAGGAAGCCCAGCATTTCTGCAGTGTTAGCAGATCATAGGACTTAGAAGAAGAAGAAAAAAAATGCTGTCACTTTGTTTTCTTTTCTGTTGAAACATTCATTGAAAACATTTAAAGCACTGCTTCCTTCCCTCACACAGATTTCTACAGACTTCGGTTTGTGTGGGGATGTGGGGCGATTTCCGCGAGGGCATGGTTAACTTAGCAGATGCAGTTTTACATCTTGTTTTCCTTTTTTGTTAAGTCCTTATGCATATTGTGAATTAGAGTTTATTTTTAGTTCTTAATGAGTCCTCTCATCATTGTACTTTTTGTTGCAATTCTGTTTTCAACATAGTGCTTTGATTCTGAAGGGAGAGAGCGTGTATGACTTACCAATTTTATATTTACGCCATCCTCTGCTCAATTAAAATGTTACGTTTCGCTGTGTAGGATGACAGACTTATTACCTTGCCCATGATCTCTCATAGCCTGTTTGACCTTGGACTCTACCTTTAGGAAGTCAAATCTCCCTTTTAAGAAAAACTTTAAGGGAGGTACAGATGCAGGTAAACATAAACTAGAAATACCGTTCAGTCTTCAAGGTCACTAGAAGGTTTACTTCCTCTCATGTTGATGTTTTAATGTCCAAATAAGAAAGACCTGGTCATTAACATTGGGGTCTACGATCTACTGACCTTGGGACTCATATGAGAGCTTTTCATCACACAGCTGGAATGGACGATAGTTGCTCTTAGTCTGCTTTATATTTTTTCTTTGATTAATTAATTAAGTTTACATCTGGATTGCAGCCCCTACTCCTTCTCGAAGTCCCAACCCCTCACACAGTCCCTCTCTCCATTCTCCCTCCTCTTCTCTAATGAGAAAGGTGTGGGCTGGGTACAAGTCCACCTTAGCACATCAGGTTACTACTAGGTAACTTGAGGTAGTACTAGGCACATCCTCTTCCACTGAGACCACCATACAAAGCAGACCAGTTAGGGGAACAAGATCCACAGGCAGGCAAGAGAGTCAGGGACATTCCCCGAGTCAGTTGACCAAGCTCCAAGTATGCTAAATATGTGCATGTATGCTTGTTGGTTGGTGGTTCAATCTCTGGGAGCTTCCAAGGATCCAGGTTAGTTGACTCTGTTGGTCTTATATGGAGTCCCTATACCTTCCAGGTCTCTCAATCCTTCCCCCAAATACTTCCATAAGTCTCCCTGAGGTCCATTTAATGTTTGACTGTGGGTCTGTGCGTCTGGTCGGATGCTGGTTGGAGCCTCTCAGAGGATAGTTTTGATAGGTTCCTGTCTACAGTATAACAGAATATCATTAATAGTATCAGGGATTGGTTCTTGGCCTGTGGGATAGTTCTTAAGTTTGCTCAGTCATAGGCTGGCCATTTTCTCCATCTCTGCTCCATCTTTGTCCCTGCACTTTTTTGGGTTGAAGGTTTTGTATGTGGGTTGGTGTCCTTATGCCTCTACTTAAGAGTTCTGTCTGGCTACAGGAGGTGGCCACTTCAGTCTCCATATCCCCCACTGCCAGGAGTCTCAGCTAGAGTCACCCTCATAGACTCCCTGAGGCCTCACTCATATACCAGGGATCTTCCACATCCTAGTGATGTCCCCCATCCCACCCCTATCTCTTCACTCTCTTCCTGGCTCTCCCTATATCTCATACCCCAACCCCCTCTCTATCTCCTCTTCCACCCAGATTCCTCCTTCCATCCACCTCCAGTGACTGTTTTCCCTTCTGAGTGATTAGTCAGCTTTAAAAGGATCCAAACAGTCTGAATACGGTGTCAAGCCAGGTGAACACCTCTTCCTAATAATCTCCTAATAACATCACAGGTTTTTTTCCCCTGGAGTTCTGACTTTGAGCACTGAGGCAGCCCTCCTCAAGGACAGTTCAAGATCCTTTTGCTCTGTTGATTCATATAGCACTCACCTCAAACACAGAGAATTGCTATTTAACTTGTTAAAACCTCAATGTTTCAGACCATTGTTTTAAACCTTTAAAAACCTTTACTGATGTTTCTAGGCTATTAGTGGAGGGATATGTTCATAGGTGTTAGAAAAGATGTAAATTCAGAATTCTAAATATTGATTTGTTATATATACACACATTTTCTTTTATAAAGTATTAGAAGCCAAAAGCTTTGACAGAAAGCCAAGGTGACATTTAGTAACCCCTACTTTCAGGTTCTAGAACATCTAAATCTAGACCTGGTGTTAAAAATTGATACAGACTAGAGCTAGAGGGATAGCTGAACAGTTAAGAACACTAGCTGTTCTTCAAGAGGACCTTGGTTAGATTCCTGGTACCTACATGGTATATTACAACTGTCTATTACCCCAGTTCCAGAAGAACTGACATGCTCTTCTGGACTCCAGCACTAGGCAAGTTCATAATACACAGGCAAAATATCTGTACACACAAAATGAAAATCAATCTTTAGAAAATAGATTTCAGAGTCATCTGTTGTTAGCTTCCTTCATGCAGTTGAGATTTTAATCCTCAGAGTTTTGAAAATACTCTATCTGGACCTAGTCTTCAGTACAAGGGAGCCGTATGTTCTTTCCTGGCTTTGAGCCAGATGGCTGTTTTTCCAAAACAAACAAACAGACAGACAGACAACCAACCAACCAACCAAAGGCCTTCCTTCATTTGTTGAGGGATAACGAGGTATCAGATTTCTCCAATAGGAGCTGACAAATAAGAGTGAGAATTTCCTTCTGTAGTTTGGTTTTCCCATTTATTAACCCCCTTTTCCAAGTACCCTTCCATCCACCCTTCAAGAAATTTGTCTTAAACCCTCAGAGCCATTCCCCCTGACCCCCAGATACCAGGGACGATTCTTTAGGATTCAGTATCTTCTTGAAGCTGCCTTGAGGGGTAGATGCTGATACATGTGACATTAGAAACAAGTGGTCAGTAGCTGTTTTGCAACATGTTAGCTTGTGTCACCATGTAGAGCAGTATTCCCTTTAAATCTTGGGCCTACAAGATGAACTCTGCCTTCCTGCTCAACATCAGCTGCATGCTTGCTGCTGCTGGAACATGTGACTGGGGACATCATTCTCAGTGACTGACTCTTCTTGTTTTTAGGAGTTGGCTACTGAAAGCTGAAAAGCAATTGCATGTGTTGGGGCTTAACAGAAAGCACCCTCTCCTAATTTTATGAATTTAAAATAATAAAAATGTAATATTTCTTATGGTTAAAGTCTTAAATTTTTATATTAACTCCACCTCACACTCCTCAATGTGGAGGATTGAAACCAGGGCTTGCAGATGTTAAACTTGAGTGAAGAGGAAAATGTCCTGTTGCCGAAGCTGTTATGTCTTATTTGGTCACAGTGGTGCTGCTGCTATTCAGCCCGTGTGAGAACTTTGAATATGTTTGGGAGCAGGTGCACTGTTGCATTCTTGATTCATAGAGTGATACTTGTGTGTTGAAGAAAGAGGAGAGAAGGAAGGTCATGGTTTGGGGTAAGGTAGAGAGCAGAGAACTGGTCTTAGGAGGAGGGGTATACAGAATGGTCCAGACTTCTTTTGTTGTTCTGAGCAGCAGTCTAGTGTGGTTTGCCAATGACTTGATGAGTGTATCTCCTGGTAGAGGGGATTTTGTTGTAGTCTCTTACGTAACAGCAAGAGGACTATCTCCTTTTGGTTTGATGGAAAGATTTGCAAGGAACTTTGTGAGTTTATGGAAAGTTGACTCGTTTTCTTATCTTTGGACCATTCTGCATGTGACTTCTCATTCTGTGTATAGTGTGGTGGGAGGAAAGGCAGATGGGCATTTCCTCCTGGAGACTGCTACAGAAAGCAAGGCCAGGAAAAGGACTAAGAGTCACTCAGGCAGTTTGCGGCAGGATCCAGGTTCTCTTTCTGACTTTGTTTTTTAAAGACACAGTCCCACTCTGTCATAGGCCTGAAGCTTAGTCTTCCAGCAGTTCTCCCTCAGAATGCTGGGATTAGAGGCAAGAGCTACCAGAGCTAGCTGATGTGGGCATTTGAAGAGGCAGTGGAAGGAGGAGATTGAGGCAGAGACATTTGTTTGGTTTGACATCTCATTAACCCTGGAGGCTCATCTTCCTTCCAATCACCTCTGTATCTATTTCGGTAAGTTCCTTTTTGCTAATTAGCCAGAGTAGATTTGTATTTCTCTTGATTTGTGCTGTAATGATTTGTACATGTGTAATGCATGTGTTTAATGCTTTCTGTCAGAGTTTACTTTTGAATAAACCTCAAAGGAAGTCTATTTATTTCCTCTTCTTAAGTTGAGAGTACCATTTGTGCTGTATATAGCCTATGTGTGTGTGCGCACACACACACACACACACACACTCACGTGTTTAACCTCATGTGACTCTGAGGTTCTGAACCATCTTATATTTGCTTCAGATTGCCAGCATTATAAGAAACAAATCCAGATAGTACGATGTCAAAGCAGAGGAGGCACAGTGCAGAGGCCCTTCCTCTCAGGTTACCTCATGGACTGCCTCTGTCCTCACTTGCCTGTGTGTCCTCCTCATGCTTCTCATCCTTGAATATGAGCAAAAAATAACTGTAGGAATGTGACAGAGTGGTGTCCTTGAACCTGCAGGCCACTTAGGGTGTGCACTGTTTTTTTTAGCTCAGAGGTTAGCAAAGTTTTACAATTTCTGTTGCTTATAGCAACTGTTTACCTATCTGGTAGTCAAACCAGACTCACCTGTGGATTACCTTTTTTCCTCTTACCTATTTGCTCATTTTTAATTAATGCTACTTTGTGGCCAGGTACATAAGGAAATGTGTGTACACTCAGGCATTAAATACACACACAGACACACACACACGTGCATGCAGTGATCTTACTATATGATACAATACCTAGAACCTACAAGTAAGAGAGACTACAATTCTAGTCTTCCTGTCTTCTTGGAACTGGTATAATTTATTCCTGTGCTTGTCTCCAGTTGTGCCTGTTTCTCTGCAGATGATATAATTCATCTTCTTCAACTCAGTCTGCCATAGTTGTCTCCTTCATTTAGTCAGTCCTGAGTTCTCTTGGAGGAGACCTTATGTCTTATTTTATTTGCAGTGTATTTACTCCTCCTAAGTCCCTGCTGCAGAATCATAAGTGTAATTATTTAAAAATAAATTCATTCAGTGTTACGCTGTTACGTTGCAATTTGTATAAGCTTAAAGGAATCAGATATCTGTTCTGGTGAGGTGGAACCATAGGAAGCCTGGCCAAGACTACACCAAACTTTGGGAGATGGTGAAGAGAATCTTGCAGAAACCCTTAATTAGGTGATAAATTCTTTATTTGAAAAAAAAAAAAAAAAAAAAAACCAACAAAATTTCTTTGAGAATTGAAAAAAAAAAAAATCTGTCTTAGCTCCATAGTCACCTAATGATTAGGGTTCTTAGCTGTTTGTTTTTGAAAAACTTATTTTTCAGTTTTTTTTATTCTTTTTTCCTGGTGATTTCAGTTTTTGAGGCTAGCCTTGAATTTGCCATATAGCCAAGAAAGAACTTTTTTTTAAAAGGACTTAATTCTTAAATTATGTCTGCATGTGTCTGCATGTGTCTGCATGTGTCTGCATGTTGACATGGGCTTGTGAGCCACAGGAGGAGTTTGGATCCTGTTCACTAGTTGGGAGCACCTGACCAGTGCACTCTGTTAACAGCTGAGCTGTCCTCTTCAGCCTGCTCCCCTTTTCTTTTCTTCATACTAGATCATGGTGCCAGGACAAGTTAGTTTTGATAGGTATAGTGTGGTCAAGAATTTTAGGGTAACAGTCAAGATTGAAAAGTGATTGTGTTCTTCCTAAGATTCCACATTCAACTTAGGGCAAATGTTGGATAAATTTTGATGGCCAAGATTACCTTTAGTTATTCTGTTGAGCCCAAATTCTGAAGAATGGCCAAGAAAGTGAAGAAATTCTGGGTTAATTTCCATGTTGTAATGACTGGAAGAGATAACATTCAAGTTGCTAAGTATTGTGGAATAGTTAAATAGTTGAATTTAAGTTCAATTTGTTATATTTTGGAGAGTTGAGATACCTCTTTCTTCCCAAGAATGATGTTGCTGGGCATGGCGGCTCCCACCCATGATCTCAGTGCAAAAGCAGAGGTGGGATGATTTTGAATTCAAGGCCAGCCTTGGCTATATAGTGAGACATTGTCTCAAAATAATAGATAAAACATTAATGGCTATTTAAACAATGTTTATTTTAAACTCAGCTAATTTCAAAGGTATCTGAAAATTTTTATATATGAATAAGTCACAACTGTGGATGTTTTTAGCATGGTACAAGTATTTGAGTGCTTTTATTGAATGTAATTTGAATGTGGATGTAGATAAAGAACCTTAATAATCGTATAAGTGGGTTTTTGTGTTCATATCCTTTGTGTGTGTGTGTGTGTGTGTGTGTGTGTGTGTGTGTGTGTGTTTTAATTTGCTGGGAAATTCTAGTTTGAGAAAAATGTAGTAGTCTGAATGTAAATACTTCATATTTTGCACTGATTTGAAAATAGGGCTCAAGTAATCAGAGATCTGGCAGCATCACAAAATTATTCCATTGCTCTTAAATAAAAGAGACCATTTTACAGTCTTTCCTGCTCTTTATAAATAGCAGGTAAGACTTTGTCAGTAACAAAACCAGAAAGTTGCTGGATACCAAATGCAGTTGAGTCAGGAAAGAGCAGAAAGGTTGGCATTGAGTGAACACTTTATTTGTTTGAGTTTGCTTATAATTGGACACACAATGCACTGTGTAGTGTTCTTCCCCTGTAGGAAGTTGTTTAACAAGCCTCACTCTAGCACATAGGGCTAAACGTAGTTTTGGGAAATAATTTGACAAGGATAAAGCAGATGTGGACATTGTGAATACAAGCATTAGAGAACACCCTTGGCTTAGCTTTTGTTTTTTATTTATTTATTTTTACGCAGAGTTGCTATATGATGTCATCCAAATAGTGGGACATAGAAGTTATATCGCTTATCAGATCAAGTCAATATATTTTCATCTGATTTCATAAACACGTAACACATAGAACATATAAACCACACAATTTCCCTAGTGTCAGGTAAACAGAAGCACTATATTTCACATTCTAAGATGACTTAAAATTTAGGTGATCATAAATAAGCCCCTTCTTAACTTCTATCCCGTTATAGATGATAGCATGGTAGTAAGAAAGATTAGTTCTGTATTCAGAATTTTCTTGTTTCACAGGGAATATATAACTCAAATTACCATCAGTAGTTGAGAATACGACATCTCTGGCATGAGATTAAATATTTCACTGTCACCATAGGAGTACAAAGCAAGCTTCTGCCTCTGCAGTTTAGTCAGTGATTTTCTGTAATACCAGTGCAGACAGAGCCACACTATTTCGTCATCTAGTGAATCATTTTTCTCTGCATATTAGGTTCTTTATTACAGTATCTGTGTGGAGTTTAGACTTGGAGGTTTACAATATTCCCCTCTTTCCAACTTTGAAATGAGGTGATTGTAGGGAAATGTGCATGTGTGCTATGAATGTAACAATCATCATAGGAACTGCACCACTTTTTATTTCTCTTCAGAAGCCATCTGTTAATCGATGGGCTTACAGCCATGTGGTCTGAGTGGTTTGCTTTAACATACGCTACCCCTTAGCAAAACCAAAATGTGTATTTATTTCCATCAGGGTATTTCACTGAACTCGTTCATGGTTTTCATCTGACCCACAGCCTTTTCCACTTTTGTGAGTACTGCCAGCTTCCTTGTCAGTTGGGATCCACTGGGGTTGTTCCCCTCTACTGCTTCAGAAACAGCTTTCTTGAGGTCCCAGAGGCTGTGTGTGCAGTATTTAAGTAGGTTTCCTTGTACTGAGTGTTTATGCTCCAACCTGCCCAAACACAATGCTTCTATTGGGGGAATTTCTCCTAGATATAAAATTCATTGGTTTTGAGTGATTATTTTAAATTTAAAGGAAAGAAAAATATGTTTCTTAAAATGTTAACTGTGTTTGTTCATCAGATATAAACTAAGCAAAATGTTGTACACAGGAAGGAAAATCCTATTATTTATGCCTAGATCTTTGTGCTGAGTGAGGACAGTGACAGTTCTTGGGATACTTAGTTCTTTATCTTTGCTAAAAATATCACTAATTGAATTCTGCTCTTTTTGAAAGAGAAGGAACTAAAGTGGGCACTTACTCCAGGTAGAGCTTGGCACATGTCACATTGTAGAGGTCACTTTAAGGGAAAATGAGGCTTTTGCTTCATAGCAGAATTTTTTTTCACTATATGATATTACCCATTATTTTTTCTGTAATGACTCTGTCTCTTCTCTAACCTTTCTTATCATGGTATCACCTCATTATTTATGATGAACTTAGACCTGGGTTAAGTGTAATTTCATGTATGCAATATCAAAATAATGTCTTATGATAAATTTCTTCCCACTTTCTGTCCACTTATTAGAATAGCATCTTATCTGGCTGTGGGGAACATTCACATCTATGTACTTTTACTTTTATATATAAAGGAGACTTACAGACTCTGCCCAGGGGAGCCATCTTTGGCTTTACATTTTAGAAATGTGCTCTCGATCTCTGTGGGATATGTGATG
Source organism: Arvicanthis niloticus (assembly GCF_011762505.2). Lineage (NCBI taxonomy): Eukaryota > Metazoa > Chordata > Mammalia > Rodentia > Muridae > Arvicanthis > Arvicanthis niloticus. The sequence continues at coordinate 59,068,668 of NC_047662.1, forward strand.
AGAATAGTTGGACAGCTAGGATGCTGTGCTAGTCTCTACTCACTTACAGGCCAGCAGGTCCCTTGTTCTTTTTCAGATGTGAGATGTTATCATGCAAGGAGGTACAGATCTGGGAAAGACTTGGCTTCCTACTTAGCCCCAATTTGAGTGGGCTGCTGCAGGACTGAGTCCAGATGTTGAATGTTGGGTGAAAGGAAGACTTGGTTTATCCGTGAGTGAGAGGTCCTTATGTGTGCTGGGAAGCTCCTGGAGACTTGTGCAAGGGTTTTAAGTGATTAATCTTGTATCAGCATTCCCCTTGCAACCACTGCAGACTGACTATTCTTAGGTCTCTTTCCTCACGGTTCCTCAGGGAGTGGGTCAGTCTGTGTGTCCTGCATGCTAACCTTCTGTAGGCCCAGCCTTAATTCTCAGGGAGAGGTAGTTCTCTTGTCTCTGCAGATGTAATGTCTCCTGAATTGTTGTCCAGATCAAATACAAATTCCTCATCTGCCTATCTTCCTCCATGTGCTTTTTTTCTTTTCCTTTCATTTCTTTGTCCAAAAAAAAAAAAAAAAAAACAAAACAAAAAACAAAACGAAAACCCTGAATTTTATCTGTCACTAGACTTCAGTTTTTTCAGGTTAGTCACTGGTTAATTAAAACTTGAGTGACCAGCCATGCATGTTCCCAGTTCATTACTGGGACTAGCTTCTCTTTTATTTATGGTGAAACTTTACAATTTTAAGCATGTTAGGGCAGAGACTGCACGGTATTGATCCCACCTTCTTTTCTATAGCTAGGAAAGCATACTCAGAGTATGAAAGCATTTTAAGCAATCTGCTGAGGGGAGAAGTATCTTGTGTGGGAGACAGTTTTGGCAGTAACAAGCATGTTTGGCTTTAGTCATAAGAATTGCTTTCTGAGCTTCTGGAAGAGGAGTATGTAAATCAAGCTTCATTTAAGATGAATCTTGTTATAATGCAGATACCTCTCATCTATCTGCTTTATAATGATGGATTTGTTTTGAGGGCTTAAGTGGTTTCTGCACCTGCAGGATGCTATTCCTTTTCTTTCTGTGTTTCTCCCCCCCCCCTTCCTTTTATATGTGGTCTTTTGGGTGGATCAAGAAAGAACTGTAAAGTTTCAGTCAGTTGATTCAAATGCAGGTGTATTTGAAGATAAGTTTTCTGGTTGGACAGCTGTGATATTTGGATGCACAGGACCGTGCTTGGATACCCAAGCTCCACTGAAGGCAGTGAATTTGGAAAAGTTAAGTTTGGGAAAGCCAGCCTTGGATATTTGAAATTAAATTTTGGCTTACTAGCTACCCGTGTGCCCTTGAGCAAGTTAATTATCATCTCTGAACCTCCACACATATCTTTAAAATGTTTATAAATGTGTATACATAGAATTAAATATGCCAAATCTATGTAAAATATGTTGCTCCATAGCAGTATTAGGCAGTATAGTATTCTTTGCTTCCAGGCAGGTAGGTAGATATATTTATGGGCTATTGGGAATGGATTCTGCCCTTCAAACTTACAGGCCTTTTCACAGTGGAAAATGTAGGATGTTGAAGCGTTTGAATAAGAAGACATTCTTTAAAAGTATGTATTCAAGAAAAAAATTTATCTACAGAAGAATCTTTTATCATATAGACCTGGTACAGTTTGCATAATCTAATGTTCCTTCCACAGTTTGTATAATCAAATGCTTCTCTCTGAAATTTCGGACAAAACAGCCTTCCTAGTAAATTGCAAGGCCTGACATAATGTCAAAAAGGCTACTCAACTAATTATAGTGCTTAGGGGCTTAACATTTTTTTGTGTGGTATCTAAATAAAAATGCTGTCTTGCAGAGAGTAAAAGCCACATTAAGAAAGCTGCATTGCTTCTTGGTAGACTGCTCACTGGTTTCTTTGTGTGAGTGTGTGCATGCACCCATGTGAAGATTGACACCAGCTGGTAGTGCAAGCAACAGCAGATGCCCTTTTTACTACCACAGTTGTTAACTGGCTTCCTGCTTTGCCACAATACTATTTTGAGGAATAAGCTCCTGTGCCCTCATCTCAAATGATATTTACTGGAACAATTTCATTGCCTTTTAAGCTGGCACAAGACAAAGCAGAGACTATAAGTATCTGTGTGAATGGAGGTCCACATATGTTAATTAAATGAAGGAGAGACTATTGCAGACTCACACTTTTAACCAGAAGTAGATCTGGCAGTAGCTTAGAGTTGTTAATGTCCTAACTGAACTTCATTTTAGGGCCTGAGTTTTTGGCTTCCTACTACCTTTAGGCTTTTGCTCCCATCAGAATAGCAGCCTTACTATTTGAAGACAGAGCTGCTGATGGCTCTTTTTGAACAGCTATCTAAACTAGTAGGTGGCAAGTGCTGGCTTTTGCCTCCCCCGACTCCCAGTCCAGGTACTCCACCATCTTAGTCTCTTTCACTCTGGAGGACCTTCTTAAGATAGGAACAAGAGGAATCCATCTATTTTTCTCTCTTCAGATTAAGCTCAGTTTTCCCAATCAAGACATTCACAGTACCTGGTGCAGCACTTGAACATTTGGAGGATTTAATATGTTCTCTCTGTTCTCGATAACCCAAGATTGACTTGTGTGGGTGTTCTTAATGCTGTCTGCAAGGGTGATGTATTAAGAACCCACACTTTTGCCAACTTAAACAAGGTCACACTGCATTGCCAGCAAATTCATAATTACTGGGACTGGAACTGTAGGAAAATATAGAGCTTTACTAGTTGTATAATCAGGACAGATATGGCCATTAAAATTAACTTACAGAGAAAATGGCCTGGTGCAGAGGACATTAGCTGTTCCCCATAGAATTAGACTGTTTAGGTAATATTTACCAAATAATCACTACTTATAACTTTGATTTCAGCAGAAAAGTTACAATTTAAACTTTTTTTTTTTTTTTAAATCTCCATATATCTGAAGTTCCAAAACCCATTTAAAGTATTAGGTCCTTTGAGTCTCAGGCCAGTGTTATTCGCATTTGGACAGAATATGAGTTTTGGAGCCACCCATCTGTTTTGTGTTTGTGTGAACATCTAGGGTGAACTCTCTGTCCTGGTGCTAATCTTGGTAATGTCCTTTGGGAAGCCACTCAAAATGCTGCGCATGTTGAGAGCTGGCCTGGACTGTAGTAACAGGATCCTGCCAGCAGCTCCCTCTCCAGTTGATCTGATTCATTAGAGGGCAGCACGGAGCTGTTTGATATGACACAAGTTAGAGGGTATTTAAATGCAATAACTCATTGCATCTGGAGGAGATTTAGGCTGAGAGAGGACTGGCCATTTGGAAAGAAACTTGGCCAGGAAGGATCCCTTTCCTCTCTTCCCTTTACCCTGCTCTGTGGCACTCATGCCGTGAGATATTAAGAAAGCTGGGAAAGTCTGGGTTGTGCCGCTCTGGTGCCAGAGTCGCAGTGCACAGCCTGTCTGAACAGACACACATGATGGGTGCCCAGGAACAGAGAGTCCATCTGAAGAAAGACAGCACATTTGCAACTTTATTGTGCATGGGGCGGAGGGAGAGAGAAGGGCAGGACAATGAGAAAACTAGGACTTTATTTAAAAAAAAAAAATCCCCCTTAGAAATCAAAATTTCCAAATCTTGTTTTTTATTTTCCTACCCCTTCTAGTTAAGGTATTCAGTTCTACACAGGGCCTGTTGGGAGACTGCAAATATTTCCTCCTTTTTTTTTTTTTTTCCCTTCTCCAAATATTTCACTGTTAGACTTCAGGTTGCAAAGAGTCTTGCTTGACAGAAGACACCATCAGCAACCTGTTTCTGATAACTCTGGGATTTAAAAGAGATCCATGCTGCTTTTATTCTGTTATTTCATAAAACATTACTACTTCTCTAAATGAAATAAGAGATACACATCAATCAGTGTACTCACCTTTTATTGTTGATTCAACTACCAGGTTTTTACAGAATTCACTCTGCATTTTATTTGACTCGTTCATGAATAGTCTCGGCAGACTTAATTATATTAGTGAAAAAGCACTTTCAACAAAATTATATGCTGACATCCCATAATTCATACTTACAGATTTGTGAAACAGATTTATGTAAATCTATCAAATTACTCTATATAACATTATTTTTTAAATTGAGATTTCATTTTAATGGTATTTATAGAAAATTTTCATATGAGAAATTTTACATGAACTATTTTAAAAAATAGTTCACATGACTCGCTTATGAAGATAGAATACTGTAACATTTGAGCATCTCATTTCCATGTTCTGTGATCCATCTGGTACAAGACAGGGGCAGGGGAACATGTTCACAAGGGCAGCTTGATTCCCTCCTTGAACACAGATACTGCTCTTAGTACCTTCATCTGTGTGTGGATGGTTCATTCATTTGGTTACTGAACATTTACTTACTAAATAGTATGTGATAGGGTCTTTGTCAGAAACTGAGGTTCGCTTCTCTTACCTTTCTTAGTACCAAAATGGAATGATCTACCTATATTTAAATTAGTCCAGCATGCATCCAAATTGGCTAGTACATACATATAGTAAAATAAGGCATAATATTAGGCCTCCAGGAGAACTACTAGGGAGAACTCTTCATCACTAGTGATGGACACTGCACATGAGGAACCAGGCATGTGATGACAGGAAGTGCTTTCAGAGATAGTCTCAGAGGTTTGTGTGAGTAAGCCACTTCTGGAAGTATGCGCTAGCACTGGCACCCACTGTGCATAGTAGGGTAAATCTGTAAGACCAGCAGAGACAGAGCCCTGGTGGAAGAAAGCAGGAAGACAGTGGTGATCTTAGAAAACAGAGCACAGTCAGCTGTATGTTTTAAGAGGACCACCTATGTAACAGTAGTGGAAGATGGCTTTTAGCTTGGATTTCAGAGCCTAGAGAAGAAGGTGATTAATCAGAAAGAGCAGAGAAGCAAGAAACCAAGTAAAAAAAAATTAATAACAAAGGATGCCCAGCTGAGGAAGAGGCAAATTTAGCTGTGTAAGTAGACAGCATGCTGATAGGAAGTCATTTTAGTCACTGGTCCAAGACCCACATCCTACTGGTTTTGGATCAGACATTATCAGGATGAGGTCCACCCTGCTGTGTTTAAAGAGCATCAGCACCCCTTCCTCTGTTTCTCACTCTTACCCATTTGATGTTTCTCCTTATTCCTTAGTTCTTTGTCTCCTCAGATTGGAGGCTTGTGATGAAGGACACTGCCTAATCTTTGCATCCTCTGAGGCCTAGCAAAATGTAGGTTTCAATAGTGAATGAATGGATACTTAAGTTTAAGGAATACTTAAGTGTAACTTTCACTCACAAATTCTTGTTGAGAAGGGTCTCATTTAATATTGGTTGGATAAGATTACAATGTCAGGTTTTTAATCAAGAACTATGGCACTCTGTTGCCTTTAGTTTTACACCTAAGGGGTTAATTTGATATTTTGTACATTGGTAGTATTTTCAAATAGGAAAGAAAAAATACCATCCTAAATAAAGTGACCTTTGAATGAAACAGGTTCAGAAGATTGTGTATTTTTAATTAAAATATGCAATTAAGTTTTTAATTAAAGTATGCTGTTAAAAGCAATGTAGGTAGCTAGGGAGTGGCTGATGCCTTGAATTACACAGTTTGGGATAAATTGGCATTTACTGTGTTTCCCACAGTGTCACTGCAACACTAAGAGATTCTTTCCCTGTTTAGCTTTTCTTCCTCTGACCCCAACACTGTTTGCATGGTCCCCTGTTCCTGCCAGGGCCTGCTGGAGTGTTTCAGTTCTGTGCTTCCAGCCATTGACCATAGTTTGAGCAGCTTGTTCATAACTGTTCTTGTATCAGAGCACTTCTATCTCTTGTGGAGGGATTCTTTTCTGTGGCATGTATGTTCAGTTAAAAAGCATGCAAATAAAGAAGACATCTACAATTTGGCTGGAGTGTGGTGTTAGTCCAGAGAGCTCACTGTTCCTGTGAGAATGGCTGCATAACTGTCCATCCACATTGCTTCCCCAGTGAGATTCTAGAATCCTTGCAGTCCTGTTAGAGCCACCACTTGGATTAGTGGTTCCTAAACTCTGAGAGCCTGTGGACACAGGTAGCTTGGGAAGGTAGCTGGGAAGCACGTGATGCTAGTTCTGCTTTTAAGAAATGTTTTCCTCTTAAGTTTACTGGCTTTCATTTATAAATTATAATTGGAATTTAAATGTGGAGCTTTGTTTTTCCAAAAGTGACCTTTGATTTGGTGGTAATTAATGTATGCATTCTAAATTCAGAGTAACTTAGAATTTGGATGACACGGGGAAGGTGATTTGGTTCCCAAGCCTTCCCTGGTAGGTCCTGCTGGTAAGTGACTAGGAAACACAGGAATAGAAAGACTAGCGCCTGCTTGGCTCAGTAGTTTTTTCGGTAGGATTTCCTTCCTTGGTGTTTGGTTAGCTATTACTTTTTAAAAAATACAAACTGGTAACCAGAAATATTGTATAAATAAGATAATTTTTAATAAGCAGCCATCTACATAAAAATAAAGAGTAAACTGTTATTTGCCAGAACTCAAAGAAATAAGACAGTAGGCAACCAACAAATTAATTAATGTTCCACACATATGTATGAAGCCTGTCAGAAAATGTTGTGATGTTATACTTTGGGCAAGTTAAAGAAGGCCTCTACAGACAGCCTCAGTCCCACAGGCAGTGCCTGGCCTTGTTGCTTTGTCACTTGCCAGTGGTTCTTCAGCTAGTGGTGGGACTTCATGCCTACCACCCCTCTTCATCTGGGATTTGTCTGACTTGAGCTTACATGTACCTGCTGTCACAAATGTGAATTTGTATGAGTAGCTACCCTGCTGTGTTTGGAAAACACTTTCCTTGTAGTTATCTACTGCCTCCAGCTCTTACACTTTGTTCCCTTTCTTCCATAATGAACCCCGAGCCTTGGAAGAAAAGGGCTGTTACAAATGTCCGACTCAGGGCAGAGAATGCTGCACTCTCTTGTTCTCTGCACTTTCACCAATTGTGGACTTCTGTGTTACTCATGGACTGTTGAAAATAGAAGCTTCTCAAATAAAGATTGTCTCTTGTTATTTTAGTTTGCTATGATAGCAGTAGTCATAAGAATGTACCCTTAAGGAGCAGACAACCCTTACATTGTTTTACTATTAATAGGAAAATCCACTTACCTTGAACACATTCTAGTTGGCAGATGACAGTCTTCTCAATAAAGCCAGATCAGAAGCTTTATTTTTTTTTTTTAACAAGAGGTTCTCTGGAGGTAAATGCGTGTTTAAGTTTAATCATTAGTAAGAATTTTACTCATTGTTGTAGCTAGCCAGATTGATTGCATTGGGTGTCAGGTCATATTTAAAGAGTGGGCTCTCTAACAATGACCTTTATATATATACATTTTTAAAATAGCACCGCGTAAGTTCTAGTTTCATTTTGCAAACCTTCCATTGCCCATAGTAAGCTAGGAGTCAGGACTCCTGCTGACCTGTGGATCAAGTCAGCAGAAACAACTGGAACAATTTTCTCCATGTATAGCTTTGGGCTTAGAAGCATGACGGCCTAAGACCCACCTCAGGAAGCCCAAAATAGTAGATAATGTAACAGCAGAGAAAAAGAGCACCATGAATCTCTTAAAAATACATTTGTAAAACTGTGTCTTCCTTGGGGAGACATTTTACATCCTCAGGCCCCTTCATAGCTTCCAGATGTTCAATGTATCCTAAGACTCAGTTTTCTTGGGTCAGTGAAATGACTCATCAAGATAGTGTGGTTTCTGCCAAACCCAATGATCTGAGTTTAATTTCTGGAACATACATATAGTGGAAGAGGAAGACAGGTTCACTCCTGTAAGTGGTACACACACACACACACACACACACACACGCACACATACACCACACACACACACAGAGAGAGAGAGAGAGAGAGAGAGAGAGAGAGAGAGAGAGCGAGCTCTATAAAGAGCAAAACCACATTTCTCAGGATTATTGTGCCCTTATAACACTGAACTTTTGGAAAACAGTTTTCATGCTTCAAACCCTACTGATACATCAGGAATTTGGAGAGCCGGAGTCAGGTTTTCCAAGATTTCTAAGCGATTCTAGCATGTCGCCCAGGTTGAAACAGTTGCTGGTATAAAACCTGACTGTAGAAAAGAAAACTGTATTCTTCTGATGCAGTTACCATTTAATTTTATCATAGAGTAGTAGAGTGATAAAACTATTCAGTACAGGGTTGTTTGTCTCTTCCTTTCTTATCAGATTTTAATATCTTCCTGATATGACCATAAGTGAATGTTTAAACTCCTTACTGTGTAGTATGAGTGCTACTTTTCTGTATGAAATCTTTGACTTGTATGTCCACTTTCTCAGTCCTGAGTGTTGTCGGCATTGTTTCAGCACACTAGCTGTGTAGGAATTATCCTCATTTTCAAGGTGAGGGAGAGAGCAGTTGCTAGGGAAGTTTACATAAGGTCTTCAAGTCACACAGTTGGTAGGTAGTAGAGACAAGATGGAAACTCACATGCCGGACTCCAAATCCCATACTCTTTTCATCATAAGGTGGTTTTTTGCTTAGATTCTGTCTTCTGCCAACTTGAATCCTGCTCAATGACAGTAGAGTTGCATTCCATACATATATAGTAGACAAGTCAGAAATGCTTCTCAAATTGGTAAAAATATGAAGGCTTGAAGTTACAGTGGTTTGACATGTGACTTTTCTTTTAGATTTATTTAATGTGCATGAATGTTTTGCTTGCATCAAAGTATACACAAGTACATCTGGTACATGTCTAAATTTGTAGTTAAATGTATGTATTTGTGCCTCTCTCTTCTCATTCTTTGTTCTCTGAAATGCTGACCTTCTGATGTAGGACCTTGGACATGTTAAGCAAGCTCTCAACTACTGCCTGATTCCCCGAGTGCTTCTCACTGTTTTCTGTTGTATTTGATTACAGGAAACATAATTCGGAAAGAGGGAATATGTTAGCTCCTGTTTTCCCAAATTCTAATCATGGTCTCTAAAGCTTGTTCCCAACTTCTCAGGCTTGACCTTCTGTGTTTATCTTATCATTAGCAAGGAAGTCACACTTTGGAGTAACCAGAGTGGCAGCACTTGAGGGACCCATTAAGAACAAATTCCCCACTTTCCTATGACATTGCTATGTTCTATGACATAGAGAGCCAGGGTTTTAAGAAAGCATTTGTACTTTTCTAGGAAATGTTTGCTGTCTAATCATTTCTTTCATTTATGTCTCCTGTCTCTTCTCCAATGGAGAAATTTTGCTTCAGTTGAACCTTTGGTCTCTGGTGGGAGCCACGGGACATAGGCCTGTGTTGCAGTACTTATTTATCCATGGTACCTCCATGTTTTTTAACAGAGTACCACTGAGTGAGAGGTTAGATGGCTAGCTGATGAGCCACCACTGTGGCAACAAGCAAGATTGTCTGGGTGTGCAATTCCTTTTTTGTTTTGTTGTTTACCTTTTTACGTTTCTCACCATCATGTATGCTATCTGTGTGATCCTTTGCTTGTTTTGCTGTATTCCATTTTTAGGTCAGAATAATACCTAGAGAAAGTTTTATTTCATTTGTCCAAAGAAATGCCTTCCTAAAATTGTGCATGTGTGTGTTTGTATGCACATTCATGTAGTCATACATCACTTAATAACAGCTCATTCTGAGATGTGCTGTTAGTCTATTTTGTCATGTATGAACATTACAGGTGGTCTTTTATGCGAGATGAGATGAGTCAGATCAATTACCTGGTATAGATCTTGATCATATCAAAAGATGTATTTGAAGGGGCTGTATACAAAAACATGGCATATTTTTATAAAGCATACGTTTTTAAATGCATATAGTGAAATGCATAACAGAAAATATATTAACCAGTAATAGCCATCATCATCAATTATTTACTGTACAAAGTATATATAACTGCATTCTCATATGACCAGTTCGGAATATTTGTTTACATCAGTACTATCATAAGCGAATGACTATGAATTGTGCTATGAGGTCACCATAGTGATGATGTCACTAGGTAATAGGAATATTTCAGTTTAATTTGACTCTAATGGGAGCACCATTGTGTATGCAACATATCTTTGACCACCATTATATAGCACATTCCTATATACACAAATCATCTTTTCTACTCTACTGTCTGTAGTAACTGTATTTGCAAAGGGTAGTTAAATGTGTCAGTCCGAGTCGTAAAGCATTGACAGATTCTTGGTTGCTGTTTCCATCTTTTGTCTCCTAGGTGAGGAAAGTGAAGTTCATGGTTTCTCTGTTTCTTGTGGAGCTCAACAGAGAGGTGCATACAGTCTGGGGGGCTGCTGCCAGGTCCTGAATTAGGCATGCGGTGTGTGATGGGATGGCCTGGGCCTGTGTGGTTTCTTAAACAGCACTGCTTGCTGAGTTCTAACGATATTTAAATTTACAAATGACAGGAACCTGTGCTGAAAGCAGTCACCTCCAGTCAGTGGGTTTGAAACTAACATGCCTTTCCCCTTCCCTCCCCTTAGGGCAGAGCTTGGGTTACGGCTTTGTGAACTACATTGACCCCAAGGATGCAGAGAAAGCTATCAACACTCTGAATGGATTGAGACTTCAAACCAAAACAATAAAAGTATGTTCACATTTTTTTTTAATTTACTTGTAGAATAAGAGTTTTTTGTTATTTATTTTTAATTAAAAGTTTATTTGTAGTTCTTTTTTCATTTGGGCCTTGTAAACCTGTCTGGGAGTTACACAGTATAATATTTTTGTGCTTATTGAACAAAGGAGCCAACTTTTATATTGTATGTAGACACTTATATTAGTAGAAAGAGCAACAGTACTCCCAGATATATACTGAATGAAGCCCCCTGAATTAAGTCCTTATAGAGAGAATCCTTGACCTATTACTGGAGGGATTATTTAACTTGTCTAAACAGCAGTAATGAGAGTTGTTTTATAAGCCAGTAAAACTCAGCCATGTCTCTTACCTCTGCCTTTGAACAGAGTATGACTGTGGCTACCATATATCTAGATGGGTCATAGAGCCATTGAATGCAGCCTTTTTTTTTTTTTTATAGATACCAAGCTTAAATTTCATATTCTATCAACAATAAAGTATTACGTTTTCCAGTTTAACATTCAAAACTATTTGTGGTTACACTGAGGCAAACTTGGGTCTGATAGTTGTGATTTTGCTTGACTCGGTCCTAGCAGCTTTCCGAGGAGATAGACTCTCTGGAAGCTTACATGCTACACAGGTCGTGTTTCCTTTGAAGATATACAATAAGTCATTCTATGGATATTTTTCTGCAAGGTTATATTTTGAAATTCTTACCTGAATTCTCTGGATAAGAAGCATAGTTTTTTGTTTTTTGTTTTATTTTTTCAAATAAAGGTGATGTTGTCTCTGGTGAATCTAGCCCATGTCATCAATTCACTCCCTCCTCCCCAGTATGGATATCTCACATCAATCATGGTGCACGTTCTTCTTGCTGAATTTAAGTGTGGCTCCCAAGTATATTTCAAAATAGTGTTCCAGACACTCTCTGTCAATTGACTAAGATCAATTGATAGAACCTATTTTCTACCCATGATTTAAGAAGCCAGCCTACACTATAGCCCAAGAGGTGAGAAGTTAGTCAAGACTGACTGGCATCCATCTTGCTTACAGACTTGTCTAGAAGATTTTTTTTTTTTTAAGGGATCTTGAAGTGCAGTGTCATCTTTGTGCTTAAAGTAACTTCTCTTAGGATTGACAGTTAAGGTGGTTTGTTAACCCTGAGTTGTTTTGACACCTCATTCTTTATATTTATTCTAAGAAAAATGTCTGTCCACGCTTCTCATCTAAAGGAAATGCATGACAGTCTCCAAATATACTTAGATGTGAGATGCCTGAGAATTTTGGGAGTTTCTAGTAATGAAAGTGTCTAAGGAGACAATGTATCCTGTAATCAGAAAACGAATTCTAGAATTCTAGAAAGAATCTTAGAAAAGTTTAAGATGATAAAGACTTAAGTTGGTTTTGGTCTGTTTTTTTTTTTTTTTTAATCTGAATTGCTTTTCCCCCTAACTCTGCACACTTGCCCGCTTAGTCTTTCCTCATGTCAAATGTTCCGTCTTTTAATAGTGATAATACAATGCCCTTAATAATGGTGCCCACTATCTAGCTCTCCTCAGGCTGTTTTATGTGTTCTGTGTCCTATGGATTTTTGTAGGCTTCCTCTTCCTTAACTAAAATGATCAGCAATCCTGGAAATCAATTGCTTTTAGTGATGACAGCCCAAGTTGTTGTTAAAAAGAAAATGAAATGTGATTGGGCTGGCTCATCTCAGCAAATGACCCTTTTCCTCACTCCAGAAATAATCACCCTCATTTCATTCTTAGTGAGTCACTTCTTTTGCCACACATACTGCCTGCTGTAAGATCCTGAAGAAGGTAGAAATGCAGAGGAAGCAGGCCAACATACGATAAATGTATTCAGCCTTTCCAGAAACCACTGATGACAGCTGCGCCCCTACTGCCAGTGGTCCAGCCTTCTCTCCTCAGGCCCAGCTGCTTGGGCTGAATATATAAGCAAGGACAGCAATGCTTTGTGGCCTTTATACTGTGACATCTGCTACTTGTGACTTTCTGAAATTTAGGAGGGGTGATGGGCAGGCAGCAGGCTACTTCTTTCCCTGCCCCCATTTGGTTCTTGTAAAAATATCAGATAACAGCTGGTATCCTCAGTTTGGCCCAGATTTCTCTTGAGAGGCAAAGCAGGCCATTTTCCAGAAGTAGATTGTACAATTTTTGCCTATATTTGTATTTCTATTTTTCTTTTTTCTTTTCTATTAGATAGGTTTTGCATTCTTATTATGAAATCTCAACTGTGTTTTTTTCTTGTATTCACTGTTTTCTGTGTGATTTAGAAGCTACACTTAAGTCTTTAATCCTGGTGGTGGTTGTCAGACTGATCTGACCAATTCTCACTTCTCAGAGAGCCTCTCTACCTTCAGCTGCTGCCCTGCTAGGTTGTTCCAACTCATGTTGGGTTATCCTGTGTTTGAACTCCATGCTCTCTACCCACAGGTAACCACAGAAAACTGAGGATCAGCATGAGCCAGTGTAGTTTAGACTCACACTACTGTCTCCAGTAAGTGTGGAGACCTTGGTGGTCATACAGGTTAGCCAAGGCTACACAGTTGCAGACAGCAGTAACTCTAGTACATCTAATACCTCACCAAAACACTTGATATTTATTACACTATGCTTTTCTTTAGAGGAAAATATCTACTTTGTATGTAGTTGCTTATATATGATGTTTAAGATTCTCAAATATTCGTTTATTGTTCTGTTTTATGAGCCACCCACCATATCAGTATGGCTTTGGTAAATTCCTGATGTTTTTTTTCTTTTCAATATTGGAGTAGTGACTGAAGTACTGTGAAAGGAGGTTTACTTAGAATTTTTTTTCCCCAGGACTTCCTGATAGCATTAGCCCAGTCGGGCTTTGTGTAATAGTTGAAATGTCAAATGACATATATTTGCTATTTCTTCAGTGAGTTAAACTCCCTCAGGACCCACAAGAATTTAAAGTATGTGTTAACATTGATGTGTGAGGAATGATTTAGATGCATGAGTTCCAGAACAAGAACTGTATTAGATAAGTGACTCTGGTGATCAGCAATCTGCATGGCAGTAAGCGTCTCTTTTTGAATGGGTGGTTATCTGCAAGAGTTGTTGCATTGCACACACAGTTTAGTCTTGTAGCCTCTACTTCAGTCATCCTTTGTGGTCAATTCTACTAGAGTAAAATGTCTGTCACCTTGAATATGTTAGGTAAGTGGTCTACGTTCGTAGCTTACAGTTCAGTTTTCACCTTCAGGAAGAGCAAGTTAGAATCAGGAAGTACAAAGATGTCATTTTAGGTGAGGATGGTATCGCTTTGTTTCAGGCAGCACTGATAACGCTTAGCCTTCAATATCGTTAATCACATTTCTGGATCCTTTTATGCCTCCTAGGGAAATGTGTTTACAACATTGCTTGCTGGTAACAAGTGATGGCTTCGTCAGCAGCATGGAGCTTGCTAACGTCTGCTCGTATTGTCCCTTATATTAAATAGTAGGTAACAGGTGACGGTTCCCAGATGTTAAAGTCTTGCTAGCAAGGTTAGGGAACAGATACAGTTTCTGTGATTCTGAGGGCAGTATAAGAAATTCCATGCTGGTGTGATGGTGTCTTTCATCAGTAGCCCGCCATTGCCTGTGAGAACTGACTGTGGTCTTCCCAGGAGCTTGGGGCTTGTTGACTGCTGGTCATCATGTGCCTTTCTGACTCATTTTAAAGGAAACTTTTGTATAGATATGATCCGAATAGTGTGCAAAACACACAGTTTAAAGCCAGTATATTTGTCCTGTTGTCTAAAGTATCACACATCAACTCATGAGTAGAAGATAAAGGATTACTTTATAAAGCAAGACCATTCATTTCAGAAGCGCCTGTATATTCTCTTCAGTGATACAAACTACTGATCCAGCTTATCTTCCACCTTCTAGATCAGTAGGTGTATGAAGCTTTATTTTTCTAAACATGAGCTCTGTCACTGGAACATAACTTTACATTATTGTTAGGTACTATACCAGAAACCAGACTCTACCTCCACAGAAATCCGTGCAAGTATGGCAGCATGAGAAAGTCCCCCTGTGTGTTCTTTCTTTTTCCATAATTATCCAAGCATGTAGCAGACTAAAAATTACTTTTGCCTAAAAATTATTAACTACCATCTAGAAATATGGAATATCTTTATTAAAATAATTAAACTACTATTTAAGTACATATAGAAAATTCTATTATAAAAATTAGAGCATTAAATATTGATAATAGACTATTCCTGAAAGTGTTCAGTTTGACAGTAATTAAGGTAATTTAATAAACTTTTATTCTGAGCCCTTATATTGCTTTTCAATGTTTTCTTAAAGATTTATACTTTTTCTTGTTTCTAAATTGTAAAATTAGAAGTGTCACCTTTTCTTTTCCCTACCTGTTTAGGCAGGAGTTGGACTCAAACATGGAGCTGCAAACCTCTGTTTCTGACATCTTTTCCTGGCTCACCTGGTTGTATCATCCTGCATAGGTCTTTCAACCTTTTAATTTGTGTCTGTAAATGGCTTGGAGCTTGACCTCCTTAAACCAGGAAATCTAAATTGATCAAAAACTTGAGTCCTTAGAATATTGACCTGATAAATCCACACCATGACACTATCCATGCACAATATTCATGGAAATAATGTATAATGTGTGCCCTTCAGCCTCCTGATATATGGTATATATAAAATGTGAATGGGCGCTACTCCTAAGGTATCTTACTGTGTATATATGGAAACATTAAGAAATCAGGGAAAGAAAGGCTCTGTGTGTGTGTGTGTGTGTGTGTGTGTGTGTGTGTGTAGGTGAGGATATGAGGAGAGAATGAAAGCATGAAACAGAGTAGAGATGTCATGCTCAATTTACTATTCCCTTTGTTTATTGAGCCAGGGTCTGTCATTGAACTCAGACCTTGATGATTTGGCTAGTCTTGCTAGCAGTGTGCCTCTTGAGTGCTGGAGTTACAGGTGGCCTTTGTACCTGCCCAGCTTTTTAGGTGGATTTTGGTCCTTATGGCATAGCCAGTCCGCATCTCCCTATTTCTCCAGTCATTTTAGGTAGGAGACAGTCAACTATAATTGATATAGTTATGTTAGTAATTCATAATGATATTTAGTTTATACTTATGTATACTGATTATATACATGTTTGGGAGAAATAATGGATCTTTTTATGGCGTGTGCCTAATAAAACATTAAGAGAAGATACAACTTTTCATTGTTCTGTTTTTTGAAACATAGTCTCTGTCTATAGCTAGCCCCCTTGCAGTCAGAATAGTCATACCCCTGCTGCCCAATCAATTTTTTGGTAAATTAATGCTTTCCTAGGGGATGATTTGGTTATGGAAATCAGTATTTCATCCTGAAGGCTTGACAGTTTTGACTTGTTCCATCCACCTTTTGTATATTTAGTGCGGCTTGTGTTGGGATACCCGTTGCTTAATGTAGCTTCTTTTTGCTACAAGACGATTGAGATGAGTTTGGATTTCATTATCATTGTAGTTTGTTTAATAAAGTTGAATTCTGACTACTGGAAAATATTCTATATATTACTAATATGATCCTAGTGTAGACTAGGTAAAGAGGGCATGGAAGCTGTGCTAACGACTTCCCAGTTGCCAGGAGCTCTGATAAAATGGCTGGTAGCATAATTCTGGGAGGTTAGGTCAAATCCTATAATGTTGATGGTTCATGAGGAGATAGGAATTTGAAGGCAGATGTTAGAGGAACCACATAGAATTTGCTAGTGCAATATACAGAGGAGCCTGAAAATGACAACAGATTCTAAAAGACGAGTCCTATGCAAAGATGATATTTTTCTCCAGGTGAGGGAGATTGACAGAGTTTGGGACATTAGCAGCCATGGGGTTGGACCTTGATGTTCGTTCCAAGAGGACATTTGTTTTGTGTTTAGACTCCATATTTGTCTGAGCATCTCAGCACACCTAGAATTTTTCTGATTGGAGAACTTTATTTTTAGTGATAGTCAACATTCATTTCAAAGCTTATCTGTAGATCATTATTTGTCCTGTTCTTGTAAAGACCACAAACCTCGGAGATAATCATTTGAAGTATAGGTCTCAAATTTGCTGGACACCTATGAGTGCTAACTTAACAAACATCACTTATTTCATCTGTTCAGATCTTTGTCCAGTTACAAAGCCAACTAAATAATAAGAAAAGAAAAGTTAGGAGGAGGAGAAAGAGTGCATTTCAGAAATAGAGCAACAATGAAAACTGAGCAAATGGACTTCTTTGCCTTTTTACATAAACAGATAGGCCTAGTATGTACTTTCCTAATTTTGGTTTTGACCATAGAATACAATAGTGTGTAGAGCTATGTTTCAACTTCTTATGGGCTGTTTGATCCATCTCATTGTAAAGTTCTTCTGTCTATATTGAACTTATTTTATAAAGCCCGTATATGAAGCAGGATAACAGGTGACCTTAATGAGTTATTTATATGAGCTATCCTTTATGTCTTTCATAGGCTTTTTTTTCATCAGTGCCCATACATGATTGCTCTGTTGTCTAGCTTTGTCCAAACCTGGTTGTCGCCCTTTTGTCTTTTGTATCCCTCTTGCTTCTCCTATCTTTTCAGCTGAGAGTTAGTTAGATGGACATTTGGGAGTCCCCAGAAGGCAATAATTTTTTGTTCTTTGAATAGATTTTTCATTGCATATCATTCTCTAGTTGCTGGAGTGGAAGTGAGCTCATATAGAAGGTGGAGTGGCGAGTAGGTCCCCAGCTCTCTTATTGTTCTTCCACCTGCCACTTAGTGGACCATGATGTGTGGTGATGGTGGCATTCTCAGTGGTGGACTGAATCTGTCTTCCTTGGGAGAAAGTTGATTGGTCATTCTGTTCCCGAGCCTGCTTTCCAGGAACATCATGGCCTTGGGAGATGGCTCTGCTTATGTGTGTGAGGTCTAGCTTAGAGAATGTTGGCAGTTCTTAACTCTGTAACCAGCCTAGAGAACTTAAAGCTGTTGTATCTACTTCCATTGGAGTAAAAGGGTTAACAAATATTTGAGTACACCTGTAAGGGAGGGTACATGAGAGTCATAGTTGAACACTGGCATTGGTTTAGGAAATCACTGTTTCGACTGTGTTTGCTGTTGTTTGTTTTGTGGTGCTGGTTTGCTTGGGAACTTAATAAGTATAGCTGACCAGAACTTTGAATCATTTGACCAACTGGCCTTTTTAATACCTAAAAGGAAGAAGCTCCTGATGAAAGCACTGGATTAATAGTCCTATGCATGTGGATCTATTTCTGTTTGGGTTTTAAACTAACAGTAAGAGAGGAAAGTCTGACTCTGGTGTACACACGGTCAGAAAATGGCATCCTGAGCAGACCTTTTGGTCCACCTTCCATGCCTTTTGCAGAAGTGTACCTCAGTAGAAGCATTTCCGTAAGGCCTTGCTAGCTCTGATTGCTCTGACTTCTGACTGCTTATGGGCAAGGTTAGGTTGTGTTTTTGTTTCTGAGCCAGGAAGGCTGACTCTCGATCTCTGTAGCCTGTTCTGAGTAGCTGGTTAGATACAGTTAGGTACTAACTTCAAGGAGTCCATCCTTCCTTCTTTGCCATGCCTGCTTTTCACCATGTCACAGATGCTAAAAACAGAACTTGTGAGTGAAGAGTACCAGTCTCTGAGAGGCAAGTCCTTATTCTCTTTCACAGATAAATTGGAGCCCAAGTTAGTTTTGGGTTTTTTATTTTGATTTTTGAGACAATAAATCTTAATTCTTGCTAGCATGAGGTTTAATCCTTCTTGCTCAGGCTCTCGGATAGCTAAAGGTGGTCCCTCAGGTGAGTCACAAGAAAGAAGCAAAACTGGACTGCATCCTGGATAATTCAAAAAGATAGTTTCCCATGAGAGTTTTAGCTATCTGTATTTAGAACCTTAGTGTTCATGCCTGTTTAATTCTTAAGGACCTTCATACATTCCTAGAAAGGTTATGGAGACAACCACTTTCTAAGGTTGAGTACAACAGGAATTTTACGATTTCAGTTTCCCAGGCTCTGGCCAGGCAGGCTGAGGGGCTCCTGGCAATCTTTAGGATCAATAGACTTACTTCAGCTTCTACAATTTTTCATTTATTGGTGATCTATATCCCTATAAATGCTTCAAAGTCGCAACATGGGAATTGTCTCATTCAGAAACTAACATTAGAAGATGGCAGGGGGACCTGGTGGCTCTGATTTTTATGAGCTATCCAGGAAACCCTAACAAACAAGGCCCAGGTTTTGAAAATTATGGATTTTAAATCTTTCTGATAGATAAGGGATTTCCAGAACTTCTGTTGTTTCATGGAATCACTAGGGTGGGGTGGTTGACAAAACACAGATTTATAGTCACCAGGAGCTACTGATCTGATCACTAGCAGACCCAGGCCAAGGAGAATGCTACTCTGACAGCTGCCAGGAGTGGTTCTTAGGTAGTTGCCCTTATCTAAGAAGCCTGGGTCAGCCTTTATAATTCATGTTTGGGTATACTCATGCTTATTTCCAAATAAATGTTGATGCAAATAACAAGACCTCTATTATGAGTTACATTACAGAATCCTCACAGTGTAGAGCAATGTGCATTCAATAAATAAAATGCTGGATTTAATGAAGAGACAATAAATATTTTCCCCTACAGAGTTAGCTCCTTTTCAGAGTATTTTTAGATTACTGGGTACTTCACAAGTAAAATAACATTGTTTCATATGTATCCTTTGTGGTTGTTTGGGGCCCATGCACTTAGGATAGGTCTTCATGGTGGTCAGTAGAGATGCTATTGTTATAAAAGATACTTTTATAATTCATTATTATAAAGTCATATCACCTGCACCTGTCCCTGGCTGTTCACCCTTTCTTAGTATTTTTTTTTTTTTTTAATCTTTTGGCCTAGGCCTCCCCTCAAATGGCAGTTTGTTAGATTATTGTGAGAACCATAACATACTATAAATAGTTTTTGAAGAAAGCATTTCTTGTCTGCAACCTTAATTTAGGAACATTTGACCTGTAAACTGAATGTTGTCCCAGAGCCACAGCTACATGAACGCAGTATATAGGCTTGCCAAAAGCCTGCTCAGATTTGGTGGTAGGGGAACAGATTTGGAAGAAATTGTCAAAACCAAACAATACTTTTGTGTTCTTCACTAAGCAGTGTCTTGAGAGAATTGTGAAGTTTGCATTGTCTGCAAACTACCCTGGTCCACAAAGTCAAGTGAACTGTGAAGGTGAAGGCCAACACTGCCTCTCACCTTTGTACTTTGTTCTCTGAGTATTAAGGAACATTGATCGACCAGCAGCAAAGGGGATACTGTTTGGAGGGTTAATTATAGCTAGTGAGTGTTATTGATGCTATCAATCAGAGAGACGGAGGAAAACGCTTGGTGCCAGAACATTCTGTGTAATTAAATACCACAGGATGGGATTCTGAAGGTGAAGTCAGGTCTGAAGAGGAGGATTTATCTCAAAACAAGATGGAGATGGTGCACTCCCTTCTCACTGCTCCCTTAAGTTTCTGGAGATGTTCCATGAATGTCTGTGATGCCATCTCTTTATTTTGTCCTGTGAAGATTGTCATGTTTTCTATAAAACCTCTCTTGTAAAATCTTTACAACTACCATGAGACAAGCTTTAGGAGTATAGTAATTATTTTTGTTAAAGCGCTTTGTGGGGAAATATGTAGCTCAGGTGGCTAATAGACATTTGGAGAATGGAGGATCTTATCTTTGAATGAAACCATTAGTCTTGCAAATAAGTTCATTTAAAGAAAGTTTTCCCATGGTTATTCTCCAATGTGTGATCATGTTGAGAGTGAGAGCATTATCTTACTGTTTCGAGTTATTCCCCATAGGCACTGAATACATTTCTCACAGTCATATAACTTCAATCATGTCTACAAAACACATGTTGGAGAGCTTCCCACAGCTCCATGGGAAGAACTGCATATTTTTATATCAATTTCCCTCTTCGTCATGGCACATGCATGTCTTCCTCACACAGATTATCATGTAATATTTAAAAGCTAAGTATTACAGGCAAGTCCAGAATGTCTTCTGCAACTGATAGGAGAGTTCTGTTTGTTCATTTGATTGTTGTTATTTTAAATGGTTATACAGTGTGTACTGATAGAGGCTTACTACAGACAGACAACCCATTGGAGGGAAAATAGTTTTGAAACTATTAGCAAGAAAATGTGTGTATATGTACCCAATAAGACCCCCAAACATTGTCTCAGATGTTGTATGATTTACTTATAATAAGGATCTAAAGTTATATTTATTTTTAAAAGTGTACTTACTACTTTTGTATATTCAGATACTTTTTAATTAAAAGAAATTAAGGTGCTTCTCCAGGATGTATATATGTCACAGCATACATATAATGGTTCGAGGACCTCAATGCTAAGAGTAATACTTGAGGTTTTCTTTCATCAATTGGGGATGTCCATACTGGTGACATTTTTACTTGCTTCTTACATGCAGAAATATTTTAAAAACTTGAAAGACATTGTCTTTATCACATACATTCTGTTTGTTGTTACTAACATGGATGGTCCTTGTTAAACTATTTGCCTATATAGTCGAGGAGAAAGAACAGTAAAGGGGCCAGGATTCTATACTATCTACCATACCTGAGAAAATAGAAATTTTGGACCCTCTTTTTAAACTGATATGCATGAATGGAATTGGTTCCACTTAACTGTGCTTAGTATCATGTTCAGAGGCTAAGTATATGCCATATGTAAAAGGAAGGCACATTTGTTATTTCTACAGTTGCTAGTTTGCTTGGCACAATCCTTACAACCAGTATGCTTTTGGATTTTTTTTTTTTTTTGGCCCTTCCATGTTCTTAGTATTATCACTAACAGTGTCTTCTGATCAGTTACTCTCATCTTTATTTTGAAGCTAAGGTCAATTGCCTTGACTTCTACTCAGTGAAATTTGAAACTGAGTAGACTCCATAGTGTAAACAACCAGCTGACTTTTAAATGGTGCATGATTCTCAAAAGAGGCAGAATCACTTAATATAGGAGAGCTTGCACTGTAGGTATATTGCAGTTGGTGTAATGTCAAGATCCTTCAATTTTCTTTTTTTATTCTGCTGGCCTGCCTCCAAAAATTAGATTATTTTTTTACATGCAACTTAAATAAATCTTGGACATTAGTAGTAGAAGAAATTTTGTACTTGTACTAACCAAGTCACCCTCTTCGGTGTGTTTCATATTTTTTAGATACTCTTGAAGCTGTGGCGCATGCCTTTAATCCCAGCACTTGGGAGGCAGAGGCAGGTGGATCTCTGAGTTCAAGGCCAGCCTGGTTACTAGATGAGTTCTAGGACAGCCAAAGCCACACAAAGAGAAACACTGTCTCAAATCTATACTCTTTAAACATCATCGTCACTATTACTCTTATGTGTGCACACACATGGAAGTCAGGGGACAACTATATGGAGTGTGTTCTCCCCTTCTGCCTTTATGTGAATGAATTTCAGTGAGTGCACTCATCAGGCCTGAGTGACAAGTGCTTACATTGAGCTCTCTCATTCATTCATGTTTCATAGTTCTTAAATATACACAAGAGAATATTTAATTTATCGAAGCAAAGTACCATAGCTTCTTAGAGTATCATCTCTTCAGGCATCTCCTTGGCAACGGCTGCTCATTCTCTTGTTGTTTGCCATTTCACTAGTTATTTGTGAGTTCAAAGGCCATGTTTCAACAACTAGTATAATGAAAAAACACACAGATAGAAAAGTCACATCTATGAATGTAGTATCTGTATCTCTTCTCTGTGTTTTGGATGAGCTACATTTTTCTTATTTCTTTTTTTTTTTTTTTTTGTTGTTGTTGTTGTTGTTGTTGTTTTTCCCCAGACAGGGTTTTGCTCTGAAGCTGTGGCTATCCTAGAACTCATACTGTAGACCAGGCTGGTCTTTAACTCAGAGATCTGCCAGCCTCAACCTCCAGAGAGCTGAGATTAAAGGCATGTGCCACCACTATAGAGTGCACAGTTGTCTTTTCTAAAGAAATTGAATTAAATGATCTCTTTTGTCTGTTTATTCCCTCACCCTAACCCCACCAGTACCATATTATTTTGTTGAGCATTCTTTCCTTCAGGTATTTAAATCCTCAATTTTAAGAGTTAAAACTTTCTATTAAGCATGTTTAATAGAAATTTTCAGTCTCTTCTGTTGATAACACTTAATTGAACTTTTGTCATTCCATATCAGATATGTGGCTTGTCCTCCCTTTAAAAAAATGTTGTATAAACTCCAAGTTAATTCATGATGATTGCATACCATCTTCACTACAACAAATGTGTGGTTGATACCAATGTATGCAAAGTAATATATTGGTAATTTCCTTATTTCAAGTAGTTATGTTACCAACAAGACAGGATGATAGTAGGTATGCCCTGTTTCTATCCAAATTTAAGAGCAACACAATCAGTGCACTGTAGGTATAAGCAGAGAGTCCTGGGAATCAGACTACAGTGGACAGGACCAGAAAGCATTGGCCTCATGGAGTAGCAAACTAGATGCCTACAAGAAGTTGGAAATGACTGAAATATAAGTGAGTTAGAGCAGCAGCTTTTATTTTAATAGAGAGAACCCGTGGAGCAGAAAGCCTAGGGAAACTCTTAAGTTATTTGAATTTATATAGAAAAAGCAGACAGTGCCCTGAGCATGAAGAAATGTTAGGTTCCTTTAAAGGCCATAGGAAGTGCTCCAGGCACTTTTAAACAGAGAATAACACCATCAAAAGTATTTCATGCTATCTCCAAACTCAGTTGAATTAAAGCAATCGTTTATTAATCAGAACACTGAGAAAATTCGTTTGAAGTAAAACTTGAAGTTCTGTTTCCCCCCCAGTAGTTGTGTTTTCTGATTTCTGTATCTTGGAATATTAAAGTTAACTACACTAATATATAAACTTTCATAAGCCTTTTGCTAGAAGAGATTGCTTCCTTTGGTCCCATTGTCTTTGCTGGAGCCAATCTTTATTCTGCACTGTTCTCACCCTCTCTCATTGGCCACCCATGGGAAAGCATGCCTTTCCTGAAAAGGGAATCTAGAACTGTGATATGCATATGGCTTGATGTGTCCGGAGACATGCTCCAGGTAGTGTTTTGCATGTGGAAGCTGATCAAAGTACACCTCTTCCCTTTGGGTACATTTTATGGTCTGTGGCCTGAATTGTGTTTGGAGGCTGAATCCCTCTGTGCTAGCTCTGAGCCCTCAGGAGGAAGCTGTGCAGCAGCCAACTGTGGAGCCATCAAGCTGTGCTGGAACCTCTGCTTCCACTGAGTGTACTGAGGGCCAACTGGTATTTAGTGGGAGTCACTTTTTCAGAGAGTAACAATCAGGCTTTTGCTTTATGATATGAATAGCAATTAACTTGCAGTGTAAATGGGCATAATTATGACCTTTCCCACTCTTTTAAGTTAGAAGAAATTGAATTAGGCTTTTAAAAAAATGTCTAAAGTGGAAAGTATCTAATTTCCAAGTTTAATGTTTGTAGTTCTGGGTCAGTAGTTGACAAATGATAAAAGTTGTTCATGAGTGATCTTGTCAGTGGGTGATTTTTCAGATGTTCATAGTTTAAAAAGAAATCGATTGCTTTGTTCATTTGTGAATCATACCACTTTAAACTGTCCGTATTAAAGTCAGTATTTCTGATATTCCCATTGATGAGTCGGAGGCAGGACAGTAGTGCTTTTGGACAGAATCATTTCAGATGGGCTTCTGTAGAATGCAATAATGTTTTAAGATATTAAGCTTCATGTTTAATGAAATACCAGTTCTTATCCCAAAGATATTAGAAGTTCCTTTTAATTTTGTGTATTTTGATGAACTTGTTTTGGTAGCATACTCTTAGTATACATGGTACTCATCCCTGCATCTTTAATGTGTAATTAGTTTTAGCTCATGATGAAGAAATGAATTTTTAATTACAAACAATATAGTGCATTTCAGAGTACTCCAACTTTGAGACCTAATTGCTTTGGTAAGCTTGTTTTGTTTTTTGTTTTCTCTGTCCAGTGTAGTCTCATTTGTGAAGAGCACTTTGGGAATGCCATTGGCTAGAGGGTTTCTCTGCCTGCTGCTTCTCACTCCCTCCTTCCCTCAAGGAGTCTCAGTATTGCTTGTCTTGGTTTATTATATCACTTGTAGGCTTGTGAGAACTTCCAGAATAAACCTGAGTTTTAAATTGCTATCTTGGAGCAGATTGGTATTCAGTTTTTGTACTCCCTGTATCATCTTTAAATATTTAAATTGCAGACGCTCTGGCTGCCTCTTAAATTAGATCCTTCGCTTAGTAGTTTTGACATTTCATAACCTTGTTCCTCAGGCATTAAATATTCACCTGTTTAAATGGCAGTGAAAATTTAAAATACAAACCCATATATTATGACTGTAGATTGGGGATCATCTCTCAATTACTGAATGAAAAAGCTATTGGCCCCACCAGGACACATACTACAGATTCATTATATTGAAGTATTCATACAGAATTCCTCATGTAAAGAAAACCCTCTTGAGTCTTCTCTGAGGGAATTCAGTTATAAAGACCCACAAGGGTATTTAACACTTTGAAGATGTGTTCCCACATCTTCAGTCCCAGTGTGGTTTTGTAGGTGAGTATTGATGCAAGGAATCCATAGAACTCCAGTTTCACAGCAAAATCAGAGTGGTGACCATTGCTGATAATTACTAGGAAAGTAGAGGAAAGGGAGGCTGCTTTAATTCTAAGAAACTTACAGATGTAGGATTCAACCTGATTTGTTATAGGAAAAGGGTCAGCCCAAGTGCCCCTTGTTACACTTCCTGGAAATTCCTAGGGGTAGTGTTCTTTATTTGTATAGATTACAGCGTAATAAAACGTATTTTAATTATGATAAGCAGTTTCTACAGTTAATCTCAACTAGGTACCACTATTTTTAAGGAAAGCTACTTTGAAATACATTAATGCATGTGACATAAAAATAGCTGGTTTAGTGACATCTTTTCTGCTGTCTTTGCTTAGTTTGTATGTGTGCTTTAAGAAACAGGCTAGAGTTACTTAAAAATTCTGAACTCTTACAATATCTTAACTGACAAGCTAGTTCCCATAGTGTGATACTGTGGAAAGCAAGCTGGACCAGGAGAAAAAGGCAGGGAGCCAGGGAGATCAGTTGGTGAATCTAGAACTCAGCACCAGCTGTACATGACCTTAGGTATGGGATTCATCTCATCTTTACCTATTCTGTTGGCCATAATCTGTTCTTTTATTTGTGTGTCCTGCCTGCCTTACAAGATAGACATAGGCACAGAACAAGAACTATTTGATAATGCTTTACAACTGGTAAAACCCAATCAAACAAACAAAAGAACATTTAAGCCTGAATGTGACTATCGTTAAGCAGTGTTTGTTATCAGTTCTTTGACAGCATTATAGGAAACACCATTTTAACATGACTAGGAGATAAAGAAATAATGTGAATTTAAGTTTGTGTATTAAGCCTGGTATGGATGTTCAAACCTCTCAAACCAAACATCCACAAGGCTGAGACAAGGAGGATTGTCTTAAGTCTGATGTGAGCCTGGACTATATAGTGAGTTCCAGGTCAACCTGAGCTAAAGAGTGAAATCTTATCTCGAAAGCCAAACCAAACAATGGCAAAAGCAAGCAAGCACACAAAAGAATGGATATTGAGGGGAGGGCTGCTGATCCCAGTATGCTTTCAGTTTTTACATAATGACTAAATATAAGCCCTTTATTCTAAATATACTTCAGGATAACTTAAAACACCTCACCCACACATGTCTGAAATGTACAAAGCAGTGAATGTCACTGCATGAGTAAATGACTCTGGAAAGCTGAGATGGACTTGGTTACTCTAAACTTGATTATGTAGGTCTTTCTGGACATACTTGGATGCACATAGAGGTGATTAATATTTATAATACAGCCACCCTAATTTCTAGACACTTAAAAATGCCATTCATGCTAAAAGATACTTATTTATTCCTAAGAACTACTTTTAAAAGGTAAAATTGTGTGGTTTATGCGGTGCAGTAAGATCAGGAACCTTGTCTCAAGTTAACAGGCTAATAAAGTGAACCTAGTTTTGAACCCAGGCTCCCTGATTGGAGAATTATCACTTTTTATCACTGTGACACTCCCAGCCTTATGCTAAGCTGGAGCCTCCTGCCTGTCTCTCCTTGCTTTATAACTCACTGAGAAGGCATAAATGTTTATGCTTGCCCTGTAGCCCATGGTGAGTGGCTCTCTCACAAAGAGAGCACTTCAGTCACATAGTCTAGAGCAAAGTGACTGCTGACTGGCTCCCTGCTACAGAAATAAAGCCATGAAATCCTCAATATGGAAATGGGCCAAGTGCTGGATTGTGTAGCTTCCTTAGATGATTGCAAATCAGTCTAGAAAAGAGCCTTGGGTATTCATGTATTCTCACCACTAGATTCAAACATGCCTCAGAGTCTATGGTGTCATAGGTACAGAAGTCCCAAGGTTAGATTTTTGATTACTTGAAGTTTTCCTCCTTTTTTATTTTGTATTTATAAGTCTTCATTACAATGTAGCTAGGTATATAGAGAAAAAATGTATGTGAATGTTTTCTTTTCACTACTGTCCCAGATTCCTTTA
This sequence comes from Arvicanthis niloticus, assembly GCF_011762505.2. Taxonomy (NCBI): domain Eukaryota; kingdom Metazoa; phylum Chordata; class Mammalia; order Rodentia; family Muridae; genus Arvicanthis; species Arvicanthis niloticus. The sequence continues at coordinate 59,095,934 of NC_047662.1, forward strand.
TAGAGGACAGGACAGTGTAATGTGACTTTCAAATAAGAACTTGGAGCAGCATCTGTGTTTCCAGTTGTTAGCGAGCAAACTGATTGAATAAAAGCAGGAGTATTATAAGCCCTGTTGGGGCAAGGGTAAAAGATACCAAGAACTTCATAAATTAATATAAAAGATGGCCAGGGTTTGCTTTTTATTTTATTTCCTACAAGTATTATTAAAAAGTAATAAAAATCTGCAGGCATAAACCAAAAAGAAAGTGGTTGATGCTTTTTTTAAATACAAGTTTTGATTAAAAAAAGATTCTAAATTGTTGTAGTAAACCTGATTAAAGGTGGTTACTACTAGATAACGTGACTAGGCTGAGGTAATCACATTATGCTAGTCTTATCAGGTCAGTCCCAGAGTTGGAAGTTTTGGTTACTTTCAATAAATACGTAGAAGACAGGCTGGTGTCCATGCAGTTTGGCCAGTTCTGAAGAGATCACGGGTAAACCAAAAAAAGAGCATGATTGGAAACCACTTAGACCCACAGCTGTCTAAATAATGTTTATATGATACGGGCAAAGCAGGTGTGAATTTCAGGTCCGATGAGATGATGGACTGCATCACAAATGCTCTGGTCCAGGTTGTTGTGGATTCATGTGATCATTAAGGTACTGGATAGGCTTTGTTTATTACATATTTTTGTTTTGGCCACATGCTAGTTGTTGGCTAAACACCGAGGATCCAGTGATGAGCAAGACTTGAATAGTGAGGATGATAAACTAATACAGATGTTTTGTCTGCCATCTTGTACAATTTTGGATTCTTGCATTAAAAGACTTCTTCAGGTGTCAGGGTGGGAGAAAGATTGTAGGAGCCTGAGGAGATGAATAACTTCAAAGAAACAGTGTTTTCCATCTACCACAGGGTGATAACAGATCCAAATCACAGATCATAGACACTGCAGCAGCATACACAAGACTCTCACGTGTTCAAGCTAGACAAAATCCCAACATGGAGAAAAAGAAATAAGCACAAAGTACCACCTCCAACCAAGAGCAACAGGAAAATCCTTTTTATACAGTGGAGTGGCACTGGGTATAGCAGCCACACTCCAGGGCAGGCTTGGAAGTATTGGCCAACACAAAAAGGACTCTTTATATTTGTGGGCTTTTTTGTTTGTTTGTGTGCTAGATTTTGTTTGTTTGTGTGCTAGATTTTGTTTTGTTTTGAGAGAGAGAAAGAACTTGAAGTTGGGTGAGTAGGGAGAGGGGATATGGGAAGAATTGGGAGAGGGGAAAGAATATGATGAAAATATATGATATGAAAACTTAAAAAATAAAGTTAAAGGAGACTTTTTGAAAGCATTAAGTAGCAGATGAAGACAGTGAAACATTTAGGGTATAAAAGAGAAGGTTATGAAAACTTGTGGATGAGAAGACTATGAACTGTGACTCCTTCCTGTATGTAAATCTCAGGCTCATGAGAGAATGGCATTGGCATAAATGATAAGAATTCCTTCCCTCATAAGAGCTACACGTTGTTAAATTGATGCCACTATCTCCAGAGATGAAGAGGATAGAGAACAAGTGATAAAAATGTATTCAATGAGTTAAAAATATGTACACTTGGAGTGATTGCTCCCAAATCTCTTGCCTCTCCATTGCCCCAACTGAGGACAACTTACTTCTGTTAGTATGCTTTGTGTGCGTGCCACTGATCTGGCTCAAGACCTGACAGGGGCCATATGAGTGGATCTTCTCTTCTTCTCACACAGAGAAATGGCATTCCTCCTTTGCTGAATCCCAACCCTCAGTGAATCAACAGCACCCACTTATGTTAAGGCAGTGCTTGCTCTCTGTCCCTTATGGAGCAGTTGTGGAAGTTTCTGAAAGGAGTGAGTATACCAGTGTGCTTAACCTTATTCCCCTTTTCAGGTTTCCTATGCTCGCCCAAGTTCTGCTTCTATCAGAGATGCAAACTTATATGTCAGTGGGCTTCCAAAAACCATGACCCAGAAGGAGCTGGAGCAGCTGTTTTCACAGTATGGGCGCATCATTACTTCTCGAATTCTTGTCGACCAGGTCACTGGTAAGTAAGCAGTGGTTCTGGACAGTCTTGTGCACCCCAACGGGCAGATTGTGAAATATTCTGCCTCCTCACACAGCAGTCTTGCCTCTAGAACACATCAAAGGTATATGTGGGCCAGAAAATGCAATTTTCTGCTAGAATTGTTCATAAATATGCATGGACAGAAATAGATTGTGGAGTGGAGTGAGCGAGCTTGAGTCATTTCCACCCCGAAGGTGCAGGTTTGAAGCCTGTTTCATGGCTTGTAATAAATTTATAGATGCTATAATCTTCATTTTCAAGCCTCTATGTGAAAAAAGTCCCTATCCCCCTTATAAACAATCTTATTTTTGTGAAAAGCAAAATTTACTGCAGCAGTATGCAGCTGGTTCTCTGAGCAAGGATGAGGCTGAATCCACTCTGGTAATTGCTGTGAAGGCAGTTTTCCAGGGCTCTGCTGTGCCGTAGAGGCATACGTAAGGGCATGAAATCTTGAGTGGTAGCAATTTGTTTTATGCTTAATGTAACTTTTGACCAAATGAAATGAGAATAAGATGTTCATTAGAACTTTGAAAATAAGGACCATTTTTGCCAACACTGTTAGCTAATAGAAAGCTGGTGATATGGATTAGATTGCAGATTTTTAAAATAAGATACACATAGATTTTTTTCTATTATAAAAGCAGTTCTTGTCGTTTTCAGAACATTTTAAAACTGAAGAAACATGTAATGCAGGGAGCAGAAAGTTACCTGGGGTGCCTTATTTCCAAGCTATCCATATTGCAATATCCTGTATTACAATGTGTGAGTTTTTATTGTAAAGAAAGGAACAGATTAACTCTAGAATAAAACCAGGCCACATTTTTAATCTTCAAGTGGAGATCAGTTCAGTTGTTGTGAATTTGAGCAGAGCAGTGTAGGCTTTTCCATTCTGTGCTGCTAATTGCCTTCACAGGAAGTGCTTTTCATAGACTTCTGGAGAGAGAAGCGGCAGTGTATACACTTCCTGGGGGAGTGGCCTGTAGATTGTGCTGCTGTGAGAAAGTCTGAGAGCATATAAGACTGCATGTGCTGCAGTAACTATCCCGTAATCCTCCTGACACATTCTGCACACTGGTGTATTGCACACACTGTTTATTAATAGGGCAAAATAGAAACCCAAACGTAACAAATCAAACAGAATTTATTCTAAGCAACAGAATTAGCTTTTTGTTCATAGCATTAAATTTTTTAAGAATTTGGTTCTTAATGAGAAATTGGTGGATTGAGAGTAGACTTCATATGTAACAGGAAAATCGTGTCTCTTCCCATTAATGATTGCCCTTCCAGAGAGTGAAGGGTGATGGGTGAACATACTTAGTATTTCCTGAGTGTGGCCTATCAACAGCCTGTTGGAACTGTGCTAGAACGACAAATTCTGGGGTCCTATCCCCAATGTACTCAATCCTGAGGATAGACATTTTACACCTTCCAGTCCCTTCACAAGCCCCCACACACCTTAAGTAGCCTCACCTGTGTGGATGCCATTTTTAAACCTGTGCTTTCCTAATGGAGTAGCCAAGAATTTTGGTATTTTATTTTCCCTTGCTCTGTGTGTACATGTTTGTTTTGTTACCACCCCCCCCCTTTCTTTTTTCCTTTTCTTCTTCTTTTTTTGAAACTCAAAATCTCACTCCATGACCAACCTGCCAAGCTGGCATCTCACATTTGTAGCAAACTTCTTCCGCCTGCTGAGTGATAGAATTATTCGAACTCCAATGTTCGTTATTGATAGGAGCTTGTAGATAGAAGAAAGGGAAAGAACTGACTACAAGTCAGTTTTTTATACTTACAACTTCCAAGAAAAAAGTGGAAAAAAGTGAAGCTCAGCAGCTTTGGTATTCAGCCTTCAGGTGTTAACTGTGTACGGTGTATGTAGCTGAAGTAGAGAAGGTGAAGTGACAGCATATCAGATGATCTTTTTGAGAGGATGCTCTATGTTATGATGGTCTAGGTCTCCTCAGCAGCCCCTCCTTTCTTCATTGGTCCACTTTGAATTATCTATACTTTCCTACCTACTAGTCCAAAACGTGGTCCTGTGAGGACCTGGCTGGTTGCCCAGAAGGCATTTCTCCATGGCTGCCTACCTTGTGTTGACCAGCTGTGATGATCTACTCACCTGCCTGTGCCAATTACAAGCAATGAATTGAGATCCATGGTGCTGTTTCAAATCGTAAACTGGAAAGGCTTTGTTCATGCCCTGTTTGCCATTGTTGTCAAAGAACAGAGAATAGCCTTCCATACTTAAGAGGAATGTTGGAGGCACTAGGAAGCTTATAGTTCTACTGATTTAACTTTAGTCCATGCTGCATTTCTTCTGTAAGATAGCTAAAGGGAGGAACAGGAGAACTTCAAAGACCATGAAGACCCTCTTCAGATTCTGCTTTTTTGAGAGACCTTCATGCTATATGATATAATTTTGACTAAAGTATTACTTAGAATTTTATTTGAGATATATATGCTCTCTAGTGTTTTTGGCAAATGCCTATTTTTATTCTTATTCCAAGGAAGGGGCTGCCTGTACGATAGCATGATTCCATAAGTGGTACTTGGGCATCCAGTTAGTGCTAAAGTGCCCAGGAGGCAGGGAGGAATGTAGGGCAGAAAGCATGGGCTTATGTACTCTGTACTTTATTGGTTTCTTGACAAGCACATGATAGATAGGGAGACCTCACATTGTATAGGTTATTTCGTGCATTTTTAAAAGGTGGAAAATTGAGACTCTAAGTTGAATTGCTAAGGTAAAGTTTTCTTCCTGATGTGATTTTTGTGGCAAATGTTGTATTTGGGTGAAAAGATGTTAATGAGAAGGAAAAATTAATTTATCCTTTCTTCTCTTCTTCCCCTCTCCTACTCCCTCTTTCCCAAATCTTTACTTAAATCTACCTTAGGCATATCAAGGGGTGTAGGGTTTATTCGATTTGACAAGCGGATTGAGGCAGAAGAAGCTATCAAAGGCCTAAATGGCCAGAAACCTCCTGGTGCCACAGAGCCAATCACTGTAAAGTTTGCTAATAATCCAAGCCAAAAAACCAATCAGGCCATCCTTTCCCAGCTGTACCAGTCTCCAAACAGAAGGTACCCAGGACCGCTAGCTCAGCAGGCACAGCGTTTTAGGTAAGTCTGGTCTAGTTCTTGTGCCCAGCTACTAAACTGGAGGAGAATGTGCAGGTTTATTGTCAAGTAATTGTATCAATAAGATCTGTGCTTTGAGTTTGTCTTTACTGGTGTTTTGTTTTCTTTCTTTCTTTCTTTCTTTCTTTCTTTCTTTCTTTCTTTCTTTTCTTTCTTCTTTTTCTTTAATGGGCACAGAGAAAACATACTTGGGGAAAGAGCAACTTTTGTAGTTATTGAAAGCGAGGGCAATTAACTGTTAAGAGCAGTTCTCCTCCAGGAGCGATTCTGCCTCCAAGAGACATTTGGCAAAGTGTAGAGTCATTTGTGATGGCATAATTTGAGTGGAGATGTGACTCACATCCAGTGGGTAGAGTCCATGGATGCTGTTAAGCATCCTGAGGCTTACAGGAAACCCAGCAGCCACAGGTTACTGGGCCCAAAGAACAATTCGAGAAAAAAACAGGCCTGCAGACTGAGGTCTGATGTGCTATTTTCTTTTTATTACTCTTTTCTTGCAAAGAATTTATTTTTGTGTTTGAGCTATCAAGTCGAGCTCTTTCAGTTAGCTTTGTTTTAGAATATAGGCATCGTTAAAGATATATGACTGATATAAATGCCTTGAGTTTCTTCAAGTGGGTCCCTGTCTCCCTTTGTTGTATCTTACAGTTTAGAGGTTGACAAACTTTAGATCTCATGGTTCAGAGAGGAAATCTATTAAAATTTCTGGGCCATGGTTTTTGCAACTGTGTCTCTTCCTCCTTTCCCTTCTTACCGTCTCCCCCCTCCCCATCCTCCTCCTCTTCCTCCTTCTTTTTCTTCTTCTTTTTTCTTCTTTTTTTCTTTCTTTTCAGCTTTTTAAAAATTTAAAAGTCATTAGCTGCTGTGTCATACTGAAAGTAGTGTCAGTCTGGATCCTGCCTCTGGGTGGTAATTCACTGATGCATCAGCCCAAACCTAAAGTCACCATGTGACTGACGGGCATAAGTAGCCCAAGTTCTCAGGTTATCTAGTTGTTGAATAAACAAGCAGACCGGGAGGCATTCAGAGCATACGTATGGACTTTGTGTGAAAAAAAGAGTGACTTGAGGTTCAGTTAGGAACATTGAATGTCTGGTTTTATGAACAAGTTACTCAGTTTCTATTTACCACTCAGCCACATGGTATGATATAGCATATTGTCTCTAACTCCTAAGCTAATTTTTTATATATAAATCTATATTTTTAGATTCTATATAGATTTATATACATATAAATCTATATTCTTTCTTTTCTGAATAATTACCAAAACACATAATCATAAACTTAGTAAACTAGGGGAATTAACTTATATATTTTCTAGGCTTGGTCACGTACATTTCCCCCCATTGGTATAATAAAGTATAGAAAAGAGAAGAAAATTTTTAAAAAATCAACTTAAAATTTCTCCTTGTAAAAGCAGTTAAGTATTTTACTTAGGTGTGAAAAGAAGTTTCTGTTAATGCCAGGTTGAATACCTACTTAAGCTGGCACTGACTGAGAGAATGATCCCATTGTCAAAGACCATACTGATGAAGATGACCAGCTCCCTGGTTCATTGAGTTCAGCTGCTGTAATTTTGAGAGAAAAAAACATTGAGGAAAACAAAATGTGTATCACTTTTGACTTTGGTGACAAGTAGTGGCAACTGAATATGAGGCAAGGGTCATGAGCTACTTGATTATTTCCTTCTGCAGAAAAAAGTCTCAGAGTACCCCTTTTCAGTGCTGCATGCGTGCCCTCGCTGATGCTTCTTTTTCTAACTCTATTCACTTGTTGCTGTTTCTGAATATAGTACAGTTGAACCCCAGTGACTTTGAGCTGTGTTTCCTAGTCATCCTGCCTAGTTAGCTTTAGTTAGCTGTTAGAAGAAAGCTGTACTGCCTTGAATTGTTGCGTTAGGGTTTTCAATGAAAGCTGTATTGTTGTTTGCTGGTTGCTATTTATTAGAAAAGTGCTCTTAGATTCTCAAGACTATGTCAGAGGACGCATAGGCAGCATTAAGAGTCCTGGTCTCTGGGCAGCATGTACTGGATATTGGGTACCACAGCATCTCACTCAATCTTCTCTCCCCCTTTCATGCCTTTATTTTAGATAAGGTCAAGTTTTCCAAGGTTGTTACCACGATTTACCAGAAGATAAACCTTTTATCTTCTGTCCATCCTATATTACAGAAAGTATTAATAGTATGTATTGTCATTACTTCCGAGATTCTTTGGCCTTTACAGAGAGACGAAAACACTGTAGAAGAAGGGCATAAGGAACATTAGTTGAAAGGAAAACCCAGCATTAGTGAGGATGATTACTGCATGTGGAGGTTTGATCTTGGAGTCCCAGCTACTCTGGCTGCTGAGGCAGGAAGATCAGTTAAATTTCCTGCCTGGATTGTGAAGTGCTCTTCTTATTACACTAGGTTTGACATCAAGTAGCCCCTGAGATATAGCTGCTACCAGCTTGCCTGATGAAGGCTAAAGGAAGCAATCAGTTTCCCAGTAGGGAAGACTTTTCTTTCCTAGGATTCATAAGTGTTCTCTCTCTCACTTCAATCCTCAGCCCCACCTCTGCTTTGTTTAAGGGTAAAATGTGAATTACTGTGTGCTAGGGAATGTGTGTGATCTAGACTAAAAATGAGAGAAATGAATCTTCATTTTTACAGTGCAAATATGTCTTAATGTGTGACTAGTACTTTTTAAAAGTATTTTTAATTTGGCAGTCAATTACCTTGAATTTCTTCTCATTTTATTGAATAAAAGTTGATCTTTGAGCTTATAAGACACTTGAGATAAGGACTTGAAAGTTTTGTTGGCATCTTGCTCTTTTCTGTAGTTGAGGTATTAATTCCTCAACAATTATTTATTCGTAGTATTTATGTTTTAATGCCTTTGCTTTGAGTTTGCCACTTCCCAGCATGAATTTTAGAAAGTTCATTGTATTATTTTATGTTTATGGTGGTACCTTGGCAGCTGAGAGAGACAGAAGAATACAAGTTATAATAATGATGGAAGGACTTTCAGTATTCTTGAAGATTAAAAAGTAAAATAAAATTTCATATAATAAGGATTAACTTTAAAAGTGGGCTTATGAGGTTTATGGCTCAATCTTTATTGATAATTAGAATTATTTAAGCATGAACACTGCTAATCTGATGGACTAGTCAAAGTGTTTATAGTATACAAAGTAAGTCAGAATATTTATTTGGATGAAGGATATAATTTCAGTCCTCTAGGCATATTCTTAGTATAGGATATCCAAATTAAACTGTAAACCAAATTTCTCATTTATGTATGTGAAGTAGATTTAACTTTATTGAATATAACCTAGGCAATGGCTATGTGTCTGCTTCTGTGAGTCTTTGTGCATTTTTAAAGAGCCTCTGCAATTAGCATGGGTTGAGTTTCAGGGATGTTGCTAGTTGCGTTGGCGTGGTTTCATGTTGGAAGGCACAGATACCAAGCCTCATCAATACTTGTCCTCATTCATAGAAGATGTGATTGGATAAGGGAACATTGATGAGCTTATATTGGTTAACTTTAAGTTAACTGTTGCTCAGTGCTTTGGAGAGGTTTGTTAATTTTTCTATAGTGCGCAAAATTATGTTTTCTTATTTGTTGTCTTTTTTACATATTATGTCTGACTTTAATTGATTTTTTTAAATTCCTCTTCCCATATAGATTGCCCCCTAATCTATCAGCTGAACAGCTTGAAAACTAGGCATATATTTTAGTTTCCTGCAGTATTCCTAAACATCCTGCTTTGAAATGAAAGTGTTCTAGCTGATAGAACATTCTATTGAAAATTCTGCATAGTAATAGTCTGAGTTACATTATCCTGGTGATAGGAAACATTACCAAATGTCTTTGCTGTGCATTTGTGGTATATGCACATGGTTTGTGCCTCTATAATCAGTGAACTTTAGACTCTGAATTCTAGTCAAGTATAAAAACATAGGATAAAGATAGAATATATACTCTATCAAATATAATAATATACTAATAATGTAAAGTATCTTCAGTACATAAGATTTTGGTTTAAGCAAGATTCATAAAATGTTAACATTTATCACTTTGAATGTTTTGACTTCATGTAAGATATGTTGAATTGACTTGGGTCTAGCTTCTTGATGTGGTTTCTGTGAGAATTAGAGGAAATAACTGGTTTGTTTTTTCTTAAATTCTCCACTGGATCATCGTCAACCCAGTTTCCCTTCTCTTGGGAATCTTTCTATAAGTAAAGGATGCCTTAATTGAAGCTAAGGTTTTCTATCTAACCTTTCAGATCCATGTAATATGATTCTTGTGATTTAGATAATATCCCAGCTAAAGCTTGGGTGGGAGCCGACATTGGTCAGCCTCTCAGGAAGGCTCAGACTTCCTCAGGACAGCATGTGATACGGTAGAGTGCATGCAGATACTGCTACAGTCCAGAAGTTAAATATAATTTAAGAACATTCTGGCTTTAAATAACACAATAACATTTACTCCCCCGGGGGAGCACATTATCTGCATGTTGTCCCAAGTTACTGCAGAGAGAGGCTGCTAGCCTGTGCTCCTCTTGAATGTACTGATTTTCAGTTTTAGGTGATCATGTATAAAAGTTGTCCTGAAGCTATGGGACATGGAGTGAGGTGTGAATGGCTCTGGCAGGGGTAGTATGACATTGTCTCCTATAGCTACAGTTTACAATTTGCTGCCTGCTGATGGACAAAGGTGCTTTATGTCCATCTGAAGTACCCACTAGCTTCTTTAAATCCCAATGGGACACATAAATGTGTGGCAGCATGGCCAGCTGCCATGCCTGGACTATTTCCTGGGGCAGTATTCCACTCCCTTGCTGATGAGGGAGGACAAAAGGAGAGGTGTAGAAAACTTGGTTTAAATCCTCAGGGACTGAATTTTCCCTAAGATTGGGAGATGACTGAGGGTCAGGGGACCATATAAGACTCTACAGCTGGGACAGTTCCAAGGCCCACTGAAGGTCTTCAGAAGCCTAGTTGCAAAAGTCCCAGATGCCCTAATGACTGTAAGATGGGATAGAACTGAGAATTCCCTTGGTGCTTATAACTCACTTCCTTGGCAGGGTTGGTTTCCATTCTATCTTAAAAACACATTTTAAGGAAATTCTATGTCTGGAGTTTCATTGCTCTCTTAAGTGGATAGAGGGAAATGCAACTTCTGAATTTCGTCCTTTAACCACTTTGAACAGAGACTTCAATATGTTCATGTGTCCCACAGGTGCTGTTTGTCAAATGCATTCCATAGCTATCATTTCAGTAATTTGATGAAATTTTCTGTATCAGGTCACTTTTTGATTGGTGTTGCGAATTTGTGTTCATTTTTTCCTGATGTTTGTAACCTTGTTTTTGTATATAAAGGCATGGCATCTTTACTCATCTTCACTCTGCAGAACAGAGTCCCCTGACATTCTGTACTCTTTGCACCTGCTATGTGCTTTGTGTGTGCAAATATTCTCACCCAGTCAGCCTTCTGGGTAGTTTTCATCCTACATTAAGTGGTAGATGATGATTTTGGTAACCTTTGCTTTTACATAATCACCAGGTATGTGTTATAAAGCTGCAGTGACTGGGCCAGTGGGTCTGTGCTAAGGGCTGCCTTTGAGAAGATCGTGGAATGATAGGCGCAGACCCACATAGATGAAGGAAGACCTAGTATCACTGTGATTTGTTCTCTTGCCTTACGCTTTGCATGAGAGCAACTCAACACTTTTCATTTTTTCAAAACACATAAATGCCCAGTGGAGACTAAGATTAGGGACATGCAGGGACAGCTTTTTTCCATATCTGAAAGGCCAGAAGGAATACTTTGGCCTTTATAAATTGAGAGGAGTTGCTTTTCTTATGTGTTCTTCTCTGTGTTTGAATTTGACACAAAAAGCTGATACCCACCCGCTTCCCAAACTACTTAGCTTTTCACAGGTAATAAAAGACAAAATAATTGTACCTCACCTTTGACCTGGAGTTAAGGAGAGTAGGGAGCATTGCAGTTGGGTAGGTTATATAGCTATGCGTTACTCACGTGTAATTTATTGGTAGATGCTAGAAACTTAAGACACCCATAATAGTATTTTTGACACTGATATGACAGAATGGCCCAAATTCTATACAGCCCAGTTTGTTCATAAACAGTGTTATTGTACATCTTTGTAAATCTACATCTTTGATTTTAAAAGATCCAAACTCCTCTGAAGAACTAGCTCTGTGGGCTTAGGTTAGCTGCTTAATCCTGTGTGCTTCAGTGGCCCCAGGAGCCAGTGGAATTCTAAAAAGGAAAAGTGGGCTTTTGTAAAAGTGCTGGTCAGTTCCAGTTTCATTTTTACAACTTGCCTGGTAGGAAGTCAGATGTCAGCTGCTCTGCTCCTTCACTTTCTGTTTCTGGCTGTTTCCTCAGATGACCATTGCTTTTTTCCTTTGCTGCACTGACCTCATAGAGATAGCCAGTGTTCTACAACAGTGGGTGCCCATTCTCTCAGGAATGGTAAAAGACCCAGTGTTTTGAAACAGCAATTTTTTTTTTTTTTTTTTTTTTTTTTTTTTTTTTTTTTTTTTGCACAATTATCCCCATGGAAGGTGGCAGTAATGAGCCTAGCTTTCATGAACTGAAAGGGGAAATTAAACACTGAAGTTTGCTAAATGTGTGTTTTGCAGGTTGGACAATCTGCTCAATATGGCTTATGGAGTGAAGAGGTAATGACATAGGTTCATGATACCCATAATCCCTTCCCACAATTGATTGATTTCTTTGATTTTGGGGAGCAATATTTCCACCCTCATAAATTTATATTGGGTTTTCTTTTGCATGAATAGCCTATTGTAAAGTTGCTTTTGAAGTGCATTGGGCTCGTGGAATATCTTTATACCACTGTATGCCACCCAGTCTTTTAAAAAGTCATTATTTCAGATTGCATTGCAACATTATAGCATGTTTCTGTTATGTGTTGGTTTTCTTCCCTCTCCATCCTCATGAAGCAGATTTTTAGATTTTTTTTTCTGCCATTGTTTAATTTGTTGTTTGGTGCAGCAGATAATGGTCATTTCATAATCTATCAGTACCTGGAGTGTTTGTCTGTTACTGCGAGCCACAGATAGAGCCTCAGTTGACACATCAAGTAGCTGTATACATCTGTTGGGAAAGTGGAATTGCTAAAATTTGGGAAAAGAGAAAAGAACTTAAACCCATTGCTATAACCAATCTATGTTCCGTGTATGTGTGTGTGTGTGTATGTCTGTTTCCTGTTTTGTTTAGTAGGTTTTCACCAATGACGATTGATGGAATGACCAGTCTGGCTGGAATAAATATTCCTGGGCACCCTGGAACAGGCTGGTGCATATTTGTGTACAACCTGGCACCTGATGCAGATGAAAGTATCCTGTGGCAAATGTTTGGGCCTTTTGGAGCTGTCACCAACGTGAAGGTCATCCGTGACTTTAACACCAATAAATGCAAAGGTTTTGGATTTGTGACTATGACAAACTATGATGAGGCTGCCATGGCGATAGCTAGCCTCAATGGATACCGTCTGGGAGACAGAGTACTGCAGGTCTCCTTTAAGACAAACAAAACGCACAAAGCCTAATGAGCTCTTGTCCTCAGTCCATTTATATATGAAAACTATACAACAAAAGCAAGTTAAGAGAAACTTTATACATTAGTAAATGTCTTTGTAAGTCAGTGTTGAGATGGGGATAAATGGCTACTTAGCATCCTGAGAAATATGTGAGATTTTTTATTGCTAGTATTTGAATTAAAACTTCTTAAATATCTTTTATGTTTGAATATGGACAAGAGGTACAGGGTTTTTACCTGTCACATTGCATTCTATTGCCTTCTTTGAAGAAGGTGGACCTTTTAAAGTGTTTCAGCTAAGGGAAGACATTTCTTTTCTTTTTACATAACTGCCTTGAACCTGTGAGTAAGTACTGAGGCTTTGTGTTGTAGCCCTTCAGTTGGTTGTCTTTCCCCACCTCCTTATCTTTCCTTCTCTTTCTCTTTCTTTTGTTTCTGTTTATTTTCTTTCCATTCTCTAATTAGCTTTGTGTTTGGTTTACATTTAAAGCATTGCTGTTATGTCTCAGAAAAGTATTTTGAAGTTTACATTTTTATTTATGAAGTTACAAACAGTATTTATTTTGTAATTCTGATTTGGGCTGGGGCAGGGGGGGCGACATTATAAACGCTTATTGTAAGAATACTGGAGAACTTTTCGTAAAGCAGTACCTTGCCAAAGAGATAAGAGCCTCTTTGATGTGGGTTTAAAAAAAGCATCTATTTTTATAAAAAAGAAAATTTGGAGAAACTTTTTACTGGTCCTGGAACAAATATTTTGACTTGAATACTTTGAGAAATCTCTTCATATGACACCTAGTGAGCTTTTAAAATTTACCAGGAAATTTGCAACGGTTGGAAAATTTAGAAAGATTTATGATGTAGAAAAATACTTTTGAGATCTTTGTATGAGAGGAATTGAGTCAGTGAGGGGACACTGCTGGTTTCATTTTCGTAATCACCAGTGGGGCGTCTGATCATCCTGGTTGTTATGTGATAGATGGCTCACATTGATTTGTGATTTTGAAACAAATAAAAAAAATTTACAAAAGAATATATAAGAGCAGGCAAGAAATTTAAATTACCAAGAGATGGGGGAAAATCTGTTCTTCCTAAAGAAATCCCTTCAGATAGAGCTCATGGTGTTTAGTGATGTACTTGCAGTATCGTTTGAAGAATTGTTTTGTCTTAAGGAAGATAAGATGTTGCACACGTTTGGATTGCAGCAAGTCAGCAAAGGCGACCTGAGTTGGATATATTTGAAGGTATTTTGAGAGTTACGTTTAAGGCTAACACCTGAGCTTTGTGTGATGTAAATAAGACCTTGTGTTTATGAACCTTTCAGCTAATTTTATTTTTTTCCCTTACATATCAAGTGATGTTCAGGTTTTGAATGTTTTGTATCAGTTTTTTTCTTTGTAAATGGCATTAACATTGTTACTTGAGGTCTTGCTTATTCACTTCTGTTGTCCTGAGGACTTGAATTTACAGTGCATCAGATTCGTTGGCTAATTCTGTCTGTAGATAGTCTAGCTTCAGCTGTTTATGGTGATGCTACATTTTCGTTTATAAATATGTTTGTGGTAAAAAAAAAAAAGAAAAATGAGTATAACCATAGGTTTTGAACAAATTTCCTTACATTTTTCATACAAAAATCATAAATATCTGTATGCTATTGAAATTTAACTTTGTATGATGCTTAAACCACTATTTGGGGAAATAATAAAATAAGTCTTTACCATGTATGAAAGAAATTTTAAAAAATACAAAATATTTTCTGATTAGCATCTAGCTTATAATAAATTTTCAAAAAAGCTGAAGGCAACTGTTGCCTTCATCAGGATGCACTGAGAACTATATAGTTACGTCCTGCGTTTTGTATAAACTGAGATGCTCATATGCTTCCCCTTAGAACAGGCAATGTGCTATGCATAACATAGTTGTACATTATCTTTGCAGTTGCTTTGAGTTTTATTTTTTATTATTTAAAATTGTAGTTATAAAAATTTTCAGTATAGTACAGTACATATACTGTGAGGCGCGTGCTAAAGTGAACAAGCGAGTTTTCATGCTGACCCACTCAATGCTATTCAGAACTCAATTGGCTTAGCACTCTCTCATATCCTTAGGTGCATTTAGATTGTCAGAGTTAACCTGCGTTAAAAAAAATAAAATAAAATACATGTATATATTTAAAAAAAAAAATAAGGTTTCCCTTGTGGGAAAACAGCAGCTACACGCTTCTTTCCTGTACTACTGTAGCAAACCAAGGCATTGATGAGAAGGCATGCAAATTGTGCTTCACTTTACAGTGTTTATCAGAGCACTTAATAAAATGTAAGGCTGGTATTTATTTGAAGTTGTACAGTATGACTTAATTCACATCTGTTGGAATAGAAAATATATTCTGTTGAGTATTTAAGAGGCTGTACATGTTTTCTTTTGTGTTTGGATTCTTTGTGCTTTTTCATGTTCGGTACATCAATAAACAAAGTTGAAGGGAAAGAACTGTGGTGTATCTTTAAACATATCTGGATTGTGGGGTACCTATGATCAGTCTAGTTCAAAAAAATAAAAATAAAAACCTTACTCTTTAATTAAAAGGGATGTTCTCAGAGCTCGAGTTGAAAGCTGTGCTATCTAAAGTAATCTAGAAGGCAAATTAACTGAAGGGAGAATGTGAAGGAAAGGAAAAAACAAAAAACAAAACACAACAACAGAACACCAAACCCCTAAAAAAAAAAAAAAACCCTCCAAAACTGTGACAGAATACAGGTGATTAGTTAACTTTCAAGTGCATTACTAGGTGACTCTTAAGGGAACATGTACTTTCATCAGCTAGTTGTGAAGTCTATTACTCCAACACCGTTTCACCCTCAAGCATTTACCGTGAGTGGGAATTGCACACCCTGTGACTTGAGCCAGTGCAGGAGCACTTGGGGAAAGCATCCTGTCAGTAAGACTGCGCTCACCAGAGATGGTGTTGTGTGACCCTTGTGTTGCATGGTTGCTACCTCATTAAGAGTTTCCTCTGGAACAGAAAACTCACTTTCTGTTAGGTTAACAAAATTGTGAACTGTGCCAGCTCCTTCCATGCTTCATTTACACATTTAATCACAACACATCCCCAGAAGGTAAATGGATGGAAAAACAGTTCTTGCTGTTCCTTTTGTCTATCTGTCTGTCTCTTTAAGACCTGTCTCACAACATAATTCTGGCTAGCCTGGAACTCACAGAGATTTACCAACCTCCTGAGTGTCAGGATTAAAGATGAGTACCACTGTGCCCAGCTTCTCTTGCTGTTCGTTTCTGTAAGAATTATACTTTTATAAAACTTCAGAAAGTATGTTGAAGGGATTTTTTGTTTGTTTGGTTTTTTTTAAGTGTGCTGGATGACTTTTTTGATTGCACCGATTTGTTGTATACATCTTGCTTTGGGTAAAAACCATCTTAAAAGTATTTGTTCTGAATCTATGACCTAATAGCCAGCAG
Organism: Arvicanthis niloticus; assembly: GCF_011762505.2. Lineage (NCBI taxonomy): Eukaryota > Metazoa > Chordata > Mammalia > Rodentia > Muridae > Arvicanthis > Arvicanthis niloticus. The sequence goes on from NC_047662.1 coordinate 59,112,199, forward strand.
TGTCTGAGTGGCAAGGCTCTTCCTCTTCCCATAGCCTGCTATTAAACTAAACTCTTCACTCTGCCAATTTGAATTTCATGTTTCTACTTTTGTGATGTTCCAACATGCTTCCCACCCTTCTCTCCTCTCACATCCTCAGTATTTTGACTGGTGTCTGTGTCAGTGGTTCTTTTGCATTTGAACAGATAGTAGGAGAAAAGAAACCTGTAGAGGAGGGTTGTGAAGCTACTGGTGTATTTGAAGAAGTTCCATTTCCCCTTCAGATTCCTTTGCCTTGTGTGTTTGCAAATCATTTGAATTGTACTGCAACTCACTGTGGAAGTGACTGACAGCAGCTCTTAATCTTACCACCATTTTAAATTAATCTGATTTAAAGAGAAATGTTGGCAATTTCATCTTCCCTTTTAAAAACAAAAACGAATTACAAGAGTCTCCTCTTTATAAGATATTCAAAGTGGAGTGGAAATTTACAACCACTTTTTCAAAAGTGTTACCTCAAAAACAAGAAAATGCAAATATCTCAACAGTAAGTGCGTAAGAATTGTAATCTCTGGGTTTTTAAATTTACTTTCTAGTGCATTATCTGCATGTCACTTTAAAAATAGAATAAGAAAAAAGGTAGACACCAGTTTTCATACTTATGTCTCTGTTATCATATTAGAATGTTGGACAGTAGAAACAAACAGAAATGCAGATAAAACCATAGCAATTTGGATAATGGGCATGTGTAGTCTGTCATTGCAGTGAATGCTAGTTTTCTAGTTTCTTTACAGTCTTCCCTTGAAAGGTCAGAGATTCTTTTCCATTCAAAGCAGAAGAATAAAGTACATACCCCATTAATTCAGGCAGCTGATCAGTGCCAGATGGACCTTGTTTAAGTTAACTGTTACAAAGTTCCTTTTTATATAATTAGCAGGTGTGTGCGTGTGTACACATGGGTGTGTACTTCTGCTGCCTGCTATACTGTGCCCTAGTTCTGTGAGAATAAGCAAGTGCTACCCTTCCCAGTGGCCATCACCTAGAAGGGAGAAAGTAAGCTGCCAGGTCATGGCTATAGTGCCATCAGATGCAGTCACTGAGCTAATGCTGTGGCTTATAAAAACCCAGTCACTGTGTGTGCTCTGTTTATGCAGTTGCCAGTACATCCCTTTCATTCAGTGAACCTTGTAAGAAAACAAACTCTTTCAGTTGTCCAAGTCCTCTGTGAAACAAAAAGTTCTAACCCACTACATCACCCAATAGGTTGACAGAGAACTCTGGATCTTCATTTATAAATGTGTCATATATAAAAGGACAGTTTAGAATTCACTGATGATGGTAAAATAGCCTGACTATGAGAAAGATGTACTGTTTTTATTCAACATTGACGCAGAACAAAATACATATCTTGGGCCTGAAATGTGGTATTAAAGTTATATTTAGTTTAAATAGTCAAAGGTGTAGGTTAGACTTAAGCTGATAGGACATGCAGAAACACTCATGGGTGTCAGACTTTCAAATCTCTCTCATAGCCAGCCCCCTTCCAGGCATAAGTGCAAGCAGTTGTTTGTACTGATGTGATATGTGAAAAGCATACCTCACTGCTGCCCAGTGGTCACCATTTGTAGTTCAGAAGTGCGACACATCACACAGATGCACAGTTAAAGGTAAGACCAGAGTCTCATGCACAAAATCCATGATTGTAATAAAGACGACAATGAGTTTTCAGTGTGTGGGAGCCTCAGGAGTAGTATGATAAGAACATACTACTTGAAGTATGAAGAAGTGGTAGCAGTTGGCCAGGTCTTTCAAAGTAGCTAGAATTTAAAAGCTGTTGGGGGAGAGAAGTTTCAAGAAGAAAACTCTGCCAACAGGGCATATATAGGTGAACATCTGCCTGCCCATAATGTTCTGGGAACATTAGTATCTTCACTTATAAACTGTGTGACCTATGAGTTCCTTATACATTTGTTTGCATAGACTAGTTAAATTTCAGACTAACCTGAAATTTGAGAGCATGAGGAAAATAGGAAGTCCTTAAATATTCAAACATTGCCATTGGAGACCATGATACAATATAAAACACATACACATTGAAGCCTTGCCCCTTTATTCTCTTGTCTATTTCCATTGTGACCTTGCGAGTATTTGGTGTGGTAGATTATATTGATTTGGAGAGTGTGTCAAAGTCACTACTGAGGGCATTGCCTCCTTTATGAGATGTGCATTTGAAATTGGTGTGCAGAGGCACAAAACACAACCAACATTTCCCTGGTAATCGCATGCTGTGCTTATCTACTTACTGTCCAACTGTTCACCTTTCACACTAGACAGTGTGATTCCTTCTTAGCACTTACACTGTTTGGCTCTTCGTTCCCTCTTGAGAAGGAGATACATAAAACTCCACTTACATAGTCCTTCCCTGACCAAGGCTTATAGCTTTGTTTATCTTGTAGGCTTCTTGGATTTGTTTGTAGTCACATCTGTTCTCTCCCACCTAATTTCTTGATGTTTTCCTATAATTCTTTTTTCTGTATAGCTATATGTGTTTTTCAGAACCAACCAGCCTATCTGTGGACCTCACTGAAGCTCTGATGACATCAGCTGCTACTTACAAGTAACTTACTCTTTGGAATGAAGTGTGGTTGGCAAGGTAGCTGTGTAAGCTTTTTGTTGCTGGGGTGGTAAAGGTGCTGCCCTGGCTATGAGAAATGGAGAGACTGCTGCTCAGGCATCCAGTTTGGTTTCTCGGACTCTGAATTAATGCCAGCATATAAGGAAACACTGACAACACATGTTGACAACACATGCATGTATCAGGAATTAACCCTACACTTTTACATGCATGTCATAGATCCTCTCCTTTTTCAAAGGGTAATTTTGCAAACATAGATAATAATAATGAATAATATAGACGTTCATACTCCAGATGTCCAAGTCCTATCAGAAAGAAAACAACTGTTGCCTTAAAGTTGAACCAGAAATTAAGAGGTTTCCTATAATAAATACTATTTAGTAAGATTCCACCTCAAGAATGGTTGTTGCTGTGTGTTTCCTCCCTACACAATGAACTGCATGTAACGTTTCTCTCTCTCAACGTTGTTCCTTAAGATGTACCCTTTTACGTCTAGACGTAAAATATGAAATCCTCCTTAGGTAAATTACAGCTTATGTTTCTGTATTAAGATTACATGCCTCTGAGTTCTAGATAAGGCAGTAATAACCTCCCCCAACCCTCTAAAACCGGCACATTGAAAACTTTCTATCAGTTTATCCAGAGCCTTAGGGGATATGGTTTTGTTTTTGCCTTAGTTGTTGTGTATTTTCAAAGTTTTTTTTCTACTTTGTTTTTTCATTCTATTGGTCTCTGTCCTAAAGGGAATCAATCCTACTTTGCCACACAGTCAGCACGCTACTGTGGCACAGATTTTGGGAAACTTTCAAATGCATGCTTTACATTGAATTGCCATTCTTTCACTAAAAGCACATCAAGTGCCCACTCTGTACCAGTCACAGGCTGTCTCTAGACTGCAGATTTGATTTATATTTTTCACTTTTGTGAGCTAGAAGATCCTAGAAGGAGCTCCTTTAGTGCCTTGTTTTGCAGATAAGTGAGTCAGGTCTCACTTGAGACTTGGCCCTGGAAGCCAGCTCCTAGCTTCTGTAATCCCGCTGTTCATTATCATTGAGGCACTAAAACAAGTAGAATTGGTTTCTGGTGAAGTGTCCTGCAGAATCAAATTGTTGTCACCTTGAGGTAGGTGTGCATCTAGAAGTAGAACAGAGGTGAGTATGGGTACACGTTTATATTATTTATGATGTATTTGGTATATTTCACTTCAGAATCATGTTTTGTCTCCTTTGTTTTTTAAGCTGTGGCTGTGTATGTAATCTTTTCCATATACTTTTTCCAAGATTCTCTTTTTTTGATAGAATATTTTTACTTTTACATTACTATTCTTTAGCACAGTGGTTCTCAACCTTCCTTGACACAGCAACTCTTCAATCTAGTTCCTCGTATTATGGTGACCCCACCCCCAACCAAAAAATTATTTTTGTTGCTACTTCATAACTCTAATTTTGCTACTGTTATCCATGGTAATACAAATATCTAGTGAGCAGGATATCTGATGTTTTCAATGTTGTTTGAAAATAACATTTGACAGTCCTTCCCCTGCAAGTAGGGGTTATGAGGGACAGGTTGAGGACCAGTGCCTTAGCATAAGAAAACATAAAATAGTACATGTTGACTTAAGTCAGATCTAATGAAAGCTGCTTTGTGGGTTTTTTTTAAATTGTATCTATTGCTACTTAACATTAGTTCAGCAATGAATGAAAATCGAGAATTCTGCATAGTTTCCCATTAGTGTATTCCCCTAGATTTGTGTGAATGAGCTGAAGACAAATTGAAAATCCAAAACTGGAGTTCTCGCTACAAAGTAAAGCTTATAGTGGCAATTTCTAAATGCTTGCCCCAGTATTCAGTTGGCAGTTTGATTGCAGTGTTCTGTGTAGCAGGGTCCTGGATGAGACGAGGAGAATCTGCAGCCATAGAGAACAGATACATATCCCAGTACCAGTAAGTCAACTAAGAAACTGCTTTCTTCCCTAATGGGGGCCAGGAAGAGGATGTCTGGGAAGCCAATTGTAGGTGAGTAAATTTTTTTCTCCTCTTCCCCTATGTCTCTGATTGCAGTGATCTTTCCTCTTGCTAGGGTCTGTATAAATACTGGCTCCTTATTGCATGTGCTCAGACAAGCAGCTGATGGAGAAGAGCACTTTTAAAAGGATTGATGAGCTTAAAAGACACTCGTTAGAGTGCACCTGGATCCTGCCATGACATCACAGGCGAAGCATCAGCAGCTCTCTGGAAAGCATGGCAGCCTTTTTTCACCTCTTTCTTAACAATGAGACGTAGATTGGGCCTGCTCTCTATTCAAGCGTCCTTATGAGTAAATGCCTATTTTTACGATAGAGCTGCACGTTAAAAATAGCTCCAATCAGCGTGACTCTTTTCCCCCATATGTTAAAAAGTTATACACGAGTTAAAATATCTCAGATTGCTTAAATTCCTTCAAATGCAGAGCACATTCCTTTTTCACTTTAAGGGGGCTGGACTGGGTAGAGGGGAGGGTTAAATACAATACCCGTCCTGCACACATGGGGGTGTGAGGGTGGAGGACCTCCTCAACTCTGTGCTGGGTATCTGGCTTGAGACTTCCCAGTCGCAAAGCTTCTAAACTAAATTTGAAATTTCTGACTGTTAAAAAATTCATTAATATTTGGCGGGCACAGTCTTCTTCCTGGAGCGATTGTTTATTTTTGTTGCTGAGAGCAATTAGCTAGAATAGTCACAGTTGCAGCTGTTAGATACTATAAGCTCCAGTGGAGAGCACAAAGGCCTTCTGCACATTTAGAAGTCTGTATTTGGATTGTTTTTAATGGGCGATTCTTCTGGAGTCTACTGTGTTAGCAAATTTGATTGGGTGATCCTAAGCCAAGTTGAGTGTGCAGTGGGATCATCAGCATGCTGTGTTGATCAGAGTCACGTCAACACCTTGCTGGTATGTGGAAGCCAAGATGGCTGGGACTGTTTTGTGTCCTCAGATCTTTCTGTCTGCATGCTTTCCAAGTAAACCTGGATGTGAGTCATCAAAACATTATTCTGTTCTTTAAGGGAGTATTTCCTTACGTGTTTACTTCTTGACTTGTCGGAGCTTTCATGAGGTAGCCTGCATGTGCAACCATGAGAAAGATTTTCATACAGTCTGGTGCCCATTAATTTGTCTTTTTCTCAAGTAGCCTACTAGAGAATCTTGGCTCTAGTTTAATGCCTGACACTATAAAAACAGCAGCCCAAATGGAGCGACTGTTTGCTATTTTAATAGTGTCTGCATGCTTGTCTTTATTCATGTGAAGGGAAGAGTGTCTACCTACTTCATAAGCATAATGCTTTAGGATTCATACTATCCTCTTAATCTACATTTACTCCCTTGGCCCTCATGTTCCACTGTGAAGCAGGGAATTTTGCATAACCCCCTTAAGAGCCAATGACTGGCCAGGCACCTGCATATTTTCTGTGCCGCAGCCATTTGATCTTCATATGCTGTGTATCTTTCTTACTGCTGACTACAGTATCTTGAAGGACTCAAGTTTAGATTGTAAGCTGGTAGAAACTGCTGTCAGGTACAAAGCTAGTTTAGTAGTGTATTTATAGAGGAGAATCAGGGGAGATCAACCTTTTGGTGGGGGTACCACTGGGGGAATTTTGAAAGGTTTTGGTGATTATATTCCAAGTGAGAATCTTAGGCGAATACTGAAACCTTGTTTCCTGCTAGCTACCTTAAGCCAATTCAAAGTTATCAGATTTTTTAGACACTTAAATGTAGGTATTTTTAGAACAGCCTTTCAAATGGCAGTTGATTGACCAGATGACAATCTTTTTGATCAGCCAGGTTGGATCCCTTACTGAGTCAGTTGGAGTAGTTCTCTAATCATCCTTTCTCCAATAATGCCTTTCATATAATTGGGAGTTCTGAACACTGGTGAATGGAAATTTCATCTAGTTATTTTAATGAAGTTTTCTTTTCTGCAAATTGTTTCTTTTTCGATGACTTTCTACTTAAATATTATCGTAGTTTCTTACAGTATTCATATTTAAAATTATTCACATAAAAGTTTCATCAGCGTGCAGTATTTTCTTCCCTTATCCCTTCTGAGTGATAATAAATGTAGCGATATAACCTGCATATGGGTGACCTACGCTTATGGTGTGTATATGTGTGTTTGCAGGTGAGTGCATACATGTGTGTGTACATGCATCTAGAGCCCAGAGGCTGATGTTAGAGATTTCCTCTATCACTCTCCACATTGTTTTCTGAGGCAGGGTCTTTTGCAAATCAAAGAGCTTGCCCACCCAGCTTGTTTGTGGGTTGTTGTATGGCTTGCACTTTATCTACTAAGCTATCTCTCTAGCCCCATCTTGATGAGTTTCTTGTTTCTTCAGGCTCTAAATATGTCTTGGAGACCAAAAAAATATGCTTAAGCATCAGAAACATTAGGCTTAAAGAATGCATATTAGTCATTTTGAATATTGAGATTTGGCTGTAGTGTGATATTGATGATAACATCCTAAATAAATTAGTCAAGGACCCAGTAGTCCACACCATCTAAGTTGAAGTGCACACCTCTGCATGGATAAGAATGTTTTCTAAAATGAACTACACAGTATTTGGGGACAGCATTGATTAAACTTACTACCACTGCCCCAGGAGCTTCAGCATCATGTGACCTTAGTTCCCAAATTCAATTGCTAATAACTATAGCAGTATACAGAATAAAAGCACGAATTTCTGTTCCCTAAGATCCTGTTACCCTAAATATAATTTGTGGATCAACAGCATTCAGGCCACACAAGAACTTATTAAGAACAAAATACTTTGACAGGCCCACAAGTGTATATGGAAATCTCTGCTTCCCCAAAGTTTTTAGGTGGTCTGTGTGCTCACAAAATTTGAGAAATACTCAAAAGGCAGTGTGGTGGTTCTCAAGCTTGAATAAACTTGCTAGAACAAAGAGCCCTGGACCCAGATAATGGCTTTGAGGCTTGGGAAAGATACACATGCTGGGAGATATCCTTCCTGTGGACAGTTTGTAGCATTGGTTGAGCTGCCCCTAGAGCCAAGGTATTCCAACTATCATTTGGATGGTTGAGTTCAACAAGATTAAGGTCTTTATGTCCAGATCTAGAGCTTTTCATGAAGGTCTAAGGATGGAGCTTGGGAAGCTTACAAAGACTAGGGTGATGCAAAGTGTCTATAGTCATTAGGGGAAGTGCTGATCTATAGGAAGATTAAATAGGACAGGGCAGTGGCGTCTGAACAGTTTCCAACAAGCTTTTTAATGGGTTGACCAGAGTCTTTACTTATTTTATCTATCAAAAAGAAAAAAAAATGCACATCTCAGCTTTTCTAAGATTCCACTTCCTTCTAAGAAGAAACTCAGATAACTTCTCATCCCTCCCCCTGCCAAACATTGAAGAGCAAACACAGACCAGAACTCAGGAGCTGACACAGCCATCCTCCTTTCCCTTTTTAAGTTGATTTAGAACAGTTCTTGGCAGCTGGCTTGGCTGCCTACTGCTTTGCCTTTAGGCGTTTTTTGTGTGTCCAACCATCGAGAATGTAGCTACCTTTGAGGCTGTTGAACAGTCTGCTGATCAATGCCATTAGAAGTGCAGGCTTCCTGACACCACTCCTATTTCCTTGGAAGGCTGTATAGGGAATGAATTCTAGATAGGTATTTAATGGGGATTGACATGTGTTCATGTCAACATGGAATTCTTTAGGTTAAAATATATTTTTTATTTGTATTGGGAAAATATTAAACAACAGAAGAACTGGAAAATTCACATTATTTTTTCCAATGCCCCTCCCATAACATTAAAGCCATTATTTCCCTTTTGTGTTGGCATTGCGTAAATGATGTGTTTAATGGAAAACAAAACAACAGAAAACCTCTTCTCTTTGTAGTGGGCACAATGTTAACTTTTGTTCTTTGAAGAAACTTGGGTACATGAGATAGGGCATTTTGCCTTCAATTTTCAGATAAGAACTTAAAAAGGTACTCATTCATAGATGTACAGAGTACCTGCTAAGATGTGACAGGCATGGGTTTTTTTTTTTGTTTTGTTTTTAATTCCTAATAAATGTATTTTGTTTCAGTTTATATAACTGTGTTTTCTTTAGGACAATAGTCAAGATAAAGTTACAAGAATATTTTCTGAAAAGCATGTCCTAGGAATTCCTAGATTGAACATTTTAGGTGTGCACGCACGCACACACACAAGCATGCAATGGAAGTCTGGAAGTGTTAGTTTTAAAGCCATTTCTCCACTGAAGATCCTCTTTTTTATGTATTAATTCTTTGAAATTTTCATAATTCTATTTTGATCATATTTACCCCCATCTCCTCCCAGATCTCTGTGTCTTCATTTTTTAGAAACTCGATCAATTCCAGTTTGTGTTACCTGCATTCTCTTGGGTATGTGATTTAGTGAGCACCCACTAAATCACAGTCGAGCTATCAGGGGCGTCTTTTATCTTAGGCCTATGTGAAGCCCCTTAGAACAAGGTGTGGTATTCCATTCTCCGTAGCTTAGGAAACAAGAAGGTCACTTACTTGCAGAGCTGTATTTGAAATTTGAGTTTTAAACATAGGCTGCCCAAACCATTCTCAACATGAAAATGCAGAAACTTGGTACAGTGATGCATACCTATAATGCTGGCACGTGGGAGACTTAAGGCAAGAGAGAGTAGAGACAAACCTGAGCTATACACAGAACCTCTCAGAGAAGGGAGTTAATGAAAGAGAATTCTGAATGCCATGTGAAATAGATAGGTGAAGTTGCTAATGGCATATGTAGAGTGAGATGGAGGTGAGCGGGCTGAGCCTTGGGCTAAAGGATTTGCCAGAGGTACACATCTGGTGAGTGGCAGGGTGTGGGGTGGCCCCACTTGTTCGTTCCAGCATGGTGTGCTTCCTTATCCCTGACCAAACAGTTTGTTCAAATTGTGTTTGAAAGAAACTGGAAAGGAGACGAATTAGCTTATCTGAGGGTGGTAATGTTTCATAAAAAGGGTTGTGGATACAGCAGCCCACCCTTGTTTCCTTCTGCTTCCTTACCCACTCATCCTTTGAAAATGGACAGCAGGAAGCTATGTGGAGACTGAGGACCACCTACGAGTAGTTGGATTCTAATCTAATGATAATCAAAATCCATCTCTTCAAAGCTTAATTGTTAGAGGTATAAATATTTTAAGGCTCTGCCTGTTCTAAAGTTAAATATTCTTCCCAGGAGATGGATTGGTTGGTTGTGCTCATTATAAAGGATCTGTTGGCTTATGTCGCAGCTTCATGTTTGTATCATTAATTTTCGGTTGCATGGAGCAGGAGGTTTCAGTTACCGCTGAGGAATTTCTAGCCTTTTTGTTCTGGAGACCTTTGGAATCTAAAGCTTGGATCAGGTCTAATTCTGTGGCCCAATTGCTGCAGGCCTGCTCTTTTCTTTCTGGGGGGGTGACATTGCTTTTGTGGTGACCTGATGTTCTTGAATTTCTGGTTCTGTCTGGTTATGTAGGGGACTGTTCTTCCTGTCTGGTCTACCCAGGCCTTGGGAAGTGATTTGTCAACCCTTGCCCTAGAGCCTGCTGGAGAGAGTTGGCAAACTCTCCTGCCCTGCTGTGAATCCCTCAGGCTTGTGAGGGAGGACAGATGGTAGGGCTAAGCTCGGAGCCACCCCTCTACGTAATGATGAAAAATGACCAGCCTCCTGGTAAATGGAAATCAGGACCCAAGCAACTTTGAATTCTGGTAAATGACTTTGAAATCAACCCAGAGTGAAGGAAGAAATTGTTTTTTAAATTAACAGTCTGCCCTTGTTATGTTTTGCACTTGAATATAGGAAAGGTTTTCTTCATGTATGCTCACCCAGGTAGGTGCATACTATACTGGGATTGCTAAGCCCAGTAGGTAGTTCTGTGTGTTCCTTGGGGTATAAGTAATGCCCGTAAATGACAGGGATGCATGTCAGGTTCCGAGAAGGATGTAAAATTGTTCTCTGTGGGACATGAGTATCATGAGGTTCACTGTCCACCCAGCCCTCTCTAGGCTTTCCTGCCTCCCCCATCACTCTTACTAAAGCCGTGGTGCTTGTCAGCCCATGCCTCCAGGCTCCTGTGTCTGGAGTTAATAGTATCATTCAGTCTCTAGATTAGCCAGTGAGTTGTATGAATCAGTGGTGGTCTCTGTTTACATCAGCGCCTTGTGCTGTCTCCATGAAGCATGATATTGGGGCTCTTGTATCTCCCATCTTCTCCATTATTCCTATCCTTAAAATGTTCATTTGTACTCCAGGACCATGGACACAAAGGCAGTCGATCTGTGGAGCATAGCATTCTGGCTTTATCTCCGCTCTACGCATCTTGCTTCACCCATGATTTATTTGATTAAGGTTTATAATTTCTATAGGGATCCATTTTTTTTTTTCTCCTATAAGAATGACGCCTACATCAAAGTGTGGATGAAACTGTTAGCATAATTCCTGGTACTAGGTACATGATCAAAAGATGTTAGCTGTTTGGATAAAATATAGCATAGGAGATAAGAGTACTGGCTGCTCTTCCAGAGGACTTGAGTTTGATTCCTAGCATATACATGGTGGCTCACTGCCATCTCTTAACTCCAGTCCCAATGGATCCAGTGCCCTCTTTTGGCCTCCTCAAGCACTAGGAATAGACATGGTTCATAGACACACATGTGAACAAAACACCCACACACATAAAATTTTGTAAATAATTGAAAAATATGCTTGCTGCTAAATGAATAAATCTCTTTGCTGACAGAGTAAAATAAAATAAAATGGTAACCCTATGACTACCATCGTCTTGGTCCTAACCACTGGAGGTTGTATTGAGTTCAATAGACATTACAAGATGTAAGGCTTTCCTTTGCTTGGAGCTTTACTGTGGGCCTAAGCATTATCTACAAACCTGAGGCTGTCTGCTTGTCTGGGAGTGAAGAGTTTGGTCTATGAAAGGGTCTCAAGTTATTGGAGCATTGTTATATACTAGGATTAAAATCAGATGTGTCTGATAATGTTCCTAAGTAGCACTTTTTAATTGTCTCTGTTACCAACTAATTATAAATGGAAAGGGACTTTCTGGAAGACTGCTGGTAAAATCAAAAAATGAGCATGCCCCATCTCCTTTTGTTTTGTTGTAACAGAGTCTCACTGCAACCCAGGCTGATCTTGAATAAGCTGTGTAGCTTAGGTTAGCTTCAAACATCAGGTGATCCTTTCTGCCTCAGCCTCCCAAGTCCAAGAATATGGGCCTGAGCCATTGTACCCAGCTTTCATTCAGGTCACAGTCTTTTGACCATATCTTTCCTACTTTGATGACAAAGGCCATCTGGGTTCCCCCGTGCCAGCCACCAGTACTTGGAGAAGGTAACCAGAGATGGTCTTTCATCTCTGGACTCTTCCCCATGCTCAGTGCCCTACTGCTCCTTTTCAGAAAAGAGAAGTAAAAAAAGTAATTATTAAGAAAACTTCCCCACCGTTCCTGCTGCGGCTTCCTCTGACAGGCAAGTTCTTAAACAAGCATCTTGATATTTCAGCAGATGGTGCCGGGGTTTGTTAACGCAGCCTGCGGTATTCCCAGTTCGATCCTGCATTTCTGGATTCTTTGTAATTAGCTCACAACATGGGTGAAAGTGAGCTCAGTGTAATCTAAACCCAGGGAGCTTGGAAAAAGCAACATCTGGCAGAGGAGGCAGGGCAGTTTTGCATTGCTTTCAGGGGAGTGGCCCCAGAGGTAAGCTTCATGAGATTAACAGCAATGAGAAGTCATTGCAGCTGGGTTCTGTATTCTGCCCTGGCCACCCATTTGCTTCCAGGAACAATGCAACCAAGTATTAGCTTTCATTTATAAAGCCCTTTGTCCTTTTGTCCTCAGCCTAGTCTCAGGAAAATCAAATCTTACTTCCTGCTGAATAGTGTGTTCATTCTCCTTGTGATGGTTAATTTAGTTTGTCAGCTTAAGCTGTGCCTGGGACATCATTAAGCAGACCTTTGGGGATTTCTTAAGTGAAGGGGGAAAGCACATTTTGAATATGGGTGGCATTGTCTCTGGTCAGAGGTCCGATCTCAATAGGAGAAGGAAAAGGAGAACTCAAGCTGAGTTGAAAACAGCTTGTACCTTTCTCTGCTTCCTGACCTATCCCTCCGCAGTGAGCTGCACCTTCTTCACTCTTCAGTCTAAAGAAGTCTTTCCTCCCCCAGTTGCTTTTAGGTATTCCATTGCAGCAGAGAGCAAAGCAGTGGATAAAGTTCTTTTCATTATGCATGACTAGAATTCCTATATGGAAGATGACTACCATTTTAGAAAAAAAATACAGAAATGAGGTTTTATAAGCAAATAGCATTTGTAAGTTAAGTTGTGAGTCCAGATGTAAGTAAGCAAGGGGCTTTAGCACTTTTAGTTAACTATGATACTGTTCCTAGTGTTATAGCAACTGATACTTTCTTTGTAGAAGAGATTGTTTACAATCCACTGGATACTGCTGGGTATGTAAGTGATCCCTAGTGGATTGATATGATACAGCATCGTCTGTAGAGGCCTCCAGTTATCTGAGGTAGTGATGCCCTTCCCCATGATATGGGGCCTGGGAGAGGCAGTGCTGGACAGCCGTATGCTCACAACAGATCCCATACAAGGTTTTGGGATCCAAATAGGAATTCTAGTACCTCCAATTATTGGGAGAGTGGGGGTAGGATATAATCTTTCTAAACTGGATTTTTCTTTCTCTCTAAGTGCATGATACAGAAGAAAGTTGAGATACTTTTTGTGTTGTCTTTTCTATTATACCTTTGTGTCTGCTCCTAATAGCAACTGTTTTCTTAGTAGGCACGTTACTCGGTATTGATAGTTAAGTTCACATTAAGGAGTCATTGTAAATCACTATAAAAAAATGGTTAAATGACTTACACATTTCCACTCAATTCCCACAGTGATGCTACAAGGAGCTTGGTTATTTTGTTTTATAGACAAGGACTCTGAGATTACCCCAGTAGTAAATAGTGGAATGGGGGTTTCAGACCATGTCCATAACACTTCAGAAGTCTCTTGATTGAGACTAAATGAAAAGAGTCTGTCAGCACTTGCTTCCCTTACTGCCTCTGCTTCTGGTTGTCTAACTTTCCCCCTATGTATAATCTTAATTTTATCTCTTTCCTATTTATGTGCCAGTATTCCACACTGTGAAGTATTAGTAATGGAATAGAAAAAAATCTCAGACCAGAGCTCTAATTAACGCTGTAAATTTATGGTCTGTTGTTTAGGGAAAAACACCCTTTGACATAACAAGGACAGGATACCAAAGCTGAGTTGGGAGGGTTAAGGATAGGAGGCCTGCTGCCGCAAGTGGAGGAAGGAAGGCTGCTGTTTAGCAGGCCGGGCAGGAAAGGTCTGCTCCTGCTGCGTACATGGAAGACTATCAAGGTTGTTTCCTACACCCAGGAAATAGTGTCAGGAAAGTGAGGGAGTTCTCTGAAAAGGGGTCCCTAAGTGAGGGGCTCTCACTGACTTGGTGCTTACAACTAACATCATCTGAGTTTCCTGTCTCAGTGGCCAACGTGACAAGCTGTATTGATGTTTCTGTAGTAAATACCCAAAGCTTGGGCACTGGGACCCAGGATTCCCTTCCTGAATGCTAGGCAAAGTTACTCCTAAGGAATCCTCATTGGCCAGATGGACCAGGGACGAATTTCCAAAATTAGTGCTGCACAGAGAATTCTCTCTTGTGGACTAATTCTTCTCCCCCTCTCTGAGGACCATCTGTCTCAGGGGCACAAGAAAAAAATAGGCATCTGTTCAGATCTGTGGGGTTGGTGCCTGGACCTGTTCCTAGCTTCCAAGCAGAGGGCTGAGACATCTTTGGACCAACCCCCAAATTTTAAAGTACTGTGGCTTTCAGGTAGGAGTTGTAGAATCAATACAAAATAATTTGGGTGTGAGTAGGCTAAGAAGGTGGCTCTGGATGAAGCACTTGCTATACAAATGGGAGGAGCTACATGTAGCATGCCATGGTGGTATGCACCTGTAATCCCAGTGGTGGTGGTGAGGTGAGGTGCCAAAACGGGGCAGGGTGATCATTGTGACTCTCTGCCTAGCCACAATAATTAAATCAGAGAGATACAGATCCAGTGAGAGGTTTTGTCTGAAAAATAGGACACCAGACATCGGCCTTACATGTATGCACATGAAACCACTTGATACCCAAAATATACATGAACATTTATAAACTTATATACTACACATATAGACACACACGTTATTCTTTAAGAACCTGGTTTTATAGAACAAAGCATGTGATCCACTGTTCTAGAGCCAAAGATACTTTCTATAAAGAAATAGTATTTTCGGCTCTGTGGCAATGTAATTTGTGCAACAAGTACTCAGCTATTCTGCTCTTACTCAGAAGTACATCTCTGTGGATAATAAGTATAAGTAAGTAATATGGCTGTATTCCAATAGAACTTTATTTGCAAAATGGTGATGATTGGCAGAATTTGATCTGCAGGCCATACTTTGTAGCTTGAGACTACAAGTATTCAGTATATGTGGGAGATTTTTCCCATCTAAAAATCATTATTCATATAATATAATGACACATCAGCTGATGTCAAATCTATAGTCCTTAAACTTTAAACATGTATGTAGTATATTGTGTATGTGAATGTGCATTCTTGCAGCTGTGCATGGCAGATGTAGAAGTGAGTTTCTAATCTCAGGTCAGCAGGTTTATGGCAAGCACCTTTGCCTCTTTGAAAGCCTGCCTGTTCTGTCCCTTGGTTTTAAAGGTTATGTTTAAGTGGTTGCCCTCCTCCACCCTGGTGCTCTCTGATTCTTCTCAGGCCTGTTTATTTGAAACTCAGATTTCAAGGTGATGTCCAATGTAGAACCAGGTACCTTTAAGTATCAATCAGAACCATTTAGATGTGATACTTAAAAGCAAGCATGACTAGCTCAGTCTTGGGACATTGCTGAGTGAAGCAGGAGTTAATACTGTTGAATAGACTGTACTTTCCTTCTAGGCTTTTCTCGTCTGTGGGTTGGAGTTAGTTGTTCAGCATGAAACTAACAACTTCCTTCCGGAGATGCTGTGGGTGGCTCAGCATATCACAGGCACAGGGATGGATTTAGGCCCAGTACCTTTGTTCCCTTTCTTGGTTTGGCTCTGAAAGAGGATATATTGAGAGGGAATAGCTGCAGATGTGAAGACCTGAAAATTATTGCAGTTAGGACAGAGCTGACACTTCCTGTTTCTTGGTGGGCTTAATTAAATTCTTTATCTCCAGACTCATGGTTAATAGTCTCGGAGAGTGGATTAAAAGTTGTTTACGTTATAAGCTAGAGTATGACTGTCAATCAAATATTCTACATGCTTTAAGTTCATTCTTTGTGGGGAGGGGTAGTAAATGTGCCCATTTGACAGTTCTACTTTTGCTAGCCAACAAAACTGACAATGTTTTGTTAAGTCCACTATTAGCCTTTTTCTTTGTGACCAAGGATATGGGGAAAGAAGAGGTACTTTTTGTTGTTGTTGGAGGATGATTAAAAAACGATGTTAATTAACATTTCGACATCATTGCCTTCAGTCAGTGAGTCAACAAAATCCATCAATTGTATCTACTCCACTTAAATATTTCGGTATTGGATATATCAAATGCCGGTAGCACCTTTATGCATCAGAAAATTTGTGTTTGCTAGAAATCACTGCTAGGCAACAAGGAGAAGAATGAATGAAAAATGGAGAGCAACAACTCCTGTCCATCCAGTGAGCTCCAAGCCTCTGGACAGCAATTGGTAATTAATAAGAATTATGTAGAAGTCACATGAAAATAGTAATTAGAATAATTGCCTCTGAGCCTCTCAGGCTGTATTGTATTTATTCACTTACCATATTTCATATTGACAGAAGTGTATGAAATATCCTACAAAGGACCAGCAGCCAGGACCTCTATTCAAGAACAAAGGAGGAAAGTAGAAAATATTATTTATGTAGATTATTTTTTTTTTTAGTGTTCAGAATTTGAAGATTCTTTTTACTATAGTGTTATTCAGGATTACAGGGAGAGTTAAGAAATAAATGTGTGCATATGTGTGTGTGTGTATGTGTGTATATATATATATATGCGCATATACATATATATGTATATATAAAAAAAATTAGTCAATTTATTTACAACTATACAAATAAAGCAGTATTTTCTGCTTATAGGAAATGGTCATCTTTTCATGCTCCCTTAGCATAAATTATCTTATTGCAAGATGTAATAAATTCCTCACTAGCCTCTTAAGAGGAAAAGAAACATAGTCAGGAATGAATTGTCCACGTGGACTGATGAGGACAAGTCTGTCAGAGTGCTGGGGAGGACAATGGGAGTCTCCTAACTTAGACATAACGAGAGAGATCAGCCTTCCTGGTAGAAATGCTAAATAATCCAAGACTCATAAAGATGAAGGGACATAGCAGGGCGTGTCTGCCAAGCAGGGAAAGGTAGTGCAAATATCTGCAGACAGCAGAAATGAAGGAAGAACACAGAAGCTGAAGAATATTCCTGTAGTTCCTTTTCATCGTAGTATAGGGTAGTATAGGTAGTATAGCATGCAGTGGAGGATTCAGTGGTTCTGAACAAGGACCAAACACTGATGGGCCTTTACTCTGTGCAAGACAGACACTGGAAGGCTGTGTAGAGTGTCAGTTTGACTGCTATCAATGTGACAGATACCTAAGAGAAACAACTGAACAGGTCCTTCTTCATCCAACCCACCCAATAAACATGATTAACTAGATTAACTGTTACAGGCACCAAGTTAAAAAAAAAAAAAGGCCTCTGCCACCCCTAGTGGGATGCTTGAACAGTTGAAAATAGAGGAGGGATGTGATTACATTTGATCATTTGGAGAAATCTTGGGTGATAGGTTGTAAGAAAGGTAAGGTTGGTGTCAAGAAAATCAGTGGAGTGGTTGCTGGAGGTAAATGGAAGAGAATGGTGTTCATTTCTACAAATCTGCTCAGTTAAGAATCTTCTCAGATTTACTAGTGGAGAAGAGTGTGCGATGAGAAGAGATGGTGAGGCTACTGGTTTGGTTTTGCCATATGAGCTGCTTAGTTGTTGAGCCTTGGAACTCTGAAAGACATAGCAAGTGAGTAGTTTCTTATCAAGACCCATTTGATTGACTATTGGGAACAAGGAACAGTGGAACTGACTTAGATCAAGAACTGAGGCTTGGGTCAAATGGTGGAGGTCAGGGAAGGTTTTGTGGAAGGCCAAGCTTGCAGATGGGAAGGCAGACAGAGTGAGTGACCTGCACTTGAATACATGAGAGGTAGAAGAGACCTGAGTGACTGCTGTGTGCCAGCTGCAAAAAGGGGAGCTCTCTGTGGAAATGGAAATGTGGACAAAAAATTGCCTGGCTCAACAGAGTTGGAACGCAGCAGTGCTGTGGAAAACTAATTCCAGAACGGTCCTCTTGTCCTGTGGACTGTATCCCTGTTTTGTCTGTCTTTCCTCTCACGTGCTTGCGGCTCAGCATACCTGCACTGACTTCAGTTCCATCATCTCTCAGGTGGGCTGCACCTGGCTTTCATCCCACATTTCCCCTTTATTTTACTCATTCTGTCTTTCAAGCCTTGATAGGCCTGAAGAAGAGACTATTATTTAGGAAAAGCAGGGTTTTGCTCATGCTAAATTTTATCTCCAATATCTTCTCCATCATCCTCTGGACTAAGATGTAGTTGGCTTTTAGGGCCTGCACTGAAACAGGTGGCTCATACACTAAGCCTAAAATTCATTGTCAGTTTGTCTTGCTTTATCTGTGTCTATTTCCCTCCACTGTCTCTCTTAATTGCTATGTAAAAATAGACACATACTCACTAGAGTCAAACGATTGGCTTCCATACCCAGAACAGCATAGTATATTTCCTTGAGCCCCACAGTCAGCAGAGTAAAATCTATTTTGAGAAGTCAGATAAGGCAAAGCGTCTCCAGAACCTGATGTATGTAGCATATGGCTCCACAGAGACCTACTAAGAGCAATATGAATACTGGACATTGAACTTCACATAGTGATTGCTTGTGAATCAGAAAGGACAGTTCATTAGTGGCTGAGGTACCGGATGTGTAGTGTATAATGGAGAGATGTTCACATGGATTTTCTCTACTTGTAAGGGATAGGAGCGATGTGGAATTCAATAGGGAGGGAGCCTCGTGAACGAGAACCCTAGACACACCTATGTTTGTCTTAGTATTCAGGCATTCCAGAAATGATTGCCTCTTTCTTGCCCTATGAAATTTTACAATGCATCTTCTTTCCAGATCTCAGGAAATCACCTGTTTCTGTATCACAGATTACCTCAGGTCCTCCCGCCCCTCCTCCCAGTCTTGAAATGTAGGGTCACTCGGGAAGCTTTGTCGAACTACCCTAACAAAGGAGTGCTGACACTGGGGTTCATCTGGGAATGTCTTTTGTAGACATCACTTATTGCTGCTACTTTAACACTCACACATGCCTGTGCTGACTTAGTTCTGTGTGTGCATGAGCACGCGTGTCTACAAAGAAATTAATTGTATGCATCCCACAATAGCCCCCTAGGTTTTTCCCTATATGTTTTATTGAAAGAAGTGGATTCTGTCCCAGTTGAAAAACCAATAAATCTAGAATCTAGGTTCTAGAATCTAGGTTACAGAACCCACCCAGTAGATGGGACTGATTCATGGTGACCTGACACCTTATTCTTCTCATCTCCCCTGTGGACTTTTGTTTGTTGTTGTTGGTTTTTTTGTTGTTTTCTTTTGTTGTTGTTGTTTTTATTGTTATTATTTGTTGGGGGTGGGGGAAGTCTTCCATAGATGTTTTCCATATCCTGGAAGGTTGGCATCAAATACAATTATTTCAAAGTGAAATCTGTTTGTTTTTAATCCACACAGGCAGTTTCCCATTACAGCAAAGCTTTCACAGTTGAGTACCACTGATCTCTTATGTTCTTGAGAATGATTGGTGATTAAAATCACCCCTTTTGTGAGCAGCTACCCACTGCTGCACTCCACAGAGAATAATAAACTACCATCCACAGAAATATTAAGATACCACTTAGAGAATTAGAATTTTAACCACTTCATGTGGCTGAGGCACAGGGGCCTTTTCAGCCCAGTGCTAGTTATCTCAAAATTGGTAAGGCAGCCCAGCTTAACTCCCTGCTCCCCTGGGGCTGGCTGCCTCCTGCAGTGCGCTGTGAAACTTAACTGTAATTTGTTGTGACTGATCCCTAATGCAAGTGTTAACAGTGGCTACTTGCCATGAGAAGGAGAGTGAGAGTAAGTGTTGTTTATCCAGACAAGAAGTGATACCAAAATGAGACTGGAGGTGTGATTCTAATTTGCACCTCCATTTCATTTGCCTGGAGGAACTACATCTCTTTGTCATTAGTTCTGAATATATATCCTGACAGGGGAAGGCTTACCAAATGCACCGCTAACAGATGTGGCAGTCACACTTCTCTCCAGCCCCTTGGTTTTTATTCATTCATGCTTTCCTCCAATCACTTTGTGCTTGGAGGAAAGGCCCTCGCCAGAACTACTCAAGAAACCAGCCAGACAGAAGACTTGAGTGACTATGCCAGAGAGCATGTGGGGCCATGGTAAGTGTCCTGTATTTCCCTCTGACATATGATGTACCTTGCAGTGCATTATGCATGCATATCTTTGTATTAGGAGGCTAGAATTTGAAAGCTTACTCCTGAGGTTCCAAAGGTTCTTTCTGTGGAATGTCTGCCCTACAAAATGTTAATTTCAGATAAAGGAATTCAGTGAAAAAGCTTTAAAGGGTCCACAGTGCATATTAGAATGTTGAAGACTTAGAGTTCTGCAAAACATCAAGTCACTGAATGTTAATCCTGAGCATCTATGCCCATTTGTTCGTAGAAAATTTCTTCACTTAATAAATTTCACTTCTCATAATGTCATGCTGTTGAGTGTTGGTAGATGTTCCTTGTTTCAGCTTCAGTGTTTGTTATATATTCTTTATGAGGCCAGCCACTCAGGTAGAGTGCAGTGAGTTTCAACAGAGTGTTCATGGGACTCTCTTTATGTTTTGCTGTTGCAGTTGACTTTTAACAGCTTTGTCATAAAGAAAATAAAAGCTTAAGTTTAGAAAATCAAGCTGAGACCGTTGCATTTCTCAAATATGGTAGAGGAGAAAACAGAAAGTCCTGCTAGAAACCTAATCTTAGCAGCCTTGGGAGTATTCACTAAATGCTGAAGAAGGCTTTTACCCCTTCACCTTAATTACTAGAAAGTCCTGTCTGAGGTTTCTAGGGACATTAAGATTTTTCTTCAGCTCTAGCACTTGCTGTGTATTGTGGAAACAAAGCATTAGAGATGTCTGATGGATGGATGGTGTCTCCTCCCACCCTATGACTTTTAGCAATAACTACAGATACGGGCTTTGAATCCAATATCAAAAGTCCTTTATTTTTAAGATTGTGATACCTAGTGAGCTTCATTGCCTTTTGAAAATTCAGGGCCAGGGAATGTATCTGTAATAAAGCAAGAACACTGTTGACTTCACCAGCCAGCACTTGGTCATTTTAGAATGTAACCTTTCTTTACTATCCTATGACAGACACACCACCCCAACTTTCTGTCTTATTACTGAAAAATTCAACAGCCTTCATAATGGTCTGTGATGCTCCAAAGAATAATGGCTGCAGCTTGACTCTGGCTGCTCTTTTAAAGGTCACACCTCAAAGTACCACTTTGTGAAGAGCATTATATTCGAAGAAAAGTGTACAGATGTAAAGCAGAGTTAAATCAAGGACCATTTCCACAACATCTTCATGAGACATCAACACTGATTATGCCACTTGCCTATGTGAATAGAAAGCTGGAATAAAAATAAACATTGTGTTTTCTCCAAAGTTAGCTCCTTACAACAGGAAATTCATAGAGGAGAAGTGGCAGGGTTGAGCCGCTCAGTAGAACAGGTGTAAGCACTTTTCTCACTTGCTTAGGGGGGAAAAAAAAAAAAGGTTGTATGGAAAAGCACATTTCATAGCCAGTCACAGCCCATGGGTTTAAAAACTAGGTGAACAGAATCCTGGCCTAGGCATGTGTAGCCCAAAGGTCTTTTAGAGCCTGATTTTTCCCAGAGATGGAGCCATTCCAGGGAAGGAAGAGTTCCCAGGACTGGGTTTCTTGATTTGCTGGCAGGTTTCAGATAACTGTGCCTGGCCTCATTTGGGGACTCTGAGGTATAGGGAGGCAAATGCTTGTAAGTAGTGCTGACAGGTTATTTTATCTTCAATTAAGTTGTAGCAAGTTGCACCAAGATCAGATTGTTCTACCTAAATTAAAGGTGTTCTTTCTCATATTGCAGTCTGTGAAGCAGGGGAGAGAGGCTCAGCCAGGGTGGAACTGCACAGCAAGAAGCCAGGCAGCTTCACACACTGATCCACCAAGCAAGTCAGTGAATCCTGCCCTACTTTCACTTCACTTCCTGCACTGTGTGGAAGTCTGAGCCTCCCCTCACAGGCTCAGAAAGGGAGTAATCCCCCTGCATACCTCCTAAGACAGCCTTTAGTTATAAAGAAGAATTAATTTTTACATAGGAAATGGGCATTAAGCTGGCAAGCTCCCAGATTCCATTCTTCCAAGTAAAGATGCTTCTCATTAAAGTTGATTCCTGTGTCCCCAATACTGATCCTCCATTATTACCTGGGCTTGTTCTAAAGTTTATTCCTGTGTCCCCAACACTAATCTTTCATTATTACCTGGGATCTTTGACTGAGAGTAAGCCACCACATTAATGAGACATTGGTGGAGATAATCAGATTAACCTGTCAAATCCTTAAGCACCCACCATGCCCCTAGGAACTTGAGTTACTTCAATTTGTATATCAACCTTGCCCTTTCTGTGTATTATATGAGATGCTGACTAACCTGTTAATCCAACTCACCAATGACAACACAGTTTAGCAGGAAGATGCTGTTTTGTGAAAGTCAGGTCCCTGCTTCCATAAGCCCAGAGAGCAAGAACAGCATGAAAATGTCGAAGGACTTCACAGGCATCATCTGCTTTCTGCAAACATCATTTTCTAGTAAAGTCAACAGAAGGAGGAAGGTAGAGATGCAAACTGGGCTCTCCTATCACACATTTGTTAGCAGAATGTGTTGTAAAAGGCAGTGCCTTAGTGCTCGAGCTCAGGCACTGCACACTTGTGGTGTGCGGCCTACCAAAGCTCTCCTTCTAGTTGAGGGAAATAGTCACAAATAAGTAAATACTCAAAATAATTCTAGATTTAACCAGTGTTTTAAAGGGGGACAAAAATAAGAAGCTGGAATAAAGAACTGCTGGTGGAGAGTGGGAGGAGGCCGCTTTTAAAGGAAGGGCATTAAGATAGTAGAAATTCAAGCTGATGGCTATTGAGAAGATAAACTCCTGTATCAGGAAGCAGTAAAGTTCTAATGTGGAGAGGACATCCCAGGTTGTACAAATGTGAGAGTTCACAGCTATGCAAATCAGGGTTCTCTTGGTAAATGGAACCAGTCAGGTGAGTATATGAGTGTGTGCATAAGAGGAGATCTCTCAGAAGGATCCCGTTTATACATTTAGGGAGATGGGCACGCTCTGAAACTGAAGATGAATCAGCGTCTTCAGGGTCAGTCATGTAGTACAAACTGAGCCCAAATGTTTGAGAAACACAAGAGGTCCTCATATAGTTCCTGGCCAGTGGCTGGCAGGCATTAGACCCAGGAAGAGCTGATGGTTCAGTTTGAGACCAAAGGCAGGAGAAATCCTGGTTCAGAGAAATTAGGTGGGAGGAAGGGGGGCTGTTGCTACTCACAGGAGGGTGAGCTTTCATGTTCTGTAAAGGGCTCCAACTGAATGAGACAAGGGAATGCTGGGGAAAGCATATGGTGGTCAGTCAGTTTTATGTGTAAATTTGACTGGCCATCCATGAATCTGCTTAGATGTTTGGTTCAACTTGTCACCAAGTAAGTCTATGTGGGTATTTTGAATAATGGACTAAGAAAGCATCCCCCTGTCCTATCAATGGCTGGAATAAAAGAGAAAAACACATTTCCAGCCTTACTATACCTCTGCTGCCTGCCTGAGTTAAAATAGTCTCTGCTTTGCACTGAGGCTTAAATACTAACATCTTTGGTTGATTCTCAGGCCTTCACTGTCATATTGTAATGCCACCAACTTTCCTGGATCAGCTGGCTTATGGACAGCAGATAAGGTGATGTCTCAGCCTGCAATCACACAAGCCATTTCCTAAGAGTAAGTCTCAGAGTAGAAGTTGTTTCTCTAAAACATTGGTCCATTTTTCTTACGAATTCTAACTAATGCAGAAGATGGTTTCCTTTACTCAGTCTTCTGTTCAACTGCTAATCTCCTCCCAAAGCATCCCTTACAGATGGACCTAGAGCAGCCTTTGGTCACAAATCTGGGCATCCCTTAGCCCTGTCAGGTTGCCACGTAAAGTCGTCATGAAATTGGGCAGAGGCAGAGCCTTGAAGTGGTCAGGGATTTGGAGTTTATTCTAAGTCCCTTAGGTGAGGGCTTTGAAGGAGCTTACATGAAAAGCAACTCAGTCTCACCTATTTTAAAATTCACAGGGGCCCCATGAGATGGTTCAGTGAATAAACACTTGCTACTGAGCCTGGTAACCTGAGTTTAATCCTGGATGGAGGACCTACATGGTAGAATGAAAGAACTGAGTCCTGGGAGTTGTAACACACCCCTAGTTTAAAGCCAATTACTCTTTTTAGATGGGAGTTATGGAACATGAGGCAGCAACTGTTGAAGTGGTGATGGATGGAAGCAGAGACAAAGGAGATGGCATCAAGGGAAATTTGAGTAATATTTTAGACATTTAAGTTTGGGGAGCTGATAGTGTGAATCAAGTATGACAACGTTTTGTAGGGAGGCTTTTCTCTTTGTATCTGAGTGGTAGGATGCTGAATCAGACAGTGGTCTCAGCCAGCAGCCAGCAACTCTGTCCTCCCTGTTTTATTGTAGCTTGTGATATAAGAATCATCTTTTTGTTGTTGTTGTTGCTGTTTTTCCAATAGTTGGAAGTACTTTTTAAAAAGAACATGACCCACAAAACCTAAAGTATTGATTATATGGCCTATACAGAGGACACCCATTCCAGGTCACCTAACTACAGTCCACAATGGCAACTATGGAGTTTCAGTTTCTCTTTTCTCTTTGTGGACCAAAATTAGCAACCAGTAAAGGAAGATTTCATTCATCAGCACTGGAACCTCAACATGTTCTAACAGCTAAGCACTTTCTGAAACCAGTAAGATCTTGAAGGTGACCTCAAGATGACCAAAGCCATTTGTTTTGCTGCGGTTTTTTGGGTGTTTCCTTGGATGTCAGAGGGGCCAGTTGGGCAGTGCTGAAGGAGAAAGAGACTGAGTGGTGGCCTTAGCTCCAAACAAGTAGGATAGCTCACTGGGGGATGGTTGTGTCTACAGCTCAGACCTAAGTCTACCTTATTTAAAAAAAAAACAAACAAACAAAAAAAAAAAACAACAACAACAAAAAAAAAAAAACCTGTTCTCCAGAGATTGTCACCTGGATTGAATCAGTTCTTCTGGTCCTGAAATGTCATGTATAGGTGGGATTCTGTATCAGATAGCAAGCCTTGGGTCTCTATGCAGGTCTGGAGGTCATTTTTTTTTTTTTTTTTTTTTTTGATTCCTTCTTGACATAGGCAAGTTTTTGTACAGATAGAAGCCAGAGTTTGTTCTTACCCTCTAGCCAGAGGTAAGAACAAAGCAAACCTAGCCAGCTTCTCAGGCAAACAAGCATTTCAGAGTCTTTGGAGGCATTGTGTAAGTGGTTGTGGTAAATATTCTCCAATAAACATGAATTTCACACCTGGATTAATTTTTCATTGGGGGAAACACCTGAATGTTTTTGATTGGGTCATAATTTTCTGGAACTGACATTTTCTTGGAACCCATATTGCTAGAGTATATTTACACAAAGGTTTGAAGACATCATGATCTAAATCATAAAACCCTGTAACAACTTTTAAATGGGAATTTACTTCAGGATCCAGGGCCTCTGGAAGAGTCCTAGTTGGTAAGGAAGTAGAATCCAGAGTAGAACCCCTCTCTCAGAGGCCACAGACTCCTGCCATGAGCTTTACTGCCCCTAGCTAGTGAGTTGTGTTAGAGGGACATTTCAGAGCCTTTGTGCACCTCCAACTCTGTCGGTTCAGCTTGAATGACGAAAAGCAAGAGTCCAGTGCCACCACGATGATAAATGATAGATTTGAAGATGGCTGAGCTGGTGTAAAGGGGACCCAGGTTTTACATGTAGAGCCAGAATGGAGCATTCCAGGGCAGCACTCGGCATTAGCACATACTGATTCTCTGTCAGGCTCAGTAGGCTTTCTAGAGCAGCAGCATATTGCTAGTGAAAAGCATTCAGTGTTCCTTTCTCATCTTTGTTTAGTTACTGTTTCCATCATCCTGACCTAATGTTTCCTTTCATGTCTGTTTTTTAACCTCCTAGAAAAATCTGAAAAGAATCCTGAGCAGGAAGTGTTCTTTAACCAGAGAGAAAAAAAATCTGCTGCTCCAGCATTATTTTTTCATACTATGCTAATCATTTTTGAATACATTGTACAGATGGTAGGTTGTATTTTTATGGAGGGCTTTTTTTTTTCAAGCCAAGTTCATAGACATGATCTTGAATTTGTAATGCTGTATTCTGAAGTGTCTTTTTTGGCTGTCAAAATAGTACCAGCTTTAAAAAGTACATAGACACTCTGGGCAAGGCTGATTATTTCTGCTTGCTTTCTTTATACAAAATAAGTATTTTCCCTTATTGAAAAAAACTACCATATTCGTTGTAGAAGACTAGCAAATGAGAAGGAAAAAGGAAGAACAATCCATTGGTTCAAGCACTACCCCATAAAACCTCTCCTTATCTTTACCCTCCTTGCTGTTTGGGTCATAGAATAAGCAACATCATTCAGATCCGTTCTGTTCTGCCTCCTGTCTACATGTCAGATATGCAGGAACAAACAGCTGGCTTGGAGAACACATTAATTGAGGTTGTCCCTGTGTGGAGTTTGCATGATAGAATGGGAGATCTTGGGGTGGGAGGCATGGAGTTCTGGGTTTTGGTTGCAGAACTGGTTGAGTTGTATATTCCCAGGAAGTTCCTTGCCTGGATTGTAGCTGTAAATTAGGGAGATTTACATAGAGCCTCAAACTCCTTTGAGGGCAGATGGCAGTCACAGTGCTTACCTCTTGAGCACCTGTGTATATGGTCACATGGTTCATAGTTTAGGTTTTGCAGAATGAAGCAAAATCAAAGGGGAGATAGCTAGCACAGAGCCCGTTAACATGTGAGCATTTAAGGTGAAAAGAGAAGACCATCACCTAAAATAGGCAACAGACTGGATTTTGCTAGCTCTTGTATTATAATCCTCACAATCCTATGTGCAAGTCACTGTTCTGATGAATGATGGACATGTCCAAGCTGAGTGGCCAAAGCCTTGAGCCTATTCTCACCACTAATCTTCAGGTCATATGATTTCAGTCTCCTGTCTAAAGGTTAGTCTTAATTGTATGTAAACCATGAACTATTCTTTGTGTAAAAGGATGCAACTGCCTACTCTCTCCCTTTTATCATGACCTAGACCACCCTGATCCCTGTTTGTATCTCTTCTTCTTCCACAAGTCTGTTCCTGTCCTGGAACCCACTAAGCTCTGTTCCTCCTCAGGATCTTTCTGTTCCTGATCTCTCTGCATGATACTGATTCGTCCCTCTTTGTTTGGTTGGCTTCTTATTCTTCAGATCTAAGTCCAAGGTGTACCTCATTTGGAGAGTCCTTCCCAAAATACTTCTCCCTATGCCCTGGGTATTCTAACACATCATTCATTTTTTCCAACATCTTTATTCCTTCCTTCTTCCCCTTCCTTTCCCCTTCCCCTTCAGCTTCCCCTTTGAGGATTCTGTAGTTGAGTTGTCTGCATATGTGTGTGTATCTGCTTCTGCTCTATAGAAAACAAGCTCCCTTTGAAGGGAAAGGAAGGGAATCCTTCTGAGTTTCTTAAAGCATTCCCATTGCTCTGTGGCTCTAAGGCCTCCTGTTATTGGTGAGCTCAACATCCAAGGAGAAGACTCATTGTCTATGATGTGGAAAGACAAGGGACACACATGTGAGCTCAGGAACCCACAGCAGCTGGGTTGTCTGCATGAGGCAGAAGCTAGTCTGCAGTATAAGAAGAAATGGCATGAAACATGCCTGGCAGAGACATAGCCTCACTGTGGGCAGTACTCTCCCAAGGGTTAAAGGTACCCAGGATCTTGGTGTGGCTTGGATTTAAATACCAGAGTCGGGTCATCATGAACCTCTGACCTACTTTTAGGAGCTGTTTAAAGCTGTTGGTCATCAGACCACCCTACCACAGGTAGGACCAGGATTTCTACACTTTAGGTGTATTGGCTGTATAGAATGTATAGGACCAAATTATGCACTGTTGTCTATGCTTGTTGTACCCTTTCTTAAATGTTAAGCACCATCCCATCCCTGGCCTTTATTCCTAGATGCCTCTAGCACTCCTAAAGTAAGACAATTGGATCTGTCATCTGCCATTTTCTGAGGTTCTACAATGATCTCCATCCACTGCCCTTAGGGTACTCTTCAACCCTTTGGAATCTCTGAGCCAGAGTTGTCCTTTTGCCTAAACTATCTTTGTTGCATATTTATGTCTTGTAATTAAGCCCTGCAGCTTACATTCATGTACTTCTGTATCTGTGTGCTTTTGTCCGTTCTATCTTTGTGCTCTGCCAAGCTCTATAGAAGTATCTTCTGAATGTCTTCATTTTAATGCTGTGTTTTAATACTTACCAGGTAGTCTCATCTGTAGGAGGTGGTTGATAAATGCTGTCTGAATGAAATTCTACAAGGAATGTGGTTAAATGCTTTCCTTTCACTTTTGAGCAAATGATCCTTTTTGTAAAAAGAAGTTTTGTTGAAGTATAATATATATAGTTCCAGAAAAGTGAAGTGAATCTGTGGCTCAATGAATTTTCATACTTTGGGCATTGCCTTGTTCAGGCTAACATCAAGAACACAGCATGACCAGCATCTCCAAAGCTTCCCCTATGTCCCACTTCTACTTTATAATCTTTTAAATTTTTCCTGCTTTTCAATAATGAAAAGGAATCCATGTTCACTGTTAAAAAATTTAAGAGTAGAGAAAAGCAAAAGGGAAAAACATACTCCTTTTTAATGCACGCGTTTTAACATTTTCACATTCTTTCAGTGTTCTCAATACCTGTATGTGCATATAAATATATTTTTAAAACTGAAACAAGATGGGAAGATACATAGTTTCTGTGTCTAGCCTTTCAAGTCTCTCTGTGAATGCATGTATACATTGTTAACACATATCCCTGTAAATATATGTATCTGTATGTATACATATATGCATTCACTAACATACACACATGCACATCCATAACACACATACCTAATTTGGTACATCAATGACAATGTAACATTCACAGGTTGTATAAGTCATGCCCTTTGATTGGGAAACTTGACATTTAGGTAGTTTCTATTTTTTTCTTTGATAAACATTTTTTCAGTACTTACTTATGATTTTTTTTTGCCATTATAATTGCTGAATCAAATAAAAATGAACCCTAATAAACTTATAATTTACATATTTTTAGTTCCTAGCACCATCTTCTAATAAACAAGTTTAAAAAAGATATACATGAATCATGAAACAGAGAAATGGAGTTTAAGATTCACTCTGAATAAAATAATGAATATGGACAGAATAGAATGAAGATGAGCTTTTCTTCAAATCTTTAGGTACCTAGACTCAGAATAGGTGTCATTAACATTTTCATGTTTCACTATACTTACGTAGGGACAATAGTCAATAGACAAGGCCTTTGAAATAAAGGCAGGCCTTTAAAACTTGGCTTTCCTCAGAGCAACAGAAGTACTTGTTGGATGACCAGCACTAGGGCCAGCAAACATTCTCTTGTATAAAGAAGCAGATCAATGTGACAGCCTTTATGAACTACATGGTCTCCACTGCAGCCCTTCAGCTCTGTGGTAGCCCTAAAGCTGACATAGCTAACATGGATGTGTGTCCTGTGCTCCAAGGGAAATGTGTTTACCCCAGTGGCTGGAACTGGACAGCACACTCTAGTTTGAGATCTACTCAGTCTATATCCGATATCTTAAAATTCAAATACTGAATATGAAAAAAGATATACATGAATCATGAAACAGAGAAATGGAGTTTAAGATTCACTCTGAATAAAATAATGAATATGGACAGAATAGAATGAAGATGAGCTTTTCTTCAAATCTTTAGGTACCTAGACTCAGAATAGGTGTCATTAACATTTTCATGTTTCACTATACTTACGTAGGGACAATAGTCAATAGACAAGGCCTTTGAAATAAAGGCAGGCCTTTAAAACTTGGCTTTCCTCAGAGCAACAGAAGTACTTGTTGGATGACCAGCACTAGGGCCAGCAAACATTCTCTTGTATAAAGAAGCAGATCAATGTGACAGCCTTTATGAACTACATGGTCTCCACTGCAGCCCTTCAGCTCTGTGGTAGCCCTAAAGCTGACATAGCTAACATGGATGTGTGTCCTGTGCTCCAAGGGAAATGTGTTTACCCCAGTGGCTGGAACTGGACAGCACACTCTAGTTTGAGATCTACTCAGTCTATATCCGATATCTTAAAATTCAAATACTGAATATGAATGCTAACTTTATAGTTCTGAGAATGGAGAACTGGGCATATGAAAAGATCTGTTGTTCTTCGGGAATTAGAAACTAAAGCAAGGAGATAATTTGTTCACACCTGTTAGAATGGCCAAAAGCCAAAGACATAGTCAACACCAAGTCCTGGTAAGAAATGCACCCATCTCTGGCAGGAATGCATGTAGTAGCCATTTTGGAAGACAGGTTAACAGATTTTACAATGCTAAGCATGGCAGGAGCACAAAGTCCAATGATCACTGTTCTAGTTATTTGCCCAAATGAGGTGAAAACTTAAATATCCACCCAGGAAAACAGTACATGTTTGTAATAGCTTTTTAAATAATTGGCAAGATTTGGAAGAAATCAAGATGCTCTTCAGTAGTTGAATTGGTAAACAAACTGATAAATACATACCTTGGGATATTATTCAGTGCTAAGGAGAAATGAGCTATCTAGCCATAAAAGACACAGGGAGCCTTCAGTACGTATTGTTAAATGCAGAAGCATGTTTGAAAGGCTGCACAGTTGATGGGACGTTCTGGAAAAAGCAAACTGTAGACGCAGTAGACAGAGCAGCAGTTGCCAACTGTTCTGACAAAAGAGAATGAACTGGTGGGAGTCAGATGAGAGGGTCTGAATCGCCATGTTATAGTATGAAGGCAAACATGGCTTTGTGATTTGCTAAAATTCACAGCATAAACAACTCAGATTAAACCCTGAGGCAAACCATGGAGTTCATCAATATTAGCAGAATACATTCATGGTATCCATTAATCTAATAAATATATCACACTGATTTAAGATTAATAATATGGGTGGTACTGCCTATGCAGGCAGCTGCTGAGAGAGCTCTGCATGTTCTATACAGTCTTAATATTTCTGTGTAATCTCTATAGTCTCTAAAAGAAAAAGGCTACTAATTTTGAAAAAGTTTCATATGCTACCTTTGCTGTATAGTTTTGCTTCCATACAACTTGAACTGCAGAGATAATATTTTGAGGTTCTTCCCTATGGGAAATGTATCGTGTCTCGTTATCATTGGCATGACATCTCTCTCTGCTTCTCACAGGCCTTTTTACATTTTGATGGCTCTCATGGGTATGATTGCTTGACAGCCAAGCTCTGAAGAGATGTTATGTTACTGTGTATTTATTCTCTATCCTCTCTATTTTCTTCTTTCCTCTCCCTTCTGCCTCTGTCTTCCTCTCCCCTCCCCTCTCCTCCTTTTCTTCTGTCTGCCTCTCTTTCTATTAATGTGATATTAGACAGATTTTAGAAATTTCCTATAAATATATAATACAAATAAAATGTAAAACAGCTGTTAGATTTATAAAGGAGTGATTTGCCTCAGTAAATGTACCTTTTAGAAAAGACTGTCTTTGATATGGTTTTAGAATGCAGATTAAAAATCAAGTACAGAACCTTTGATTTGTAATGCAAGGACTCAGGTTGCTTGTAAATCTACCAGTTGCCCAGTCCTTGCCTTCCTTGCCTCCTCCCAAAGCTTGCCTTCTTTTTTTTTCATTCATTCTATTATTTATTCATCTATTTAATTAATTATTATATTTATTTTCATCCTCAGTGTTGCCCACTCTCCTGGTACGCCCTCCTAGAGTTCTTCATCCTCTTGCCCTCTGAAAGGGTACTCCCTCTTCCCCCAAACCCCCCAGCATCCCACTCCTGTGGTACATCAAGTCTCTAGCAGATTAGGTGCATCCTCTCCCACTAAGGCCAGACAAATCAGTCCTCTGTTACATATGTGCCTGGGGCCTGGGACCAGCCCATGTATGTTCTTTGGTTGGCGGCTTAGACTCTGGAAGCTCCCAGGGGTCTGGATTAGTTGACATTGTTGGTCTTCCTATGGGGATCCTTCAGCTTCTTTAGTCCTTCCTCTAACTCTTCTATAGGGTTTCTGACCTCAGTCCAGTGGTTGGCTGTAAGTATCTGCATCTGTCTCAGTCAGCTGCTCGTAAAGCCTCTCAGAGGACAGCCATGACCTTTCTTCAAGTACAACATGGCGTCAGTAATAGTGTCAGGGATTGGTGCCTGTCCATGGGATGGATCCCCAGTTGGGCTGGTCACTGTATGCTTGCCTTCTTCTTAATGTGGGGATGTTTTCCCAGTTCATAGCTGAACTCCCTGTGTGATTTCAAAACCGTCAGTGGCTTCCCGTTACCTTGTAATACCAGTAATGATACCAGTAATACCAGACAGTGAATACTAATGTGAAGATTATTGCTGCACATGCCGAGCCTGTGCTGGCCACCCTCCTGCCTGTACACAAAGACTCAGCGTGTGCTGTGGGCCCCATGCCAGCCCAAAGGGGCCTACAGTTTCTGGCATCTGGCAACATTTGCATAAAATTTTTGGAATCTGTGTTTGGAACCTCTCCTGCTGCCTCTGTGCCTCAGTAATCAACTTAGGTGTCATGTTCCATAATGGTTCTTTGAATCACTGTTTCCACAGAATCTTCCAGAACTCTGCACACATTTCACCTATAGGATATAGGACCATATATTATTTTATTTTTGACACTTGATTTGCTGTTTTACATTTGGGCAGCTTTCTAGGATTTCATGTGTTTCCTGAGTCTCTAGTTCATGTTGAGTCCCTGATGCATTGTTGCTTTAACTGACTGAACATAAGTAAATGAGTCAGGCAGAGCTACTGAGTTAGTGATGCTCATGTCAACTGCTTCAATAAGGAGATGTCAGTAGTTTCTTTTTATTCCTGCAGGCCCTTTCCTTCCAGTAGCTTTGCCAGCCTTCTGTAGCATGAAGCTTCCATGGCTGGTGCTGGACAGGTAGAAGTGGGCAGACTGTTTCCTTAGGAATCGTGGGCCTTGTGGAAGAGAGTAGACATCACTGTACCTGCACTTGTGTGGCCCTAGCTGTATGTTCAACTCTAGATGAGGCTCAGAAATCTCTAGTCCATCTACGCATCCACAGAGAAAATACAACAGTTCATACATTCTCTATTATGTTTCCTGCTATTGAACTACTCTGTATTTGTATTTTGAGTTTGCATCACTTTCCATTAAGACACCAAACCACTTTTATGGAGAGGGTGCTATAGAAAGCAGTGATTGAAAGGGTAAAGCCCTTGTGGAAAGTGAGTTGCATAGAATCTGCCTTCTAGTACTTACATATCATTCCTTCCATGTTAATCTAGCTGTACTTCACAATGTTACAAAAGCAGACTTTGCAGAAGTCTACCTACCACCCCAGGGTTATGGCTGAGGGTCCCTTTCCTTATACTGCCATGACAGCTACATGCCTTCAGCTCATGCAGTTACCCTAACCCTGCGTGCTTGCTTAGAGAATTAAGGCATCCCTACATGTGTAGCATGTGTCTAAGTGTTGTAATTTTTAAATGGAATGGAATTTTGGAATTTAGCATAGTGAGAGAATTAGAATTCAAGTCAGTGTGATAAATTACCAAACACTCCACTGAAAGGCCTGAAATTTAAATTAAACCTTTAAAAGCAATAACCTCTTTTCAATTCTGGTATTACCAGGAGATAATGGAGCTGTTAAGTGGAATGGATTTGATTTACAAGTACTGCAATTCTTTCTTCAATTGTCAATGTTTTCCACAGTGTATGTTCTGTCCTTTAAGAGTGTGATCAATAACTAAGGTAAGTGATCTGTCTCATTCTCCCATCCATCCTATTTAAAATGCCCTCTGATATACAGATCTGACATAGATCTGTGTGTATACAATCATGCTCAGTGCACGGTAAAATAATAACCTGACCAAAGAGGGGCTTTTTGCTTTGTTTTTTACATAAATTAACAATCAGAAAATTAGTCATTAGTAAGAAGTGGACATTATTCTGGATCATTTTCATATGTTCACAGTCCCATGCAGAGCCCCCAAGAGAGCAGCTCTGAGGTTCTGCATCTGGAAGCTATAGCCAGTAGCCTGGTACATGATACCCACTTTCAGAACTTAGAAGATTATGTTAATTTTCCTTGCCTTCATGAATCACCACTGACTTTAGCAAATGAAATGTGTACTGTCCGAGTTCTGAAAGACTGTCAGTTCAGAATTAGTGTTACTGTTCTAAAATCAAAGTATTCTCAGAGCTGTCATCCACTCTAGAATTACAAAGGGAGAATGGAGATCCTATCTCTTTCATATTTCCGGGCTCTCATCTGTCCTTAGAACGTGACCACATCTCTCTAGTTTCTGACTCTGTGGCCAGAAGCCATCTTTTCTGTTGCCTGTTTTCTCACATCCTTCTGCCTCTTAGGTAGGATTACATTTAGGGTGCACCTGAGTAACCAAAAATAATCTTTCCATTTCAAGATCCTTAAATAATCACATCTGCAAAATCTCTTTGTACCAAATAAACTAGCTTTCATGGACTCCATAGATTAGATTCTCCTCCCGCCCATCACCCTCTCTGTGTCTCTGTCACTCTGCTCTGCCCCCCGCCGTGTGTGTGTGTGTGTGTGTGTGTGTGTGTGTGTGTGTTGTGTTGTGTTGACCAGGCTAGCCTTGAACTCATAGTGATCTACCTTCCTGTGCCTGCTGGATGCTGGGATTAGAAGTCTCTGCCACCAGTCAGCTCCACCTTATCTCTGGAAACAACATGGCATCTCTCACTGAACCTAGAGGTTTTTGACTTATGTAGACTAGTTGGTAAGGAAGCTCTGCAGATTCTCCTGTGTCTGCCTCCCCAGAACTGGGGTTATAGGAACACTCCACGACCATAAAAGTGTTGGAGAGCCGAACTCAGGTCCATGTACTTGGGTAGTGAACATTAATCCATCACTCCAGCCCCATAGTTAGCATCATCATCATCATCATATTTCCAAAATATTTTTTTAATTCTTTGGAAATCCACACTGTTTCCTGCCTCTATCTCCTACTGCATGCCAACAAGTCCCCTCTCAGTGTCATGTTGTCTTTTTTTTTATAACTCACTGAGACCACTTAACTTTGCCTGTGTACACACAGCAAATGAATGGGCCTGGAGCATGGGCAACCCTACCAGGCAACCCACCTCCCCTCCCAAAAAAAGGGACTGTCCCTCTTCCTTAGCCATTAGCTGCTAACAGCTCTTCAGCTAGGGGTAAAGCCTTGTGAGCTCTCTCCTGTTCATGCTCTTTAGTGAAGAGTAGCTCAGACACTATGAAAAGAGAGAGCAAAGGCAGTCAGAGCTTGTTGGTCAGTTTTGTGTGTTAGTTTGACTTTGTGACCCAGGCTTTCTGTTTCTTTATTCTGACCTGGATATGAAGATGAAAACAATCTTGTATGTTTACATGAGAAAAGTTCCCCTTAGGAAAAAAATGCACCAGAGCACCTTTTAAAATCATTTTTATGTACTTTATCATTTAAAAAGATATGCCTCTTTTTAAAAAAAGAAATTTAAAATACCTGGACCAGCCTGAAGAAAAACCCCTTCTCTCATATGTTTATCCATATAGAAATGAGTACTGTTTTTGATTGGCTCTTTTAGTCATATCATATGAGCATCCTCCTTGGAGTATGGAAGAGTTGTATACATCATCTGTCCAATGGACTTGAAACATCTTTGCTATTATAGAGTATGCAGCACACTGAAGAATCAGAACTATCATTAAGGCTTAGATGCTGTTTTCTTCCTCAGTTAAGATTTGAACTCCGTGACCTGAATTGGGTTAGGTATAAAAAGAGCTTAGTACATATTAGCATTGACTTAGAAGGAGGCCCGTCACTTGTTAGCATCTGCTCTGGCTCTGTCAGTATGTTTGTAAGCCACTTCCTAGCATGTTTAGTAAGTAAACACAGAACCTCGGATATTTCTCAGAGAAATATCATTCATGTACAGTGAAGTTCAGGACTTAATGACTACTTAATGCTCAATCTCTCCTGTGCGTGCGTGCGTGTATATGTGTATACATATCTGTGCTTATATACCACAACTCCCATGTTGTCAAATGTCAACTTTCAAGAATCATTTTTTTTTCTTAGTGGGTTCTGTGGTTTCAACTCAGGTCATCTGGTTTACAAGTGAAGCACTGTTACCCTCTGGGCATCTCGATGGCCACTAGCTTGTGTTTTAAAGGTCACAGTGCAAATTATCACTTTAAAGTGTCAGATTTGCTAAACTAAGAAGTTGGTTGAACCCAGAATGGTTTTTTCCCTTAAAACCTATTACAAGAAAGTTTGTAGTGTATAATTTGTAGAACACAGTAATGTAAATATGGGTCAGGGGCTTCCAGATGTTTGGAGTATTTTAGGACTTTCCTTGGTGGAGAAGACACCTGTGCATCCTCCACACCTCAGGGCTATGGTCACCCAGGTCTGTAGCTGAAAAGCAGTAGATGAGATGCTGGCATCAGAAAGGCCTCATTCCATGTATCTCACATCCTCATACATTCAGTGGCTTTCCTCTCAAGGGAGCTGCGAATTGAAATCAAATAATAGTATCAAGCAGAGTGAAAGTTCAAGAGAAGAGTGAAAGAGATTTGTGGTTTTTTAGAATGTAGCGTGAAACCCTCCCAACCTCTCCTACCAAGTGTCATTTTGGCCTGAAGCTGAATTAGTTCTCATCTGATTAAATCAGAACCAAATTCAGCTATTTCCTAACTGCTGTGAAATGCAGATTTTAAAGATGTGTCAAAAAAGCAAGAGCATAATCCTAGTAGGAAATGGCTCTCTTATAAAAGAGAATAATTAGCATTTCATTTATATCATCTTTTTACGTCTCAACATACAAAAGTACTGATCATGTTTGTGTAACGTGATTATTAAATGCCTGGCCAGAGTATGCAAATTGACGTTGAAATTTAGTATTCTGAATGAATCCCACGAAGATTTCCACGAAGGAATCTTAGGGGTGGTTTGCAAACTATGTTAGCATGCTTGAGTGTCTAACAGTTTTGAGGATGGGGATCTCAGGGTCATCTCTAGGACTATAAACACTTGATACTTAATAGGTGCCATGATAGAGTGGTTTATCTAGAAACTACTTGTTTGAATTTAGGCATCAAACACAGGTGTGCATTTTTATATATTCTCTGTACACAGTATTTATCCATGAAATACTAAGATGCCAAAAAAAAAAGAAAGAAAAGAAAAGAAAGAAAGAAAGAAAGAAAGAAAGAAAGAAAGAAAGAAAGAAAGAAAGAAAATAGGTTTTTCTAATTGATTGAAGCTTTAAAGGCAGCTGGGTCTAGTGGCCCAAGCCTGTAATCCCAGTACTAAGGCTGAAACAAGAGAATTGCAAATTTAAAGCCCGTTTGGACTATATATAATAGGGAGTTGCTGTCTCAGAATACACACACACACACACACATGCACACTCTCACACACACTCATACAGGGGCAGGGGGAGAGAGAGAGCAAGCACACCACTCTTAACTGAAAGCCCTTTGTTACTAGGTGATTTTATTTCCTTAGCTAACTTGTTTCGAAATCCTTTAAGATAGTGTCTCTCAGAGGACTGTGAGAACTTCAGCACTGTCCTGCATGGTGATTTAGGTGTCAATTTTGCTGGACTGTGACACTCAAATGTTTATGTAAAGGCTGGTTTAAATGTTACTGTGGAGGTAGACTATGAAATAGATCATTGTTCATAAGCTGACGTCTCATTTTTTCAGCTGAAAGCCTCAACAAAACAAGCTCTCCAGACGAAGAGGGGAGGAGGGTTCTGTTCTGGGCCACCTCAGACTCAACTCTGCAATGTTAACTGCTGCCAAATTGCCAGCTTGCTGGCCTGCTCCTCACACCTGAGACTTAGCAGACCTCCGCTTCTGGAAGCAAGTGACTAAAAAGTCAAATGAAGTTCAATCTCATGAATTCTGCTCTGCTCTCTCTATGCTCATTTGGTTCTGTTTCCAGTAGAGTCCTTTATTATCAGCATTTGTTAGAAAGGTGGGACTAGGGCTCCCCCTTAGACCTGGTGAATGAATGCATGTCTCCAGGTAGTGACACAGATCTGCTTGAACAACCCCTACTTCCATTTGATGTGATGAACAGCCAGGCTCCAGAGCTACTGCAGGTGAATACTGCAGGTAGTCCCTACCTGAAGCTGAGGAGATAAAGGTTTCACTAGCTGGTTACTAACCTGCTCTAGATTCATTCTTGTTGCTTTGAAATAGATGAAGTGGTAGTCCTGAGGGTCTTGATGACTTTTGGACAGATTATCCCAATTTCTTAAGAAAAAGAAATTCCTGGAACAGTTGTAGGCATTTGTATGTGGTTCAGAATCTTAGTACTAGCAGTCATCTCATCTGTTATATTATCTAAGAAAAGATCACACTGAGTAATTTAAAATTAATAGCTATTTTGCCATAACTGTAGCTCAGAGCTCTGGCTTATCTTGACACTGTCAGTTTTTCTATGGTAAGGTGACACATCCAAGTCAAAAGCAGAGACACTTGATGTTTTAATCAGCCTATAACAAATGCACAGGCCCCTTGAGGCATTTTGAATATTGAAAATAGTTAGTCTTTCCTTATTTGATTATAGTTTTTCAAAGCATCTCAGAGACCCCTTGTTAGATGTCTTTGCACTGAAGGGAAATTTCATATATAGTTGCTTAATGCTGCCAGATAAGTTACTAGAATATAGTAGAATGAATATACTAGTTATATCTCAGAAAAACATAATGCTCAAACAGCACATCCTGATTTCAGTTAGCACAGTGGATCTTCTGTTGCAGATGGCGCCTCTCCTGTGTGTCCAGGATCTGAACCAGAGAATCCCCATTGCTAGACTGTGATGACAAGGCTTCTGCCAGAGGGATGGCCCACAGAGGTTTGCAATAACTAGGCTTGTAAGTCAGTCACAGGAGCACACCTAGAGTAAGGGATGCTGCCCTGTCACTGTGCCTAGGAACACAATATGAATTTGGTGTTGGTGATTAGCCTGCTCTCTATGCCACCAGGAGCTCAAGTGGGAGGTCGTGTTTCTTCCTGTGATTGACTTATGGCCTGATGCAAAGCATGCTGGGTATAAGGGCTGGAAATAGATACATTAGTGACTGGTGCCATCTGACTCTGGATTCTTATTAGCTCATGGGAACAGAGTCACAGAAATACTTTTCCTGGCCCTTGATACCTTCAAGAGGAATCTCCCACTGCCCCTCAGTTCTCTTGTACTTATGTCCAAGCCAGCCAGATGTTGTCTACCATCTTTGGCCTCACTCTGATGCATACCTCTTTTCCCAAGGCTTACAAATTCACTGCCTGCTTGACCACCTAAGGGCATCCTGGTGCCACTGCTGTGCCAGTAATCCTGCCCCTCGGCTTCCTCTAAAGAGCTAGAGGGTAATGTTCTTATTACTCAGGGCAGTAACAAGAAGACCTGCTGTCTCTTACTTGCTTGCTCTTCTTCACAGTCTTTGTTGGTTTGATTCATCTGCCTGTTTGTTCTGCCCCATATACTACTAACTGTGGTTACTCCGGTGGCTAATGCAGATCAAACCATTAGCACAGATTAGTCCCTAACAGCCCACAGGACCTCAATACCTGTGGCCTTTTATCCTTCTGTAGATTTTCGTGGACTTCTTAAGCTCTTTCAAGTCTCACCTGGTCATCAGACTCTACAAGTCTTAAAGCCAGCCCAGATGGAAGCTGTATATTCAGAGGGGAAGAAGTGTTAGTGCCTTCCTTCCTAACATGTGTTTTCACTTTGTCGCTTGTGTCTTACAGATGTGTCATCTGTCCTACTACCAGAGTCAACACTCAATTCACCTTCCCCTCATCACCAGAGTGACCTTGCTCTAGGAAGGTGGAAGGTACACAGATGATGTAATGAATGAGGAAATCTGGCTGGAGAATAATGAATTTGAAGAATTAAGCAACACTCTGAATCTTAACTAAAGAGCCAGTGAGCCTTGAACCAGTGGTGATAAGTGGGAATTGTATATAAGCAAGATGAAACTTACCATGGGTCACAAAAAGAATTGACTGATGACTACAGTAACCAAGAACTCATTGGATACTTGAAGTCTACTGAAAGTAATGGAGGGTGTATGATAGAAATATATTCATGTATGAAGATATTATATGTTAATAAAATACAACTGGAAATCATAAGACTTGGATTTGGGCTTTTTTGTTTTGTTTGTCTCAAGATTTTTCTGTATTCAAATGTGTTTCTTTTTATTGCTAAGTAGTATTTCCCAGTACGAATATAACCCAATTTGTATAACCATTCACCTATTCTGGTTTAATTCTAGTTTTTTTGTTATTTTAAATAAAGCTATTAATAAAAGTACTTAAAAGTAGATTTTTTTTTAAGATTAATTTGTGTCTGTGTGTGTGCCTGTGTGAGGGTATGTGCGTGTGAGTGTAGTTACCCAAGGAGCCCAGATATGTTGGATTTCCCCATGGAGGAGTACTGGGAACTGAACTCTGGAAGAGCAATATGCACTCTAAAACAGTGAACCATCAATCCTGTCCCAGGAGTAGGTTTTACATGATTTCAACAGACAAAAATATATGTGAAGTGACAAGTTTATTGTTTTATGCCTACAATGTATGTTTAACACATTGAAACACCACATGATACCCTGTATCATCACATGTTAGACTTATTTGTCATATTTGTTTAGAAAGGTTGAAGAGGGTGTCCTTGTTCATGGTTACCAGAGGCTGGTGTGCAATGAACTAGCCTGGAGTACAGAGGAGGAGGGCAGTGGGACCTGAAAGACAAAGGCAGAGGAGTAATAAGCTGGAATTGGTCTCATGTCCTTGCCATGTTGCTGCCTAGGGTGGAGAAGCAGTTCTTTCTAGGCAATGCCTCTCAGGGGAGAAAATATGAGACCTTGTGAAAGCACAGGATTAGCTGTCAAAGTCCCTTCTGTCCAGTTTGTTTTTATCAATGTATGGCTCAGAGTTTAACCCTGGTATCTATCAGGACAAGAAAAATACCCTTCCCATAAAAAGAGACTACTAGGAATAGCAGATATTTTTAGAATAATACAATCAGCCACATTTGCATTTTCTCTTTTTGTTATACAAATAATGAAAAAACAGAAAATTCTTAAAAAGAACATGGAAACGTGTCCAATCACTTAAAATTTCTCTCACTAGAAATAACTCCTGATATTAGCATTTTGATGTATCTCACAGATACCTCTGAGAATTTTTATAAGGAAACTGTTGAGCTTTGTAATCTAGTGCTGAGTTAGTGATCCACGTGGAACATACACTTAGCTTCTCTCAGGCCCTGGGATCCCAAGGTATGACTGCCAAAATTTAGTCAACACCGAATCCTCAGATACTTTCAAATTGACTGTGTACAGAGGTCACAAACGCATCTCATGTATACTTGCTCACTTATCAGACTGTTAGACAATTGCTATGGGTGAAAACATTAAGCAGAATCTCTTTAGAGCCCTTTTGGATTCATACTCATTGACAAATCTTATAGCTGATTTCTAAGACCTGTCCTCCTAAAATGGAGTCCTGTTACTATAGCAATAGGGAAGAATAAAAGATCAGTGCTCTTAGAAGTTCCCAGTTGGTCTTTGTCTTCATTTTAACTCAGTAGGTTAAATTTTATGCCACGGTTAGTGCACGCATGCACTAACACACAATACCTGCGCAGAGCTTCTCGGGGTTAGGAGGTTGGTGGCCTCTGACAAGCAACCTTTCCCTTCTCTGGTTACCCTGTTTTCTAAACTGACTTTGCAGCTGTCTGCTGGGACATACCTTATCAGGCACCCTTGGTCAAAGACATGGCACTGAATAGAAAGAGCAGCTGATGAGTGTCCTGGAAATCTGTCCTTCATAATAAGAATATTTATGAAGAGATCATTAACTTTTAACATTTATGGTAGGCTTATGTTAGAATCTAATATGTCACTCAAAATGGTTAGAAGAGAAAGAGTAAGCCAACTATCACTTAATTTTTGTGAATGAAGAAAACTTGAGGCTTAAAGAATGGTTCGTTTTACATCTGAAATGTAAATAAAATATCAAAAAAAAAGTGGTTCATTTTTACACTTTCCTCTTTGGGCCATGTTCTCAGGGAAGGTTGCTGCTGAGAAAACTAAGTGTGACACTGATCAGAAAAGGGTAGTTAAATTAAGGGATGAGTAAAAAATGGTCACGAGTGGTGGAATGTCTGCACTGGTGGCACATGTGGAGGTGCTGCTTATGGGGTAAAGAGTTTAGAATAGGTTGAATGCAGAGAGGACCAGAAGCAAACCACCTTGGTTGGGCAGCTGCCTGGCCAGGCAACCTTAAGTGTTATTGGACACTTTGAGAGTAGTAATTAAATTAATCTACCTAGTTATAGAGTAAGAGTAGACTAGCACGAGTACATTTACACAATGGAGTATTACTCAGCTATTAAAAACAATGAATTTGAGAAATTCTTAGGTAAATGGATGGAACTAGAAAATACCATCCTGAATGAGGTAACCCAATCACAAAAAAAAAAAAAAAAAAACCCACATGGTATTCACTCAAGATAATTGGATATTAGCCCAGAAGCTTGAAATACCCAAGATTCAACTCACAGACCACATGAAGCTAATGAAGAAGGAAGATCAAGTGCTTCGGTCCTTCTTAGAAGGAATAACAAAATACTCAAGGGAGTAAATATGGAGACAAAGTGTGGGACATAATCTGAAGGAAGGGCCGTCTGGAGACCATTCTACCTGGGTATCCATCCCATGTGCAGTCACCAAAGGTCGATGCTGATGTGGATGTCAGGAAGTACATGCTGACAGGAGCCTGATATAGCTGTCTCCTTAGAGGTCTGCCAGAGTCTGACATATTTAGTGGCGGATGCTTACAACTAACCATTGAACTGATCAAGGGATTCCCATTGGAGGAGTTAGAGAGAAGGAGCTGAAAGGGTTTGTGGCCCCGTGAGGATAGCAATAATACCAATAAACCTGAGCTCCCAGGGTCTATATACCACCAACCTGGGAGCACATAGGGAGGGACCCATGGCTCCAGCTGTATATGTAGGGGAGGATGGCTTTGTTGGGCATAGGTGGGAGAGGAGATCCTTGGTCACATGAAGGCTAGACTCTGAGTGTGGGGGAATTTGAGAGTGGGGAGGTGGGAGTGTGTGTGTGGTTGGGGACACATCCTCATGGAAGCAGAGGGAGGGGGGATGGGATAGGGGGTTCCTGGGCAGGGGGGTGGATGGGGAAAGAGAATAACATCTGAAATGTAAATAAAATTTCCAATAAAGGAGTAAAAAGAAAAAAGGGGGTGGGGGAACCACCTTAGTTGGACAGATACCTGGGCAGGCAACCTTAAGTGTTATTGGACATTCTGGGAGTAGTAATTAAAATAAGCTGTCTAGTTAAGAGTAAGTAGAGTAAGAGTTGGAATTGAGAGTAAAAGCCATAGGAGAACACTCACCCACCTGCTTATTTCCTTTAAGGAAGGCAGGGTGGTTGTAGTGTGACAAAAACTCGTCCCAGGGAGACACAGGACAACAGCATACATGTCTACTCATCCCAGATAGGGAATCCATGACAGACCAAAGTACGGATACCACCAAAGTTCCCTTTGGTAAACCAGTGAGTTTGGGTTTGGGAGGATTTTTTTTTTGGGGGGGGGGGTGAGTTACTTATACAAATATTGGTGAGAAATTACAGGATCAGAAATGACTCAAAGACACCAAAACCCACCTCAGCATGGGTGACACTGACACAAAGTTGGAACCTTTCCAGATTTAAGCCTCAGGGTTAACCCTCTTCCAGGTAGCTTAGCTGGTTTCTGCTTCTTCTATGTAGCAGGTCTGGTCTTTGTAACTTTCTTCCTCTTAGAGTCTTATTTGCAGCTCAGCTTATCTTTCATTTTTGTCTCAGCTTCCTCCTCTGAGGAGAAATCTCAGCTTTTATTGTTTACTGTGATGTGGGGGTGAGAGGTAGTGGATCTGGTCAGTTTCAGGAACTTCCAGAAGCTATTTTGAGTTGTTTACCTTCCTGCTTAAGAAAATTTATTTTGACAGGGAAGGGCTTAGTGAATCAAGCTATTTTAAGTTGTTTACCCAGGCTGGCCCCAAACTCGTGATCCTCCTGCCTCTGCCTCCTTCAGCAAATCCTACCTGCGTGTGCCACCACAACCGGTTGTTTACCTTCCTGCTTCAAACTTTCCTGTTACAACAGTGACAAGTTTTGTGGCTGCCAGCAAAGAAGAGGGCCTTGTCATAAAGATGTCCACAGGCTGGTCCTACCTGAAGCACATTTGCTGTCTACTCATGTTCTGTGGGTTACAAGTGTCACCAGCATATTGCTTTCCAGGATCTGGTATATACTCTACAAATGTGCTGTGGGCCTGGAGAGTGGCTGGCCAGCTCTGTAATCACTTTGATTCCAGAGCAGGGAAAGTTTAAGTATGCTTCTGTGGATAATGTTGAAGGGAAGACCTGATGTGATTGGTGAGGGAGCAGATGACGGGGAGTAGAGAGCTTTTAAC
Organism: Arvicanthis niloticus; assembly: GCF_011762505.2. Classification (NCBI taxonomy): domain Eukaryota; kingdom Metazoa; phylum Chordata; class Mammalia; order Rodentia; family Muridae; genus Arvicanthis; species Arvicanthis niloticus. The sequence goes on from NC_047662.1 coordinate 59,156,968, forward strand.
CAAGGAGTCTAGGGGAACCATCACAATCTTGTAGGAAATGGTGTTATGAAGAAGCAACAGCTCATTGAAAGGAATTTGGGGCTTTAGCACTTCGAGCCACTGTGAACCACCGTGAAATACCCTAGAAAAACCTTCCTCTGACACCTGGAAGAACAAACTTAAGAGTGTAATCAGGTCCAGGAAGGAAGGCCAGGCTATCCAATGTTTAAATTTTCCATCTCCATTTTAGGCATTAAACAACAGAAGATGATTCTTAGGGTTCGCCTTTTCTTCATTACATCTTGATAGACAAAGGTGGAGTGCCACAGGGATGGGCTTCTCTCAGACGTTTTGGCATGTGCATTTTTTTTTTTTTCAAGATAAGCATGCCTAGGAAACATTGCTACTTAAACCATTACATGCTTACTCACTTGTGATGCTGTTGCCTGGGGAGAGTGAGCCACCCATGAGTTCAAGGGAGCTCTGAAGAACAAGGATCTAAAAAGCCTGCAAGCCAATGAGTGGTTTGTGTATCATCGTAGGTCTGGTGGCTACACACTTTTAATATTCTTCTGAAATTGGCCTCACGTGGAGCAGGATAACTGGCTGTGATTCTTTCAAAAGACTTCATCAACCTCACACTTTATGGGAGAGATTCCTACAGCCCTCTCGTTATGTAAGGAAGTGTTTATTGCCTGCGGCAGTTTCCTTTATAGTTTTGCATGTAGGTGCCTCACTTAATAATCCAACCAGAGGGAGCATGTCTTCCAGGCTAATGTTTGCTTCCTAGCTGTGTATATTGTAGTGGGTATTGCCTTTGGGGCAAAGCATTTGCAAATTTTCTGTCCTCAAGAATCTCCCATCCTGGTGAAACTAGGCCATCTTCATCTTAGCAAATCATTTGATATGTGTTACAGTCAATTCACCTTTACCAAGCAATACCTTTCGCTCTATATAGAAATGTAGTTGGTGGAACTCAAGATTTTCTTTAGATTTCACATAGACGAAAAAAGAGGTCCAGATTGATTCATGTTACGGCACTCTTTTCTTGTCATGATTAATATTCTACACACTTATTCCTTACGTATGAATGACAAATTTAGTTTACCTTTTCATGAGCTCAGTGACAAGGATGCAAGGATTTTGCCAATCTGGTTAGTAACCTCAGATTGCTTGTGATTTAGGGGAAAAAAAAAACCTCAAGGGGAGGAGTTTATCATCAAGCACCTATACACAGCCAGTAAGTTATCTGATGTTGTAGGACTTAGCAAAGGGTATGTGGGACCTCAACCGCTGTGGCTCATTCTGCCTACAAAAAGGATCAAAAAAGAACTTACTTCTAGAAAAGCTTTTGTGAGCTAATGATGCAATTTAGAGTCCACACCTATTTCCACAAAGAATTAGTGTGAGCAAATCTACACCATTCTCATTTCCCTAATACATGTGGGAAACTATGTAGGTGTGCTGGCCACAGCATGGAATGGGGGCTCAGCTGGAGATGCAATGAGAAGTGGAAGCAGCACCCCTCCACTCTGAATCCCATACTCTCTTTCAGGAAACAGGAAGCCATTGATGGGTGATAAGGAAAGGAATGGAATTACTGACTTCTGCATTTTTAGAAAAGAACATTGTGCAAGTCGCAGAGAAATGAACCCAGGATTTTATGTTATATTTTATTCTGGACTGCAAGGGTTGAGGCATTTAGTTCTATGGCTTTTAAGTGTTCTCAAACATCTTTTGAGGGTCGCTGAGACTCCAGTCTACCAGGTTATTCATGAGAAAGTACAAAACAGTCATGAATTCCTCTGCTCAGCATCTCTGTGTTAAACACTGACCTGAAGAAGATTGAGATCACCAGCATCTCATCCCAGGGCACTTAAACTCACCTGCGAAGGTCATTGGTAAAACTGCAGAAAACTGTCCTCAGGTTCTGCTTTGACCTCATACTGTCAAATGATGTATCTTAAATGAGAAATGCACCACTGGTCCCAAAAAAGGGGATGGGGGTCTCCTTTTTGATTTTCAGAGAAATGTGAGCAAGCTGCTTCATATTTCCAAGTTAGCTTTCTTGTGTGTAAAAGTAGTGATGTTCCCTGTCAAGATGATATAGTCAGTTCTTAAAACATATTTAAAAATCAGTGACTATTTCCAATCTGACTAATCTATGAGGAAACATAGTGTTACAGCTGTCCCTCCAGTTTCAGATGACTAGCCATTTTGCCCCTGTTTTGTAATAAATACTCAAAGGTTTCAGCCCATCTCTCACCTGCTTCCACAAGCAAAGGTGGGCATTCTTCAAGGTGACATGTGTGTTTCCTGCAGTTGTTACGTGTTTATTAATCACTTCATATGTATGAAATTTTGCTATTGTTCCTACTGCATTGCTCTGGCTTACTAAAACAACAACAACAACCCCCAAGCACTGTGAGTGCCCTTTGCCTAGCTCAAGTTTTCCCATAGTTCCTGGAGCTTTTGCAGACCATAGTGGTGTTTAGGACACCTGTCCTGCATGATAACAAAGCTGCTGCTATTTATAGATAAAATGTTAGGATATGTATGATAAAATTCTGCAGACAGGATTCATACACTCTAGGCATCTATCCATGTAGTCACTCAGTAGGGATCGGATCACACAGGAATGATTTTTGGTTTGTTTGTTTATTTGTTTTCTTGCTTGCTTGTTTTCAGTTTGTATTATTATGGGTCACACTTCTTATTGGACTCAGGGACAGATGATCAATGAAGAGCTCCTGAGCCTGCTCTGTCACTCCATTTTTCACTGTGCCCACATGCAATGTGTGCCCGATAGTATTTTCATATTTTATCTCCAGCTTCATATCGAGCTTTCTGCTGGGCTCTGGGTTGAACCCTGAGCTGGCTTCATAGAGTGTGTTCCACGGTGTGAACTAGAGCAGGGCTTAGGGCTTAGCCCAACTAGGGTTGGGCTGTTGTAAGAATGAAAGTGTTTGCTTCTTCCTGTGTTTACTATTACTGCTTCCACTCCATCTATTGATTAGCTTTGTTTTCATCACAAACAAAGGACACTCACCTAGACAGCATCTCCTCTACATTAATCTGATTCCTTCTCCAGATTTCTGGAATCTAATTACATTTCTTTCTATGTCTACTAAAGGCTATTGCTATTTCCTTTTGTGTGTGTTGTCTCTGTCTCCTGGTAACCTTTAATTCAACAATGCCTATCTAATTTCTCATATCAAAATCTCTCCCCTCACTTGGTCCTTTTGGCTGGAGCAGACACCTAGTTGGTATGCTCCCATGGAGACACCATATCCTGAGACATCCTAGTGGAGCACTGCAATCAGAGCAGAGGACACCTAGCTGGTCTGCTCCCATGAAGACACCATATCCTGAGACATCCTAGAGGAGCAACTGCACTCAGAGCAGCGGGAGCTCAGGATCACAGCACCACAGAGACATCTGGACTCTGAGGAGTTCTGACACAAGCAAGACAACTGGAAAGACAGGCTCTAGTCAGAGACAGGGAGTGCAGGTAGCACTAGAGTTAAGCAGATGGTGAAGGGAAATGCAAGAATATAAGCAACAGAAACCAAAGTTCCCTGGCATCATCAGAACCCAGTTCTCCCACTGTAGCAAGACCTGGACACCCCATTAAACTGGAAAAACAGGATTCAGATTTAAAACCATTTCTCATGGGGAGGATATAGGATTTTAAGAAGGACATAAACAACTCCCTTAAAAAAAAATACAGGAGAACACAGGTAAACAGGTAGAAGCCCTTAAAGAGGAAACACAAAAATCCCTTAAGGAATTGCAAGAAAACACACCAAACAGGTGAAGTAATTAAACAAAACCATCCAGGATCTAAAAATGGAAGTAGAAACAATAAAGAAATCTCAAAGGGAGACTACCCTGGAGATAGAAAACCTAGGACAGAAATCAGGAGTCATGGATGCAAGCATCACCAACAGAATACAGGAGATAGAAGAGAGAATCTCATGTGCAGAAGATACCATGGAAAACATTGACACAACTATCAAAGAAAATGCAAAAAGCTCCTAACCCAAAACATCCAGGAAATCCAGAACACAATGAGAAGACCAAACCTAAGGATAGTAGGTATAGATGAGAGTGAAGATTCCCAACTTAAAGGACCAGTAAATATCTTCAACAAAATTATAGAGGAAAACTTCCCTAACCTAAAGAAAGAGATGTCCATGAGCACACAAGAAGCCTACAGAATGCCAAATAGACTAGACCAGAAAAGAAATACCTCCTGTCATATAATAATCAAAACATCAAATATACAAAACAAAGAAAAAATACTAAAAGCAGTAAGGAAAAAAGATAAATTAACATATAAAGGAAGACCTATAAGAATTACACCAGACTTCTCACCAGAGACCATAAAAGCCAGAAGATCCTGGACTGATATTATACAGACCCTAAGAGAACAAAAATACCAGCCCAGACTACTATACTCAGCAAAACTCTCAATGACTATAGATGGAGAAACCAAGATATTCCATGAAAAAAACAAATTTCCACAATCCAGCCCTACAAAGGATAATAGATGGAAAATTCCAACACAAAGAGAAACTACAACCTAGAAAAAGCAAGGAAGTAATCTTCCAACAATCCCAAAAGAAGATAGCTACACAAACATAATTCCATCTCTAATAACAAAAATAACAGGAAGCAATAATCATTTTCTTCAATATCTCTTAATATCAATGGACTCAATTCTCTAATAAAAAAAACCTAGACTATCAGACTGGATACATAAACAGGACCCAGCATTTTGCTGCATATAGGAAATGCACCTCAGTGACAAAGACAGACATTACCTCAGAGTAAATGGATGGAAGACAATTTTCCAGGCAAATGGTCCCAAGAAGCAAGCTGGAGTAGCCATTCTAATATCAAATAAAATTGACTTTCAACAAAAAGTAATCAAAAAAGATAAGGAAGGACACTTCGAACTCATCAAAGGAAAAATCTACCAAGATGAACTCTCAATTCTGAACATCTATGCTCCAAATGCAAGGGCACCCACATACATAAAGGAAACTTTACTAAAGCTCAAAGCACACATTGCACCTCACACAATGATAGTGGGGGATTTGAACACCCCACTCTCAGCAATGGACAGATCATGGACACAGAAACTAAACAGAGACACAATGAAACTAACAGAGGTTATGAACCAAATGGATTTAACAGATATTTATAGAACATTTTATCCTAAAACAAAAGAATATACCTTTTTCTCAGCATCTCATGGTACCTTCTCCAAAATAGACCCTATAACTGGTTACAAAACAGGCCTCAACAGATAGAAAAAGATTAAAATAATCCCTTACATCCTATCAGATCATCGGACTAAGGCTGGTCTTCAATAATGACAAAAACAACGGAAAGCCCACATACACGTGGAAACTGAACAATTCTCTACTCAATGATGACTTGGTCAAGGAAGAAATAAAGAAAGAAATTAATTAAAATTCAAAAATTTCATTAAATTTTTCGAATTTAATGAAAATAAGGACACATCATACCAAAACTTGTGGGACTCCATGAAAGCAGTGCTAAGAGGAAAACTCATAACTTTAAGTGCCTATAAAAAGAAACTGGAGAGAGCATACACTAACAACTTGACAGTGCACCTGAAATCTCTAGAACAAAAAGAAGCAAATATACCCAAGAGGAGTAGATGGCAGGAAATAATCAAACTCAGGGCTGAAATCATCCAAGTTGAAACAGAAAGAACTATACAAAATATCAACAAAACCAGGAGCTGGTTCTTTGAGAAAATCAACAAGGTAGATAAACCCTTAGCCAGACTAACCTGAGGGCACAGCAACAGTATCCAAATTAATAAAATCAGAACTGAAAAGGGAGACATAACAACAGAAACTGAGGAAATTTTTAAAAATCATCAGATCCTACTACAAAGGCCTGTACTCAACAAAACTAGAAAATCTGGATGAAATGGGCAATTTTCTAGACAGATACCAGGTACCAAAGTTAAATCAGGAGCAAATAAACCATCTAAACAGTCCCATAACCCCTAAAGAAATAGCAGCAGGCATTAACAGTATCCTCACCAAAAAGTCCAGGACCAGATGGTTTTAGTGCAGACCTTCAAGGAAGACCTAATACCAATTCTCTTCAAACTATTTCACAGAATAGAAACAGAAGAAAAACTACACAATTCTTTCTATGAAGTTACAATTATACTCATACCTAAACCACACAAAGACAGAACAAAGAAAGAAAACTTCAGACCAATCTCCCTTATGAATATTGATGCAATAATACTCAATACAACCACTCTGGAAATCAGTCTGGTGGTTCCTCAGAAAATTGGATATAGCATTACCTGTGGACCCAGCTATACCACTCCTGGGCATATACTCAGAAGATGCTCCAACATATAATAAGGACACATGCTCCACTATGTTCATAGCAACCTTATTTATAATAACCAGAAGCTGGAAAGAACCCAGACATCCTTCAACAGAGGAATGAATACAAAAAAATGTGGTACATTTACACAATGGAGTATTACTCAGCTATTAAAAACAATGAATTCGAGAAATTCTTAGGTAAATGGATGGAACTAGAAAATATCATCCCGAGTGAGGTAACCCAATCACAAACATGAACACATATGGTATGTACTCACTGATAATTGCATATTAGCCCAGAAGCTTGAAATACCCAAGATTCAACTCACAGACCACATGAAGCTCATGAAGAAGGAAGACCAAGTGTGGGTGCTTCAGTCCTTCTTACTGGGTCCCATGAAAGCTAGATGCCGAGTGTGGGGGAATTTGAGGGTGGGGAGGTAGGAGTTGGGGGTGTGAGTGAGAGTACATCTCATAGGGGCAGGGGAAGTGGGGATGGGATGGGGGTTCCTGGCCTGGGGGGGTAATATGGTGTAGGAGGATAACATCTGAAATGCAAATAAAATATCCCCCAAAAAGAAAAAAAAACTCTCGTGTAAGAGTTTGGTGTGATTTTTGATCCCCACCCCCTCTCCCAGGATTGGAATTGGTATAGAATAGTAATAACAGCATAATTAGCAAAATGATTAAGATCGAAGGCCAGAGTGAACTCACAGATTATTCAGATGTAACAGACCTACCATGAGTTGTAGCCTAGAGATGCCCTAGCAAGGATGCGGGGGGGGGGGGGGAGATTCCTACAACAAAGAACATGGGTGCTGGGGTCTCTACTCAGCCATTCGCTAAGTGGTTCTTCAACAGCTTATTCAACTTCTGTCAAAATCAAGTTTCTTTATCTGGGAAAGTATCCTATATTAGTGGTTTGTGGTTATCACTCAGGGAGATGGTGCTTACAAGTGGTTCATGATAAGCATCACAGGAAAGCACTCATGGTTAAATACTGACATTTCTTCTTTCACTTGTGTATGTGCATATGTGCTTGTGTATGTGCATATATGCATATGAATGTGCACATATGCATGTCTGTGTAGCCAGAAGTCAACATTTCAGGAAGAATTTAGCTTTTCTCAATTTTTACTTTAATTAAAATATAATTACATAATGCCCCTCTCTCTCCTTCAACCCCTACCATGTATTCCCCTGCTATAGTCACTCCCAAATTCATGGAGCTTTCTCTCCTTTAATTATTGCTATTACATATGCATACAAATAAATAACTATATGAATAAAATTTGCTTACTCTTTCAGTGTTACATATATATATATATATATATATATATATATATATATGTGTGTGTGTGTGTGTGTGTGTGTGTGTGTGTGTGTGTGTGTGTGTGTGTATTTCTAGGGCTGGATAACCAATCAGGAGACTCCTCCATGAAAAGACTAATTCTCTCTCTGTCTCTCTCTGTCTCTCTTTCTGTCTCTCTTTCCCTCTCTCTCTCTCAGCAGTTGTTAATTGCTTGTAGCTCTTCATCTGGGGTGGACCCTGTGAGATTTCTCCCATCTATATTGGGATGTCAACTCTTGTTCGAGGAATTCAAGTTTTGTTTAGGCAACCATGTTATTGAGATTTCCTTGGTGTAGCTTCCTTGTTTTAGCTAGAAGGCACAATCGCACAGCTGACATCCTGGTTCACTGGCTCTTAGAGTCTTTCTACCCCTCTTCTAGGATGTTCCCTGTGCCTTAGCTGCAGGTGTCGTGCTATAGATGTATAAATTGGGGCAGGGTGTTCTGTGGTGAGTTGTTCTCTGTATTCTGAGTAGTTGTGGCTTTCTGTAATGGTCTTCTTCTAATGCAAAAAGAAGCTTTTTAGATGAGGGGTAAGGCCTACATTTACCTGTGGGTGTAAAGATAAATATTTAGATCACACTTGAGAAATTATGTTGGTTTTAGTTAGAGACCATTTACTGTTTTCCTGTTGAAACACGACTCTTGTTGGCCTTTAGCTCAGGGATCATTGGCTCAACTTCTCTGGTACTGGGATTAAAAGTGTGCACCAACATGCCTTGTTGTTTTGACCTCAGGTCTTTATACTTGCATAGCAATCAGTTTATCCACTGAGATATCTGTCCCACGTAGGTTTTTCCTGTCCATGATGATAGTGATGGTGATAATGTTTATCTCTCTGTAGTCATCCTTGAGCCTGCCTTTTGATATCTACAGCTGCCATTACTGAAAGCTTTTTATTGTGAAAGACACTGAAACATGGTTTATAGCCCATATTATCAGAATTGAAGCATACAAAAACTATTCCTTTCCTTTCTACCTATGGGAAAATTGTTGACTGAAAATGAGTGGCCTCCCTCTCTGAAGCTAATATTAAGTAGATAATGTTCTACAATGACTTAGAATGGAGGCAAGTTGTTTTGCCATTGCCTAGAAGTTGACATACAAGGAAGAATTCTTGATTTCTCCAGTGAGGGAGGACAATTCCATCTTCCCTTACCCAAGGAGAAAGGCCCTCCAGGGAGTCAGTGCAGATCCTCCTTTGGAATGATGAGAATGAGTTTGTAACATCTTGGGGCATGAATGTTATACTCTTTCATTATCCAAAGCTCAAATCTGAATCAAATTCATTACTTGTCAAAGCAGAGGAACACACTATGCTTTTCTTTGTTAGTGAACTTTCATGGTTAGTAGGATCAAATGCCTGACAAGAAGCAATTGAAGGGAGGAAAGATTTGTTTGCAGCCTGTCATGAAGAAAAAGGGAGGCATGGTTGCATGTGACTCATGGGTGACAGGAGTAGGGAACTTGGCCCTATCTTTCTCTAGGTAGCAGAAAGCAGGCAAGAAAATGAGGCCTGCCTATGAAAATACAAGACCCACCATTAGTGATGCCTCCTTTGGCATCCTAAAGGTTGTACACTCTTCTATATCATCACGAGCTCAAATACATAAGCCCATGGGGGAACATTCCACATTCAAACCACACTATCTTTCTGGACATTTGCAGGCAGCCCAGAGACCTTACACAGTTTTACATATTTACATATTGACATTCAACAATATGTCTTTTGTTCTTAGCAACCTTGGTTGCCATTGACAAGTTATTATTTAAGTCGACCTGATCCATTTTAAAGGCAAGATCACAAAGAACACTGGTCAAGGCTATAAGCTGCAGGAACTGGATTGGCCTTTGCAGGCACGTTGGAGTCTTACTTGAGAAATTCTTTTGGGCAAGTAAGGAAGCCAGACAGACTCTTTCAACTCCCAAATAAAATCATCTATTCTCTTCCTCCCAAACTTGGGTGGTAAGAGGGCGTTAGCCCTACTTTTTTCCCTTAGTACCTGGTGTCCCATTTAGCCCCTACTAAGGCCCCAGAATGCTGTTCACTAAGGCAGGGCTGTGTTATTGTAACATAAAAATGTTACTCAGGATTTTGTTTCTCATGGTTGGCAATAAGGTTTAAATCATTGACTCAATAGATGTATTGGAATCTCAGATTGAGACTTTGTAATTGGATAATTAGTCCACACCTTCCACTTGTGTGTGTCATTTAATTTGTCTGAAAGATAAGCAAATTGAGACCCCTAACCATAAACATGTCCCAAGACATGCAGCCGGTAAATTACGGGGCTCAGATCAGAGGGTCATGTTTATTTTGTATGGTTTTGCCTTTCTTTTTAGGAAAATAGTTGATAGGTTGGTTGATTTAAAACAAGACAGAAGAGGCACTTGGGCATTTATCTGGAAGAGAACTTTGTACACTAAAATTATATTAATGCTTGAGAATGTTCAGTTAAGTATTGTGTTATTTCGCCATTAAAGAAAAAAATGAGGTGATTTTAAAGATAGACAGTATCGTCAGTGTGGCCAGGTGAGTTCTCTAAGCTGAGAGGCTGTCACTCATAGGAAGCATGATTCTTGTACTGATGTTGTAATGGCATGGTTTTAATTTGTAGATCATGCTTAAGTGTCTGCGACTGCAGTATGGTATTCTAAACCTAGAGTTGTTTTGATGGTGTGAGAGACATTTCTATGAACTTTTTTTATCTTCTGCCCTTATACCTCATGAGTTTACTACCTTTTATTTTTCTTCTGTCTTGTTTTAAGAGCACCTGGCGGAGAAAAATATGACTTCATAAATTAGAAACAAATATATATTTAAAATATATTGATATATGTAATATATACTGTAATACAATGTAATGCATATATATATTATTTATATATTTTTAAATACATATATTGATAATATATATTTTTAAATAGAGGAAAACTTATTTACCAGCATATTCAAACAACGTGTGTTTATTGAAAGCCTACTGTAAGCTAGTAGAGGAGGCACATGCCTTCAATCTCAGAATTTGGGAGACTGAGGGAGGCTAATCTCTGACAATTTGAGGCTAGCCTGGTTTACAGAGAGAGTTCCACGACAGCCAGAACTACAGTCTCCAAAAGTGAGAGGGTAAAAGAGAGAAAGCAAGCAAACAAGCAAGCAAGCAAGGCTACTGTATTCTGAGCCCTCTTCTAAACATTCTTAGCACATTATCAAACACAACAAAGATTTCTGCTCTCTTAGACCATACCGTGTCTTTAGCAATAGAGATTTACTTTGAGAAATGCATTATGAAGCAATGTGATCACTGTGTGAATATGATAGCATCCAGGGACAGATAGAGAGAAATATAATCTTAAAAGGTATATACTTTCCTCCACACTGCTTCCTGGTTTTGCTGGCTTAGCAGTTCAAGAAGGTATCTTGGAAGAAGAGCTGTGTCCTCCATGATATCTTCCTGTTACTTTAGGGTTTGAACAGTGTGTGCTCAGATCTATTTGGACTCCTAGGGTGCTCACTATGCCGTGTCCTTGTGACCTGTTTCAGTTTATAATATACATATTTGCACCCCTTCCAAGCAAGAGTTGTTCTATCTTTAAAAGTCTTGAAACTTGGCATTGACTTTGTGTTTTTACAGGGAAAGGTCACTTCAAGATCTAATTCCTGAACAGAGCAGTATTATGTATATGGAAGATCTGCTCTGTTAAATAACTTCTCTCCACATTCAGATTGTCTTAAGGTTCAAAGAAACAAACAGAAAATAAACAAAAATTGTTCAGCTGCCTTCATGCCAGCCTTTATAGACTAAGCAGTCACTCCACACTATGAAACAATAATGATGTTTGAATTGTTGAAACCATCAGAACTGAGGATGAGTTCAACATCACAGTCAGCTCCAGCCTTTTCATTCAACGTCCTCTCAGATACACGTTCGTGTTAACCATGATCCTGGTTCTGAAAAGGATGATTTCTTCAAATGGTCTTTAAGCCCCATTATCATTAGCGATCTCCCATGTCAGACACAGCACTTCTCAAGGCTTCTCCTTTAGCATACGTTACCACTTTGACCTTCAGGATCATAGAGTGGGACATGCCTGACTGCTGAGTGAGACCCTCACTAACTTCACCTTTGTAATCCTAATCACTGTAAATTTGGTTTCCCCACCAGTCGTTCAACACACGTCTTGCAGGCAATGCTACCAGTGGATTATAAGCAAAACAATATGAGATTAAGCCAAGCACCAGGCAAAATAATGCATTCAAGAAACACAGGGAATGGAAGCTATGTGAGACAGCTGGTGTTGAAGCACAGCGTACTGTTGCATAGTACACTTTTGAAAAGATTTTATTTGTATGTTTTAGATTCTTTGGATCTATGGGTGTGTGCATGCACACGAGTGCACGTGCCCACAGAAGCTGGAAGAAGGTGTCAGATACTCTAGAGCTGCTGTAACAACTAGTTGTGAGTTGCTCAACCCAACCTGGATCCTCTGCAAGGGCAGTGTGCAGTTGGAGCTGCTGAGCTACCTCTCTAGTCCCCTTCCTGCTAACTTTTAAAAAATAAGTTGATATACATACTAACATAAAAGAAACTCTGCAGCTAACATGTGACCAGTAATGTAATATATTTAATATTGTTATCAAGTATTATATACCGAACCCAATTACATGTGCTGTATTCCTATGTGGTAGTACAGATTGAATGCAGAGCCTGGCACACATTAGGCAATCATTCCACCCTTGGGTTACCTCTCCACCCCTGCTGACCTATTTCTGTGACTGATGGTACAGGAGGTATGTTTACATCAGGACTACCACAAACTTGCGTGTAATTCTTTGGGCTATGTCTTAGTTAGGATTTACTGTTGTGAATAGACATCATGACCAAGACAAGTCTTATAACAGTTAATTGGGGCTGGCTTACAGGTTCAGAGGTTCAGTCCATTATCATCAAGGCAGGAACATGGCCACATCCAGGCAGGCATGGTACAGGTGGAACTGAAAGTTCAACATCTTCATCTGAAGGCTGCTAATGGAAGATTGACTTCCAGACAGCTAGGGTAAGGGTCTTAGGCCACGCCCACAATGACACACCTATTCCAACAAGGCCACACTTCCTAAGAGTGCCACTCCCTGAGCCAAGCCTATACAAACCCATCACAGGCCATAATTTAAAGAAGGCTGTGATATCAGAGCAATAGGAGTTCTTTAGCTCTGTCATCATCTCATACAATTATAACTTATACTTTGTCATTGGCCAAATACTATACAGTGAATGATAGTGTAGCTGTGAATATGTGCACAGAAGAAAGGAGCTGTGGATATAAAAAGAGACTAAAGTGTGTGACATCAAGAATTTGAATAAGGAGTATATTTTATCTTTAAATACAGTGATGGATGGGATTATATTTACCTGAAGCTGTGCTGGATTTGCATAGAACTCAACAGTTTTCTGAATGTATTTAAGGGCAGAAACTCATTATTTGGGGGCAGTGCTGACCTGATATTTCTATACTGGAGAGTGTGAACTGATTTGGCAATGCAGGTTCATCATTTAAGTCAAAGACATGGCAGTCTTGCTTCTGTATGTCTGTGATACTTCATGTAAATTAACTGGCATGGTTTCTCCACAGATAGTTAAGTCTAGAAATAAACATTAATTTTTATAATATATTGTGATTTATTCAGCTCCTGATTCAATACATTAACTGGAAGGGGCTAAAATAAATCTGGTAATAAACTGGCTATATGCTGTTCTGGACATCTGTACATTGTTCTTCACAAATTAATGGTTTCTTATTTTTTTTATTATTGTTCAAATAGGTTACCTAGAGGCATTTTTTTTTGTACAGAAACAGTATATATTCTCTTTTTAAGGGAAAGTAGAAAACTATTAAATCCATATTTGGTCAAATATAAGTAAGCAGCTGTGGGACTTGGTTTGTGAATTTAATTTGAAATCAATTTTCTTACTTTTCTCTCACCTGCATTGCCAAAGGGACTCATTTTCAACAACCTTTGCAAAAATTTGGCAGTCATTCTTCAATTAGTGTTCAAATTTATTCATCAAATGTATATCTAGAGCATTTTTATCATTTCACAAGAGTTATTATTTTTGAATTGGAAAATTTATTCAACTTTTTGGCAGTCATCAGCCTATATAAATCAAAGTCAACCTTCGTTCTAGGAAAACCATTTTAAAGAAGGAAAAAAAAAACCCACCACACTTTAACAATGTAATTTTTTGGTTGCATTTTAAATTAAAAGAGAAGGTATTTACTTGAACCATGAAAAAAAATTCTTTGAATAAAATTACACAGTCCATTTTGAGAGAGAGACAGCAAGAGAGAGAGAGAGAAAGAGAGAAAGAGAGAGAGAGAGAGAGAGAGAGAGAGAGAGAGAGAAAACCAGCGGGTGAGTAAGGAGGGTTAAAGAGAGCAATGGGGTGATTCTGTACGAAATATAGTCTGTGCATAGATGAAAATATCACAAGGAGGCCCTGAATTTCATATAATTAATAAACACTAAATAACAATAATGCATATTATTGTTGCTAAAAAAAAGAGTATAGCCCATCAATGTCTGAGAGAGTTACTGTCTATTTTTTCTGTTAAGTGTGACGTCTAGCCATGAATTGGGAGGAAGGAAGGCATTCACTGAATTCTCCTTGGTTCTGAAAGAGCTTCTGGCTTCCTTTGGGCCTAGCTCAATATAAGACTCTGTGCAAAGCGGCTCTTGAAACACCCGTGCATGTTGATAGATGCTACTCTGTCACCCTAAGGAAGGTGGAGGAAGAAGCCTAGTGACTGGAGGTTGGAGCAGTGCTGGCAGCAGCAGAGATGCTGTCAGCTCCAAGCTCTCAGCACTGCTCAGTTTATAGTTAACCCTTCACACTGGGCACCCAGTGTGTCCTCACTGCACAGGTGAGCTGTTTCAGACACAGGAGGTCTAAGTACCTTGAGGGCACATGTTTTACCCAGTTTGGATAGATTACAAAATGCTGCATTCTTTTTCTTCTCTATGGTGAAATATGTGAATACATTACGGCGACCATGGTTATCCTTTTTTTCCTTTGTTCAAGAGAAGCTTTCTGTAACTGAAGGCAATTTTTAAAAAGCAGCCCTATTATTCTATCATGCTAATCACTGATTCATTTCTCTTTCCTTTCGTATAAGAGTGGAAAACTTGGACTTAAGATTTTTTTTTTTGAGAGAAGGGAAAAAACATGAAATACTTATACCCAAAGCTGGCTGTGCCATGCTCTTAAAATACCCTTGGGTTAAAAAGCAGCACAATGCACTTACGTTACTTTAGAAGGATTTCTATTTTATACTTTTGGTACCAAGATGATCTCTAGACTCTTGTCTTGATGTTCTTAGCAAATGATACAGACTGCTAGTCTGTAAGCTGTATTTACCACCAGATGTATTTTGTGTGACCTGGATGAGTATTATGTCATTCTAAATATCTCAATATTAGATGAATCGGTGTGTGTATGTGTGTGTGTGTGTATGTCTGTCTGTGTGTGTGTGTGTGTTATGCAGCTAAGGTAGGCTTCCGTCATACTATGTAGTAGATGATGGCACGGAATTTATGATACTTCTGCCTCCACCTCTTGAGTGCTAAAATTATGGGCATGTATCTCTCACCACATTCAGTTTATAAGGTACTAGGAATCAAACTGAGGGCTTTGTGTGTGGTTGCACAAGCACTCTATACAATGAACTACATCCCCAGCTCTCACACTAATGCGTTTGTAGATCCTCTTTATTCTTAAGTGTGTGTGTGTGTGTGTGTGTGTGTGTGTGTATAGGGAACAGAGCTCAGCTTGTCTGCAGGAATAGCAAGCACTCTAAACTGCGGAGCTCCAGCCCCCCTCACATTAAATTTTATCTTGCTGTTTCTCTTGACATATCTGGCCACTCTAGACCTGCACACCATAACGGTAAAACTCCGGGCTAGGGTTGATCTGCCCTTTATGGGGTCTGGAGACTCTGTCTCATTCTTCTTTAGTGGTATCCACCTTGCTTCCCAGAAAATGCTTGTCTGGCTCCCATAGGACTGAGGTATTTTCTAGTTCAGAGTAGACAGAGAAAAACAAAGCACATGTTCATCAACTCATGCCCTTTCTCTCTCCTCTCAAAGTGCTGACTACTTTGAGGCTATATATATTTTATAGAAATTCCTATCTTCCATGAAGTTAACCAAATTGAAGTGATGCTCATGGGAAAAGCTCAATGATGCAATGGAGGGGATAGGCTTCTCCTGTGTCTACTAAAATAGGAATACTTGATTCAGAATCTGAGATAAAAAAAATATAGACTGTTGGTGTCTCCTTCTTCCTAAGCTTTTCCCAACAGGCGGAGGCCCAGTGGAAACTCTCAGCAGACCGCCATCATGCTGAGCTAATAACTGGAGCCAGCACAAGTTCTTCTGTCGGTACAGGGTGAGTGAGCCCATTGTCAGGCTCCTCTCTTCCCTCCCACTCCTTACATTCAACAGTCTCTCTCTCGCTTGCAGCTCATTTCAGATGGCTTTTATGTGACCCAGTGGATAAAAACCTTAATGTCAGTGCCATTAAATCACTACCTATGAAAAAAATTTGCAAATGCTAAACCCTGGCAGGAAGTATGTTCTGATACTGATAAAAGTACAGTTAGCTAAAACGAGGGATTTCAGCAAGGAAGAAGAATGAAGGTACAACTCCTTTGGTTCACTCGGAATGGTCACAAAGCCTCATAAATTAATATTCTGTATTAAGTGTATTTGTAACTATTTTTAAAGATAGTTTATCCATTAGAAATTAATTCATTGGTGGAAACGGACATGAATGTCTCTTTGTAAGAATAGGTCTTTAAGGTTTTGGAACTCTTAAGGGAGATGATGTGCGTGTGAGTGTGTGTGTGTGTGTGTGTGTGTGTGTGTGTGTGTGTGTGTGTGTGCAGGCGTGCACACACATGCATGTGTGTGTGCCTGTGTGTGTCTGTGTCTATACCGGGAAGAAAGCAGAGGCATTTAAACAACTCTCCTCTCTCTTAACTACCTTTGTGTAAGATTTCATAGGTCACACTGTACCTCTATTGTGCCATCAGTGGAGGCAGGGAGCCTGTATGAGGAAAACTCATGCCAATTTCCGAAGAGCTTCAGAAAGATAATTTTGTTGGCTATGTTCTGATCAGATCTGAGTCTTGCACAGATATAATAGACTTGGAAAACTTTCACACTACAAACGTGCTCTGTTGTTATGTGTGAAAAATAAAACCTACAAACTTGAAAATATGATTCTCTTTTTCGTCCAGCTATTTCTCACTTATTCGTTATTCAAGCAAGCTTTAGCATTCTGACTGTCTTCTTTATCTCAACGAGATAGGCCTTCTGCTTGCTGCCAGAACATCATATGGAACATTCTGCGTCAGTGACTCCCAACCTTCCCAATGCTGTGACCCTTCAGTAGTTCCTCACATTGTAATGACCCCAACCTTTTGTTGCCACTTCATAACTGTAATTAACTACTGTTATGAATAGCAATGTAAATATGCAATATACAGGCTATTTAGTATGTGACCTCCAGAGGGATCACGACCCACAGGTTGAGAAACACTGCTCCACATCATCTTGTGATTAATCAATCTTCTCTTTGCCAGGTTCCAGACAATGCCTGCTTGAATGAAGCATGTCCTCCATCTCCATCCTCAGTGCCTAATATTTAATGTGAGCTCCTCACAGAATGGATGAGCATGAGAACAAATGGATGAAGAAATGAGTAATAAGTGAATGAGTGAATGAGAGATGAACAGCTGACTTCTTAGTAGTTACTGAGTTAGACTCATCCCTAGCTTTGATATATGCTGTTGAGCTAAGTATACGTGCTGGGGGTCACTGATCAGTTGGTTTTCATCGTACATCACAGTGACTTTAGCACACGAATTTAGAGTCTAACATGAATACAGAGTGGGTTTTCCGGGTGCTATTTGGAATAGCCTGGGAAAAAGGCTATGCTGAAAGAAGGGACTTGGCTCTAAGGAAAGTAAGAGAGCAAATGGGAACACTTGCTAAGATGCTGACAGGTCTGCCCTGCCCCAGCATGGAGGAAGTTTGTAGAATGTGTGTTTACCTTTCTGCCACTTCAGTAAGAAGATGAATGGACCTGTGTGGCTCCTCAGTGATTGATACCCACTTGCAAAGGAAAAACTTGTCTTGTGTGTATTAACTGGGTATTTACCACATTTGAGATAGGCCCTATACCCGGAAACAGTTGACCAACACAAAGTGAAGTTAAGAACTAATAGTATTTTTTCTTTTAGATGTTTAATCTCATATTACCTTGTATGGGAATTTTTGTCTTATTGGTCTTTCATTTGAATATTTTGGGTTGTGTGTGTGCGTGTCTTTTCCTTTTTCATTTCTTTTTTGCTATTCATATATATATATGTATGTGTGTGTTAATACACATATAGAGAGAGAGAGGGAGAGAGAGAAAGAGAGAGAGAGAGAGAGAGAGAAAGAGAGAGAGACCTTGGAGTTGAGTAGTTGAGTGGGTAGAGAGCTGGTAAAGATTTAGGAGGGGTTAGGGAAGGGGAATAGTATTTGTAGAATATATTGAATAAAAACATTTTTTCTATAAACAAATATGCAGAAAGAATATGGATAATATTTGCAAACCTCTGTAAACATCCGGCTCACACTGTGGGAGAGAATGAAGTGCTGCAGATTAATCTTCTAGCTTGATTCTTCCACATTGATGTTTTTGCTTCTGCGTTACTTAGATTCTGTTTGGTTGCCTGCAGAAGAGGCCTGCATTAACCAAAGACATGTTTTTATGGTGTTGACGTGAAAGATGGGGTACCTGCCCAGTGCTTGAAGACACTTACCTGTTCCTGTCTCCTATTCTGTCTGCTTTATGTGTCACTCCTACTTCCTCTGCATCAGAGGTTAGGGGAAGTTCCTTAAGTCACAAAACTCAAGACTCCTGTTTCTGTTGGCATCTTCCAGATTCCTGCCCTTAGCAACACCAAGAAAAAGCATTAAAAAGAAAAAAAAAAAAAAAAAAACCCACATGATTGAAAAGGGGAGATTTTTGAGTGAAAAAGTCTCAGAAAGCAAAAAGGCTTTTTACTGCAAGGGTAACAGCCAGTGAACTGTAGCTTTAAAGGAAGCTCATTGCTTTTGTGCACAGCCTCCTATATCAGAGCCTTGTGGGGTTTTGTTGCTCTAAGAGCCAGGCAGCTAAAACCCAAGCCTTAAATGTGTTTAGTGCAGGAGCCTGGCTCTGGGCCCTCTGCAGATAAAATCATTTCAAAGCCCACCACACCTCCAAAAATACTCCAGAAAGGAAACCACATTAGAAGTTTGCCTTTAGCTTTTAGCACAAAGAAGACAGAATGAATCTAAAGTAAGGTTAGCTCTTCCTTTAAATCTGTGTTGTCAATAGGGAATCCAAATTCAACAGAATTGACATTACTAGATAAAGTATATCCGCTCGAAAATACAGCCAAGAATTCTATCCTAGTTACTAAATATTAAGGCTTAGAATGTGTGATGGAAAACCAGGGTCTGCTCTGGCGTGCGATGACGTGTTTTTAGGGAATACTGAACGATCATGCATTCATCCTTCCATTCATTCACAAGTACGATACTTGTGCTTTTAGTGGTTCTTAATTACCCTGGAGACAGATGGTCTGCTTCAGGTCACGACTTCCAGAGAAGGTGTTCTGTGTTATCTTCAGTAACATCCCAAATAACTAACAAACAAAAGAGAACTTCACATAATTTGAAAGTATATTTTACTTTGTTATTGTTTTGCTTTGTGACAGGTCTCATGAGACAGATAGCCCAGGTTGGCATGACCTCACGATCTCTCTGCCTCAGTCTCCCAAGTGCAAAAGTATCTTTTATCTTCAATAAAGATGGAGAATATGCCTATAACTTTCCATTGCAGAAGAGTCCTTTAACTATTTGGAAGAATAATTATAATTTGTTTCTTCAGTGCTTCTTTTGAAGGTTAGATAAATTTAATATTGAACATATAGACTAATTTTTCACTGTAGCCCAATTCTGACATACACATTCAATGGAAACAGGACAGAGTTCAGTTTTTAAGAAAGAAGGGAAGACAGAAAGAAAGACAGACAGACTTTATTTGATTTTCATTGAACTATTTTCCACTTTAATTATAACAAAATTTCCATCAAGGCCTAGGTTTTGTTTTGTATTTAGTTTGATATTTATTGGTGAATGTCAGAGAAACATAAATTACTGAACCTTACAAACTACAGTGTTTGTACAGAGTTTATGTGTTAATGTATATATATATATATAGATAGATAGATAGATAGATAGAGAGAGAGAGAGAGAGAACAGAGACAGAAAGAAAAAGACAAATAGATAAAGATGAACAGAAAGGAACAGAGGGAGACTGAGACACACACACACACACACACACACACACACACACACACACACGGAATCCTTATAACCAAAACATATATAATTCATCAAGCAATATGAGCACTTGAGTGGCAGTGCTCTAGTCTTCTCTATAATGATGAGGCCTAAGTCTGGAGCCTGGTGTGTGACCATCCATTTTGGTCCTTATAGACCAGGCACATGGCATCAAATCTTCTACCAGTTTTATCATTAAGCATCCAGTAAGATAATCAAACCCAACAGCTGTTCATTAATTAGAAAGCCTTTTTATCAGCAAAACATTGTTTTAAATTAAACATGGCAGCATTTAAGAGGATTGGGTGTTTTGTGTTAAAAAGAAATCTATTTATGTGAAATTCAAAGTTTTGTAGTGCTTGAGATTGAACAGATCAGTCTCATAATTCCAATATAAAATGCGTAATTGACTAATTGATTTATACTTGTAGTTTCAGGTTGAAATATTACTAAATTGATCTACAGTGTTGGAATATTTAAAAGACTTTGATTTGTCATATTTATAAATTTAATTCATTTGATTTAAAAGGTTTATTTAATTACTCAGGAAGGTTTTAAGTCAGACAATTGAGGTACTTAAAGAAAATCAGATACATTAAATTTATAAGTGAATTTTAAAATGTCTGAAGAGGTTTAATTATCTGTTTGTAAATGAAGCTAAATATTTCTCTAAGTACCCTTAAAAGCAATCTCTAGAATTTCCTGGATCATAAACAGAATAGAATTTATAAGCTGAAATGAGAAGCTGAAGGATAAACTAGGTTTTTAAAATTTGTACCATGAAAATACAAAATATTAATATTAAAAAAGTATCATCAGCCTGATATTTTCTGAGCATAAAGGCCACCTTTTAGAACTCAGGTTTCAGATGTGGAGGGCTGGGACTACCCAAGCCCTTAAAGCCTCAAGGAATACATCCTGAGTTCCAGATATTAGACTCAGAGCTAGAGGATTTGCTATTTGCCTTACTGGTTTTGATCTTGCTTTTGTCTGATCATTCATGACTGTGCCCCAATTCTTTCATGTTTAAATGAGCATATTTGTTGTGTATTATTGTGTGCTAGAAGTATATAACTTGGGTTTTGACGTTATGAAGGCTTATAGTTTGGGAAATTCCTTGAGTCTTGGATGCGACTTAGATTTTGGATCCCAGTACACTTCTAACTGCATTATTCCGCTGCTTGCATGAACTTTTAAAGGGTGTTGGAATTACTAAGAACTATGGAAAATTAAAGCTGGATGGAATACACACACACACACACACACACACACACATACACACACACGGATATATATATGTGTGTATATATATATATATATACACACACATATATATATCCCTGTGAAAATTGAAATTGGAGTGTATGTCAAATCTATGTCAGACACCAAATTATCCTTTAGGTTATTTGTTTGAGTGTTCTGGTATTTACGGGAAAGTGCTCTGCATGCTCATATTGTGGGTCTCACTTAAATTCTACCTCAGAGAGATGTGGAACTCACCATCCTTCTGAATCATTTAGGGTTCAACAACAATTTTAAATTGAAATTTTGTTACATGTCCATATCCTCATGCTCCACTGAAAAGAATATAAAATGTGAATATGAAATGTAAATCTAAAAGTAGTTTCTGTAAGTAAAATATAAATATTGTGTTACATATAAAAAATACAATGATTTCCTACCACTTATTCCTTATTCCTTTGTATATAGCCTTCTACCTGGGAGAGAAGCAAGATGGGAAGTGGTAATCTTTCTGCTCTATTCAGTAGCCACATCCAGGCCTCTAGACATCACTCTCAGGCTCTTAGGTACCTACCATCCCTCCTGCCGTTCCCCTGGCACCTGTCATGGTTCCCTCTCTTCATAAAACAGAGCATCCCAGACTTGCTTCACACTTAAGCATTCTAGGAAATGAATGGTTATACAGAGGATGTATTAGCAACTTCACTTTTGGTTTTGATTGAACCCAGCAACAAATGTCAACATCAATATGTGGAACAACCGAAGCCCATGTTTTCCTGTGGATGCTGGCACCTGTGTCGTTCCTTGCTTTTCTTAGCTGTAGCAGCATGCTGCCCTGCTCATGCACTTTATGCCCTGCTGTCTCACCACACATTGCTCTGATATCCAGAGCCAACATATGTTTCCAGTTTTGTGAGAGCCCTCACTAGGTGCTGGAGCCTACCCATTCCCCACTCAGCCCCACAGAGGCACAAGCAGGTTGGCAGGGCTAGACAGTCAAGACTCTTCTCCTACCCCCATCAGTCCACAGTGAGAGTCTGATGTGCTACCCTAGCCCCTCCTCTTGTTAGGGTTAATTTTGAGGCATGTTTTTGTAGAAACGTAAGATTAATAAGATTTTGGTTTTAAACTCAAACATTAACTTCCCCCAGGTCACGTCTCAGGAGAAGCACATATCAAAGACTCAAATGAACATTCCAGGAAGAAAGACCCAAGATAGGAGTTTATGAGTCCTTAACACAGTAAACCTGGGTAAACAGAAGCCACTTAAGCTGACCCTCTTTAAGGTGCAAATTTGAGTTACTTAGCAACTGGGCCTGGGAATGGAAACCAGGCCTGGGAATGGCTGTTTGAAATTTAGCCTCTGTGTTTACTGTTTAAGAGGTAATTGTATAACTGCCCTTGTAAATTCTGTAAAAAATAGTATATAAGCTGCCCTTAGCTTTAATTCGGGGTTCTTTTTGCCTGCATGCAGGAGAACCCCAGTATACTGGTTTTCATCTTATCATCAATAAACCTCATGTTATTGCAGCGATTTGTGAGTGTTTCTGGGGGAGCACGTCCCCTGGTTTTGGATCTTTAGGTCAAACATTTTCTATACTGCTTCCCAGAATTCTCCAGCGTGGATTGCCAGTCTTAAGGGAAAGACAAATTCTTCCTGTATCCTTACTGCATCTAGGACTTGGGCCCAGTGCTTCCCACACTCTTTTAAAGGAAGATGTTCTTTGGCAGTGAAGTGGCTCAAGTAAAGGTCTCCTGGGTACTAGACAAGTGCATGATTCCTAAAAATTGGTATTTAACCATTCGAAGTTAAAGAAATCGCACTGAACCCTAACTTTTCGACAAAATCAACCCCCATCTATGCTTCTTCCAACTTATGGTACACACTAAGGGATGGTGATGTACTTGGAGAGGGGATCCACACTCATGGCTCTTCTCCCATTGTCTACGGGCAATCCAAGAGGTGTTTGCATTAATGGTTTCCTGCGCAACTCTTCTAGGAGGCCAAGTGTACTCCTGGGCCTAATGGATGCTAATGAAGGAGTTTATTATTCCCCCACTAAAGGTTTCCTGTCTGTCCATAAATCTTATTGTTTGGTGACTCAATTGCCTCCAGGAAGTTTGCTTGAAGAAAGACTTTTAAAAATCTCTAAGCACTGATCAGGGAGTGGCTTTCTCATCAAAAGGATGCAATCTATTCCTGCTGACGTGGGGCTCTCTAATGCAAACATTATAAAGTATTCATAAGCTTCCCCCCTTGCCTCAGAATAGAACCCACATCTCCACTTGGGGAATATATTAGCGCTTTAAATGCCTCCAGAGTAGATCTGTCCCCTCCTGGCTAATAATTGTTCCTCTGGCTTCCTGTGATGGTGACTCCGGGATGCTCTGTTCTTCTTTTCCATCTGTCCGTTTGCATTTGCTCTTACCTCATCTCCTGTCTCACTCTTTTTCTCTGCCTGGTTTATAGTTCTTCTTCTAGAGGAGTGGTTTCAGGGTTGACTTCCCTAGAGGGGGGCAGGGATTAAATATTCATGAAAAGATAGTGTGGACATGTGGGATCCGGAAGGCACACAAAATATACAATAAACGAAAAAGTTTAAGCATGTTAATGTTGATGTTCTAACAAGCACTGCCACGTCTACAGCCTCCCAAGCTGTAGTCATCCTGAAGCTGGATAGCCAGGCTTACACTTACCTTAGTCAGGCATGATTCTTATTCTCTGTCATTAAATTAGAATGTGATTACCTTCCACAGACAAAATAGCACCTTTGGGTACTAAGTAATATAATTTACTTCATAAATCGCATCAAAACACCTTCATTAGATACCAGTGACTAGGGAAAACAGCATTTTATTAATATTTTAGTATTGACTCTATTTTATTACATTTAATCAAAATGAGATTTTTTTGGTGGCAACCCAGAGGTACTCTCTGACTTTTTGTCCATACTTCGGCAACCTTTCTTGAAAACAAAACTTCTGTTTTTGTTTTTCTTTTAACCCAGGAACCTCCCTATTTGCAATGAATACTTTTTTCAAAGCCATAGGGGCTGTACATTTAGTTTGAGATCTGGGTTCCTAGTGGCTTTCTTCTCTTGATAGGTTTATAGTAAAGAGAGTGATGAAGACAGTCCAGGACAAAGCAGCAGCCTTGAGGATGTCAAATCTCTTCTTTTTTACTTCCATTCTTTTTTTTCTCTCTTATATACACACTTGCTTGATATAGGACAAATACCAGTCAGGAAAAGGAAATGGCCTCTCCTGTGGATTTGGAGGAAGTGAGGAATAGACCAGAAAAAAAAAATCATGCTCAGAAAGGAGCAGAGTTCATCAGACAGCCCAGGATTTCAGGGTGTCTGTCCACTTGAGCCCTGAGTTATGCTCCCCCTACAACCTGAGCCTCCGAGGAGCCAGTCTGTCACACTTGAACATTTTGAATTTTTTTTTCCTGAAGATGATAAAAATAGGATAGCAACTCATTTCCAGTTGAGGCATAAAAAGAATTACTGCGAAATACAGAGCAGACACTAAAGGTCATTGTCAGAGCTGGCTCTGCCACTCACTGGCAAGCTGTGAACCTAGTCAAGTTCATTGATGTCTGCTTCTTGATGTGTTGTACTGTAAAATGATAACAAAGGTATTTACCCTCTTTCATTCTTTTTAAGGCTAAAATGAGTTAATATTTGTCATACAGCTGGTAGAGTCTTTCTGGCATGGAGTGGGTGACACATAGATACAAGGTATTTGTCCTGATGCCCTACCTAAGTTGGACATTTCATTGCTGTTGAATTGGTTGGCTAACTTCTGCTGAAACTACTCTATAGTCGCGAACTTCTACTGCCCCGAAAGACCCTTTGAACTTTGGTTATTGCTTTTTCTATAGTCTTTTCTTGTGGCAGCTGATACCTTACTCAAAAGATTTCTACTGTATAGATTTTCCCCTTGAGGATAAAAGAGAGTTCCAGTCCTTCTTCCAGAGGGCACCCTACAGACATTTGAGAATACATTGAGAATATGCACCATTTGATGATATTTTTCACTAACTCTATATCTCAAGAACTATAATTTTTTTCTTCATAAAACAGTTTCCTGGGTGGCTCTCGTGCTACTCAGTTTACCAGGACTACATTCTGGTTCCTCATCCGTATTATGTAGCTTCAGTTCTACTGAAGTTTTTCTTGGTTCCCTCCTTTGAAGGCATTTTTCCCCCTGTATCTATAATAGGTTAAACTATTCAGCTGTGAATAAATGTTATGCTGGGGACTTACAACTGGAATGTGCAAATAACTATTGAGACAGAAGAAGACCTGCTCAGAGATCTTGATTCTGGTGCTAAAGATGAATAAATGATCATCAGGCTAAGGAATGTGAAGATTTCAGATATCGCTCTCTTAGATTGTGTGGACACGGAGACCATCTTTGAGTAGACACTAAGAGGAGTTCTCAGGCTGACGGAAGACCCAACTGTGTGTATATTTGGGAAGAAAGCTCTACATGGAAGAAGTGTGCTGAAGCAGAAGCTGACTTAGCTGCTCTGTTAGCAAATAGCAGACAGCACAAGTGGAAGAAACTCAGAAAAGACTGGGGTATGATATGAGTATTAGTTTCTTGATCATATGGTAGACTCTGATACCTTTCTTCCTACGTCTGGAAAAACAATCAAAAATCAAAAATCAAAGACTTCCCCTGAATATAGCTAGCAAAGCCATAGGGTAAGTTTCTGGGTCTAAATGAAAGAGTAGAGATTAAGTTGAGCACCAGTATTCATTCCTCTCTGCTTTCTTACTGTGGATTCAATGTAACCAGCTTCTAGATGCTTAAGTCATTATAGCTGGAGTGGCCCTCGCCAGCATGGCTTCCTGTCAGGATGACGATACACTCATGCCTTGACCTTAAGTCATGCTTCTTCCTTAAGTTGTCTTTGTTGAATATTTTGTCACAGAAATGAAAATCAATTTTTCCATTCTTTTTTTTTTCTTTTTTAAGTTGACCTATATTCAACATTAAGTCAGACTGTGCTGAATTACTTAGATTATAAGACATCTGAGTAGGAGTGGGTTTTGTTTGGTTGGTTTTGTTTTCTAGTTTTAGATATCAAGTTGACTAAATATAACTGTTTTCCCCAATTCTGTTTCTACCTGGAGTGTTTGTTTGTTTGTTGTTTGCATTACTAGCTTTCCCAGACTGCATTCTCCTCTTTTCCTGAACACAGCATGTTTTCTGCAGCATCTCTGAGAGGCTTTGCTTTTCCTGTAAACAGTCCCATACTTCAGCAGCTAGTGGAGCACTTTGCTCTTCCAGCATATCTTTAAATCTCCACATCAGTTACCACTCTTGGAATTCCGTACATTCTTCCCTGTCTGCTCCATTGTCTTAGGCCTCTTGTAAAAAGAAACCTCATTCTGTGTCATTTAGAGTGGTAGAGTTCTACAGGGACATTTTCAAACATCTTCTAGGAGGCTCCAGTGGAGAACCACTACTGGTTCATTCATTCATTCATTCATTCATTCATTCTTTTAGTGACTTTTTGAGTTGCTACCACATGTAAGTCTTGAGATGGATCTACCTTTGTGTAACACTAGAACAGGAATACACTCCTTTGCAAGGCTAGCCACTGCATGGATCATCTTTATCATGATGGTAACTTCTTCATTATATAAAACAAATGTGTCTGTAACATCTATTGATTCTTCAACTACTGTTTAGGGTTCAGTTTCTTAAACTACCAGTCAAACATGTGAATGTGGAGGTTGAAAAATGTAGTAACAGCACTGGATTTCTGAATGCTCAAGAAGAAAAATTAAAAATAAATGTACAATGAATTCAAAATGTCTCTGGTAGTACTTACTCAGCTTTCCTTTTGAACATGGAACATGTATGCTTTGCAATGCACACACCAGCATGAACCACAAACAAAAACTTCCCAGAACTCCTCAGCTCAGAATGAAGACTATTTTGCTTCATTTTTAAAAATTGGATATTTTATTTACATTTCAGATGTTATCCCCTTTCCCCATTTCTCCCCCGCCCAGGAACCCACTATCCCATCCCCCATCCTCCTGTTTCTATGAGGATGTATCCTACCCACCCACTCACTCTCACCTCCCTGGCCTCGAATTCCCTAACACTAGAGCATTCAGCCTTCATGGGACCAAGGGCTTCCTCTCCTACCTATGCCCAACAAGGCCATCCTCCCCTACATATACAGTTGGTGCCATGGGTCCCTCCCTATGTGCTCCCAGGATGATGGTTTAGACCCTGGGAGCTCTGATTGGTTGATATTGTTGTTCTCCCCATGGGGCTGCAAACCCCTTCAGCTCCTTCAGTCTTCTCTCTAACTCCTCCATTGGGAACCCTGTGATCAGTTCAATGGTTAGCTATCAGCATATGCCTGTGTATATGTCAGGCTCTGGCAGACCTCTAAAGAAACAGCTATGTCAGGCTCCCGTCAGCATGCACTTTCTGACTGCACATGGGATGGGTACCCAGGTGGAATAGTCTCCAGATGACCCCTCCTTCATTTTCTGTTCCAGACTTTGTCTCCTTATTTGCTCCCATGAGTATTTTGTTACTCCTAAGAAGGACCAAAGCACCCACACTGTGGTCATCTTTCTTCATGAGCTTCATGTAGTCTGTTAGTTGTATCTTTTGGGCTAATATCCACTTATCAGTGAGTGCATACCATGTGTGTCCTTTTGTGATTGAGTTACCTCACTCAGGTTGATCTTTTCTAATTCCATCCATTTACCTAAGAATTTCTCAAATTCATTGTTTTTAATAGCTGAGTAGTACTCCATTGTGTAAATGTACCACATTTTCTGTAACCATTCCTCTGTTGAAGGACATCTGTGTTCCTTCCAGATTCTGGCTATTATAAATAAGGCTGCTATGAACATAATGGAGCATTTTTCCTTGTTATAAGTTGGAGCATCTTCTGGGTATATGCCCAGGAGTAGTATAGGTGGATCCTCAGGTAATGCTATGTCCAAATTTCTGAGGAACGGCCGGACTTTTTGCTTCAAATTTTAGTGTTTTACTGTAAGTTCAAAATTTTCTGCTCTTATAGAAACAAAGTGGTTTAATTACAGAAAACAGGGCTTTTAATATCTTTCCTACTATCATTCCTCAGCATGTAAGTATCAAAATAGCACATATTTGGATCATATTAGAATGTTTGATTTTAAAAATTGCTGTTTGCGTAGCTGATGAGTTTATTAAGAATCATTAAATGAGTTTTGGCTTGGGAGTAGGACAGAATTTTGAACATTTTTTGAAATGGCTCTAAACATACTCCTGCCATTTGTGCTATGCATTTATGTGAAGCAGTGTTTTCAATATTGACAGTCAAAATCAAATTATTAATCAACTCTGAAAAAAAAAAAAAAAACCCAAAGATGCTCTGTATTCTTTGGTATCAAACACTCAGCAAAGATTTAATTCCTCATGTAAAAAATAAATAGCATGTGGTGTTATCAACAAGGATATTTATGTTTGTCTATAATGAATGTTAAAATTGGGCCTGGGGTTGGGAAGAAGAGAGGTTTCAGTGGGAGAGTGAAGGGAATTCGACAGGGTGATGGAGGCTGAATAACTAAAATTTATTCCTTATATGTTCAAAATTGTCACCTAATAAATAAAACAAGGAAAATTTACAAAATCCATTAAAAGATAACAATTGAGAGAGAGAGATCTCAGTGGATTAGAGAGCTTGCTATGCAGACATGAGACCTGAGCTTCGCTCTCCAGCACCCATGTAAAAAGCCAGATGTGGCCACAAGATGCTTAAAAACTCAGTACTCAGAATCGCCAGGGTAGAGGTAAAGACAGTGGAATTACTGACGCTTGCTGACAGTCAGCCTGGCTCCAGGTTCAGTGACCAAGCCTGTCTCAGAAGTGGAAATCAACTGCAGAGGACATCCTCTGGCAACTGCATTTGCATGCATCTATTCATGTGCATGAAAATGTACACATATAAAAATAACACATGCACACACAGAGAACACTCAAAATACCGTTAAATGTTAACATTGCATATACCAAAAAGTTGTTTTAAGATAAATTTCTTTGTGATTAGCAGTGTTTGATTTTATGCCTATCTTATATAACTGTATACTAGGATACGTGATTTTTTTTCTAGTGTGCAGCATTTGCAAATGCAAAAGTTTAATGAGATTCTTTCTGGTGCAGGATAGAAGATACCCAGTCTTTGCTCCTTTTTCATGATTAACTGTCAATAACTAAAAGACAAGCTGTACCTAGGTTTTGTTTTCTCTCGTTGAAACATTTCCAGATTTTTTCACTCATCCCCTGGGACATCAGTTTGACGAATCTGAACCTTTGTTGTAGTATATAGTTCTGTTGGTGTGCATTCACTTTGTCTGCTAAAATGCTTTAATTTTCTTCATGGTTAGTATTTCTTCCTTACTAAAGCAGTGATAAACCTACAAGGGATGTGGTTCCTTTGGGGGATGGGGATGTATTTTTAAATTTTTCAAATTGCATACATGTAGCCATAAAGTAATCACCATTATTAATTGATTACCGCTTTCTAGAAAATGGCAACATGCTTAATACAGTTGTATATGTGATGTCATATTGAACAACATAGGAGACAATGGAAATGGGTAGCATCTTTCTGATCAATAAGGTGTTAAACCTATTGGAATGGCTTGAAACCTGAGCAAGTTATCCTCATTGGTATACTGCTAACTGCTTAACAGCTGGGTCTTGAGAGTGTCGGGGAAATCACCATTTTGACAACAGGTCATCTGCAGAAAATTTCAAGTGGTCTATGTTTTAATAACAACAACGATTATAACAACAACCAACTCACCCAAACTCTGTATCCTCAGATGTTCAATTTGTTCATGTGTGAAATCACACACACACACACACACACACACACACACACACACACACACACAGAGAGAGAGAAAGAGAGAGAGAGAGAGAGAGAGAGAGAGAGAGAGAGAGAGAGAGTCAGTTTTAGATTTATTTAGTTAAGGATTCAGAAATGTGACAGATGCACTGTTGTTACAAAGAACAAAAGCAGGTACAGAATGCCTTTCTGAAGTTTCCCATGGTTTCATTCATAGTATGGTACAGAGTATTATTGCTCCTTGGCTCTGGCTTCGCCTGACTGTGCAGAGGTTTGCTGGGTACCGTATACTATTGTGGTAGACCTGGCTTTGCCATAGACACAGAATTCACAGAGAGCTCTGAACACATAACACGTGTGTCCTCATTATGTGCGCATGAAGGGGGGTTGTCTCTCATACACCCATCATTTCATCCATACTTACTATATGAACAAAAAAAATATACTGTTTAATTCTATTTCCTGATGGAACATAAAAGACAGATTATTTGTACAGGTTGTACCATTGTAGGCCTGAATGTAAATAGAATTTTTTTTTGCTTCAAATCTTATGGGCTAGAGACCTGCTTATCAGTGGAATACTGCACAAGTCTATAAAATGACTGACGTCTATGAGACTTCTGATCCCTATACTTTCCAAGCAAAAAATAAGTTTTACTTATCTATTTTTGATACAAAGTCTCATTATAAAGCCTAAGTTAGACTTCATCTTTCTATGCGGCCCAGGCTAGCTTTGAATTGCCTATCTTTATGCCTCAGAATTTCAGGTACTGGGACTGCAGGCATATGCCACCATACACGTCTAAAATTATTATTATTATTTGTTTTTTTTTTTTTTCGAGACAGGGTTTCTCTGTGTAGCCCTTGGCTATCCTGGAACTCACTCTGTAGACCAGGCTGGCCTTGAACTCAGAAATCCGCCTGTCTCTGCCTCCCAAGTGCTAGGATTAAAGGCGTGCGCCACCACCGCCCGGTTAAAATTATTTTTTAAGTTATTGTTCTATGTCATCTTATTCTGAGCCCTCAGGACCCATGACGTGACATCTGCTCCCGATTGCTCGACACCCCCCCCCAGTCCCTCCTTTGCATTTTTAAGTGGTCACCAGGTTGACATGCATCTTCCATAATGTAGACTATAACTTTCTACTCAACTTGATTTATACTCCATGTTGCTTGTGGGTCTAGGTGAGGCCCTGGAACTGTTTTTGGCTGATGGGATGTGAGCAAACATGACATAGGAAAAGAGGCCATATTTCTGGTAGCCCATGCTCATATCCCTGTGCAATTTTAGAAAAATAATAGCTGGTCATATTGTAGAGAAAAGCAATGTGTCTAGAAGGTTACTAGATTCCTGTGTCTGTTTAGGAGAATCATCCAGGAGACCTGCCCAGACTAGTAATAGCACCCTTGAATGTGGCATTAATCAGAAGTGTTTATTATGTTAAGTCATTGAAGTCCAGAGTTGTTCCAGTTGGTGGTTTACTCTGACCAGTGTTTCTGTCTATAAGGATGCTTTGTGGGAGTAGGGGGTAAGGCCCTACATACTTTTTAGTAGCAATTATATTTCATCTGAATGGCTAATGTGTACATGCTGATGTTTCCTTAAAAGTGTGTAGAATTTTAAGCCCTTAGAGCGAAAATGCAGGCACAGCAGCCCATTGTGCTAGGAGCTGACATTGAATGCAATTGATTGTAGCCACACCGGGAGCAGGATAGACAAGGTAAATAAATTATGAATTCCAGGGGAAAAAAGCCTGCAATAGCTGCTGTTTCATTTCCCTCTTAACCCCCTGCGACTGTAAACACGCTTATAGATATATTTTATTAATAATTGTTTTGATGTATTTGGATTTTGCAAGTGGCTATTGTAGCTAGGGGATTTCTGGACACCCCTCTAGCTAATCAGATTAGAGACACAAACGCTACAGTGACAGACGAGTATGTATATGAAAAGACAAATGGAAAGTCTCTCCCTCACCAGCACTTGTAACTGGCTGTTTGTTCAAAATCACAGCTTTAGACTTCTTCCCCACTGTGCTCTCCTCACTTCTGTCTACAAATGATGGACTTCAGACTGAAAATTATACAAGAGATACTTAACAAATGGATATCTCTCAAGGGATGTCAGCAGAATAAAGCACTTCAAGATTCACTTCATGCTACTTGAAGAACGATATTGCTGATGCGATATATCGGACGAGCTCTAACTACCAGGATGGACGTTAAAAGATTTGTTCATTTTATGAAGAAGGCAGCTCATGTATATCATTAGCAGTTCAGCTAGGTCTGAAGAAGAAAGGCTTCTCGTGAGCTGCAGACCTCACAGCAACCAAGAGTGTGTACATACATACATCCAGCTTATTTCTTTTTCACTTCACTTGCTTATTGTTTCAGAGGCTTAGCCCAAGAGCATTGTGGTGGGGAGCATGGTGGCAGGTGGCAGGCATAGTGCCAGAGCAGTAGCTGAGATTTTACATCTGGTCCACAAGTTGCAGGCAAGAACAGGGGGTGGGAGGTTGGGGGAGAGATGAGAGACAGACAGACAGACAGAGACAGACACACAGAGAAAGACAGAAAGAGATAGAAAACAGACAGACAGACTGGCAGACAGACAGACTGGGCCTATCATGGGCTTATGGAATCTCAAATCCCACTGCAAGTGACACATCTTCTCTAACAAGGCCACAATCTCTCCAAGAAGGTGATACCTCCTAATCCTTTCTACACAATCCACCAACTGGGAACCAGACATTCACATATATGAGCCTATTGGGGTCATTCTCGTTTGAACCACCATAACTGAGAGGTGGAAATTTCTGGTCTGAAGCTTTGTTTGTTTTCAAGGACAGCTCACAGCATAGTCTGTCCAAGCTCTGCATCACTTCAGATCTCAGAGCAGTGCCCATCCAGGTAGTTCATCCTACACAATCACTGTGGCATATTACTGTTTGCTTATAAATAGATTAATTTTCAGCCCTTATTTTTCTTTCTTCATTCTATTTTGTTGGCGACTATATCTCAGTGCCTAATGTGTTATCTGCTACGGTCAACGGCATTCACTTGAAGTGACTAGAGATGACAGAAATTGGGGGCAGGATTAACATTGTAACACAGGGAGTTAGAGCAAAACTTGAAGATTGGATAAAAGAAGAATCTTAACTGGGAAACAGAACATACCCTGGGTTAAATCTAGGACACCGGAATGTGTTCGTTGTTTTCTTTGAGCAATAAGTAGACAAGAGAATGTGGAGGGATGGAGAGTGTGTTTTGTGGATTTAGATTACCAGGCATAAGTAGAATTACAGAAAAATCTTCATTGGGACTTTTAGAATAAGTCTGTTGCCTAAAAGATAGTTGTAAAATGTCTTTTCTGGTCTAATTTTATACATCAAAGCAAACAGATATTCTCTGATACTTTTGTTATCTGGTGTAGTTCACCTTTATTAAGTTCCTCTTATGCATATAAAACCAATGTAAAAGGGTACTAAGTAACCTCTGAATGTCGGCACACCCGTACCTCAAATCATATGCGGAAGCTAAGGTTATGAATGAAGTTATATTTGCATATGGAAATGTGGCAGTAATGAGTTCATGAATGCTTAGTGCCTTTTGTAGGGGATGAAGGCTTCACCTTGTGGTGGTGCACACTTCCTGTTTCTTTTTCCCTCTTTCCCTCTCTGCCTCCACTGTGAAGAATACTGTGGAAAGGGGACATGGCTGAAAAATCAGAAAGAAGATTCTCGTTAAGAATACCACCTGACCACGGTGGTATTTTGATCTAAGAATCTGAGAACAGCGAGAAGTTAATATTATCATTGAGTTCCCGTTATAACAGATAAACTGACTAAGAAGCAAACTGAAACACAAGACAGAAACTCATTTGTAACTTGATAGCTATGGCTTACCATTCCTGGTTTCAGGATGGAATACTTACGAGCCAAGAAGGATTTGGGGAGATAGATGTGGTTATGTCAGACATAATGTTAGTGTTTCCTTGTGGACAAGAGTTCACCTTGCTTGATTACTGTGGGTTCAGTCTTGGAGACAGCTAAAGGAACAAGGCTGAATATCATTCTAATGGGGTGGCTGTAAAACTAGTCACTGAAGCCTCAATTTTATGGACTTTTTATAATCTGATCTGACTGCTTGATACCAAGTCCAGAGAGTTGGGAAAGAACACATTTTTCATTCTTTCACATTCTTGTTCCGTGTGAAGGCCAGTACTTGCTTTGATTCATCTCCTCCTTGAACAAAAACAGTGGACAGGTGGTCTATCTTCAGCAAACTTCCTTAGCTCCCTTAAAGAGGCTTTAGGAAATCTCTGATCTTTTTTGTCTGTGATTCCCGCCCCCCCCCCCCCAAAGCAATAACAATGGTTACTAATATACACATAGTCACCTCTAATAAATGCTTTCTTTGCCTTTGGGGTTAGTGCTTTTCAGAAAAATAAATTCAATAGGCTGTCTCTCTCTGCCTGTCTATGCATCTGTCTGCCTAAGAGGAAATTTATTATAGGAATTGACTCACATCACTGGGGTCCAAGAATTCCTAGAATCTTCCATCTGCAGGATGAATGACCAAAAAGCCATGAAGAAAAATTTAGTCTTGGTTCAAAGGAATAAGGAGAAATGGATAATATTCCCAGCCCAAAAAAGGAAGCCTTTAACCATCTTTTTGTTCTCTTTTGCCTTCAAAGTTGCCTACCCAAATTGGTATGATAATCTTTACTCTGTCTACCTTTAAAAATGCCATTTTTTTTCTAAAAACACCCTCATAGGCATACCTAGACAGAATGTTTTCTTAGTTATCTGATCATTCCTTAGTCCAGTCAAGTCAACGCATAAAACTAATACTTGTCTACTACTCTTATTAATTTATTCTCCATGAAAAATTTCTAAAAAAATACTATACAGAACAGGGAATTATGTACAGAGGCTTTAAGGAACTTCCCAGAGGGGTACAGGGAAGGCCCGATAGTCATCTGAGGATTCTTGCCATATCTTGTCCCTAAATGTAATGTTGATAACCTTTGCCTCCATCTTACAGGAAATGATTCTCACATTTCATCATTGTCATTCTCTATTGGATACACATAAATAGATGATCACAAACAACTATGTGAAAGATCCTGTGCAGTGATTTTTTTTCAGGTAGAATAGGGGTACCATGAGAATATGGTAGTCTTGGTACCCACTCAATGGATGTCCTGAGAGCAAATCCCGGAATAGCACTCACTAGCAATGTGACTTGAACTTGTTTGCTCATCTTTGCAAACCATCATAATGCAGCTCAATGGGTGTGAGGCTTAATAGACCATATGTAGGTCAGATAGTGCAGAACCTGGTATGAGCATGAGCTCGGTAGATGCAGTATTTTCTCTTGAACTATATGTGCTTGAATTAATAATGATAGAACTCACTCTTAGTATAAAGATATGCAGAGTCTCATCACTTACAGATCATATGCTTCTAATTTAGAGACTGTAGAAATGATTGACAGAATTGTCATATATTTGTGGGCAGACATTTAAAAGATGAAGTGTGTCTGGAAACAGAGACAAAAAAGATTTCAAATAGCTAATTGTCATTACTGTACTGGCATTCTCTAACTTGAGCTCTAGTAACATTTCTAAATACTTGGGGTTACAAGATAGGTGATGGTTGTGGAAAGGCTAGGGGTCATATTCCCATTAAACATACATACACAGGATAGTATACACATGACTAGTGACTCACAGTAACATTTCTGTGGGGATTCATGGAGAGCAATGGAGCCTTTCTCTGCCCTAGGTGAACTTGGGGGCCAGGGTTCTAAGAGACTCAGTGGTCACTAAAAGCACTCTGAACTTGAGACTTTCTTGTCTCCAGTTTGCACAGTGATGAGTGAAGATAGTGGAAGACCCAGCAATCAGATAAGCAGCTCCCTGCAGCTTGGAAAGAACTTACAAAAGAGCTGCCATTTTAGCCATTGCCATGGCTGTGTTGTGTTAGAAACAAGCCTGATCACGTTAGGTTAGATGGAAAGTAGACACTAATTATGGTCCAGCACCATTGGTTAGTTGAACCTAAGTGGCAATAATGGTAGGTGGGCCTTGTGAAAGCAAGCAGGATCAGAAAAACCTGGATTTGAGAGTAGACATAGGGTTTGGGGTAGGGGTTGAGGTAGGGATTGGGGAGAACCCTCAAAAAGTTCCAACTGAAGGAATAACTAGGAAGTTAAAAAACAGTACCCCCCCCTCAAAAAAAAAAAAAAAAAAAACCAAAACCACAACAGTAATAGTAACAAACACACAAACCAACCAACCAACGAAGGATGAAGTTCAGCTGACATTTTGTTGAGTTGAGGCTTTGGGGATTTCTGTCTGAGCTCACCAGTTAGGTAGGAGATTATTGCAAAACCTTAGCTCTCTGGGGATTTGACTACCAGTTCCATCAGGCTATGTACACATTGTGCTTTCTTTGGACCTGTAACGGTTGACCTATGCTACAGGTTCTGCCCTTGCTCCTTCCTCTTGTCAACACCTTCCACAGTCCATCCATACAGCCAACAGTGCCTGGCTTAGGGGCCTCTGATGACTCTTCCCATCAGGAAGCTTTCTTTCATGGTTGACTGTGAAGTTGACTGTGAGTTTTTTAGGTAGGGAAGAAGGGGAGACACAGCAGTAAAGGGAATCTCCTGGACAGACACTAAAAGGATCAAAGTAATTACAGGGTGAATGGCAAAAAGATTGGGGCTAGATGTGTGTGTTTTGTTTTCCATAAAGAGTTCATATCTGTCTTTAAAGGTAGCTTTCAAAGTAATCTCCCCAGCAGCTAAACCTGCTTGGGAAGGGGCTCATGCAGGTCTCAAATCCCCCACTGGAAGTGAAACTGGAACAGTGACAGTTGATGGTTTATATATAAGGTTTAATTTAAATAAAGGGTTTTATACCTTTAAAAAGGATCTTTAAAAATCTGTTAGATGCCACAGAGACCAAAGAAAATGTTAAAATAAAAGATCTCTCTGAGCCAGTCTGTATTGAAAAGATAATGCTGGCCACTGAGGCCTAAGGACACCAGCGTGAAGGCCAGCTGAGGCCCACTTTCAGCTCAGCATGGCTGACTGAATGCTCTGTGAGTGTAGGATGGCTTTATGTCTATTTTATGTCTATGTTGCCCAACACAGAAGCCACTAGCCTCAGGTGGCTACTGCATATTTGAAAGGAGTAGAATTCATAATATTATTTAATTTTAACTAAATCACCATATGTGGCAAATAGCTGCCACATATGGTGATATGTATATACATCACTGGTCTCCCACCTTCAGCAAGGAATGCGCCCCACCCACACCTGAATTCCAGCACATTTAGACCTCGACCAGATACAGTGCAGAAAAATGACATTGTGTGTTTGAAGTCTTGAAGGTTGAAGTGGTTTGTTACGAAAGCTGCTGAAAGTAATGTACTTTTCTGCTCAAAGGGACTCTTTCAGTTGGATTTTAGATGAATATTATTTCAGGCTGAAAGTTACCAACTGACATCTCTTGTCTGATTATCTAAGTATTATGTAACAACGTCACAAAATTTGGAATAAGCTTTGGATACTAACAAGGAAAGAATCAAATAATAATATTTGGAATGTAGTCTCCCTGAGTTTTTAATGCGTGTTTTTATAATGAGCCAGGAGTTACTGAGTGACTTTTAGGTTCTCAGCACTTTGCTCATTTAATCCTGTGTGTAGTTGTACCTGTTTTGGTTTTGATGTATGTGTAGCATGTGTGCAGATGGTCCAGCACATATGCATCTGTATTAGGTGTTTCCCTCAATCATTTTTCTCATGACTTTGTGAGGCAGGTAATCTCATTGAACCTGGATGCCACTGATTTTGCTAGATTAGTTGACAAGCAGGCCCTTCTTCATCTCTTCAGCATGGGTAGTAAGTACATTGCCTCACCCAGCTCTTTTGGTGTGATGTCTGAACTCATTTTCTCTTGCTTGGACACCAAGTACTTGGCTAACTGAGTGATCCCTTTCCCTAGTCTGCTGCCACATACTTTTTTTTTTTTTTTTTAAAGAATTGCTTATTATTAGTGTGTGTAGGGGAGTGGGGATAGTTGTTCATCTATCCTACCACAGGTTTCAGAGAATTGAATTCAGGTCTTAAGGCCTGTTCAGCAAGCATTTTTACCCACTAAATGATCTTGCCAGCCCCTTATTTAATAGTTACTACAATATACAAAATACATAGATTCTTTCCATGCCAAAGAAGAAGAAACTAAGGCAAGCAGGCCAGTCCCTTGCTTACCTGATCAGATGTAACAGAGCCAGCAGTCTGCTGCTGATAGTACCTTTCAGGAAAAACGCCTCACGCTGCCCTGCTGCTGGTGTTACAAATATTCTTTTAATTTTGATTGATCCACTTAATTTTTTGAAGACCTTCCCTTGTTTTGTTAACATCTCCTAACTAATGTTTGCATATTTTGTGGGTAGTAAAAATATCAATTTTTTGTGCCTTGAGCCGTTATCAAATTTGTGCCAAAATGATTACATTTCATCCCATTTATCATCCCAAAGAAAGATATTGGAATTAAAAATATTTTAGCCTGAAGATAAAGTTACTATAATTTTAATTCACTAATACAGTTGGGCTTGTGACCACAAGTGTCAAATATATTTGTAAAGTTAGTTACTTGGAATTAAGATTAATTTTCCTATAAAGTAATTTTATATATTACCTTGGTTTCTTAGCTCAAACCTTCGCATACACCTATTTTTGCTATATCTTAACAGTACTACATTATGCTGGGGTTTACCCCAAGAATTTATGTATAAGAGAGAGAAACGTTTTCCTAGGGAGTATAAGAATAAGTTTTCTATAAAATTGATCAGAACTGAAATATCACTGTGTTTAATTTATATATATATATATATATATATATATATATATATATATATATATATGTAGGTTTGGTACTACACATGGTTTCAGGCATATACTATGAACTAAAGAGATATTCTTTATGGATTCTGAGGGATTACTGTGTGAATAAAACAGTATTACCAATTAAAAAAGCCTGTATAAAATAGCAAGATTTTATAATTAGCCTAATCTCCAACACAGTTGGACACAAGTTAGAATTACAAAAGGGGGTTACTATGTCAAATATTAAAAAGCAAGGGGTGTAGAGAGAAAGTCCTTAGCCCTGCAGGAACTGAGAAATTAGTTCCTTAGATCTTCATTCGCTGTGTCCTATGGTTCTGCACCCTGGAAGGGAATGTTGGCCAGCAACTTCTTGGGGCTCTGATCCCTTTGGAAGACAGGTGCATCGCATTATTTTTGGTAAGACAGATATCATCAAAAAAATCTAATTTTACTTCTCCATTCACCCAGCAACTACTGCCCAGAATTTGGATTGTAATAAACATCTGCAAATGAGGAAAGATTTCTCTGGGTAGAGGCAAATATTACATCTCTGTCACATTTATATTTATTTTTATAAATTAAAATATGTAGCAGGGAGATGGCTTAGTAGGCAAAATGAAGGACCTAAGTTTAGATCACCAGCACCATCTAAAAATCAAGAATGGGAAGTCCTAAGGATGAGGAGGCCGAAGGACTTCTGGACTTTCTTGCTGGCAGGTCAGTCTAGTTTTAACAGAAGACTCTAGGTTCAGTGAGAGACACTGCCTCAAAGCACACAACAAAAGAACAAACAAATAAAACCTAGCTGGCTCTAGGTTCAATGAGAGACCTTGTCTCAAAAAATCGACCATCATCAAACTCTGACCTCCACATGCATGTACATACACCTGCATATTTATATCACACACACACACACACACACACACACACACACACACACACACACACACACAGAGGCAAATATACACAAGTATCTAACAGTTTCACAAATATTTACTATGTTTGTATATACACTCAAGATATGGGTCTATTCTTGACAAGCTAACAAAAAGCAAGCCCTTGGACTCGGGGCTTTTCAGGTAGCCTGGGGCTTGTTGCTTCCCATCATCTGATACTATCAGCAGCCAAATGGGCCTGAATTATTACTTAAGCCAATTTTAGCATGCATTGTAATAAAAAATAAAAAAATATAGTTGCAATCTTAGTAATTACTAAAAAAAGGATAGTAAGGTCAGAAAAGAACAGTTTAATTAGAGGAAGATGTAGATTCTGCTGCTGCTGTTGATAATGATGAATAACATTAATTGGAGGCTTAAAAATGTGTCAGGCATTGTGTTAAACACTTTAAATAAATTATTTCACTTAATCCTAACAACCCCAAGAGGAAGGTACATTATTATGCACAATTTACCAGTGAGGAAATTGAGGGATCTAAAGGTCAAATAACTCACCCATGGTCAGACACCCATAAGTGCAGAGCCAAGATTATGGTCTAGACAGCAGAAATCCTTTCCCAGACCCTTGACTACAGCACTCTACCAAGGTTGGGAGGAGCCCCTGGGAGCAAACTGGCTTTCGTTGTTTAAGGACTTGATTTTTCTGGCTCATGGATAACCTTTCTGTCTTTTGATGCTCATGTGTTATTAATTTCTCATATTACCTACTCAGGATTCCACTCCAGTCCCGGCTTTCTCTCCATTCAGAGAGGCGGGGAGAGGCTTCTGAAGGGGCTGAGGCAGAGTAATGGGGAGTGGGTTCAAGATGAGCTGTATGTATAGAAAATGTTGACTGGGGGAGTGTGAGGAGTCACAGTGAACACTGACCCAAGTTAAGAGGAAAAGCAAGTTTGATGCCAAGCTACCATGTTTTTTTTTCTGGAAGGAAAAGAGCCGGTCAAAAGCCAGTAACCACAATTAGGTTTTTTTATTTGCTGTTTGGAGAGGGTGCACAGGGGTAGTGGAAGTAGGCTCAGGAGGTCACCAGTCTGTACGTTTCTTGGTTGTAACTGGAAGCCCTGGCTGTTGCCTTGGTGCCCCAGAACCATTTCATTGCCATTATAAACTACTAGCTATCTGCTTTTAGGGGAATAACAGATGGTTGTGCTGGAACTGAGCTTTTTATCTGAATCTTCAGAACCTTTTTGCACACAATTTATGAAGCTCACTTCTTTGCAAATTCAGTGCTTTCCTGCAGCTTTTCCTTTTGAGACAAGCCACAAGAGCCTCGTTTTCGTCGGGCATTGCCTATTAGTGGCGGTACTCTTTTCTTATTTAATCGGCTTCTACCAAGGGATAAGGCTGAGTCCAGAGAGGTCCTGTTTATGAGGGTGAAAAGATTTTGGAGGCCTGTCTAAAAATAACACAGTGACTCTGCCACCCGGGTCTCCCTCCTGTATTTGCTTTTGTATTTTTCTCTATTTTGCTTACGGGCGTTTGAGCTAATAGCTCAGCTATGGTCAGAATGGGAAGAACCTGACAGAATCGAGTGTCTGTGTGTCTTTTGGGCCAGTGAAGACAGTGCTTCCAATCTGGGTGTTTGATTAGGGAACTAGAATGACATAGCCCACAATCCTGGTCTGATTAAATTCAATTTTTACAGTGAATTATTTGATCCACTATTTTTTGAATAAAAAATTAATTAAAAAAACTTCTGTATGTTTTCCTGAGGTCAGCCTTGGTATAAAAATATTAAATGGTGCTGGGTCTGTATTCATTGAAAAAGCATGGGCTTAGCAAGTGCTTAGCCCTAGGTTTCATGATTTTGCTAAAGAGCAAATAAATGAATAAGTAAAAGAATTAACAATGAAAGTTGGATAGGATAAGAATATTGAATGGAAAATGCCATAAATAAACTATTAAGTTTTAAATTGCATATGATTCCGTGACACATGATCAAAACTCATACTGTCCTATTCCATCCTGCTTGGGATAAAAATCATTCTTTGTCCAATGTATTCATGTTGTATATGGTACATGACCATTAGTCACTAAGAAGCCAGTATAGACAACAGAATAACTTACGATCACAATTCCTTCATTCAAGTAGCACACAGAGTGAAGCTCTTCATCACAACGTCCATGTATCATGTTCCTTACTTTGTTTATCACCTAGGCATGTTATACTCTCACAACATTGAAAAGAGAAGGCTATATGGTATCATATACCTATATGGTACCGTAGGATAGTCTGAGAAAAAGGAACATTTATATAACTTCTCTTGCAGTATTTTGTTAGAATTGCTCTGTTGTATTAGTTATAGTTGTTACTCTCTAAGTGTACTTAATTTATAACAAGTTTTAATATATACTATTTACATATATATATGTATATATTATATGTATAATATG
The DNA here is from genome assembly GCF_011762505.2 of Arvicanthis niloticus. Taxonomy (NCBI): domain Eukaryota; kingdom Metazoa; phylum Chordata; class Mammalia; order Rodentia; family Muridae; genus Arvicanthis; species Arvicanthis niloticus. Next base: position 59,199,494 of record NC_047662.1, read on the forward strand.
TATATATAATATATATGTATATATTATATGTATTATATGTATACATTATATGTATAATATATACATATAAATATATTATATATGTGTATATAATATGTATATATAGTGGAGTTTGGTGATATTCATGGTTTCTGGCATTTACTATGGCCCGAGGAGATATTCTTTATAGAAACTGAGGAACTACTGTATTAATAAAAACAGCATTACAAATCAGAGAAAGTTCATGGAATAGTAAGATGTCATCATTATCCCCAATCTACAAGATAGCTGGGCATAAGTTAGACTTAGAAAACAGGACCCAATATGTTTAATATAATTTTTAAAACTGCAAAAATTAAATACTCTCATAACAAAGGAGTCAGTGCAAAGAGCACACAATTCTCAAAAGAAGAAACACAAATGGCCAATAAATATTTTTAAGATTGTTGAACAATGCTGTCCATCAGGAAAGTGCAAGTTAATAGTATTTTGAGATCACATCTTTGCTGGTGTCAGAATGGCTACCATCAGAACAACAAAGGGCAGTAATGCTGACAAGGATGCATGCGGGGAGGGGGGAAGACCCTTATCCAGTTGGTGGGACTGACTGCTATTATCTAAATCAGTGTGGAGGTTCCTTTAAAAATGGATCTGTATGATTCAGCTCTTCCACCTCTAGACTCTTCATACTACCACATGCACATCTGTGTTCATCAATGCATTATTCACAATAAAAAGAAAATAAGATCAGCCTGGATGTCTATTAACAGAATGATAGACATTAAAAACGTGGAAAATATGTACAGTAGAATTTTATCTGTCTGTAAAGGAAGATTAAATGACCCAATTTGAAGGAAAACAGGTAGAGCTGGGAAAATGCACCAGTGATATGACCTAGGCCCTGAGAGACAAATACCACATGTTCCTTCCCACATGCCTGTCCCAGCTTTTAGTATCTGCATTTATATTAGAAAAATGGCATAATGAAATATATTTTATATTCTAACTATAATTTTAAAAAGAAAAAAGGAAGAAAATGAAAGAAGGGAAAGATGAAAATAAGGAAAAGAAAAAGAAGAGAGAAAGCCTCCATTAGATTTGCACACTTGAGGGCATTCATACCTTCCTTCCTTAGACAAGATGGCTTGCTCCAATCCTGTGATACCTACCTTCCTTCCTTCCTTCCTTCCTTCCTTCCTTCCTTCCTTCCTTCCTTCTTTCCTTCCTTCCACAAGATGGCTTGCTCCAATCCTTTGACACCTTCCTTCTTTATACATGATGGCTTGCTCCAATCCTGTGATACCTTCCTTCCTTTCTTCCTTCCTTCCTTCTTTCCTTCCTTCCACAAGATGGCTTGCTCCAATCCTTTGACACCTTCCTTCTTTATACATGATGGCTTGCTCCAATCCTTTGACACCTTCCTTCTTTATACATGATGGCTTGCTCCAATCCTGTGATACCTTCCTTCCTTCCTTCCTTCCTTCCTTCCTTCTTTCCTTCCTTCCACAAGATGGCTTGCTCCAATCCTTTGACGCCTTCCTTCTTTATACATGATGGCTTGCTCCAATCCTGTGATACCTTCCTTCCTTCTTTCCTTCCTTCTTTATACATGATGGCTTGCTCCAATCCTTTCACATTTACTTTGTTTTCACTCATCATGTAATTTATTAAACTACCCAAGATGCATTGTGTTCCCCTCTTTTTTTTCAGCTGCTGCATATTTCTTAGACTTCAGGACAGCAGGTAAAAAAGCGTAGGGGTTAAAACTCTCACAAACTTTGAAATTTATGTTTTCAAATCTGTCTTCTATAAGCCATGTATCTTTGGGTAGATTAACAAGCTTTAAGGCCTTCAGCATCTTGCAAATGGGTAGTGGAAGTAAAAGCTATCTCACAGAGTTGATCAAAATATATTTAAACTTCAAAATTGTTTTAAATAACAAAATATAATAATAAGAATTTTAATAGTCTTGTTCACTGTGGAACCTTTTGGAGACTTTATTAAATAGACAATACTCAACACTAAGATCATTAACTACCTGCAGATCTTCATTTAAGGCTGGGTGTTTGTGAGATTTTCCGCATCCACACTAGCATGTCAACTGGTGTTGTGTCATCCTGCTGAACTTGTTTAGGTGACCATATGGCTAAGGTTGCACGGGTGCAGCACCACATCATATATAGAAGACACTATTTCAGAGCAGATGTATTTGTCCTCCTGTTCTTACAATCTTTCTGCTCCCTCTTGCTCAATTTTGCCTGATCTACAGATGGATGGATTTCCTTGCATTTTTATCAGGTAGGGATAGGAATCCATGATCAAATTTTCTCTTCATTTTGATCAATTGTAGATTTCTATGATGGTCTGTGTCTGCTATAGAAATAAGCGTCTTTTGTGAGAGGTGAGCACTACACTTATTTGTGAGTTTATAAGGCTAAGCACTGAGAATGCAGTGAGACAGTATACTGGTTTAAGGAAGTGGCAGTAGTAGGCTCTCCTCTAGGGGTCATGACCTCATCAGCTACGGATAGTTAGGTTTACAATACCAGGCATGAATTCCCTCCTGTTGAACAGGCCTTCTGCCCAATTATATGGCTGTTGGTTACTTCCAAGATCCAAGTACCACTCTATTGCACCCTTGAGTATATCTTGCCATGTTGGTGGTAGTTGTGGTTTGCAGTCTTTATAGCTGAGTAAGACCATTAATTGATTTTCTCCCTGGGCAGTTTACATAACACCTTTGGATACCGTGAGAGCTAGTCCTCAAGGAGGTAGCTTCTGGGTCAGCCCCAGCTAGATTCCTCCAAGTCCTGTGTCTGAAGAATGTAGTGTCTTCAGCAACAGGATGTTACTTTCAAGTTTAGGAAGGCAGACCAAGACAATGTGAATATTTTATTTATTTATTTATTTATTTATTTATTTATTTATTTATTTTTGATACTTGAACTTTCCTCAAGAAGAACAGGAGGGAAGGCTTCCCATGCATGAGATTGCTGTGTTTTTGTTTGTTGTTGTTTGTAGATAGCTTATGGCTTTTGTGGTTATTCTTAAAAATTTTTGATCACTAAAGGCATTTTCTTCACCACTAACCTCAGCTGACACCCTGTAGGGTCATGCTTTGCAAACACATTTTAGGAATGCCGATCAGGTACATAAAGCCAGTGTTCATATTTGAAATGGTGTCTGAATCCATCTTGTACACTTGCTTGCTCCATGACTATGGGATAACACTATAGCTGGATATCTTCTGCTCTCATTGAGGGCACAGATTAGATAGAATCAGTTCAGGATCACCAGTCCCCCCATACATGGTCAGAAATGCTTCTAGGTGTGCTAATTTGGAATCTGACCCTTTTGTAATTACCTACCCACCCACCACACATCTCAAGACTAGACCAAAGCTCCACAGAGCCTGGCCCAGTTCAGATAGAAAGTGATTTTGAGTAAATGTGTCTTCTGTGGACTTTCTCTCAGATATTTACCCTTGTGCTGCATGCTCAGCTCACAGCTGTCAGCGAAGAGCCTGCCCTCTCTCCAAGAGGTTTCTTCTCGTCACCACCTCAGTGTATCTTTCAGCTGTTTAACTTTTTCTTCATGGCACTTAAAGAATATGACATCTTCTCTATTGCTAGTTTTATTATGCATTTCCCCTGACTTAAATCTGCTCGATTTGAGATATCAGTACGGTTTTGGCTCTGAGTTCTAGGATGACGCTAGTAAATACTGAATAAGTGGTTTAGGTCAGTGAGGAATGGATGAATGGTTATCTTTTACTTTGACTTCACATCTGGTAAACAGGACTAATGTAGCCCACTTTATCTCTTACTGGGTGTAAATAGCTAGGTGTTTGTGGAGGGTCTTAGGTTTGTGTTTTCACTATGGGTAGTGTTTAACAAATGTACAGTAATAAAGCTGGGTCTGGCTGATGAGGGGAACTCCCATGGAGGTGTTTTTGAATAATGGCAACTTCTGTGTCAGATTTTCGAATACCATGAACAGATGCTACACACCATGTGTCCCTTATTGAGTGGTGTTTTTATTAGTAGAATATTAATGAAGTGGCAGTCATACTTCCTTTTATTAAAGATTGTATGTTTAATCAGAAGCCAAGATAATGTTTTTAAGTCTCCAACCTCACATGTTGTAACATGGTGCCAAGGAAGGCTGTGGCTTCCATAGTTTTAATACACAGACAAATTTGGGCTCGGCTCCTGACTAATGATTCACTGTATAGCTTATTCTGTTTTTGTGCCTTAGCTTCTTCCTTTGTAGCACACTGTCAATAGCTGTGTCTTAGCTTTGATGTAAGAATTTCATGTCCTCGCTTTATAAAACACAGTAAATGTTAGCTGCTGCTGTTCTTTGAAATGATATTACTATAATGATTACCACTACAACTAACTAATAATCTAACAAGCCCCTGGGATTCTCTAAGCCAAGCTAAAAGGAAAAAGGCTACCCACTATTTATTTGTCTAATATAAGTTCTAACAAGTCTCAAAATCTAAAGGGAGGCTAGAGCCAAGAAAAACTGAATTAACTGACCATATATACTGGCAGAACACAGGGGCTGATATTGCTACCTTTGAGTCCTGTCCTCATGATCTCCACATCCTTTTGGAATTTTCTGGTATCTAATGTAGTCCCAAATCTTTAGGACAGCAGTGCTCAGCTAAAAAGCAGGTGGTTGTCATGCGCAGAAAGAGTTATAAATGACCAAAACGACTGGCACATTGATGCATCAACTCTGCTTTCCATTTCACATTTTCCCGAGAGTAAGCAGGCATGTTTACACGAATCCATCTTTCTTATTGAGCTGGAACTGTGTCAAGGAAAAGCCTAGAGAATGTGACCTCAGTCTCCTTGGAACGAGAAAGTCAGCGAGAGGATGAGACTTTGAACAGGTGTCCAAGGAGTTGCCATTGAGAGGGAATCATAAATCTTTAAGGTTATTTAAAGATTATACTACTGAAAAAAAACCTGGTGTATTTGTTTATGCTGTTTTCTGAGTACTTAAAAAGCTAGCTGCTCCCTTGGGTTCCCTCTCTTGCTCATCTCTTCTTTTTACTACATTGTTCCTCTTTTTGAGGTATCACAGGAATGTGTGTGTGTGTGTGTGTGTGTGTGTGTGTGTGTGTGTGTGTGTGTGTTGTTAAGCACTGGAAAGAAATGATAGCCCCTTAAAATAGAATTACTGGGAACATAACTCTTTAAAAGAAGCTGAGATAACAGATTTCATTAAAACTGTGCTTTAATGAAACTGAAAGGAACTTTATTGTTAAGATGTGTTTGCAGAAGGTAAGTAGAAAGTGTTTTTAATCATTGAATGTTTCTAAATATATCCACCTGCTTCTCTCCAGCCATGTAATGTGTATCTGCTGTTCTAGGCCAAAGAACATCATATCACTGAAGCATAATATAGATACCTATACTGCCTGAGGTTTACCCGGAAGGTCATCTTTTTATGAATACAACCCAAGAAAAATCTAAAATTTTCTGATTGTACAATGAACTTTAGTGAAATATTACAACTGTGTTTGTAACTATGATCTACTTTAGGCAGTCGTGAAGGTCCCATGTCACTTGTGCTGTATCCTGTATTTGGAATGATGGAGAAGGCACTGTTCAGATTTGGGGTTTCAGAATTTATTTTAAAAAAAAGCTTTAGACATAGATAAGACTAAAAAATAGCATGGATTCCACATCCCAGTTAACCTGTTTTCTAGGAAGTCAAGCCCAGTAGGGAAGAAGTCTAGAGAACACCATGTGATCACTGTGGCTTATGCTAGTAGATTTGCATCCTCATGGGAGCTTGCAATCTACAAGCAGATATGGCATCTTCAGTGTGGCCCATCCCTTCATGCCACAGAGGGCAATGCAACAGAACATTGCTGATTGGCACTGGAAAGGCTTCCCAGTTGGAGCAAGGACAATGATGGTAGGCACCAGATGGGAGCATGCGTGTCTTAACAGATGGATTGCTATGCATGATCTTGGTTTATTAAACTTCTCTTTTTAAAGGGAAGTCCTTATCCCATAAATTTGTGACAACTGGAAACGTATTTGGGGAATGTTAGTAGATTATGTAAGTCAGTACAGTAGAACCTTAAATACTTGACTTGATGCCTTTGGCAATAAGGAATTATTGAAGTTGCTATGGAAGGGGAGCAGAGGAGACATATTTATATTGAAAGAATGCAGAAGATACCAGGTGGAGCAAAGACATTTAGTTTTTAAGGGCAGGAAGGCATTTTAATGTTTTAAAACTTTCATCCCTGGTAACACAAAGTCTGGTACACAGTATAGTAACCATATAAATGAGAAAAGAACTAAGAAAAAGAATAATGTCAAGTCTATTCCAGCTGAAACATAAAAGGATTCCTCCTGCAATCTAGGAGAGACATAAAGAAGCCTTTCCTAGCCAGACATTATTACTCTGTGAAATGGAAATTGAGGGAAAATATACAAGATCTGGGGATATCTCCGTGCTGTATACTTGTTTTAGCCTAAATATCACAGGTACTTTTGCTCACTGTCTAGCATCAATGGTAAATATGTCTGTGATGGCTACAATCTATACCTGGTTTGGCTCTGTCCTCTTAAGACAGGTGTGTTGGATGGAACTTTGGTCCTCTATGGTGATGCTGAAAGTGAGACCCAATTGTTAACAATGATATCAACATGGCACAGCTCTGGAATTGTTGCTGGTTCCTGTAAGAGTAAGTTCATAGCTAGCTTTTGGTGTTCTCTTGCTTCATCAACAAGACGTCTGGTGATGTGGCTTCTGTCTCTCTGGGGAAGGTCAGTAAAACAGTGAGACCTAAGGAACAGTTCCTGAAGTAAATGAAGAGTCTACAAATAAAGGCACCGCTGCTATAGATGTATGTTTGGTTCTTCTCTATTTCTCTATTTCTTATCATGTGGTCACACTCTCATGTATTCATGACATTGTAATGTCATCTGCCCTGGGGCAATAAAAAAAACAACTCAGCAGATATGTAGAGTCATAGACGTACAGGCATCTGTGTGTGTGTGTGTGTGTGTGTGTGTGTGTGTGTGTCTGTGTGTGTCTGTGTGCATGTGTGCATGTGTGTATCTGTGTGCATGTGTGCATGTATGTCTGCAGGCCAGAGGTTGAGTCTGGTGTCTTATTTCTATTTATTGAGACAGGATTTCTTGCTGAAGCACAGCTCACCAATGCAGCTAGTCTAGCTGGGCAGCTTGCCCTGTGGGCCTTCTGTTTCTGTCACCCAAGTGCTGGGATAAGACGTGGGCCACTACAACTGTCCAGTCCTTATGTGATTGCTGGGATCCAAATGCTGGTCTTCACACTTGTGCGGCAGGCACTGGATGCTCTGAGGAGTCCTCCCAGCCCCTGAGGGCTGGTGAAGCAATAATCAGTTAAGCTTGTTTCATTATTTTCATGCAAGTTGTTCCTCAGCTTCCTAGTGGCTCTTTATAACAGATGCAACTGGATTTTTGCTCTGCTATGTTTCAGATAGAGCAATTTACAAACAAATAAAAAAGGATTTATCTCTCTAGAGTTCTGGCGACTGAAGATCATGACACCAGAATCTGCTGAGCTTTTTTTACTTCCTTGTACCACACATGTACATGTTCAGAAAGTACTTAGTTTAGAGAAGCTATTGTGCATTTGATTCCAACTTTATGATAGTCTGAGAAAAGACTGGAATGGCTAAATTCATTTGTCACTTAATACCCTTAATACACTCTGGGAGTAGGAACTTCAGTGAAGTAACTGTGTTCATCGGATTGCCTTGCTCTGAGGTCAGCGGGACATTTTCTTTATTACTAATTGAAGTAGAGAACCCTGCTTACTGTGGGAAGTGCACTCTCTAGACAGGTGAGCCTGGGCAATTTAGTGAAGGTAGTTGAGCAGGCTAGAAGAAGTGAGTGGGTGAGCAGCATTCTTCCACGGTCTCTGTTTCAGTTCCTGCTTCCAGGACTCAAGATGTTTGAGTTCTCATCACGACTTCCATCAAGCTACATGAAACTTTTCCTTCCCAAGTTTGTTTTGTTCAGTATTTTATCACAGCAACAGAAAGCAGATGAGAAAAATGGCAAAAAAAAAAATAGGAATGGTTTTAAAAATCAGAAGTTTTAAGATATTGAAGATGGAGGGACAAGAATATGGAAAGTAGGAGGATTTTATTGTTTATTTTATATTTTAATCTTTTTTCTTTTATTCTTCTCTCATACATTACATCCTGACCACAGTTTTCCCTTTCTGTACTCCTCCCAGTTCCTTCTCCCACCTCCCCTTTTCCCCAGATCCAGGTCTTCTCCATCTCTCTTCAAATAAAAGAACACTCCTCCCAGGGATAGCCACTGAACATGGCCTAACAAGTTACAATAAGACAGGTCACAAACCATCATATCAAGGCTGGATGAGGCAACCTAGTAGGAGGAAAAGGGTCCCAAGATCAGGAAAAAGAGTCACAGGACCCCCCTCCTCAACATATATTATTGGTAGTTTCAAAAGGACATCAATCTACACAGCCATAAGGTATACACAGAGGACCTAGCTCAGACCCGGACAGGTGTATGCATTTGTCACTTCAGTCTGTTAACCCCTATGAACCTTGAATAATTGTGGGCCTTATTCTTCTGGTGTCCTCTACCCAGAGGGGAATTTTAAAGCAACAAGATTATTCTATACAATATCCTAATAGCTGAAACATGTCATTAAATATTCTACAAAAAGACCAACAGTGTCAACTAACCTGGACCCATGGGGGCTCCCAAAAACTGAACTACCAAACAAAAAGCATACATGGGCTAGACATAGGCCCCTGAACATATGTAGCAGATGTTTAGCTTGGGCTTCCCCAACAACTGGAGCAGGGGTTGTCCCTGACTCTGTTGCCTGTCTGTGGATCCTGTTCCTCTAACAGGGCTGCCTTGTCTGGCCACAGTAGGAGAGAATGCACCTAGTCCTGCATTGACTTGAGGTGCCAGGGTAGGGCCTCCCCATTCACAGAAGAGAAGGGGAAGAGATGTGTGGAGCAGGAACTGAGATGAGAGGGGCTCCCAACTGGATGTCAAGTGTATAAATAAATGAATAAATTAATGGAAAAAGAGAAAAAAATCAACATCCATAGAACTATAAAGCAGAGTCTGAGATAGGATATAATCTATGGGCTCTGTTAAGGATGACGCTTCTTGGTTCATGTGTTCAGCTTCCATCACTGTAACAATGCAAACAATCCTGGACGAACTGGCTTGTTTGTTTAGCCATGTGGTGAGAGAGTGCTTGGTGGCAGGGGAGCAAAGCCATTCAGCTCACAGCCAGGGTCAACAATGAAGAAGATCAATGGAAAAGGGCACCGATATAATTTTCAGGGACATGTTACCAAAATTCAGAAGACCTCATACTGGGTATGTCCTGTTATAGAGACTATCACTTCTCAATAGCTTTATAGGTAAACAGCATGGCTTTAACACGGGGCTCCAGGAGACACTTATTCAAACAAAAGAAGTTCATCAAATAAAACAGAAGCTTCCTACTACTACAAGATGTTAACAGAGGGAAACTATAGGGCACTGGAGCTAGAGAAACTATTTTCTGTTCAATTTTTCAATAAAACTGAAACAGCTCTAAAAGTAACATTTTTGCTTTTTAAAGGCCTGTAACTCTTTGACACACAGAGGGATGATGATGTTATTATTAATTTGGGGATCATCTTTGCTTTGCTATCATGTTAGTGAAAACTATTTCCTTTCCCTGTTAATACTGGTTAGGAAGGAATAAGAATTGAGAAAGAAGCTATTATTCTTTCCTGTTCTGTTAAAAAAAAGTGGGGGAGGGGGATGATTTATAGTAATCAGTTGCTTTCTGCCTACTCTAAACTGGTTGATACAGGACAGAAAAGAAAAAAGACCTCTTTGACTTTTCTCTCTGGCACTAGTGGCTGTGTTCTTGGCAGCTGAAACAACAGACAAGTGGGTAGGCATATGGAAATCAAAGGGCAGGATGCGGCCCAGTCCAGTCCCCATTCAACATTCTACAAAAGCAAGACATACAGAAGCAATTAAGAAAGAAGACCCCCCATTATGGTCTGTACTCTTTTCTTCTGAATATTCTTGGGCTCTATCCCAGGCTATCCTCATTCTTTGGATACATGTTGGTCCTTCTGGTGATGCTCCAGCCTGCCGCATGATGCCAAATGGTATTTCCAGTTTGTATTTCATTTTTGCCCAGCCATTAGAGTGGACCTAGCCTTCTGTTGATTTTTAAAAACTTTGTTGGAAATTGAGCAGATGGATTTGAATTCTTAATTTTCTTCAAAAAACAAATGTGCCAAGGACTTGTTCCTTTGTTCCTCATTTTCCTCTTGACCAATTCCCATGGCTTTGACTACATTCTTTTTCAAAGGGCGTCCCACTGACTAGTTTTCTTTCTTATGCTTCAGATGGATCTTTGAGCTTGTATTCACTATAATTGACTACACATTTATTTTGCTACCTTGTCTTCCTAGTGTATATAGGTATATGCACACATGTCACTGAAATAATTGCAAGTCATGTTAAAATGCTAAAATATAATCCACACTTGTGATTGTTTAGGAAAAGGAGATCAGATAGACATTTGTCTGGTAATTTATGGACACTAACAATTAAGGCCCATGTGACAATACTCTGTAAAATATCAGATAAATAGTAAGTGAACAACCAGAAATCAAATTCATAGTTACCTGCCTTTATAATCTACTTTCCTCTTGACTGAGAAAGCATTGGCTTTGTCATCTGGAAAGTTTAGGTTTAGGTAGGGGATATGACAGGTAGGACTGTTGCTTCAGCCTTAGTTTGCCTACAAAATGGGATAGTTTTACTTTCAGTATTCTTCTTAGAATGTGCGTATAACAAAACACCTGATTCTGAGACATTTATAATGAACAGAAATTTATTTTCTCACAGTTTTGGAAACTAGGAGGTTAAAGTGTCAGGCTAACTTGTCTGGTTTTAAGACTGTTGCTTCCAGAACAGTTTTCAGAGGGGAAGAATACCATATCCTCACATGGTGGAAGGCAGAAAGGTAGAAAGGAGTATGGCTCCCGCCGTGAAGCCTGTAAAAGCACCTGACCACATTCAGAGGTGGGGATCCTTTGAAAAGGCTCCATTTCTTAGCACCAGCATCCCAGGCTATGGAGGGGGAAGTTTCAAACCAGGCCTTTGCTGAGCCACACAAACCCTGGACTCATGGCATGTCATGAATTGTTGGGCATGTCCTTCTCTACTGATAGCAGAAATCCCATTTCCTACCCCCATGACCAAAAAGTCATTTGCAGACCTGATTGCTTTGCTCTCTTCCCTTAACAACTGCATTTTCCTGGTCAGCAGCTACCTATAAAATGTAACGCCAGACTTTCCTCTGCCGTCAGCATACCTCTCTGAAAGCTTCCTCTAGACTGAAGCGATCTATTTCCAATCCTTAGACTCTCTTTGGATTAAAGGTCAGACATCCACACGGGCAGCTCCTGTTTTCCTACTGTGGCTCTCTGTACAAATAGCAGAGGTGCTTTGATTTGGTTTGCTCTCTTTCCTCTGCCTCTCTTGCTTCCAGCGACACTATTAACACAAACAAGTGGTCAGTTCCCCCTTTTCCTTCCATAGTACATGCCACACATAATGCTTTATATCAAACCTATTTGGAAATTTTCTTGTTGTGATAGTGTACTGTTGCTTTGCTTTCTTAAACTTGAAAGGTTGGCTTTATTTCTAGGAAACAGAATCCAGAATCCACGTCTAACTATAATAACGCAGTGCTAGGGTTGGAAAGGGCAAAAGGTTAAAGTGTCAGGCTAACTTGTCTGCTTCTAAGACTGTTGCTTCCAGAACAGTTTTCAGAGAGGAGGAGTACCTCATCCTCACATGTTGGAAAACAGAGCAGGTACTGAGGGGTTCTTTTTATCTTTTTGCTTTAGTTTTGCCAGGTTAAAAGAAATACTTGAAATGCTGCAATGTGCCAAGTGAAATCTGCACAGTACTGGAGATGAATAACCAGACAGAAAAGATGTGCATTGCTGTAGTAGGAGAGTAGCTTTAGAACCTTACCGGAATGGCATAAGCGCTGCAGACTTCAGCCAGAGTGAAGGGTAGATTCCTATTTTGAGAATAGAAAGTTCCATTTATCCTCAGAAGAGCTGACAAGTGAAGACCCTTTTCCCAACAACTTCTGTGGCACAAACACTGGAACACAGGCTGAGCACAGAGTACCAGAGAGTAGAGAGGAGCAGAAAAGAGTGGGCAGCTGGCATCAGTGGGCATCTAAGATTCTTCAGTGATGAAATTGGTTTTTGTTGCCAAATTAAAGCCCTCCAGACTGTCTACTACTACACACCTCATCATGGAAAGGAGGGGGGTTCATGGTGGCCCACCCTTTCTGAACATTTGTCAAAAGTCTGATGGTTTGTGGAGGCAGGAGAGTAATTTTCTAAAGTGTGGTAGCCACTGGTAAGGGGTCCATACTCCTGTAAACAAAAAATCATCCATGCATGCTCTTATAAATAACACTAACCTCCCTCTGTGTCTCTCTGTCTCTCTGTTTCTCTCTCTGTGTTTCTCTCTCTCTCTCTCTCTCTCTCTCTCTCTCTCTCTCTCTCTCTCTCACACACACACACACACACACAGAGTTGTGATGGGCCGAAGTGTTTGAAAAGCTTAGAATGAGGAAGGGTAATTAGTGGGAAGATGAAAGGGAAACAAGGCAGGGAGATGAATATCATTAAAAGACATTATGAGCATCTATAAAAACATCATAATGAAACCATATATATATATATATATATATATATATATATATATATATACACATATATATATAATTTATGATAATAGAAATGTTTTACACATGCATGCACACACATGTGCATACATGTACCCACACACGGATGCACACACTAAACTTTGATCACTGGCAAACAGAGAAAGAAAGATGGTGTTGCAATTTGCAGCCTGGATGTGACACCACAAACCTATATTGTAACGTGTTTTTTGTGGTTTGAGTATAGATCATCAGATGTAAACAGTTCCAGGCAGATACCTTGTGCTTAGGAGCACTGGGGTAAGTGCTTGACAGCTCCTTACTAAGCAGCTATAAATTTATACCAGAATAATGACACATGAAAATACAGGATTACTAAATATTAGCTATGCTCGTGCTGAGGAAATGGATAACAAATACATGATTCCCAAGTGAAAGGCCGTCTCTGGGTTTTGTGAGCTGAAGTTGGCCTGAGTGGTCCTGCTGGACTCCAGTACGTAAAGATGTTTGCAGGACTATTCTATATTCTTGGCCACGTTGACAGAATGTTCTTAATCAAAGTGAGCTTTTGTTATTTCATATTAGCACTGTGAAGAATCTGAAAGATACATGGTTTCCTTGGAAAGGCTCATCTACAGGAAGTTGGTTTACACTTTCAAATCTAACAGATGTGAAATTGTGTTATTTGATTTTTCTTATCAAAGAATCAAGTGTGCATGCTAAAGACAAAACGAACTGAGATAAAGAAAAAACAAAAAACAAAAAACAAAACAAAAAAATAAACACAGCCTGTAACTTTTAAAGCACTGCCCCAACCTCTGCCTCACCATTTTGAGCCTTGCTGTCCAGACTCAACCTTTTAAACAGTTGCTGTTTTTATATGGTTGTTATGTTAAGCTCTGAAAAAAATGTAAGCTACTTTAACCATATTGATACACATTATCTATTTCCACTCTTCCCCATGATACTAACATTTAGTTAATATTTTCACTTATTCCAAATGTTATAATATTCTCATTTATTCCTAATGCTATTATAATATTCACACTTATTCCCAATGCTATGAAAATATTATTTACTTTTTGGATTTTATGTGTAATTTAGAGCTGTATTTTTCTATTTTACTAACTTTTGATGACACTTTCTTTGTTTCACTCTTTCCCTCAAACCTCCTTCATCCCGTTGCTAAGACTCACCCTTCATATATAAAACTAAGTTTTACTTTAACTATGAGAAAACTTAAATATTCCTTAATTTGTGTGTAAATTAAACAACAATATAAAGTTATGTCCAATGAAGTTCAGTGTTATTTCGCTTGTGTTCTCTTAGTTACCTTCTTCCCACTTCTGAGACTTGAGAAATCTCTATAAGTAAAATAGATAGGGAATCATTTAGGAGAAATTAGGGCATGATCTGAGCCTGGTAAAATTCAGGGACTCAGATGAGCAGAGGGAGTCGAGAGCACAAAACTAGCAAGAAAACAAGACAATCAACACCCTTGTGGGACAGGTAGGTAATAAACATGTGTCCAGGTTTCTGGAGGAAATTATTTCTTGGTGCAAAATGATGAGCAAAATTGAAAAGGTGATAGAGAATCAGATGGTTATCTAGGAGCTGCAGACCATCTACCCCTTCTAGAATTCCATTTATTTCTATTTAAATTGTTTTCGGAACCATCAGAAACTCATCTATTTATCTAATCCTATAACATTTTTGTCGATGAGATTTGATACTATTGGCTAGTGTGTGTGTTTAAGTTTGCACAGATGTGTATATAAACACATATGTGTATATGCGGAGGCAGGAAAGTCAACCTTGAGTTTCTATTTTCAGGAGACTGCTTTTTTTTTTTTTTTTTTTTTTTTTTTTTTTTTTTTTTTTGACATAGGGTCTTTCACTGGGACACCAAGCTTGTTCAGCAGGCTATCTGGCCAGTGAGTCCCAGAGATCCACAAGTATGTATGTCTCCAGTACTGTGCTTATAGCCACCATGTCTGTCTTTTTATATAGGTGCTTGGGATTGAACTCAGGTCAGCCTTGCATGACAAGTACTTTACTAACCAACTGAAGCACATTACCTCACCTGTATCAACACCTGACCACTCTCACTACCTCACGTCCTTGGCTCCATGGCTTTCGTTCTTCCTGTTGTTTTGCCATTCTTGGTATCACTCTTCTTTCAGAGTGTGTTTCTTTGCAGGTCTGCTGAGTGTCTGCATTTGGTCTTACTTCTTTTGATGGGCCATTTTGGTCTTTTCTCCAAATGCTCTTGGTGCCTTTCATTCAGGTTCACCTCATCTCACCAGCATTTTTTTTTTTTTTTTTTTTTTTTTTGAGCATCTCAGTCTGACTAGGCAATAAAAACATATACACTGAGCGTATGCTAACTCTGTATTCTCTCCCACACCACACTCCTTTTCATCTTTGTTTACTCTTTCTTCCTTAGTTCTGTACTTTTCCTTTAAAACTGTAAGATTCCTATCTTTATTTTATTTTTTATTTTAACCCCTTACTCACTTTGCATATGCAGTCAGACACTGGGTTTTATTTATTTCTCTACCTGTGTTTTTTTACAGTGTTTTTTTCATTTATATATTATTATTGCTCCAACAGGGCCCCCTTTTTATGTGATCCATGCTGGGGCAAATGTCTCTTAAATATCTCAGTTTCCCCGTTTTAAGTCATTCCTTGTGAGAATGCTGGCACGGATAGCTTGGATTATACTGTTTTTAACTGTAGTTCTTCAGTGGCTTCACATTATTTGTAGAATAGAGGCCCTATGTTGTTTCATGGATTAGCCATTTGAGATAACCACACTGATTTTATCCAGAACTGTTTCCCACTATTCCTCCCATGCAATCTATAGTGGAAGAATAATGAATTTCCCCAATTCTTTCCCAACTTGATTTTTTTTCCTCTTTGTCTGATTCTTATTTTGAACTCTTGACATCTTGTCTTTCACAAAAGGCTCTGTTAAATTGCTGCCTAAAAAGCCTTTTCTGTGTTTGCAGTGTTTTCCTCCTTGACATTATTTTCTTCCCACTGGGGTAACATACTTTGTGTCCATTTCTTGAGTGATATAGATAGCATTTTCCCTAATATCACTGAAATTCTCCTCAGTGTATTTGAGCTGCTACAACAAAATGTCAAAGATTGAGTGATTTATAAACAGTAGAAATTTACTTATCCCAGCCTGGCCTAGAAGGTGGCAAGTCCAAAATCAGGTCCTGCTGCTTACTCCAGAAAGGCATGACTGCTTCATTTTTTGTGTGATAGAAGGGATAGGAGGTCACCCTTGCTCCTCCAGCTCTATTAGAAGGCATAGATCTCATAGCAAGCCACCTCCTAAAGGACTTAATTAAAGAATTAAGTTTTATGAATTTGAGGAGAGGCACAAGCATCCTAACCATAGTAAATTATACAATAATGACTTACTTTTATACCATATATACACCTACTTTTGATGGCAGTTTCTTATTTATAATCATAACTAAGGTTAATTTAGCTAGACAGACATGCCTTTTGAAGCCATACTGTTTGATCAAAGCAGGGATCCTGCTAACTCTTTGACATCTTGGTACAATGGGTAATATAATTTTCTGAGCGTTGGTGAGCTCTGGTCTGTGGAAGAACTTTGAACATGTCAGTGTTCTATGTTTTTCTTCCTCTTCAAAGAAGTTATAGTCATGTCTTCTTCCAAAATGCTCTCCATCATTCATTAAGATGGGCGTTTGTCACTAATTCTTAAAGAAGAGAAGCAGGAGAAAGGGAAGAATTGTACCTACATTTATCCAACTACACAGCTTTTATGGAAAAGGATTCATACTTCAAAGAAAAAAGTGGTTTCCTTGAAACTTTTTGTCAGCCATGTTGAATTTCTTAGAACCAGTGAGTTACAGCCAGAAGGCCACATTGCTTTGGTAGCCCCTATTAGTCCAAACACTTAGCTAGGAAAGGTGTGACAGATCTGTGCTCCTTAAGGAAAGGTTCTGGAGAAGGTCTAGGTTTAATTTGAACTCCTGACTTCAGAAGGATGCTTTATACAGAGGCCGTAAACTGTAGTCACAGAAAGACATTGGCACTTTTCCTTCCACCAGGTTGCTTCTGATTATAGAACATGAAAAAATGGACAACCCCTGCTTTGCATAGTTAGGAATTAAATAATACCATGTAGTTAGTGCCCCTGGCTGTAGCATGGTACTAGTGGAACCCTGTGAATCCCTTCTTTTCTTTTGTCCTTCTATCCCCTTGTCCCTGTAATGAAATTTATTCTCCTCACCTGGGTCAAGGGATGATTTCAGGTGTCTATTGATCAGAGCAAGACCACATCTCCTGACCTGTCTCTAGGTCCCTTAAATCTCCAGTGGTTATTACTCTAAATTTAGCTCTTGGATTAACAAGGAAATGCAGTCAGTCAGCAGCTCCTAGTGGCTTCACAAAAGCAATTATTGGCAGGAAGCCCATAGACAAGAATAGGACTCAAGGCTACTTCAGTGTTCTTTCTGCCTGTTTCTGCTGCCACTGCACATGTGGGCACAGCGGAGGATTAACTAACTCCACTTCTTTATCTGCAGCACAGTGATAGTTTTTAAATATGAAAGAGCTGCAATTCACCTTCTAGAACATACATTTTCCCATTCTTAATAACGTGACATTTAAGCCCATCTTATTTACAATAATCTTTATTGACCACCCCCAAATTAGAAAGATCGATGGCAGGTCTTTTAGCTTGTTTTCTGTGCTGACTCTGTATAGCTAATTATGTGAATTTTATAAACATCACAGTCTAAATGAAATGAAGGTACAAATCTTGAAGATACACGATGTTTTAGTAGGCCTTGTATAGTCTTCTGGTTGGTTTTTTTTTTTTTTTTTTTTTTTTTTTTTTTTTTTTTTTTTTATGATTAGTGCCTTGCCATAGATTAAGACCACCTAGTTTTTTGCAAATGATTTGACAGAACTAAAATTTCAGACCATGCTTGGTGTGTTTCTGTGTCTAATTCATTGGCTTGCCCTTGACAGAACATGAAGAATTATCTATTTCTCTTCCAACCCCCATGTTTAATGGCAGTTTATATAGGTCACGGGCTTCTGTTCTGTATTTGTGTCTAGTCTATGTGCATCTGAAAATAACACTTGATTTCTGGTGTCCAGAATGGATGCAGAGTTCTAGGAGAGAGAGAGAGAGAAAGAGAGAGAGAGAGAGAGAGAGAGAGAGAGAGAGAATTACTTTCATGACTCCTAAGGAAAAATATGAACCAGAATCACACCTGAAAAGATCGCTGAGGAGGCAAACAATGATGCATACCTGTAAACTGAGCAGGAGGCTGAGGCAGGAAGATCCCACCCACATTCTAGGTCAGCCTGGGCTATAGAGCTTTTTTTTTTTTTTTCCCTAAAACAAACAAAACAAAAACAAAAATAAAACACCAAAAAAAGCCAGTCAAGCAAAATAAAGAACAACAACAAATTATTGACAACAATAACAAATTATTGCTTAGTCTTTCATCAAGTAAAACAGATCCAGAAGGCATCTCTACTGCCAAGCAGACAACTGACATAGGCTGGCTGCACGAGTCACTTGTCTTTGTGAGCTAATACTAAAAAGTAAAGGGGAGCAGAAGTTTGCTTTGGCTCAGTGTTTGAGTGTATGCAGTTTATCATGGATGGGCAGACATGGTAGCAGGAAGCTCCATGATGTTGCAACTCCATGGCAGGGGAATGTGCAGTTGCAGCTCACTCACATCTTAGTCAGCCAGGAAACAGAGAGATGAATGCTGGAGCTCATTCTGTTTTCTCCTTTCCCACTTGTATTCAGTTTGTGCCCTCAGCTCATGGAGAGTGTAGCTCCTGTGTTTGGGGATTTAGATCCAAACACAGTTAAGCTTCTCTGAAAACTCCCTCAGATATGGCTGGAGGGATGTTTCCTAGGTGATTCCAAATGCTGTAAAGCTGACAATGAAGACTAACTGCCTACCAGGAATGAAGACATGGAAAGAGATTCGCAAATTACACTTCCTAATACAAACTTCAACGATGTAATGCATTTGCTGTGCCAGGCACCACACAAATGCCTTATGTGTAACATGCTTTGCCAACCCTTAAGACAAGCTGGGGATATAGGGGTGATTTTAATTTTGCACATGAAAAAAAAAATGCAATTTAGATAGGCTAAATCACTTGACCAAGGTCACTTAGCAGTGAATTCAATATTCTCCCAACATCTTAACACAAATCTTCATTTTAACCAATTAAAAGAACCCTCTCAGTTATTGATTCTTAGGAGTAGAAATAGAGAGCAATATGATGCAAACTCCCACTGTTAAAAAGCTCTCTGGCCCTTGACTTGGCTGAGCTCTGGGTTTACTGCAGGAAATAGTTTTCTTCCCCCTGATATGTGGACCATTGGCTGTACCTTCTACCCTCCCATCATCTGCTCCACATCACCTCACACTCCAGCTGTTTCTATCCTGCACTGTAATTGCCCATTTGTATGACAAGCTCATTTTCTCCAAGCAACTAAGAGGAGAATAAAAACAGGGTCCTTGTTCATCTGTTTATCCTAACATTGGCATAAGGCTTATTATATAGTGGCTGCTCAATAAACATAATTTGGGATAAAAAGTACTTAGAGAGCTGGATAGCCAAATATTGTATGACAAATAAACTCCAGATTATTTAAGTACAGATAGGATGAATAGCTCCAGTTCTGTGGTGCTGCACAAGTTCAGATACAGGCGCAGGAAAGGTCGCAGAATTCTTAATGGACTATGGAGCTGTATGGGCTCAAAGTGTAAGTTGTGTCGTTCAATATCTGACACATTTTCTAAGGGAATATTATCTAGCAATCAGCCTTGAGTGCTGTACCTGTGGGAATGAACCATGGTGCACAGGGGACTACTGGACCTCTTTCAGATGTGTGTGAGGAGGGTGCTACGAAAATCGTTGTTTCAAAATAACTCATTCAGACACCTGTATAGAAAATGTCCTTTGTTTTTATATAACTGTCCTGGGACAGGAGTTCTAAATGTCTGTGTAAACCTGGCTAGACTCTGAGGAGTGACGTGTGCACAGGTTTCAGTTCAGCCATTTGTCACTTGAACATCTGCATCATGTCTATCATTTTGGTCTTAGAAATACAGATGGTGGCCCGAGGAAGTCATTTATGGGGATGAACTGTGAACTTTAGTCTCATTGTCATTTTGCTCAGGTGGCTGTTGGTGAGCTACTGAAACAGATACAGAATCTGTTCCATGGTTTGGTACAGTATTTCGGCAGGTGTCTCTGTGGAGAGGAGTAGGCTTAGTACATTACATCCTTGCCAAGTGTCTCAGGGGTCTGAGGATCTGAAGTTCATATCCTGCTCATAAAAAGCATTTAGGACTCAGATGTCTTTGTGGTTTATGAAAGAACTGCTTATTTTTCATAATGGTGTTTAAGTGCAGTCTAATGGCCAGTGTGCAGACATGCACCAAGCAAAATGAAGATGCTCGGCTATTAATGCGTTTCTTGGCTGCCATGTTCTCTCTTTCTGCTCTCGTCATATCCATATTGAGTAAAGAAGCTTTTGGCTCAGGAAGGAGACTCTGACTCATTCACTTCTGATGTTTTGGCTTCCTGATGGAACTATAGACACTGATCCAGTAGACACTGCCGTGCAAGTCCTCTCTGCTCACTGATTCCTCGGATCCAACTAGGCCCTTGAAGGTGCCATGAAGGTAGTGAAGTAACACTTTGTCATTTACTGTTACCTATGTCCTCCCTAGCATCTAGGTCGTTCTGAAAAGCTGAAAGAACTCACAATGAATGTGCTGAGTAAGTAACCAAGCTGTTAGGGATCACATGAGGGTGGAGAGACACTGACTACAGGATCAAGATTCCATTATTGGGAACAGATAGCAGTTTGTCTACTGCTTTTTAGGATGCTCAGGTTAATCTATTTTGTTATACGTTGCTTCATGTTCTCCTGCCTTGTCCTCAACTCTTCTCTTTGCTTTCTCCTTCTTTTTTACCATCCTTGAATTATCTTCTGAAGTCTTTCCTTATCAAGGAAATATATCTGAATTCACATGGAAACATTTTTGTACGATTTCTAGACTGCATGCTTTTGTATATAACAAGATACCATAAAGAGGTAGAGAGGAACATAACAGTTTCTGCCAAGCATAAATCCCTGTGTTCAGATTCCTAGGACCCATAGAAAACATAACCGTAGTTCTGGGGTGGGATTGGGAGAGAAAATGTAGGAAAGTTGCTGAGAGATATTGGCCACTAGCCAAAAAAAATGGTGAGCTCCAAGTTCAGTGAGAGACTGACTTAATGGAATAGGGCAGGATGTGGTAGAGGGATACTCTGATATTTCTTTTGATTTCTTTGTACACAGAAGGGTAGACCCACCTGTATGACATTTATACTCCTGGACACACACACACACACACACACACACACACACACACGAGTTTCATAGGGTTTACCTCACAGTCTCATGTTAGTTATTTGTAAGCAGATGGGTGAGCAATGACTTAAACTGGTTACAGGAGTAAGAGACTTGACACATAACTTCCATTATGCCTAATTAATTATCAAAAGTGCAAAAATAACATTTCCGTTATTTCTACATAAAACCCATGAAAATAGAAAGTTATAGCCACTGTCTTTTGTTGCAGAGTAGACTTTTATCCTCAGCTCCCTTTCTTCCTTCAGTCTTGAGGGGTTGAAGTTTAGAACTTTACACACCCATTGGGAGGACTCTCAGAACCATTGAGTTGTGTTCTCAGTTGGTCCAGTATTCAGTCATTTTTTGGAAAACTCTTAGAAAATGAGTAGGATCATAAATTGCCTTGTCTCTTTTCCTCAACAATGTCTTTCATTAATTTTTCCAGCTCATAGAATCAGAACTACATGGAGCATGCTGCAAAGCAATCATCTATTTGGCAACATTGTTCATAGTGTTTCAGACTTTAAAAATATACGATAAGACTATTTCTTTCTGTTCTTTGAATAAATGTGTTTACTTAAACCCGTGATAGTCAGTGTATGTGGGTGGATTGACAGGTGGATGATAAATGTGAGGGTTACTATGAAATTATAGTTGGGTCCTTAACCTATAGGTAATGACAGACACCTGATGTAAAATGATGTCCTTACCTATCTGACATGCTGTAGCTAGGAAGGGTAAACATGACAATGAAAGTGCTGAGGGTAATTATTCAAAATGAAAAAAAAAAAGATCCACAAATCTCTCAAGCCTCATTTTCTTGATTACCACTTTTCAGATTGATGTGACTTTGACACAAGATATTTCTACTTAGTGCTCATCTCAAACTCTCTTACACAAATACAGGCTTTCCCTCAAGCTTTTCTAAAATTTATTTATTCATCAGAAGGAAGTTTGTTGTAAGAGACTATTTCTTAGTCCATCCATGTTGCTATAACAGAGTATCTCAGACTTGGGAATTTACAATGAATAGTAGTTTATTTTGTTTATTTTGGAGGCTGAGAAATCTAAGATGAGGGAGTCAAAGGGCCTCATGTTGTGTTACAACCTAGAATGTGAAAGGACAAGAGAGCATGTGCAAAACAGAGCAAGAGGGAGCCTGACTATATTCTCCCCACAAACCCAGTTTTATGATAATGGTTTTATTCTAACCATGAGGGCAAACCCCCAGGGATTATCACTTCTTAAGTTCCTTCCTCCCAGCACTGCTACATTGGAGATTAAATTCAATCCAGGGAGAGTGGGTTAGAAATGTGGTTCTACTATGATGACAATATAATTTTGTCCTTGGTCCATGGCATAGAATTTGTAACATCCTAACAATGCATTGCTTTTTATTTGCCAGTAAGATCATTGAAGTGGAAAGAGACAGCTACCCATGTAGTTATGTGATTAGACTATTGAGTAATAGAGAGGAGAGACCAGAGATTGAGTTCAATCATCAGTGGTCAGTGACGTCATCAGTCATGCTTACTGTGGTGTAGCAGTTTCCCCTGAGATACTTTCCATTTAGAAGAGATGCTCTTTATGGAACTGGGTGTTCACAGGGAGGTGAAATAGGGAGAATGAGCTTTAGGGGAGGTAAAACACTCCATCCTGCTGGGAAGCTCATTAAGACAGAAAGTAGATAACTCAAAACAGCTCGAGGAAGTCCCTGAAACTGATCATATTCACAAGGACCCTCCCTCTGTGAGACTATATATGCAGTAAGGCCTGCTGAGAGTTACTCTGGGACAAGCTGAGCAACAAAGACTCTTGGACAAACAAAGCTACAAACAGGACTCTCAGATAAACTTAATAAGATAATAAGATAAGAGCTGCTTAGAAGACCCTTAGATTTATTTAGTCTGAAAGAACTAAAGACCAGTCCACCAGGTAAGGACTAAACAAAGACCAGCTTGCTGTTTTGAAAAGACTCCAACAACTGAGCAATGGGGGAAGGTCATTCTCCAAACTTTTGAGCTGCCTGAAAGTTTCGCAATGCATTCCAGTTTTGCACCTTTTGTCAACTGTCACCCATGCTGTAGTGAGCTTTTGTTATGTAGCTGTCTTTCAATGATTTCTGCTCCTGTAAGTAATCCTTCACCCATAGTTCTCCAAATTAATTCCAATAAAACTCATTGATTCATCAATTTGTACTCTGGTGGTTTCCCAGTTTTGGTCTGTTGTCAGTTCCTTAACTGAGGTGAGTAGATATTTTATTCATATTGTCCCAGGAATAGTGTCATTCATCATCTACTCAGTGACTCCTGTATAAATATTCTCAAATCCCCTTAATGATAACGTTAGAATGTATAAACTGGAGAGCACAAGGTAATGCACAGCAGCCTGGACTATCTCAATAGCACCACATTTTATTCTAAAGTTCTTCCTTTGATTCTTCATTCATGGTATCCTTTAAGTATATCGTTTTTCTAAGTTCTGAGAGTTATTACTATTATTCGTTTTGAAATGAAGAAAATGAGAGGATCACAGGAAGGAACCCTTAGAACAGGATGGGAAGCCTGAGAACCCCATTTTTCAGTTAGCAACTGAGAGGGGCAGTCTTTTGGAACTGATAATTTACTGTAGTGTGTAATGTCAGAAGTAGCTCATACATATTGTTGGACAGCCTATTTCGTTGGAGAGTTAAAGAAGTGGTGTGGAGAAAGGACATGTGTGTGTGTGTGTGTGTGTGTGTGTTTGTGTGTGTGTGTGTGTGTGTTAGAAAAATAAAACTACAGTTTAAAGTACTACAGATCTTAAAGTTTATTAACAGCAATGAACTTCAGATTTCAGTCTTTTAAAAATGTGTGTGTGTGTGTGTGTGTGTGTGTAAATGTGGTATCATAAAGCCTTAATACTGTATACAAATCTCCTAAGGAAGTATTTTTCATCTAGTAGCTATGTAAATTAGTGTTCCAATTTTATTCCACTTTGTGTTTAAAGGACTCCCAGACATTTGTGGTATACTGTTGTAATGTGATTGAGTGTATGGCCACTATAGAATCTCTAAGTTACTTGACTATGATATGGATAAGAAATTCATAGGACTTTGGCACAGAATGGAAGAATAACAGAACAGAATATATTTTGAAGTATACTGACAGCCTAGCATTTGATTCATATAAATATTTACCAGTGCTATAATAACCATAAGGGAAAACCTCTAGGAGCACAATATTCTTTCTTAGTGTATTTTTTTTTTTACAGTGATTTAGATGAAGTTATAGTGAATTTGTTTGGCAAATATGTTTGAGAGGGAATTTATATTTAATCAGTTTGACTCTGAAATAATAATCTAAGGCCAGAGTGTTAGACCAAAACAAACAAGGTCATTTTCTAGTAATTAAGTTGTATTGGCACCAAGGGCATCTGTATCTGTTCTGAGATGGCCAGAGCCCATCTAGAGCACTGTGCCCTTGCAGGATCTTTAGAATGAGAGCTATGCATAAGAATAGATTGTCCAGTTGAAGGAAGGGTGAGTGGAAGCTATGAAGCCGGCATAGCTAAAGAGAAATTTAAAGCCTGAATTGTTTTGCTAGGAGGATAAATGTGCTAGCATGTTATTTATTTACGGGCCACCTTGTATAAGGAAAGACAAATTAATTTTGGCCACTCAGAAAAACATTATAAATAAAAGGTTTATAACAATTGAGATGTTGAAAGCTAATTCAAGTTGTAACAGACATTATTGAGGAGAAAAATTTAAAAATTGAATGAACTGCTTCACAGCTATCTCTCCATTCCTAGGAATTTCAAGCAGAGGACACACTGTATTATGAAAAAGGGGAAGTGAGGCTGAAATGCTTCCAGTTACTGCTGTCTTGCTTCTCTGAATTACTCAATAATAGTGAACTACACCAAAACCAAAGAAGGACATTTACAAACCAGCCACATTTCAAAAATTAAATTTGTTTCTAACCTACTTCAATCCACTTCCAAAGACAGAAGAGTCTGAAAAAACTTGGTTGCATGCATCACTGTGAACATATGCATTCCCATATTCTCAATTGGTCATTTCTATAAACCACCTGCAGCCTTCATTTTGCCAAATTCTATGATCAGTGACTGATACTACCTACAGAACTTTTCCAGTTAATATATGTCATTTTCTTGACTATTTTATTGTCTTTTTATTAAAAAATATAATAAAATTTTTTATTATCTTTAACATTTAATAATTTAATTAATTAACATTTTATTATCTTTAACATTTAAATTTAAAAAAAAATTTAAAATAAATTTTTTTATTATCATTTAACATTTAGTCTTCTTATAGAAGACTGGAAGAGAACAGTTTACTGAAGGCAAGTATTTCCCTATGTAATTTCCTCCTTCTTTCTTGCTTACATGAGTCTGATTTGATGTCTCTAGTAGAGATAAGCATATTCTCAGACTCCCTTGCAGCTAGTGAAACTCCTGCAATACTGCTAATGAGATTTAACTGGAATTTTGCTGAATTTCTTCAAGGTCTATTCATGTTTTTAAAAACTACTTTATGTTAGATTTATTTTAAGTGTATGAGTGTTTTGGCTGCATGCATGTATTTGCACCACACATGTCTAGTACCCACAGAAGTCAGAAGATAGAATCAGATCCCTTAGAACTAGAATTGAAAATGGTTGTGAACCACTATGTGGATGCTGAGGATTGGTCCTGGGTCCTCTGCAAGAGTATGTGCTCCTAACTGCTGAACATATATTTGTGACTAGATCTAAAATTGCTGTCTTGGGACCATAAAGAAAAGGCTAAGATAAGTATAGAAACATCAACCTTATTATTACTGAATCAATCAGTAAATATTAACAGATATTTGCTAGGTGAGAAGAATAAAAATCCATGCCTTTAAGTAATTTTTTAAAAATTTTCTACAAATTGTTTTAAAAAACAATCTTAGTGCAATTTTCCCATGGCATTTATTCAGTAGTAAGTAAATGCTAATAGAATGTGATGTGCCTTAAACAGGATACTCATCCTGGAATACAAAGAGAAATGAGATGTGAGTTCTTCCTGTAATCTGAAAACCAAGGCTTTCTTAAGAAGGCCAGCAGCCCCAGGTAGGAAGGTTAAATGATCTTCTGTTTCTTCCCATGTCCTTCCCCAGGCAGAGGAGTGGACAGATTCGTGGTAGTGATGTGAGAGAAGCTGTGTCAGGGAGAACCACCACTACCAACTCTGTTCTCATTGTGCATTCCTCTGAGGTTGTTGCAGCCTGTGGATGTGGCATTTAACTGTTGAGAAGGAGTTAGGGAAATGTTTACACTGGTTCGATGAGAATTTCAGAATAGCATTAATTTTCTGAGTACTTTATTTAGCTTCGTTTATTTAAAAGGTACATCAACACGGTAAACTGTGAAGAGAATATTCAGAGACTTCTATTTAAAACTATGTCAGGTCCCTTATAAAATACAGTGTTTTGAAGTGACAATTTATCTCCAAATACCTTTATGATGATGGATTAATATTTTCAGGGATGATGGTACTTATATTCTTTTCAAAACTACCCAAAAGTGTATATTTAAAAATAACCCTTGTTAAAAAAGAAGTCTTTAAATAGAAAAAATCTCCAAAAGTAACCACACCAAATGTTCATCTATCTAATGCCATTGAACATTGAGATTTTATGTGATTAAAAGAAACTTCTTCCTACTTTTCTAATTTTATTCTAATTTTATTGTAATCAGGAAGCATTATTTTTATACTCTATAAAGAACAAGTGTGAAGAATTATATACCAAGTCATGACAAATGAATTGACATAGAAACAGCAAACCATTTTCAATGTGTTTATATAAATAGATCTGTATAATTATCATTAAGCAGCATAAGCACACAGTGCTTAAAAAGAACAGTTCTATTTACTCAAATTGAAGTTGGGATGATATTACAATATACTGCTCAAGTTAGACTGAATTCTGAGAAGAGAAGAGAATGAGATAACGGTGACATTGAAACCACCATATTCAGCATCTCTGTGTGTTCTCTATTTCCTGTATCTGTCAATTAATATCTACCCACATACCAAGCAGACAGTGGTACCTGGCCAACATGTTAGTGTCAGAGATCTGAAATTGCTGATGCATGACTTTGAGACCATGGAAAGGGAGAAGGGGACAACATTGCCATTTATCTTCATAAAAATACTATTCTTATTTACTCACTCTGTAATCCTTGCTAGCTTGAACTAACTATATAGAATAAGCTAGTCTCTAATTTTCAAAGATTTTTCTGCTTCTCTTTCAGTAGTGCTGGGATTAAAGGTATGTACTAGCACACTAGGCTTCATTTCTCCTTTTTATTTGATAGATTATAAAATCTCCCTATGGCCCAGTCTTTTCCCTGAATGTAGGGTACTGAATTTGTGTTCTCATAGGATTCCTATGAGATTATGCCACTGTATACTTTAAATTTTGAAGTCTCTATTTTTTAGTTTGTAAAAATATATACTGGTCCTGGTGCGACATAGTAATCCCAACAACTGGGAGGCTGCAGTAAGAGCTGATGTTTGAGATTAACTTGGGCTATATGGTTAGAATTGTCTTCCAAGATAAAGAAAGTGGGGGAGAAAAGGAAGGGAGGAAGTCAATAAAAACAATAAGAGCATTTTGAACTAGTTACCTAGCAAGCACTATACTCTTACTAGAAGCACACCAGTGATTATGGAATGGGACTTGATTGCCTGACATTTAGTACTGAGGAGAAGGTTCAGTAGAAGATCAAGAAAGCTTATCTATGGGAAATGAATGGAAGAAAAGAGTCCACAGTATGAGTGAAAGTATCCATGGCAACTATGGAAGTGACCTCCATTTAAGGAGGCTCATTAGACTATGGTAGTGGGGCCACAGTACACAAGCAATGGAGTGGGAAGAGCAGTGTTTTGAAGGATGTAGTCTGTTTCCTAGGGAACTATAGGGCTGCTGGGACAAGTCTTCTAATTCCCAGATCATTACCCATTCTTCTAAATCTGGCTGAGTTTCACAGATACAAATGTCACCATTCCCAAAAAGTTAGTAATAGCTGAGTATGCATGGCTATGCTTATAACAAGTGCCAGTACTTGGGAGGTGGAGAAAGGAGGGTTATCAGTTGAAGGCCACCCTGACCTCTGCACCAATACTCTATTAAAATGATAAAAAGCAGAGTTACAATCCTTCTGCCCCCTCTTCCACATTGCTTCCTGAACATTGGGAGAGGGGTTATAATTTTCTATATGTCTATATATATATACTTTAGAAAGCTTTATAGAAGTAGATTTCCATATGGCTTTTCAGAGGTTTTTAGTGAATATAACCTTCCCCATATTTCTCTCACTACTATGTCCTCCCATCTCCCACCCCAACACTTCCTGTTCCATTATTTTTTATACAAATAATTTGTCCCAATATGTTATATCTCCCCTCCCTTGCAAGCCACTCCAATGCCCCCCTATTAATGTCCCGATCTCTATGGATATTCCAAATGGAGAACACATATCTGGATATTCAAAGGTAACATCTGCAAATGAGAGAAAACCTGCAAAACAAATCTTTCTGAGTCTGTGAGTCTGCATTATGGTGAGTCCATATGGATTAGAGGTGGAAAGATGGTAAGAGATCATGGTGGTATGTGGCTTCAAGAAATCAGGGCTTTCTGGAAATAGCAGGGCATGAAGAGTAGAGATGGGTACAAAATCCCACTGCTGTCTGAGGAGCTATTGATGCTGGTATTCAGTCCTCTCTAAGGGTGTTGTCCCTGGTAGGCATACACCTCACTTTAGTAGATAGTCACACACCCAAGAGTATATGGGTACTACAAATGGAACTTGATGTGTATAAACAACATTAAAAAAAAAGAGAGAGAGGACACAAAGTTGGATGGGAAGAGAAAGGGAAGATGTGGGTGAAGTTTGGCTGAAAGTAAAGGCAATAAAATACATATGAAATTCTCAAAAACCTAATTTTTAAAAAGGAAAGTTTAGTAACAATACTTTGTATGTCTCAGTAGAAATAGTATTGTCAGTTTACAGTATCTCCATGGGGCTCATTGTCCTGATTCCTCTTTTTTTGTTTTGTTTTGTTTTGTTTTTTGAGACAGGGTTTCTCTGTGTAGCCCTGGCCATCCTGGAACTCACTCTGGCCTTGAACTCAGAAATCCACCGGCCTCTGCCTCCCAAGTGCTGGGATTAAAGGCATGCGCCACCACCGCCCGGCTCTGATTCCTCATTCTTTGCCAGGCTCTACTGTAGTCCTTGAAATGGAAGGAAGAGGTGAGTCTGAATGGAGACTGCAGTTTATTTCTCTCTGTCTTTCTTGTATGTGTGTCTGTGTGTGTGCGCCTACACACCTCTGTCCTTGACTCCATCTAGAGCTTCCTTTCTCTCAGACTGAGGTCACATATTAGAGACCTCTTTGATGCCACTGCTAGTATCCACTTGCCAGCCACATGGCACCTTGTATTTTTTTTCCCTCTCTTTTGCTTTGGGAAACAAGGTAATAAAGACTCATTCCTTCCAGCAAGCATGACCTTCCTGTCCATGTCCACTGTCTTTTAAGCTTAAATTCCCTGATTACTTTCTGGTTATAAGGAATGTTAACTCTTCTGAAACTTTTCTTTCTGAGCTCAGAGAATTTTCTCACTCCATTGTCAAAACACTGTTCAACTAGAATTAAATACCTTTATTTCTCTCAGGATGCTTTTTTACCCTTCAGTGAAACTTATTTTCTAAACCTTACATTTCATGGGATCAGAAAGCAACCATTTACCCATCACTAACCATCCTTCCTTCTCTGAGGATCAGACCTCCTAATTCTAACCCCTTGCCCCTTCTTCCCTGCTGTTGGCTGGCTTCTATCCAGACATTGGCATATGGGTGCAATTTATGCTTTCTGCTATCTCTCTGAGAATCACAACACCCCCAGCTATGACTAAACCTAGAAAGTAATGCTTCCCCTGGTCACACAGGCATCGGTAACTTCCATTTTAAGCAGGAGAAGTGAATCCATTTTTAAGGGAGGCATGTGTGCTTTTAGGAACAAATTGTATGCTGAGTGACAGATACCAGGACACTGTCCAGCATAGCTTTGGGGATACAGGGGGAAAGAGAAGACTTCTTAGACAACTGCAACTCTATTCTGATAGGATCTTAAACTCCTGGACCATAAGCAGACAAAGAGTGGTGTTTGTTTCAGGTTGCCGCAATACAGTGTGTCAGCAGGCTTTAAAGAGAGTAAGAATATTCTAGCTTATCAGGCAAGAGATGTCTGCAAATGGAAAAAAATACTGTCAACAATAATAACAATATTAATAAATAAAAAGTCAAATAATTCCTGAAGGTTCTAGTAACAGGACACAAACACATCAGAATTTTTGGTGAAAGGAACTCAAATTTGTCCTCTCCTCAGTTTTAACTGCTGGGAATCTCATTTTCCTCTTCCAGCTTAGCTTTCCATGTTCCACATCAGGTAGACTTGACCAGTGAGGGGAGAGCTTTATCCTTCATTTCTTCCTGCTGCAGGAGTTTCTTGCCAGGAAATGCTTTGGCTTCATCCTTTTTAATGGCTGATCAAAGAGGTAAGTGCTTTGGGGAGAAGGAGAGAAGGAGCTCATTCAGAATCCAGGATAATCTGGGTCCACATGCTTGTTTTTGGCTTTCCCTAGCTCTGCTTTTATTAACCAACTGTCAGACTGGGGCCCAAAGTGGGATGTGGGTGATGGGAAGTAGACAGTGTTTTCTTTCCTCTATGGTGGATATAGCTCTAATACATGTAGCAGTGGCCAAGAAAATTGTTCTTAAACATGTTCTAAGCTGATAACTGAAAGCCTCAAATTAGACAGTCTGATCTCACATCTGATTTAATTTATGAAAGTTAGAACCAGATGTTCACAGGGTCGACTCCGCATTTTACAGATGTGCCCAGACATCTCTGTGAGGCTCTGTGAGGGCCCTGCTACACACCCTGGGCACAAAGGCTGTGCTTTTCATCTTTGCCATTTTGGCAACAGTTTCCCTTTCAGGCAGACTTATCCTGCTTTCACGGTAAAATTCTTTCCCTGTACTGGAACACCATACAACTTTAATGGCCCCTCTTTTCCCTAAGAAATCTGTGCATCTCCTAGTCTTTACCATTTAATTCTTGTTTCTCAAGCAAGGGACACAGATTCCTGGGGACTGTCATTACACAGATGGTGTCATATGACATGCTCAAGATAAAGACAAATTTGGAAGAAGAGCTAGAAGTGACAAGAATCCAATTCTATATTTAACATGAAAGTCACTTTCCTGAGTCATCCCCAGGGGCTTTAGATAAGGGACAGTCCTGTTACTAATCATGGTGTGCATTTGCCTGGACGGAACCTTGGGGGACTTTATCTTCTCACCCCAATCCTTCTTGGTTTCAGCTCAAATGAAAGTTTTTGCTTTTCAGAGAAGAAGCTAGACCCAGGTCAGATTTCTTGCCACACTGTTGTGTGCCAATTAAGCGAAGAGACAGGTTTTAAGGCAAAGCAGTTTGTTTAAGAAAACGATCTGAATAAGATGAAGGAATCTAGTCCAAAGTCCAAATTCCCCCTCGGAGACAAGGAAAGTTTTGAAAGGAAGTTTAAGGAGGTAAAAACAAAGGGATGCAAATAAATCAAGACTGCAAATGTGAGTGTAGGCACATGCATCATGAGGGCAGCTGTTGGTGGTGAGACCTACACGGTTTTTGCAACTCTGTTTCTTATTGTGTAGATGGCCATATTCAGCTAAATGTTGACAGACCATATGCTTTCTGCCACATATGTTGAAGAAGAAATATTACTTAAAGGTTATATTTGTGTCCTCTCTTCACTCCGTGACAGTATTAGTGATCTATTAAATTCTAGCAATCTTCTATTTCATGGAGGTCACAAATATTGACCTGCATTTAAAAATTTAATATGCATTAAATTTGATAGATTTTGACCTTTTGACCTACTGTTCCTGCTTACCACCTTACATTACATCAAACAATAAATATGAAAATTTGACTTTCATTTCACACACACACACACACACACACACACGCGTGCACGCACACACACAAACACACACACACATACATACGTGTGCGTGCACACATAGATCCATTTATCTATCTATCTATCTATCTATCTATCTATCTATCTATCATCTATCCATGTATGTATATATGTGTATATATATGTATATATATACATATATATGTTATTGTTGTTGAAACATATAATATATATATATATATATATATATATATATATATATATATATATATGTTATTGTTGTTGAAAGTTTTTTTTAATGTCTTGCCTTCAGCTGGTCAGAAACAAGATATAGTCTCCATATCTGTTGAGTCTTCTCCCATACTTGACCAGAGGGTCCGATTGTAGGTTTCTTTCTCAGAGACATACCAGTAGTTTTTATGTACTTCATTGGAGGCTGTTTTATTACCTGCATCTCTTAAATATGTCTGTTTTACATTTGATCTCCAAATTTGATCATTAAAGACTTTGGTAACTTTGTAAAAATGGTTATTCCTAACACCCTCCTCTTTTCCTGAATGGATAGCATCATCAGATTAAAAACCACCGGAGGCTTATATGAAGAACAGTTGGAGAAACTAGAAGAATTTGCAATCTTAGAGACTAATAAGAAAGCAAAGTGATCCCAGCAAATGTAACCACACTGGGATCTGAGACTTGGGGCCTGGCTGATGGGACTGGACAGCTCTCTTTCTGAAGAGGTAGTAACAGAAACTACAAGTGGTCAATGACCCTGCATGCCACCACCCACTTGTAGTTTTCTCAAGTAGATGCATTCCAAAGAACAGCATCACAGCAATCTAAAGATCTCATTTGACTTTATTTTTTATTCTGGAGTCAAGTAGCACTTCATTCCATAAGTGAGGTTGTTTAATTCCAGTGGCAGTTGGTTTTATAGACAGAAAAAAAGCTCAGGAAAGCAAGTGATAAAAACAAATAAAAGTAATTGGTATTTGCCAAGTTAAAATTTGCCTTGCAAGGTAAGAACAGGGAGACAGAATGTTAGTGAAATAACTGATTTTAATGTTGTTACTGGAGGTTACTTTTTGTGTATGAGAATAAAGACAGAAAATACTTCACTATATTACCAATGATAATTTAGAAATTCGGCAGTGGTATCTTTAATCCTCATTTCTCAGAAGGTCAGATAAAAAAAAAAAAAAAAACTTGGTTTTAAATTGGTCATGTGAAACTTTAGAGTTGAGTGACTCTGGGATGAATTTTCAGCCAGGCCAGTTGGGTCCTGATGCAGAGGCTTAGTGGCACACAATGACACCTGTAATTTTTGTTTAACACAAGTCAGAGCAGTAATGTGCGGTGTAGTTTCTTTTAAGAAAGCACTTTTGGTTTCTTCCTACCTCATTCTGATATGAAAAGGTCATTTCTTGCCACAAGAGGTGAGACTGGAGACATGGTTTCTTTTGTTTATTTTCAGTGGCCTGTCTGTGATCTTTCCAAATCTTAGCAAAATATTAACATTATGGGGTTAGAAATTTTCTTTCTTTCCTCTTAAAATATATTTTGGAGTAGAAATGGTTCCCAATTCTCTGGTGTGACTTTGTGTGAATAATTACTATAGAATACTGCAGACTTTTCCCCTCCTTTTCCCTGTAGGGTGATTGATTTTAACCTTTCTCCTCTGCCAAACCTTTGTTCCGTGCATGACATTTTAACCCCCACTACTTCCTATGTTCTATTTTGCTAAAGAAAATTGCATTTTCTATTTCTGGACAAACCATGGTTGTTTGTGTCAGTCAATTTAACACAATATACCAGTTCGTATTTGTGCAGAGGAAGCACTAATGTATCCAGCAGGAGGTGGGGCCTGAGCCCATGACCAAACCTTCCACTGGGCCCGGAAGATGGAAGCCACAGTAATCCATTACTGACACGGCCACTTAATGGTGATGTAGCACCTTTTGTCTTGGAGACTTCCAGGTAGTATGGAGTTCTATTTCCTGCTCTATACATTCATTCCTGAAGATATAACCCAGAGATAAAAATGTTTGCCCGGTAGTAAAGAACAGACGAACAGACACTTGGGTGATTTCAACTTACCCTTGACATGGCTTTACCATTTATAAACTATGAAAATATGATAACAGCATTTATATTTTGCAAGCCTCTGATTTTTGGCATAATAGGAGAAAATATAAATTTTAGATCCGGGATTGGTGGGATTGTGTTAAAATAGTGAACACAGCTTCTTAAGGCGGAATCGCTGACTACATGACGGCTATTGTGAGTATGGGTCCACATCATATTGCCTTTTGGATCAAGATTGTAGACCTTCCTCCTGCCTTTTGTTCCACAGAGTACATCAGCTATGGGACAAGCTTAAAATATCTACTCTAGCTGCGATTTACCTTAGTTCATTAGGCAGGTATTTAATGAATGCCTACTGGACGCCAGGCACCGTCCTGGATGTTTACATCTAGAATTAACACAGGAGAGCATCGTATTATGCAAATTAAGCCAGTCTCAGAAAGGCAATATCTCATGTTTTCTCTCATTTGTGTTTCACAAATTACGAGCATACACACGCACACACACACACACACACACACACACACACACACTTTGTTTAATGACATGAAAGGGGTTGGAAAACCATCTAGGTAAACACAGAGGACTAACAGGAGGAAGAGGGCTTGCAGAAGGGAAGATGTGGAGAAGGCACTCAGCATCAATACTTAGCTATGTACAATTTTAAAAATAAAATTAATTTAAAACTAAACATATCAGAGCTAGCAGAAAACGAATGCTAGATTTTGCTTGATATTGTTTAAAAGGAAGAAGGAGGAGAGCAAAGAGTGAAGAGGGGAGTGCGCTCTCGGCGTGGACAAAGCTCTCTGCTCTGGCTCTGCTCCTCACCACCTGTGCCATTTGGGCAGATGATTTAACTTCTGTGAGCCCAGTTTCTGGTTTCAGAAAATGGGATTTACTAACTATGGTTAGCAAAATAAAAAAGACCAAGCATGGCAAATGAAGAAATAGTGCGTATCAATGTGTGGGCAAATATCAGCCAGGCTTTCAGGAGAACACAGAGCATAGTGAGAAGGAACAAGGGTTCAGTTTGGAAGGTTTATTGTTTATCTACTTCCTTATTTACTATTATATTTTGATATTCACAAACATCTAAGGGCTGGCCAATCTTAGAGATATTCTTAACATCAGCACACACACACACACACACCAATTCAGATTCATATATCCTCTATGACCTGTATGCTTAAGAAGCTATATTCCTATGCCTTAAACATTCCAGGGTCAGGCCTAGGTAATCAAAGACTTCTCAGTAGTCCATAGGTCCAGCAGAAGTCTTTAAAGCAGTCAGTGATTAAGGCTTCCCAATGAAGGCTACAGTCTAGACTTTCCCCTCAGTACTGTCTTTTGTCTTCAGACCAAAATGTGTTTGCTCTGTGACTCTGTATGGCATGCCTCCTAGTTCTAGGACCTGTCCATGTGGTGAGTTTCCTTTGCCTGTGCATCTTTCATGTCTTCTCTTGTAACTGTACCTGACTGAGGGTACATGCACATGTCATAAAATAGAGCAGGTAAGGGCAAAGAGATAAGCATGCTTTCTGTATAGTCTGCAATGTCCTTCAGTGAAGCTTTGAAGAAAGGATGAAGAACAGTGTGGGTACCTCGGCTCCTACTTGGGGGTTTCAAAGCATGATTAAGAAATGGTAACATTTGACCCAAGAGTGGAAGAGTTTATGGGAGGATTTGTCAGGGCAGAGGCAGCCCTGTGCAAAAAGAAAAACAGGCTCCATGGTGAGAAAGTCCACACACATCTCAGTGCACACACACCATTTGTTTTCAGAAGCTGGGGAGGTGGTGGGCTGAAGGGCTTTGTGGAGACTGGATAGTGGATGACATTTGGAAGGTAGGTAGAGCTTGGTCTTTAAGTGTCTTCAAACCCTCACTGATGTAGTGGGGGGGGGGGAGCAATGGGATGTGGAATGGAGAACACCTGAACAGTGCAGTCGTGACGTTCAGCAGTTAGGAGGCAGTGCACAACAGAGGGAGGATATAATACAGGGAGTATGCCAGGCCTGGGATGGAGAGCACTCTGCTGGGATTCCCAGCAGTGAAGGAGGAAAGCTGTTCAAGACCAAACCTGAGCCTGATTTGACTGACAGGTCTATGTGGAAATCCCAAAAGAACCATTTTAGGGCAAAGTGGTTGTCTTCAGGCCAGTGTATACTTCTGCCTCACAGGTCAAGTAAGGCTTTCTTTTTTTTTTTTTTTTTTTGTCTCACAGGTATAAGTATTTCACACCAGTCGCCATGTTTCTGTTTTATTTTGGGACTGGAACTTTTAACTGTTTCTTCAGCTAAATGACCCAGGAACTGAAGGGCCATTTTTGTCCTCAGGGATGTGTTTGGTGCTGAAGATGGCAGACAGTTGGGTGTGGGTGATGACAGATAGCACCTGAGGTCTTGCAGCTTAGAAGTAACATCTTGTTGTTTGAGGATAACACTGCCAAAGGTGTGTGGGCGTGTATTTGAAGAAACAAAACAGAAAAAGCATGACCAGCAATCTGATCTAGGTGGGTGTATATATAAGTCATGGTTTTATTTACTGTTTTAACACTTGTGGGATCACCTGACTGGCCTCAGAAATGGTTCCTATTACTCTCAGGGAGCTAGTGTCCAGCCCATAAGTTGATGTCCCCCCCCAACCCCCCAGGACTGCTCTGTAATACTGACTCACTTAAAAATTTCTTTGTTCCCGTTTTCCACTATCCTTGCCAGCAGTTCTTATCTGCCCACTCACAGGGCCATGAACACCATGTTCTAGCACACAGGGCTTCGGAACTATGGAGGCCTAAGTTGGTCCTCATTCCATCCTTACTTCTATGATTCCACTGAAGTAAGTTCAGCAGAAGGTGGAACCACTGGATTTCTTTCACGTTGTATAATCAATGCCTGTCTAGCATAATGGTTCTAAAGAAGTGTGCATTTTCCAAAAGAAGTCTGGAATTACCATGACAACATTCATTGCAGTCGCTCCTTGTTTAAAGCCTGCTAAGAGGAAGGCTCTACATATCAACCTTGCCATTTACCGTATTCTTCAACCACTGCAAGCTATGCTTATTGAGTTCTTACGTATGTCAGACCCTTTGCTAAGCAAAACTTTACATAGGCAATCTAAATTTTTTATAAAAATTCACGAAGGCCACCGATTTTCTCCCTCCCTTTCTAGAAGAAGAATCCTGCCTTTGAAAGCTAAATCACTTGCTGGGGTTTAGTGAGTGCTGAGTGGACCAATCAGAAATCTAATCAGATGCTCTGGGAAAGTCTTTGCTTCTATAACATGCTATTCTCTTGAAGGAAATGGACATAAATGTTATCACTTTTATGTGTGAATCTGAGAGTCGAGTTCAAAAACCCAGAACTCAAGTCTGTGATTTGAAAGCCATCCTAATCTCCCAGGCTACATGCGCCTGTGGTTGCACCTAGTAGCTAAAGCACCGCCTTATATGAATGCTGTTTTCACGAGGATCTTGAATCTGCAGACCCTCATACCAAGCTGCTGAAATTGGTATTGGCTTAAGGTGTGATGGTGTTTCTGTCCTAGTCTCTGATTCTTTCCTACAGCTGATGGTGGGAAGTACATTAAATTTAATAGTCTATTTGCATTATAAATTGTCATCTATTAAATCCCTGAAAACTGACTCACACTTTCAACATTGCTGACTCTTCACAAAAACACTGTGTCACTAAGGCTGACGGATGGGAAGATTCATACCTCTTTCTTTGGAGCTTATAATCTTCAGAAAAATGCAGGGCACCTATTTATTTTTGTATTTATGAAAACTATATATGCATACAGAGTAGATAAAACATAAAAACAACATATGGTTTAGGAGAATTTCTGTAAGTGCTCCAGCCTTCTTCAGATACAAAAATAGTGGCGCTGTTAATAATGTGGCTCCCTCAGCAAACAGAGATCACAGTGCTCGGCCATTTACAAAGCAGCAAGCTAGAAGGCTTTTTGGGGTGGGTGCTGTGTTTACATGTGTGTAGCAGCATTTTACTCTTGTTCTTGATAAACATTGCCATTTTAAATGGCTTTGAACTGGAGGATGGAGGAGAAAACCGAGGTGTCAGAACAAGACCGGGCAAAATTGTTTTGTAGCCTTTCTTCTCAGGCTGAAACCAGTCCCAGACACTAAGCTCTGTCTGGGGAAAATTTGATACATTTACTTGAGTTCTATTAGAAATCAGAAATACTTGAAGGACAACATAGAACCAGCTGTAATTAATGAGTCTAATTTGGGGCAGTGGATAAAATTACAGCAAACTGAAGCCTAGGAAAGACAATGAAAATGGGCTTTCAGGTTACAGACTCTATCTACACGCCAAAGTTGTGCTTTCCTTCTGTCTTCCCAAACACCCTGAGGGATGGATCCAACCTTAATTGAACCCTGGTGCTAAGGGTTCAATGGTTAAAGGACTTGCCTAATGTCATGCAGCTGGGAAGTGGTACTCTCAGAGTCTGTACCAAACAGTTCCCAGTGTAGGGAAAGCCTGTGCATTCCTATCCCAGTGGACACCCTTCCTGAAAGACTTGTGATCATGCCAAATGGCATTTGCAATCTTTAGGTGCATCCTACATTGATATTTAGCAGAAACCGTGGTAACCAAAGGTGAGCAGTGTGGCCCGAGCACAGCTGGGAACTCTTCAGTCAGTTCTTTTAAGCTGCTAGGTGATAAGCAAAGTCCTTACTCTACACACCAGGCTTCATTTGTTCTTTGTAGCACAATGCAACCCTGGTGCCTATAGTGCAGAAAGCAATTAATTTCCCCAATATTATCTAATTTTTGGCATGTAGTGAATGCAGCCAGAGTGACTAAGCCAGGATCGTATCAAGGACTTATGCCTGCGCCTGTGCAGAGGGATGTGCAGTTGCCATAGCAGCAATCAATCTGCTAAATAACTGGGAACACAAACTGATTCAAAGGCGAAGACTGATTTGGGTCAGAGAATTGCACTCCATAAAGAACAACTTCTCAATAACTTCCGACGATGTTTTAGCTTTTATGGATGGCCCTAGACATGAATAGTGAGTGACTGCTCAGTTGCAGGAGGGTATGTATCCCCCCAAGAGTGGAGTCACATGCTGTTTCTAGAAGGTCAGAAAAGAGAATTCTATGCCACATGCCATGACACTGCTCTTGTGCTGCCTGCCTATTCTCAGAGTTCAGAAGGGTTTGTAACACAAGCAAGAGCACCTCACGTGAATTCTCACAGCATCCTGGGACACCTCATGCCATCAACATTCCTGAAACATGAAACTTATCCTTATAGAAATGTCCACTGATTTAAATATGCTCAGACATGTACAGGCAGCCAGGGGGTAGGTTCAGGATTCACATGCCAGCTGCCTACATGCAGATCTGGTTCCCCTAATTCCTTCCATGCTGCTCCCCTGCCTTTTGCTCTTTCTCTACAATGAAAAAATATTCCTTCTTGATCACTGACACGGCAAGAATTTGGGTATTCTGTGTCTGATTTGTGTAGTGTGGAATGTTATGAACACATTTTCATGTCACATGAGAACTAAGGTTCTGTTGGAAGAACACTTGAGACTCCTAGAGTTAGCACTGGCCTGTTGAGTGGTTCGAGCTTTTAGGATTAAAAGAAAGTTTCAAAGCTAGCTTTGGGGCCTGAGAAGATGGCTTAGTGCCATTGGTCTCATTTGCATGAGGACCTCTGTTCAAATTCCCCAGGAGCCATATTAAAAGCTGGGAGATGATTTTGCATCAGCTTGTAGTCAACCGTGAGTATTACTGAGAATTCTTAGCTGCCACCATAGCTCCAGGTTCAATAACAGTGTCCATCAGAAGATAAAATAAGGTGAGAGGGATTGGGCAGGACACCTGACATCCTCCTCTAGTCTTCATGTGTGTGCATGTTGAGGCCCAAGCTCGAGTCCCTGTTGGGCGGCAAAATAATGTTGGGGTCCACACTAGCCCCACGTTGGGGCGGCCAAAATAAATGTTGCAGCCCAGGCAAAATGTTGAGGCCTGGGCCGACCCACGTTTGGGCGGCCACTGTATCCTGGCCCAAGCTGCTGCTCCGGTCTGCAGGTTGGGGTTCAGCAAGAGCGAGGGTGAGGGCAGACTCAAAGAATGGAGACCAGACAGGGTGTGATTCAATCCCATTTATTCTTCAGTCTCTCTTCCTCTAAGTGTCTC
The DNA here is from genome assembly GCF_011762505.2 of Arvicanthis niloticus. NCBI lineage: Eukaryota > Metazoa > Chordata > Mammalia > Rodentia > Muridae > Arvicanthis > Arvicanthis niloticus. The sequence continues at coordinate 59,239,959 of NC_047662.1, forward strand.
CTGTCTGATTCTCCCTCTATAGTCTGATCTCTGATCTGTTCTGTCTCTGCCTTTTATATGTCTCACTTCTAAGCCATGCCTCTAAGTTACACCTTTAATCATGCCCTTAGGTCTTGTCTCTAACTCTGATCTCTATACTTCTAAGTCATACTCTTAAGTCACACACCTTTAATCTCACACACCTTTAATCTCACACACCTTTAATCTCACACACCTTTAATCTCAAGGTATCTAAACCAAGATTATCGGAGTGTGCTCAGCTGTTGTAGGCTATTGTAATCCAAATCTCATGTCAGGGTATATGGCTCAAGATGGCTGCAAAGCCGATAGCCACTTTCTGCTAAAAGTCGGCCCCCAACATGTGCATAGCTCTAAGTACCCACACATGCATGAATGCATGCATGCACATACACATTATGGTTAGCATTTCCTCAGATTTTATAGCAGTTTTAGGTATCTCATTTATAGCCTCTGTACAGTGTCTCTGTAACGCTTGTATTTCTGAAGTGTAATACACCCCATGTATTACATGGAAGGAAGAAAACAGAAACCACAGGCTTGGTAGTTCAAGTGAAGTTGTGACTTGTGTTAAGTATGTGATCTTAAGTATGTGAAGCAATTTGCTTCAATCATTGTACTTCTCTATTTTGGTTCTGTAAAATGGAAATGATGGTGACAATTATTCTCAGCCATCTCGAATTCTGGGAAGGAGACAAAAGGTAATAGTTACTTCAGATTCTAAGCCTCCTGCAGGTTCAAAAAAACCCCATGTCCAGACTTTCGGTTTTACTCTTGTTTTCACTTCTTTGGGATTTAATGTTGTTGTGTGAGGCACTCATGGAATGAAGAAAGTCTAGGAAAACACTTCACAGAATGCTTGTCACATGTGGTTTCAGTTCAATAGATTCATTTGCTATTTAAACAAATCTTAACAACTGTTAAAAAATATTGTCATCTTCAGAGTGGGTTTCACCTTTAGCATCACTTGGTACCTTGGAGGAAGCTGATCCCTGGAGCCTGGATGGAGGGTTAGACATTTGTCTCTACCTGTTCTGCTCTTCCTTTCTGATTATGTGGCTAGGAGTCAAGGAGTAGAGCATGTGCTCCTAACTGAGTTTCCTGTTGGAAGCCACACCTATCCAGGGCTGGAAGCCACCAAGCCTGGGTCACCGCTGCTGGAAATGAACTTTATGCAATAGGTAATTTGACACAGCTGTGCTAGCTGGCATACACTCATTTGGAAGACTGTATTGTTTCTTAGTCTCTTGCCAAAGGATGTTGGTTTCTAGTGAAAATGTAGTCTCTAAGCCAGATAGTTCCAAGTGGACTGTCAGTGGGTGGTGAGCATCAAATAAGCAGGATTGGGTTGTATTTTGAGTTTGAAACCTGAAGGTAAAAGTTCTGTACCTTTTCATCGTTCTTTCCCAAAAGGTGGTAATTTTGCATTGACCTTCTGCGTCTCTACTGGGCTTCTGGGCATGACATTGCTACAATCTGTGGCTATAGAACGAATGCTCAGCTTTATTCTTGTGTGTGCATTGATTTTTTTTTTCTCTTTTAACCTAGAATGCAAACGGAACCTGTGCTTGCTATCTGAATATCTCTAATTAGACTACCTGCGCAAATCTACCAATTGACTTTAATAGATTGAATCCAAGCCTGTGACAGTGTCGGAGGGGAAATGAGATTGCTTCGCCTCCTCAGTTATCGTCAGCACTTGGACTGAATGCAGATAGACTTTCCACATTCAAGACACAATGGTAGGCAAGGGTTCCCGAGGCCCTGGAGGCAGGATGTAATCATCACACAGGTAAATTATCCCTACTGAGAGAAAATTGGAGCAGTAAATGAAACATTAGTCCACTTCACTAGGAGGTCACGTATGTTTCAGTGCCGTGGCAACCTGCTTGTGTGATTAGAGTTAGGGCGGAGACTGCCATTCATGGGTTCATTTTCCCCCTTCTTTTTTTTTCCCTTTATATTCTGCTGAACTTCGTTTTACTTCAGCTTCTTTGCCAATTAAGCCCAGAATTGGCAGTTAAGACAAAATACAAATGAGAGGGAGGGATCAGTGAGAAAGGATATAGAGACAATGGAGAGTGAGGTGAAAATTGCCCTTTCTCCCTCCTTCTTCTGACAGCTGTGCTGATCAAAAGGGGTTCTGAGCTTTTTGTAAGCAATAACTCACTGGACTGAAGCCCAGAGTGTCCATCGATAAAATGTGTAGGGGGGCAAGCTTGCTATTTGAACCTGCCTTCTTCTGCTCTTACCTGTCCTCTCGTCTTTCAGTGCAACTTGGGCCCCTTCCTGTGCAGCTAGGCTGGATGCCTTTTGTCAAGACCTTCTCTAAGCAGAGTCACCATTCCTGTTCTATGTGTGTTCTGTGGATTTTCTCATGATCATCTAATAAATAACACAGAAAGAAGAAGAGTCATCTCCATTTTTGGCTGAGAACACTAAAATAATGGAGAAGTGCCATGCTCACCTGCTGGCCTCAGCTATGCTATGTGAAGACGGCTCAAACCCAGGCAGTTTGGCTTGAGTTCATTCTTCTACTAGTTTCTAATTAAAAAAGCATTGCTGTGTCTTATGCAGGAGAGAAATGTTAAAATGTATATGAGAGAAAGTTCCACCTACTCTTTCGTGATTAAAAACCACAAAGAACGCTTCTTATATCACCACCCCCACCTTTGTTTGAGATAAACAGATATTTTTAAATACTATAAAAATACACATTGCTGAGCTGACAGTTTGGAGAGTGTCTGATTCTCTTTCTGTGAACATTTCCCAGCCCTTCCATTAGAAAGGATGATGTAATGAACCATAACTTCTATTATGGGGGCATGAAAGATAATTCTAGTGTTTACATTTTCACAATGGACTAAAGCCCTGTTTGGTTTAAATGACTAAAAATGATGATTTTAAGGTGTGACATCATAAAGGTAAATCACTTTGGTGGGGATGAAATTTTTCTTCCAGATAGACATTCCTTTTTCACATAGCAATGTTTACATTTCGCTGTTGTATACTGCAAGTTTCTGTGACTCATGCTTGTTTTCTTTTGACATATTTACAAACAAGTTTAATTTAGACTCAACAGTGATCTGCTGTAAAGTGACTCTTTTTAAGTCATTATGTGTGGTGATGGCCTTCCTTTCCTCCTCCTCCTCCCCCTCCTTCTTTTCCTTCCTTTCCTTCTTTTCCTCCCCTTCCTCTCTCTTTCTTCCTTCTCCTGTTCCTCTCCTCCTTTTCTTCCTCCTCTTCCTCTTTCTCCTTCTGTTAGATAGGAGTTCACTGTGCACTGCAGTATGGTCTGAACTCATTATGTAAATCAGGCTGGGCTCTAGTTCCCAGCCACCTTCCCACCTTAGCTTCCTAAGTGCTGGGATTATACCTGTGAGCCACCATGACCACCTATTGCACTTTTATTTAAATCATTTAATTTTAAATCATCTCTCTCTCTCTCTCTCTCTCTCTCTCTCTCTCTCTCTCTCTCTCTGTGTGTGTATGTGTGTATGGTGTGTGTGTGCTCACACACATGTGAGTGCAGGTGTCTGTGAAGGCCATCAGTTCTGAACTTGGAACTCGTTCTGAGCTGTCTGAATCAGTTTCTGTGGACCCAATTTGGGTCCTCTGAAAGAGTAGTATATGTTCTTATAACTCCATCCCTGGACCCAGACCTCTTTAACGGCATCATTTCTGTGCTTCTAGGAATATTTTTTATCATGTGTTTTACCATCTCCTTTTACCATTCCAGTACATTTCTTGTTTTTATATGTTTATTTCCACATACATTTGTGTAGGTGGGTTGGGTGGAATAGGTGTGGATGGCTGTGTACATAGGTGAACTGGTTCAGGGAGTAAGAAGCTTGTGTGTGTGTGTGTAAAATGCACTCTCATGCATGCATATGTGTAGGTACCCAGAGAGGCCAGAAGACACTGGATTCCTTGGAGCTGGAGTTACAGGAGTGAGCCAGGCAGTGTAGGTGCTGGGAACCAAACCTGGTTTGTCTGCAAAAGCAATGTGTACTCTTAACTGATACATATCTCTCCAACCCATCAAACACTGTTCTTGACATTTACTACCTATTCATAGTAGGTCCAAGGACAAGAATTAAGACAGCCACTGTGGGCTTTCACAATAAGCTCTGTGATACATATGGTTATGAAGAGAAGTCAGCTCAAGAAGCATGTTTCCTGGGAAGAACAGGTAATATGCTATGTCTAGACTGACATACAGTTTATCTTAGGCCTGGAAGGATGGTTATGGATTAAGAAGGCAGACAGGGGCATGTGCCTGATAAAGGTAGTTTTATACAAGATGGCATAGAAGTAGAGCTTGTTTGAGAACCTACTGTAGCCAAGGTCTGTGTCCATGGCCCACTTTATAGATGTCTGTGGGTTGGGATGCTGTCTGAGGCCACATGGATGACTGTGGGCTATGCTGCCACTGAGGGCCTTGACTGGGTCTCTGGTCTTACTGCAGCCAGGGTTGATGTCCCTGGCTAGTTTTCCCACCAAAGCTCAAGTGGATGTCCATGATATATGATGCAGCCTGAAGCTGTGTCAATGTCTGTAGGCTGTGCTGCTGCTGGAGACAATATGGAAGTGAGTGGCCTGTCCTACCATCTGAGGCCATGGTGATATCTGGGTCCGTGCTGCCATCGAGGTCCACACTAGGGTCTAAGGTCCTACTGCAGATGGGTCTATGTTGATGTCCATGGCCAGAGTTACCATCAAAGGGTATCTATTATTCATGATCTGGGATGCTACGTGAGGCCTTGTTGAGGTTTTATAGGACATGTTGCTGCCTGGGGCCATATGATTCTGAATGGCCTGGACTGCCACTTGAGGGCATGGTGATGACTGGGCTCCCGCTGCTGCTGAGGACCACATCTGGGTTCATGGTACTACTGCAGTCAGGGTCTGTGCTAATGTCTGTAGTCCAAGTTACCATAAAAAACCATTTAGATGTTTGTGGCCTATGCTGCAGCCTGAGGTCACATTGATGTTAATAGGCCATGCTGCTGCTGGGGGCCATATTGATGTGGGTAGCCTGTGAAGCCACCTGAAGCCATGTTGATGTCTGTGGTCCAGGCAGCCTCTGAGGGCCTTGTATGGATCTGTGGTCCTGCTTCAGTCCAGGATCATGTTGCTGGTCTGTGCTACTGCCAGAAACTGAGTTGGAGGCCCCAATCGGTGTTCCCACTGACTGTTAAGAGCAAGGAGCCTACATCTACCATGATATTGATGACTGAAGACACACAGTTGAGGAGAAAAGACATGGAAAGCTTCTGTGACAAACAGTACTCCGTCAGTCCCCCTCCCCTCAAAAGTAACAGCCCAGACAAGAAGCCACTGAAGAGAATTCTTAAAAAGGGTGACCGAGATGCCAAAGAGTAGTTCTCTACAATCAATGGCTCTGGTGGAAGTCTGGGAAATGAAGGACTTAGTTCTACTTCAAGGGTGCAGGTAACTAAGAATTTGACTATGCTTCAGTGAGTATATACGTAACACAAAGTGGACTTTCTTTCTCTCTTTACTTTTCTTTCTTTTCTTTCTTTCTCTCTCTTCAATTCTCTTCTTTCCTTCTTTTCTTTTCCTTTTAAAAATTATTTCTAGTTTTACCCAAGGGCAGGGGTAGTTATGGAAGGACTGGGAAGTGACTGTGATTGAGGTGCATGGTGTGAAACTCACATGACAGAATTAATAATAATGTTATTTAGGGGTAATGAAGAAAGTAGAGCTTGTTTGGGAAGCACACATAATTTAGGATGAATTAAGCTGACCAGGACTGTAGCAAAGACAGTTAAAGATGTAACGGGATTGAAATCATAGAGTGTGGTAAATGCCAGCATAGGAGATTTCAGACTTTATTCTGTCGATACTACTGTATGCATGAGGCATTTGCGCCTAGAAAGGAAAGAATCTCATTTCTTAGAATTATTGCCAAATTAATTATTTTTTTAAAAAAATCTATTATAATTGTATCATGTATCCCCTTCCTTTTCCTCTTTCTCACCCCCCCCCCCACCCATGTACTGCCCTATTTGCTCTCATTCAAATTTCTGGCTTCTTTTCTTCCTCAGGATCTTGCAAAAGTGAATTATGCACCTTAGAAAGCTTCATGTTTATCTGTCCTTCGGTTCACTCCTATTGTGTATAGTAGTTTGGTGTCTCTTAAGTGTGTTGGCCTCCTAAAAGCTACTAAAATACTTCTAAAGTCAGAAAATGAAATAATCAGTATCTACAAACATTTAACCATATTTAGAACTTCTGTTCTAAGAGTTCTGAGAGCTCCATTTTGGCTTGTTTTTGTTTGCTTATATGCTCTGCTTAAGATTCGTCGGATGTCATAGAAAACACACTCAGAGCTCCACTGTCTAGTACATTTGCTCCCTACCCTAATGCATGTTAGGAAAGATGGAGGAAGCTGTGAACTGAAGCTCCAGCATGACTTCCATTCATGCTTAATTCACCAGAACTCAGGCATAAGGTCATATTTCAAAGAGGGGTGGCTGGAAATATGTGTTTAGAAGCTTGTCCAGAAAGAAAAGGTAGCAGGACTTGACAAACACACAGCTATTGCATATGTCCATGTGACTATAGCAATAGCTTTCATTCCTAGGCAGGAATCACTAAAATTATAAGTCAGCCTGTTCTGTTCTGGGATATCCCATTTTTACAATTAGTCTGTCACTGATCTGTTTGGATATATACTCTTCTTTGTCTAGCATTTCTATTTCTAATTCTCACACAAAATTTATTTTTCATCTTTGTTTCTACATAGGAAGGCAAAAATATTCATTCATATATATATATTAGTTAGTTAGTTGTATTGGTCATTTGTTAATCCCTTCATCCTATTGGTGTTATTTTGGAAGGTTCTGGAAACTTTGGAGTTATGCCCTAGGTGGAGGAAGTAGGTCATGTAGGCCACCCCTTGAGACTATGCCTTGGTCTGGGTCTGGACTCTTTATCTCTCTTCCTTTCTGCCATTATATGAGCTGCTCTGCGCTCCACAGATTCTCTTCCATGATGCACTAAATTCTCTAAAGTCATGAGTAAAATCTGATATCTCCACCATTTATGTTTTTCATGTCAGCAATATGTCTCAGAAGTGAGAAGATGACCAGTACAAAGAAATGGTACTAAAGAAGTGGGTCATGACCATGCATACATGAACATATGGTTCTTAACTCTTTGGAGCTGTTTTGTTTGTTTGTTTGTCTTGTTTGGGTTTTTGTGGGATAAATTTTGGAGACTTTGGACCTTTGCACATTGTTGGAAATGCTAAGACTATGTAGACTCTTGCAGACAAAATGTGATTTGTGTTATGAGATGGTGGGGACTCTGAGAGCTGGGAAAGGATTGTTCTAGTTGAATGTAAACTGTCTCCTATAAGGTCTGAATGCCTGGTTCTCATCTAGTGGTAATACTTTTGGAGTTGTGGAAACTTTGGTAGATGGGTACCATCATGAACAAATGGATCATTGGGTGGGAATTCTTGGGTTTATTTTGTGTCTGACTTCTTCCGCATTCTCTGCTTCCTGTCCTGCAGTTGTGAAGAGCTTCCTGTGACATATGTTTGAATCATAATGACTTCTGTTTAAGAACCTGGGGGCCAAACAACTCTGCACTTACCTCTCTAAAGCTATGGGTTCAAATGAGTATTCCCTTTTTAACCATTGTTCCCGTCAGGTCTTTAGTCACAGAAAGTGAAACTTTCACAGTCCACGTTCATCTTGATGTAGTGGGAAGTGAAGATTGTAATTCAACCTCCAAATATTCTCTATCAAAATTATTCAAGTTAGTTGCATTTTAAATAGGAGACAAACTGGGAACCCATTAAAAGTTGAACTGCATCAAGGCGGTGTGTTCAGACTGTGTTTACAAAAGATGTAACTGGAAAAAATGATTTTTCAATTGATTTGATTTATCCTTGAAAAGTATGACTGCTGTATCTTTCCTTAATCTCCATCTATAACATTTTCTATTTTTACTCCGTCCCCTCTGAAACCAATCAGTCTGTCATATAAGTCACATATTTTGCTTTATTTTGCCACCACCACACCTGCCTTACTTAATTCTGTGCAATCAGGAGGGTGTTATGGGGAACGTAATTAGCCCTGCCAACAGACCAAGGAGAAAACTGCATCTCTGTGTGGAAGAAAGAGATGTTGTTGGGTAAGGAGATAGATTTTAATTTCAAATTATACAAGGACTATTGTCCACCCAATGGATAGGAACTGTTGAAATATAAAATGAACTTTGGTCAAATAATTTGACAATTCTCTCTGCATCTTTTTCACCCCTTATTTCCCCCTTTCCTTCTCTGGTTCATCAGTCCAAAGGAATCAGAGTATAGCATAAAGCATCCTGTAGTTATTCAGCCACCAGCACAGCAACCCTGATAGAAAATCAGGTTTCCATTCTTTTAAAACCTTTGAGGAAATTGAGCACTGTCTGAGGAAAGGCTTCCTGTAGTTGGCGCCCTCAACATTTATTTTCCCTACCTAATACTGTCTGCTAGATTTAATGTTTCCAAGATATCTGTCAGAAAGTTATATCTTGTAATTTAGACACCTAGCACACAATGTGAGGCTAATGAGTGGCCCGCAGTAAGAATCCATTTGACTGGGTGAAAGCATGCACATGGAAGTGAGTGACCCTTTTAGAACATGTATCTGTTTCCATTGGTTCCTAGATCCACCTTTAAGGAATTTATTCATTCCTTTTATGAACCCAGTCACTATGCCAGAAATATAAAATCTTGATGGTAGGATTGTTTTGAGGAAGTGAAACAATGCATATGTAGTCTGCTGAGAGAGTTCTTACCACATGGGCATGGACTAATAGTTCCATGTTTATAGGCAAACACTGAAAGTTGTGGGACAGGGCTCTAGGTTTCTGGTACAGAAAAGGTGAAAAAGAAGAAGATACTTTATGTAAGACAGAAGACATCCTGCTTGAAGAATATCATCCCACAGGCTATATCCTGCTGGAGGGGTTCATTTTCTTGAGGTACTTGAGTGGTACATGAAAATTAAAATAAAACAGAATATCACTGAACACCTTATTGCCAAGGTGCTGGCATTCTTTGGCCAGACTCACAAAGAAATGAGGAATGTTGACTCTGTCAAACTGTCTTGTAAAGGGAACTTATTTTAAAGAGATCCTGCAGCTCATTGCATTTGAAACAGAAAGGCTGTGAGTATCCAAGAGAGTTATTCTGTCCTTTTGATGGGCAGCAGTGATTCTGAGTTACTGTGTGTCTGTTGCTGTCTATTTTCTGGTATTTTGTACTAACAGTTTTTAAACTACTCTAGTTCACAGGGTAGTTAGCTGCTTGTCTTAGTTACCCTCTTCATTTATAGAGCGTACTTTGGCTAGATCAGCTCATCAGGGTCCTTACCCTGGCTGGGCATGAACTTTGAGTAATTTTTTGTTGTTGTTTTTGCTTATTTTAACCTCATAAGGAAGGGTATTTGACAAAATAAAAGGGAACATTGAGAATAGCAAACTCACATAACTGACATACCCAGGACGGATCAGTGGGGAGGGCAGCACCACTCACTGTCTAGGATTATTAGAAGAGATGGTCCTCAGAACTATTAGAAAAGACGTGGGCCTGATATGATGGGAGAACCTTAGTGATACAAGCAAGGTACAGATCATGGTTTCAGAAATATACGAAGGGGGAGATAGTATATTCTAGGGGAAAAATGCAGTTAGTAATTTAAGAAATAAATCTTAGTGCCCACTGTGTTCCATATGCAGTATTAGGTCTTGAAAGCTCAAGGTTGAAAATTTGAATTCCTATCCTTTGTAGCTTGTGGTCTCATGGGAGATAGATATGAAAGGTTAGAAAACAAGTGCAAGATTTAATACCAGAGGAAATAAACCTTATTATGAAGTTAAATATAATGCACAAGCATATGGTGGAGCACCAGTCATACTAATGTGAGCATGTATCTTAGATAACAACAGCTTTGGTAGTTTGAATCCCTTATAGTGAGTTCTGGCTATGAAAATATGAGAGTGATCTAGCCATGGACCATGGAATTTTCCAGTTGTTTCCAATCAATGCTACTTGTGTGTGTGTGTGTGTGTGTGTGTGTTGAATCACTGCATAGAGCAATGCTTGCCACAGCAGAATGTTTCATTCCACTGTTATGTCAGAATGAAACAAGCTTGAGTTGTGCTTAGTAAATGGTTCTCAGCCTGGGATCCCTGGTTTACATGCACTGGCACCACCTCTTGTCTCAGTCTCATACTTCTGTAGTACAATACCTTAGCTTATATTTAGCATACCTCTGGAGGCAGGGAGATTCAACATTAAAGTTATAGCACTGGGTAACCGATGAAGACTCCTCTTTGTTTCTAAGGTGATTGATTCATTGAATGTTGTCCTTAATTTATTGAATGCTGGTAAAAGGGAAAGGTGGGTAAAAAAGCCTAGCTGGAAGGTTGTTAATTCTACTGATGACAGTGAAGCCCATGGACTAATCACCACTTAAAAAGACTAATATTGTTAATTGGTGATTGATTTCATTAAATTGAATTTTTGAGGAGACACAAGCATCCACACAATAGTTCCTGGGAACTTGTCATCGATAGAAATTACTAGATGCCATGCCAGAGGAACCAAGCTACAAATGTTGGAGAGCTTTGAGAGGTGGTACCCAATAATTCTCCTTTCTAAAAAGCCTTCCAGACAATTTGGATTCACACCACAATTTAGGATTATTTTAAGTCATTGAAGTTGTTAGGTTTTTGTATCAGCAAGCATCATTTTAACCAATATAGAGAACAATTGAAATTGGGGTACTTGCAAGTGCCACCGAAGGTAGAGCATTTAATCAAAAGAGGAGAAAAGGAGTCTTGTAAAAAAAATTAGAGGAACATTTTACTTACTGAACAGCAATTTTGAGGAACTTGAAAGAGGAAAAAAAACAATGTTTTTGAAAAAAAAAAATAGCAGGCCAAAGTGGGTAGAGTAGAATATTTGAAGGAAGGATAGGAGATGAGTGTGATCATCTGTACGCTCCCCAAGCTTTTCAAAACTACAATTTACACAAGAGAAATTTTACTATTCTAACAATCTTAGAAGTGCTACAAAGTTGTGCAGCCTTCTTCATTAGCCTAGCTTTAGAATATGTTTCTGCTGGTACTATGCATGAAATCTATACCTGCCCAGTAGTGCTTCCTATTACTCCTGTTTCTTAGCCCTATTTCTTGGTAACCATACATCTCCAGATCCCATACATTTGCATGATCAAAGTACCAAAAGGGAATCCTGTAATATTTACCTTTGTATTCCAAGCTTATCCATGTTGTATCATGTTTCAGAATCCACTGTACCTTTTGGTTACCTATTGTTGAAAGTATTTCATCTCAGTTAGGGGTTTTTACCCTGCCTTTGATCATTCAGTTCTCAGACAAAAGACAAACAACTTTTATATATATATATTTTTTATGTTTTTTAAAATTTAAATACATCTTTTTTTATTAGTAACCTTTTTTTAAAAATGTTAATCAAAGGCTTTATAAGTTTGGTAATGCTCAATAACAAGCTGCCCATACAATCAGAAGTGTAACCCAATAACCAACATAGATATACCAACTATCTTTGGCTGGCGGAGACATGAGAACATCCCCCTCCATGTCCCCCCCCCTCTACTAGCTTCTCTTCCTCTCCTTACTTCTCCTCTTCCTCTCCTTACTCCTCCCACCTTAGCTCCTCCTACATATCACCCTTCCTTTTAAAATAAAAATTTTCTCTCAAAATACAATTAGAGCATCAGTATACCAATTTGTATCAGTGAGGTACAAGATAGACCTAATACCCAATCCATCACTTTGTTGACTAACCAGAACCTCTGTCATCTCTCCTAACTAAAAGACTTAGTTCTGAACCTGTCTCTTTTCTTGACTTTAAAATGAATGTCAGCTGAAAACCATCCACTCAAATCTTTTCTCTCAAAGTAAATAGCCAGGATTGGCTATGAGACTATAAGTCTTCAACCCAGTCAGAAATACAAAATGACTGAGTTAACTGAAATTATGGAAAGCACAAAGCATAGCTTCTAAAACTTAGCCAATTTATAGAGACCGTAGAACACCTGGACAGTCCCTATACTACAAGACATTGGAGCATCTGATCTTCAGCCTTCTGGCCCAGGATCATCTGACAGACCTAGTGATGCTGAATTATTAAGTGTTGATTACTCTGTCTTGGCAGATATAATCAGTCGACTATTCTGCAAGTGTGTCATTTTCTGGACAGTAATTTTTCTGTAGATGAAAAGAGGCACTTCTTGCCTAGTGGTTGTCTCACTACAACTGGAGTAACTCCAAAGATGTTCAATTTCTTCTTAGAATCCAAGAAAGGAAGCTGTCAGGAGCAGACAGGTCTCTAATCAAAATGAACATTAATATAGAAATGTTTGTAATATCAATTCTGTGGACTTCTGACATTTTGAAAACCAACTATTCATGTAAGGCAATCTGGACTGCTATCTGTTAACTCCTCTCAGCTATTTCTAAATAAAATATAGAAAACACCCTAACAATAAACTCAGAGCCATAAATTTGCTATAGGCCCTTAACTCACAGGCTAACCATCTCAAATCAGTTAAAAAAGTTAAAGAAGGACTGGGTCTAAGCTTTGTATTCCTAAATGTGTTATATAGGCACAATGCCTATGAGAGAAACAATATTAATCTCACTTTTATATCAATAAGAAACTTGTACCAATGAAAACCTTAAATTTGAAATCAAAGTAAATTTTGTACCATTTAAGAAATTATAACTTTAGCTTAATAACAATTATACAGATTTTTACCAATAGGTTATGGCTATGCAATAAATCCTAGCTATTCCTCCCTGTTCCAACAAAACCACTACTTTCCCCCAGAAAGACAGCCAATATTAACCACCTCAGTCCCCAAGCCCAGGGAATAGGGGCACTGACTCTTTATTAACATCTTCAAGCTGATAATGGATGTTGAGATATTAGAAGAGGGACGGTGGGAAGAGTAAATTGATAAGCCTCTGATGTCTGTGTCTTCACTACATTCAGCTGAAATCCCAGGGCATCAGAGGTTTGAGCAGGTCTACTCAGCTTGCTCGATGAGTAGATACATCAAGGCTGTGTATTCTGCAATATACAATTCTCAAAACAAATTTTAGTATCAAGATAATTTTTTGTTTGAATTCTGGAATTTAGTCTACTGGTGGCCTGCCTCTGTCATGTCTAATCCATATAATTCTGGGAGTTTCTATGAGGGTGTGCTCCCACCAGCCTTCCATTCCCACCTTCCTGCTCTCGAATTCCCCAACAGTAGGGAATCCAAACTTTCAGGCACCAAGGCCCTCTACTTCCACTGATGCCTGACAAGGCCACCCTCAACTACCTATACAGGTAGAGCCATGAGTTCTTCCCTTTGTGTTCGGGCTGGAGGTTTTAGAATGGCTACTCCAGCTAGTTTCTTAGGACCATTTGCTTGAAAAATTGTTTTCCAGCCTTTTACTCAAAGGTAGTGTCTGTCTTTGTCACTGAGGTGGGTTTCCTGTATGCAGCAAAATGCTGGGTCCTGTTTATGTATCCAGTCTGTTAGCCTATGTCTTTTTTATTGGGGAATTGAATCCATTGACGTTAAGAGATATTAAGGAAAAGTGGTTGTTGCTTCCTGTTAATTTTGTTATTAGAGGTGGGATTATCTTTGTGTGGCTATCTTTTCTTGGATTTGTTGGAAGAGGGTTACTTTTCTGCTCTTTCTAGGGTATAATTTCCCTCCTTGTATTGGAGCTTTCTTGCTATTATCCTTCGTAATGCTGGGTTTGTGGAAAGATATTGTGTAAATTTGGTTTTGTCATGGAATATCTTGGTTTATCCATCTATGTTAATTGAGAGTTTTGCTAGGTATAGTAGCCTGGGCTAGCATTTGTGTTCTTTTAGGGTCTGTATGACATCTGTCCAGAATCTTTTCACTTTTATAGTATCTGGTGAGAAGTCTGGTGTAATTCTGATAGGTCTGTCTTTATATGTTACTTGGCCTTTTTCCCTTACTGCATTTAATATTCTTTCTTTGTTTTGTGCATTTGGTGTTTTGATTATTATGTGACAGGAGGTGTTTCTTTTCTGGTCTAGTCTATTTGGCATTCTGTAGGCTTCTTGTATGTTTATGGGCATCTCGTTCTTTAGGTTAGGGAAGTTTTCTTCTATAATTTTGTTGAATATATTTATTGGCCTTTTAAGTTGGGAATCTTCACTCTCTTCTATACCTATTATCCTTAGGTTTGGTCTTCTCCTTGTGTCCTGGATTTCCTGGATGTTTTGGGTTAAGAAATTTTTGCATTTTGCATTTTCTTTGACAGTTATTTCAATGTTTTCTATGGTATCTTCTGCACCTGAGATTCTATCTTCTATCTCTTTTATTCTGTTAGTCATGCGTGCATCTATGACTCCTGATTTTTTCCCTAGGTTTTCTATCTCTAGGGCAGTCTCCCTTTGTGATTTCTTTATTGTTTCTACTTCCATTTTTATGTCCTGGATGGTTTTGTTTAATTCCTTCATCTGTTTGCTTGTGTTCTTTTTTAATTCTTTAAGGGATTTTTGTGTTTCCTCTTTAAGGGCTTCTACCTCTTTACCTGTGTTCTTCTCAAATTCTTTGAAAGTGTTATTTATGTCCTTCTTAAAGTCCTCTATCATCATCATTAGAAGTTATTTTAAATCTGAATCTTGCTTTCCTGGTGATATGGTCTTTCTAGTGTGGGAACTAGGTTCTAATGATGCCAAGTACCCTGGGTTGCTGATGCTGATGTTCATGTGCTTGCCTTAGTGCTACCTGCCCTGTCTCTGACTGGAGCCTGTCTTTTCTATTATCTTGGTTGTTTCAGAACTGTGTGGGGTGGATTTTACTACTGGGGTTAGAGCTGGAGCCCAAGATCTGCCCAGTGCTGTGGTGCAGACTGGAAGGAACCAGTGCTGTGGGCCAGGAGTGAATTCTTGTGTCTCCATTACTCCCTGTTTGGGGTGGTGTTGCTGTCTCCTTACCTAAGATACTGCCCGGGTTAGAGTTCCTGGGAGGCCCACTTCCTCTGGGTTTTGTGAGATTGGGTGCAGAGCTGCTGCCCAGGATTTGCTCAGTGCTCGGGCCAACTTTTATATTTGTAATAAGATTTAATTAGCACTAGAGCTTGGCAGACTTCTACCGTCTATACTATTAAAATCTACTTCTCCATCATTAACTCCATTTTATAATTTGCTATGTTCAATCTTGACAGCTCTTAACTCCAATTGGCTAACTCTCATGACCATGCTTTTATGACACACCTACCCCATGGCAGCTTCTTCCTCTTTCCCCTTCTTTCCTCATGGTCTCCTCAGACCCCAAGCCCTGAGAACCCCAAACTCCACCTAAGTTTATTCTCCCCTAGTATTGGCTTTTAGTATCTTGTTTTAACCAATAGTTTTAAATTATACAACAAAGTGACATTGTCTACGTAGATTATCTCATTCCTGGGAGCAACTGGAGGTTGGGGTATAGTGTTTATCATATATATATATATATATATATATATATATATATATATACATATATATCATATATCATATCTATATATATGTACACATATATGTACATATACATATACATATACATATACATATACATATATATATATATATATATATATATATATATATATATATATCTTAAATCTTAACAGTTACCCACTTGTTCTAGTTAGATTTCTGATGCTTTGATTGAACAGGAGCCCAAACCAACTTTGTATGGGAAAGAGTTTCTTTCAGCCATTCATTTTCTCAGTCCTCCCATAAACATGCATGCTGCTGTAATAGAAATAACCCAATTTCTGGCATGATTTTTTATGCGAGTTACACCAGTGTTGCAGCTACAAACAGCACAAACCAAGAGCAACTTAGAGAAGAAAGTGTTTCTTTGGGCTTACAGTTCTAAGGGCGTAAGTACTCATCATGGCAGGGAGTGTGGCAGCAGGTGGTAGGCACTAGTGACAGAGCAGAAAACAAGGACCACATCTCTACTTAAAGCACTAGGCAGAGAGTATATGCTGGAAATGACTGTCCTTAAACTCTCAAAGCCCGCCTCCAGTGACCTACCTCATCCAGCATACTTGTACCTCCTAACGTCCCCTAACAATGACACCAACTTAGAACTAAGTATTCAAAATGCTCCCACTGGAGTGGGAGTTGTATCTAATTTAAACCACCACACTATTCATCTGTTAATGGATACTTGATAATTGAGTTGCCTTCCCCTCTTGTGTGTTTCAGATAATGCTTCAAAGAACATACACAGGCATACATGTATGCACACATCTTGGCTTTCAATACCTTTGCATCAATAAATATTTCATGAGCAGGGCCTGAGGCATAGTCTGTAATCTGATCAAGATACCCCTTTCAGTAAAGGAAGGGCTACATAACAATCTATGGTAATGCATTGGAATGGTATAGGCACGCTCATATTGTGTACCTAGCAGGAACACTGCAATGCTGTCAGGGGAGGCTTTGTGGAGGAGGAAGTACTGAGTTCAGTCTACAGGAAGATTTGGAAAGTTTTCCAGGTAGATGGGAAAGAGGTGTTAGTGTGTTGTCTCCTTGAGAGCCCCAGGTAGTCAAGAATAGATGAAGAGTAAAGTGGGAGAGGATGGACGAGATGGTGAGAGAAATGAAGAAACCAGATTTGACTTTCTCCAGGCAGTGATTCCTCATCTTGAGGACACAGCAGGATCACTCAGAAGCTCTCAATACTCACCAGTACCAAGCCTGAGTTCTACCTCCACAGATCCTGCTTTAATTGGTCAGGGTTGTGGTCAGGACAATGCCATTTTTACAGTTTCTCAAGGTAATTTTGTTGTACACCCAGGTTGAGAAGCATGACCTCAGGCAACTGGGGAGCTGTGGGATGGCTTTAAGTCAGGAAGTAACAAGATCAGATTCTTTTTTAACCATGTGCCCAGATTTTAATATAAAGTGAATTTTATAGCTGAAGGGGCATCCTGAGGGGTATTCTTGTCGATCCTCTGAGACTCATTTTGTGTTGCTATGAACTGAAGTTTTCATTTACAACCCCAACCCCAGGGCTGTTGTAAGGGTTCCACAACATTACCTTTTATCTCAAACCCAGGGAAAGTGAGTTCAATATTTTGGGACAAGAATGACAAAGCTGAGGAAATCTGGGTGGAGCTCTTTATGGACAATATCCTGAGGTTCACACTGAGGATACCACAAGGATGCTAAGTTGCTTTCACTCCTTAAAATGAGAGTTTCCTCACACCCTCCATTTAGATCTCCGGAGGCTGGAAATCTGAACTTCTTTGGCCTGAGATCTACTGAGATTGTCATAGAGTCTTACTTCTTTAAAGGGAGCCTTTCTGATGAGAAGGTTGAATTTACAGTGCATGTGACAGGATTCAAAAGCAAAAGCCTCTGGAGATGCAGCTGTGAATGATCAGGATGACGGAGTACAGGGAGGCACCTGCTTGCTGACTTCCTCCAGGCTCCATGCTGTGGTAGCAATTGTGTGGCTGTGTGCTTCTTACTTTTTCCCTATCTCTCTCCTGAGCAAAAATCCTGTAGCAGGGCTACTTACTCAGCTCCCTTCGTGGCCCTTTCTGAGAGGAAGTTACGTGGCTTGTCTCCACCAATCAAGAGTAGGAACAATAAATCTGTTTTGTATCTTTTTGTATGGTATAAGAGCCCTCGATTTTCTCGGAGATCTTTTTCTCCACTTTTTCCAATTCTCAAGGATTTGAAGTACACCCTTGGTCATATTGTCATATTGAGAACAGGATGTAGGGAAAGGTGGGGGTTCTGCTCTCTAACAATCATTTGGAGTAGGTTTTGCTGGAAAGTGGGGGTGGTGGATGTAACACTTACTGCAGTGATCTTGGGAGATAGAGAGAAATTGGATGGCATCTCTTGCAAGTTAATATAGAGGTCTACCAACTGTCCTGTGTTTGTAGTCATTATATGTTAAGGTTGGCCCAGAGTAGTGAAATTCCACTGACTAGATATGGGTTTTCCAGACAGCCATAGTTATGGGGAGACTGACCACTAGCATGTGCAAGCATCCACTTATGTTTGCATATCTTTTGTATTTATTTCCTCTTATTAAATATAAACCATTACATTGATTTGTTTGTACCTGAAATCTAGCCCATTCATCTGGATAATTGTAGTTAGTGGTAACTCCGCACATTCTATATCCAAAGGACCCAAAGGTAACTAACTTTGCACATTCTAAATCCAAAGGAAACTTTGCATTGTTGCCTAGATTTATTTTGGAGCTTTATACTCTCCTCTCTCACCAAGCTGCTTCTTCATTACTTTAAAATAGTATCACAGTGTTAATAGCACATTCAGGGCAGGGATTTCAGCCCGGGCCTGTCTGTAGGGTAATCCTGGAGCACTGGCCCAGCAGGAGGTTCTATGATTTCTAACCTAAGTAACAGGGCCTGGCCATGCATGCATGCTCAGATGATGGGCCATCTGTGTCCTGCCTAGTGCCAACTTGGAAAGTGTCTCACTTGATAAATTAAAGGTGAGGCAGCCTTGGGTTTTCTAAATTCTTACGAAGTATCCTCTTTTTATGCCTGAGTGAAGAACTAAGAGAAGAAGACCCTGCTGAATATGTACCAGACATGTTTCATGTATTGCTTCTTTGAACAGCCACTAAGCTTGTAAGTCAGACATTTTTATTCCTATTTTACAGGTATAGAAATTAAAGTTCCAAGTGACTGAGCTACCTATCAATGACCACAAAGAGAGATTCGTGGACTTAAGAATGAGAGCCCCAGGTATGATGTGCTAGACTTTATGCCTGGGTGTCTCAAAAGGCCATGTACTGACATTTGGGGATGGTCATTCGTTGTTGGGAGGCTGCTCTGTGTGTTGTGGTATGTCTTTCAGGACACCTGGCTCCTGTTCTGGGTGATGATCATCCTTTCACACGAAACCCATCCTATCAATCAAAAACGTTTCCCGGCCTTGTGCCTTGTTACCTGATTAGCAACATCAGCCCATCCAAGCTCATCACCCCTGCCTTTCCTGCCTTTGATTAATATGTGTTGTTGTTTTTTTTTTTTCATCTAGTTCTGTTCACTTATTTGTTTTTGTTTTTAAGATAGGTCTTCATAAATCCCAGGCTGGTCTCCAACCTGATATGTAGCCATATATGACCTTGAACTTCTAATCATCCAGCCTCTGCCACTCAGATGATGAACTCACAGGTATGTGTCACAGCTCTGGGTTTCTCATACATTGCTCTCAAGCTTATACATTAAGTACCAATGTCATTTTCATCTTAGACATTAATAAATGGACCCTTAAAGAAGGTGGGAGGTGATTAGGTCTCATGTTTGTCCAGGTAGACCTAGCGAAATTGAGGCTAGGTTGAGACTGGCACAAAGCCAACTCAATGTCAAAGTTATTTTACAAGGCGATTCAGTGGAGCATGGGCAAACTCTGACCGTGAGAGACACAGAACCACTTGCTACCTGTGGGGACAGAAATGTTCATTAAAAGATACATCTGGCAACATGGATCGGGAGGTAAAAGAGAATACCTGCTGCCAAGCTTGAGGAGCCGAGTTCCACCGCTTACATGTGATGGAAGGTAAGAACCGTCTCTCACAAGTTATTCAATGATTCGCCCCCACCCCCCCACTCACACGCACGCACACGCACGCATGCACGCACAATCAAACAAAGACTTGAAAACATTTAGTTTAAAAATAAGAAAAACTATCAGAGAGCAAGAACTTCTGCTTTTCTGGAGGTGTGGTAGCCCAAGGAACCTAAATCAAGTAACATGGCTCATTGTGAGTATGCCTTGTTGAGTTTGAGGTGACTCTAGAATAAAATCTCAGGGAAAGGAATGGGAATGTTGAGAGGGAAGAGAAGAGCTTGAGGATGACCACTTCATGAAGCTACTTGCAGAATGCAGGTTAACTGGCAGGGAGAACACATGCCAAAGGTGGCTTGTGCCCGTGATCTGCGGTGCACGGAATGGAGGATCTGTGCTATGCTTTGGATAGATGTCCAGTGGGTTTAAATAAACTCCCATCTCTGGCTGGTGTTTAATCCCCAAGCTGAGTGGGCTGCCTTGCTTGGAAGCATAGTGCATCCTGAGCTTCTAAAAACGGTTACAGTGAAACAAAAACAGCTGTGTCAATTTCCAATTTCCGCTCTATTCAAATTCACACTCTGCCTCCTCTCCTCCCTCAGAGGCCCTAGGACCCAGGCACATGCACAGTCAGACACACACATGCATATTCACTTCCTTAGGCAGTGGAGCCCTGAGAAGAACACACACACACACACACACACACACACACACACACAGAGAGAGAGAGAGAGAGAGAGAGAGAGAGAGAGAGAGAGAGAGAGAGAGAGAGAGAGAGGCAGGCACACATGTGCGCGCACGGTGCCTGGTCCTCTGTCACTTACTCAACTTCATTTCTTTACAGAGATGGAATGTTTCTAGTTTTTCAAAAAGGAATCACAAACAAGGGAAGCTACCACAGCCCAGACTACAATAAAATGCTACAATATGCTTTCAAGCTGGAGAGACTAAAAAGCCAGGACGAGAGAGCGGCAGCATGTCTATTTTTATCTTCAACTATACTCTACGCACTTGTAGTTTCAAAGCTGTCAGGAAGTAGAAAAGGACATGTAATCAGCCCACTGCTCTCTGCTCCAGTCTTCCATCGATATGACATGGATGTAGGTGTGTGTCACATCCATGTGTGTGCCCACACGCGTTTTAACACACTCACATTTTAACACAAATGTCAGAATTCCACTAAACTCACACCTGAAGCCAGATCAGTTTGAGAACCTGCTCTTCATTATTTATTTCTTGGTCAAACTCAGAAGATGTAGAACAGATGATAAAAACTGTATTTGGGGATCCTTGGGATCATTTTATAACCAGAAGGGTCAATAATAAACTCGTTCATTTTTTTCAACCTTGGCATGAATGGCTTAGAGATGTCCTAACCTGAAGTGTACAATGCATTCAGTGGTAACCTAATTCCTTGAGAGGACCAATCATGGGCTAGCAGAAATGGGTCAGCCTCGAAGTCTAGGCCTGGCTATCTAGCATCATTCTATTGTGTGTGAATTGTCACTCTTGGTAAGTCAGTTAACCTTTCTGGGCATCAGGTCTTGATTGAAGACAGAGAAAAGCATCTGTTAATGGGATACAAGAAACCAAGACAATGCAGAGAAACACTGTGTTATCACATAGTAGACATTGATGAATTGCTACCTGCTAATCTTATTTTTGTTACTGATATCCTATCTGTTTCTGTAACACTGGGGCAAAGTAGTAGGGGCTGCTTGGGACCTGATGTCTACCTCTGTTCTGTGTTCTTTGCTGTTGTATCATCTAGATCTTCTGTGTTGGTGGCATGGGACATTCCATGAGGATCCCGGGTAAGATCACAGGGCAGGTAGAGCTCATCAGGTTAACTAATCTGGCTGGCCAATGGTCTCCCGAGATATGCCTGTCCTGGTCTCTCTCACCCCTCAGTGCTGGGTTTGCCAAAGTACACTGCTGCCATTGGCTTTTATGTAGCTTGGAGGGATTTGAACTCAGGTCCTCATGCTGTGAAACAACACTCAGTCACTTAGCCATTTCACAAGCCTATGCCTCTGCCTTTTCATAGTGACATGAACTTGTGCATGGAGCTGAACCTTTCAAGGGTTCAAATTTGCTCATTTGTTTGTGTGTGTGTGTGTGTGTGTGTGTGTGTGTGTGTGTGTGTGTGTGTGTAATATACTTTTAGGGATACAGGAGGTTCAAACAAGGCTCAAAGTATGAAAACAGAACTCTGTGTTCTGTGTGTGTGCCAAAGAACTCTGAGCTTGTCACAGTACAGTCAATGACGGCAGAGGGATGACCTAGCATCTCTAACGCTGGAATATTAATGGACATTTAATTTCTTTGAGCCCCAAACCAATTTTCTGTAATGGGAGTTGTATGGTTTTTGAGTGCAGGTCTCCTTTTGGGTCTACGTTCAGTCTGTGTGCAGAGCCACATACCACACAGACACTTCTTTGTCTGCAAGCTGATTAATGCAGGACCAACTTCAACAGAAGAGCAGCTGTTTGGCAGTGTCTGGCTCACTGAGAGCCGCGCACACAGGTACCGCTGCTGCTATTAAACGTTTGTAGGATGACAGATTGCCTCAATGAAGTGTCCATGTGCTGCCCCATTATGATGCCTCAGGTCGAGAAAAAAGCCTGG
The DNA here is from genome assembly GCF_011762505.2 of Arvicanthis niloticus. NCBI lineage: Eukaryota > Metazoa > Chordata > Mammalia > Rodentia > Muridae > Arvicanthis > Arvicanthis niloticus. Next base: position 59,262,262 of record NC_047662.1, read on the forward strand.
ACCCACCAAAAAGCTTTCCCAGATTGGAAAGCACACAGTTTGGGGGTGTTTAGCACTTCAGCACATGCTCTGTGACTGTGCATTCAAGGCAACATGTCAGAAGAAATTAGTCTACAGCAGGCCACATATGTCAGCCAGCCGGTGCAAGCATTTGCCTGACACCCAGGCTAGGGACTCTGAAGAAAAGGCTGTTCACCTTAAGGCCCCTCACAAATCAGCAGGTTTGAGAGGGGGGTCCAGATTCTTTTACTTGGGCCAGGTACTTCTCAAGAGGAGCCTGAGCCCAGAGACAGAAGTAACCCAAGGAAAAGTGCAATCCGTGCCCACTTACTCTGTGCCAGAGAGGGAAAGCTCTGCGTTGTGTATGCTGGCACACAATAGCATACCCCTGCCAAGTGGGCACTATTCATATCTCAATTATCAGGTGGGATGAATGAAGTGGTGAGAGGTCTTGGGCCTTGAAATTAACTAGTCAGGCACTTTCCAAATGAGATTTCCAAATCTAAAATTTGCCCGTAGTTCTTCCTTCTCATTGAGCATAAGGTAAGAAGGTTGATGGTCTCTATTATGATGACGATGATGATGACGGTGATGATGTTAGTGGTGTTGCTGGTGGAGGTGGTTTTAGTTTTCATTTGCTATAGTATTTTTTATAGTACTTTTTATTTCATTTCAGTTTCTGAAAAATAACATGTCTTTTCTGTTTGCATTTATCATTTTTCTATATTTATGCTTGATTAATAAGAAAATTCTTAGGTAAGATCATTGAGCATACAGGAAGTTAAAATTCCACATAGAGATAAAATTCTTTCTTAAATATTATTTCTTCTATTTATTTATTTTTTTCTTACCCTGGAGCTGAGGACCGAACCTAGGCCCTTGCACTGTCTAGGCAAGTGCTCTACCACTGAGCTAAATCCCCATCTGTCCTCCATTTATTTTTTGAGATTATAATATAGTTACATACTTCCCTTTCATAATCCCCCTTCCCAAACCCCCCATATATGCCTCCTTGCTCTTTTTCAAATGCATGGTGTTTATTTCATTAATTGTTATCACACACACATGCACACACACATTTATCTCCATTTGAAAGTTCACACCTCAGTCTGTATAATGCTACCTGCATGTTTTCAGGACAGACCATTTGGTTTTGCATAACTGGTTGGTGTGCTCTTCCCTGAGGAAGACTTTTGGGCAAGCTCTCAGGAGTCCTTGGTTACCCTTGTGTAGGGTTAAGGGCTCCAAGCTCACCCTCCGCATTAACATGTATATTGCTGCCTTTGTTCAGCTCATGTTAAGGTAGTCATGTTGGTGACAGGGTGTTGGTTTATGGGAGTAGCTTCAGCCGTTCACAAGTAGACAGAACATCCCAGCTGCTCTGCTGATTCTCTGGTTCTTACAGCCTTCCTGACTTCTTACACACTGGCCACTGAACCTTGGGTTTCGTAGATGTGTCCTTTTGAACTGGGCTCTACAACTCTGCATTTTTTTTTTATTTTTTATTTATTTATTTTTTTTATTGATTGCAGTTCTCTCTAACAGTCCCCATCTGTTGCAAAGACCACTCCACAAGATGGAAGTCATGTCTGGTACCAGAAACCTAGCCAACTACCCCTGGCTAGTGAAGTCATGGATCTTAAAGGGAAAACTACAGTCACTACTTTACTAAACCAGTATAATCCCTAACTATGTTCTACATATTTATGCCTATATGCACAGAAAAGTGTAGTCCTCATCCCAAATCAAGGAAATGTCTTTTTTTGCAACAGATGGTTTTTGTGAACACACCAATTGCTGCTTGCACATTCAGCTCTCAGCTTCTTTAAAGATAGAAATGCTGAGGGGATCCAGTCCATGACCAGTGTGCATGGCCAAGCTTTGCTGGATTCCGGTTTAGAAATCTTCCCAAGACAGTGGTACCTTCTTCTGAAGAAAATGAATAACTATGAGTTATTACTTCTTGCAGGTGTGTTGACAAAACTGAAGGAAGAATGATGGGAATTGTGTTGTTAGAGCCTAGGCAGACGATGAGCTAAAGCCAAAGCCAACCCACTTGAGACAGATCAGAGAAGACAGGGACTAATTTTAGAAAAGAAGCAAAAGAGGAACCTTTACAGTTTGGGAGACCATGTATGGTAGTGCAGCTTCCTACCCACGTGTATGGGAAAGAGTAATGGTTTTCTTGAAGGAGTCAGGAGGTCAGGATAGGGAGGCAATGGGAAGAGTAGCTTCCTTTAAAAGCTGCATGTTGCTCTATCTAGAGGAAGCTTAGAGCCGCTGTTAGAAAACTGGGATATGCTGGTGAAGAAAACACCTAGAGAAACTAGAAATGGTGATCAACTGAGAAAGACTAGGCACGGAAAAGAGAAACATCAGGAAAGCCTAATGATGCTCAAAGAGTTCATGAGGCAGTGGGAGGAGCGAGGCCTGAGTAGTCTTAATTCTGCTTCAAGCATATCTTTTATATGGGATTTAAATAGACTACACACACACACACACACACACACACACACACACACACTCCCAACATGAACACACACAGGAAGAAGCAAAGCATCATCTCTTATAGTCCATCATCATGTCCAGGTGCAGCCTTATTAAACCTAATGGACACTTACGAGCCTTGTGTATGTGAACACACATACCTCGTACCCCTCTTCTTTGCAAATGATTTGGTCTAGAATGACTGAGCTTTCTTTCAAATGCTAAGTCATATAGTAGAACAAGAATAAACTACTGGTGTATTACAGTCAGTCCCCCTCTTTTGGGACTATGAAGATAATTGTTCAGACTTCTCTATTCTTTCTAATTTATGTATTTTTCCTTGGAAGTACATGTCTTCCTATATTATATTCCTTCTTGGGCTGTCAGTGAGGAGGCTGCAAACTGTCTTGAAAGAGCTCAGATGAAGAAACCAGAACAAGTTTATGGTTTCTGAACAATTGTGCATATGTATGCAAGCTGCTTCAGTGTGAGGTATCTTCACAGTAGGTCGGTGTGAACTCCAGAGCTTCCCTCAGTGATATACCAAAGATTATCTGTGAAGCACAAGGGAATACACCAACATTGTTATTTTACAAATAACTGGTCAAAATAAGCCTGTTGTTTCATTAATGCCTGAGACAGTAAGGCTCACCTCCATTGGGTTTTCCTGCTTAGGTTTCTTTGTGGTACCCAGAACTGCATACAGAGGACTTTGTATCCTCTATATGCCTGGTCTCTCTTTGCAGGAAAATTAAATGCCTGGTACAACCCTCAAAGCTCCCTACATTTAGTGTGGGCCTCTCGTTAAGCCATTGTGATTGATAATATCCGCACAGAAACACTAGAACCACCGAAGGGATCAAGCCTGGACACACCTCATGCCTCAGCTTTCCTAGGGACTGCAAGGCTTCACTGTAAGCTTTAGGCACTGATCTTTGGATATAACCCTACTAAGCCTTCAGATGCATTTCCATGTCTACATCATATTTTCCACTCCAAGCATGCCAGCACTCTTGCTGTTCCTTGGCATGCCAAACATACTCCCACCTTAAGGCCCTTACATTTTTTAAATTGTGTGGTAATATTTACTCTTGTCTGATATCACATAGGAGCCTCCTCATTTTTTAAAGTTGTGTTGAAATGTTACTTCCTCCAGAAGATGTGGCAGAACATACGGCATGAAGTACCACACACTCTCCCTTCCCATATAGAGCTTTCATTTTCACCCTTAGACATGTATCTGTTGACCATCTCTTCATATGAGGATGTAAGCATTGGAAAGAGAAACATTTCGTTTGTTTCTCTACTCTCTATAATAAACACGATGGTTGACAGAGGACAAGCACAAAATAAATGCTTTTTGAATGAACGAAGGAAGTAAACAACTGGAGAGGATGCTCTGAGCTATCTCAAGTAATGAAACAACTTTTCAGCTCGTTCATGTCTTTTCGGGAAGTCAACGGTGCCTTAAGTTCTAGTAGGGGATGTAGATAAATAAAATATGGACACTTTGATCTCACCTGATGGTCTATCCTATGCCAACTAGAGGAGTCTGAGAAGGACAGTGTCTGAATTGAGATGGCAGGATTTCTTTTAGGCAGAGTGGTTGGGCTTCTGGCTCTTTCAAGAGAGTTATGCAAGAGAAGAAGTGACAAAATAGCAGGTAGAAAGCTGGTGAGGTGGGAATAAGTTCAGTGTAGAAGGAATCAAGGCTACATACAGCTGAGCGATAACAGTATGAAGCTCACAGGAGGCTGGACAGGTAGGCAGAGGCCTAACTGATAAGATTCCGCTCTACACCAGTAAGGGGCTTGAGCATAAGGGACTTGTTCTAAAGGTACCAAAAGTCTTGCATTAATTGTCAGGTACAGAGATGGCCCAAATTCCAATATATGGCATGCTTTTAATTCTACCAAACTTGATCTTGTTACTGGGCCTGGCAATTCAGAGTTCTATTCTCTAAATAGGGCCTTTCTGAGGCCACATGGAGAATTTTTTTCTTCTTCTGTTTCGGTTTCGAGAAGACAGCACATAATACAAGTATTTAAATAAACACATTTACCAATAGTGTAGAGAATGGCTTTTCTACCAGTGGTGGAATTTTCAGGTTGTTAAACAAAGGGAGCCTGTCTTGTTTCTTCCATGAGTCTAATAATAAGGCCCCTTGGGTGTTCAACTCCAGAGTATGCCCTTAAACTATTTTAAGGATAGTTGTACCTTTGCTTGTGAACACACACACACACACACACACTCACATTCATACACTCTGTTTTACCTCTAAATATCAGCAAAATTCACCAATACATCTATTATTTTGAAAGACATACAAGACTTTTGGTGTAGAAATTTTAGAGGTGTCTAGTTCAAATAATCTGTTTTGGGGAAAATCCTTACTTTCATCTTTAGTGGTGCTTCAAGTAGAAGTGGGTTATTGGATATCAGGTTATTACTGCTTTCTGTCCCTTTAAAATATCTGTTAGGTGTGCAACTCAATACTCTGTGAAGCAATGCACTCTCTTTCCATTATAGCAAACTGCTCAGTGGAAGCTTGGGCTAAGGTGACCCAGAATTAAACCAGAGCAGTAGCAGGGAGAATTGTCACTTGAAAAAAGAACTTTCTCACTAGTTTCCTCCCCAAATTCATTCTTTAGCTTTGGTGCTATCACTTGTCGGGTAGTGAGCACCAGCTGATGGCAGAGAAATGAACAAGCAGCAAATGAATATTGATGGAGACTTTGGGAACAGTTGATCATGCTTGGTTTGACAGCTTTGTGGACATGTGGGCTTCACTCCTACATATAGGAATTTCCCTCTGATAAATTGGTCATGTTTCTCCTGACAGATTTCACATACATTGCAGGTTCTTCTCTTTTGTAAGTTGGAGAATCACAGGTTTGTAGTGATCAGTTTGTGGTCTATCTTTTGGAAAGCCCCCATGTAAGATTTTCGTCTCTTGTCTACTGATATGTTAGTATGTAAGTGACTAGTTTTGAAGTGGTTGAGTGGAATTTGGTACCTTTAAGATAGTTGGGTATGTAAGCTTATGTTTAATATCCTCTCGAAGTACATGATCTCTCTGTGTTGTGCTACTAGTTGGCAGTTACCAGCTTGAAATCTGCTCCACCCACGTGGACAGCCTTACAAAGGGTGGGTTGGGAAGCCCACTTTCGACAAGCTCTGTTCCCAGTGGTTCCAGGTTAGAACCTGCCAATGAAAGCCACCCATGTACTAGGAAGAGACCACTCGGCTTCAGAGGCGGTGCAGGCATATGTATGGACAGATGGTAAGACATGAAGCTTGCAGCAGTTTGTGGCAAGCTCCTGCTTTGTGCTCCAGGCAATAGGCATGCTCAGTGGGCTTTTGAATCTTTAGTTGAGTGGTGCCACTAGAGATGGTTGGGGAAGGGGCCTGAATTTTTAAGCAGCTGTTTGGGAACTGCCCTTTGTTTTGCTGCAGGCAGAGGCTTTTGGTAATGTCATTCTTGTTTTGCTGACTCAGTGTTTCTGATGGCCTTTCAAAATACCTTAGTGATGGGGAGTCTAGAAATTGGCATGTGAGGTTGGTTCTCTCAGCAACTTTTGATGGCTACCAACATCCACAGTTTTGTAGGTTATCATCAGTTACATCAGCTCTGTCCTGCATTCAGCCTCTTAATCCTCTTGGATCCCAGCATCCTTGAGGGAAGACAACCTGCCTCTATCTTATAAATCTCAGGACTGGAGGCAATACTAATCTGTTCTGGTTTGACATCCTCGGGGTTACTCAACTCTCCCTGGACCTGTGTGCACTTCCAACACTAACAGGACTTAAGAAATTATTCCGCTTGCTTTTATATTTTTTCTTCTATCATATTTGATGTGAAACCTGGCTGGGATCACTGCACCAGTTCTTTGAAGACTCCAAGTTACACATGCTAGGCATGATGAAATCAAACTTTATTTCCTAGGAATGTTTCCTTGCCCAATATCTGTGTTAATGATTGTACTTAAAAGTGATTAGGGAAGGGTGCTGAAAGCAGCGATGAAACAGACATCTACGACTTCCTCCAAGTTCGTTCAACATGCACTTGATTGTATAAAAATATTTTCATCTTAGCTGTTTCACAGAGAAAAAGCAGCATGGAAGTTCAAAGAAAATAGAATCTAAAATAGACAAGGCAGGAGAGGAGGGAATTAGTTATGCAGCTTGAATGTTAATGAAGAGATCCTCAGAACTTCAGATGGCTTGTCTCCACCCAGGCTGACCACTACTGGATGGACCCCTGGAGCAGCTTCAATGTAGGAACTACTGTTGGCATTTGTTCTCAGATTCTGTACGCTGCACTCTTCTCATCAGTGTACTCTTCTTGATAGGTTAGAACATGTTTTAGAAAGTAGATTCAGGACTGCTCTCCCTTGGGCCTGTCTTCTACCCTACCAATACATAGATGAATTTTCACGACTGTGTGGCCTACTTTGATTGTTCTTGTGGCATCCCATTAACCTCCCAGATTTTCTTACATTTTGGCAATCAAGAGGTTCATAATGCTGACACAGCAGGGAAGCTTCTTAGCCTGCTTATTCTCATTGGTTGATTCCTACTTTGGACTAGATGTTAAATACTGTTAATATTACAGCAGATCATATTCATAGCAGAGCTTGAATCTCAGAAAGAATAATTTTATTTCTATTTCATTTTCTTCTCTTCCATCAATGAAATAGCCTATGCAGGATAGTTATAATTTTAACACAGCCATATCTAATTATGGCTTAAAACTTTCCTTGACTGCTCAAATGTGGCTCCTCACAGCCTGGTGAGGCATTCACTGCATATGGGAAGGGAATGACCCTTCCTGAGGAGAGTACGAGAATAATTTTGTCTGTTGCAGAGAGTGAAGCTACTGAGGTGGATCTTGATATTGACCCAGACGTAGCACATAAACCAGTCGGAATTATCTAAGAAAAGAGAAGACCCTGGAAAGCTCAAGCCAGAGAGAGAGAGAGAGAGAGAGAGAGAGAGAGAGAGAGAGAGATCTGTGTCTCTAGTAGTGACTATAGTCCCTATAGGTGCATAGGACATTTGCCCGTGAGGTAGATTTACAGTAGATCATAAAATAACAATGACTTTGTCATCAACAATGTGATCTAAACTCTAATTTGGCCATGTCTATATCTGTTACTATGGAAACTTTAATATAGCTGGGTCAGTTAACTGTTTATAAATGGGAATGATTATAAAACAGGTAGGACAGAGGACAGGATGGAACAAATATAACTAACACTAAGGATATTTGAAAAAATACATATGCAAATCTATTGTTTTCTAAGTGTGATGTCCTCCCACGCACAGGCACATGTGCACACATGCATGTGTGTTTATACAAGTGAGTTTAATTATAATCACCATACATAGGGGACAATGATCTGCCCACAAACCATAAGTTAACAAATAAAAATCCTAGGTCAGGTGTAGGATACTCGAGTTGTTGGTTGGGGTATCCTGAAGACCGTCAGAACTATACAGACTATTGCCATTGCTTTTGGTGGTAAACTTGATAGTAAGACCCTATTGCTGAAGACACCACACACTTTGGTCAAAAGACATGGGGAAAAGAAGTTGATACTGACCATAAGCTTTCGCCTGCTGGTGAGCTTCTATTAAGCTCTGTGGCAGGTTGCGTCAAGAGGAAGTCATCAAGAGTTGTACTCAGCTGTGAGCCCTGTGGGCTACAATAATGACTGCTGTGGCAAGGTATGCACATGTGTATACAAGTAGCCCAAATGTTTTGGGAATAACTAGTCATCTACTGCTTAGATTTAAGCTTCAGTCTATTGGAAGAAAAGTATGCCTGGTACTATAAATCTGGTCAAGATCCCAAGGTTAGAAAGTCCAAGGGGTGAACCTACTCCTATTATTTTGCTAAAGGAACATACTATCTAACTGCCCTCTACATTAATCTGTCTACTTCCACAAGATTAGCACAGCTCTCAGCCTTCCTCTGAGAAAGTTTTTTGTTCATGGGACAGCAGACAACAGGGAAACTTTCAACTGGTCAAAGTGTTGAATAAGTGTGAGCAGAGTATTGGAGTGTTTAGCTACATGTGGAATATCTGTATTACACCCCATCACCCCAAGTCTCCGGGACATACAAGAAGAGTGGGTGAAAGATGGTAAGAGCCAGAGGTGAGGTAGATGGATGTGAAACAGTGGTTTCTGTACATGGCAGGGGCATTGCCCTCCTGAGCTCACAGAGGCCATCCTTGCCTGGACAAGATCAAGCCAGTCAACATTCCAGAATATAGCGAGAGGTGCTCATGAGCTGCAATACCTAGCTGAGGGCCTACTGATAGTTGTTGGCTGCTGGGGAACTAAGTAAGTTTTTGTTAAGTATGTGACCATTGGTAGGTTGGTCACATTACAGTGGATGTCCCCACCACCAGGAGTACATGGTCAGCACAAATTGGACTCAGTGCATTAAAAAAAAAAAAAAAAGAAAGAAAGAAAAGAAAAGTTATGAGTTTGGGAGGGGTGGGGATGGGTGTAGAAGAAGGGAGCGAATATGATCAAAATGCCATTTTATGCATGAAAGAAATCCTCCAGGAATCAGTACAAATATTTTAATGGGGTGATTTATAGGGTCATTTCTGGGATCAAATGATTCACACACATAAAGCTGGCAGCATGCAAATGCAAATTCAAATCAAACTCATAACGCAGACAAGTTGATATTAGTTTGAGTGGTGTAAAGAAATGGATGAGACATTGCTAGAGCCTGGCCGGTAGTCATCTATGCTGTGGGTCCTGGCCTGTGGTTGTCTGTGCTGTGTGTGGTTTTCATTTTTCTGTTTGTTTTAGGTATTTCTTTTTAACACTCTTTTAGGGAGTTAGCCTACTTTCTGAGGGAACTTTTACAGTTCTGAAAGACATGTTCTAAGAAGATGGAAATGAAACCCAAGGATTTCTCTCATCACTCTTAGGGAGAAATGTCCAAGGAAATGGCCTTCCTATCTTCTGTCCTGCCAGATCCATAACACATCTCACAGTAGATCTTTCTAGCTGTTTTCATCACGTCAGTACAACTAAGCGAACGTTCACTATCTCCATGGACACACACTGAAACAAATGTACATTTATTAAGTTGCCATAGCTTCTTGTGTTTCCTCCCACAATGCTCCCCACCCCACCCCATCCCATCCCATAGGCTGTGTCTTATGGCTGATTGTAAAACAAGATGCAGTTTCTGATAGTGACAAGCATGCCCTTTGGATAAGGAAGGTTGCCTTCTCATTACATTTTAGGCAGTAGGAGCCCGTTTCCTGTGATTTCATGTTTGGACTGTATGATTATTACCTTCAAAGTCAAGGTGACAAATACCAGTAACCAAAAATACCAGCACAGATTGATTAGTACAGGCTGCTGACGAACCACATGGAGCAGGGTAGAAGGCTACAATTAAGACCTTGATTGATTAGCAATGCCTGTGATGTGTTTGGGAGGGGAAAGGTGGCAGTCTGCCCTGTAATGTGTTTGTTGATTCTATTCTAAAGTGGTTTCTTTTATTCTCGTTCAAGTGATGACTTTTTCCACTTTAAAGGTCCGTTAATGGTTTTAAAGACCTTTTCTTAGAAAAATTATTAAGCTGTTTTGATGCACCTGGACAATAGGAGAAGACCTATACCAATAAATAAGATTGATTTTGCCACCCAATTTCAGATAGCAGTCTCTCTCAGCTGATGTTGACTTTATCCAGAAGACAGAAGTGTCATTAGCAGGCACTGGTCTGCCCATGTGGTTGAAAAACCTAACAAACTTAACAACATCCTGAGCTGGGAGGAATCTTAACTGGGAGCTGCAAGGGATAGCTGCTTTGGCACAGGCCTTGTGGAATCTTAAAAGGGACCAGGTTTTGAGGGCAAGATTTATGTTCAACAGCTAATGCTCTAGAGACAAGAGTCTTAGGTAGAAAGCTGTCTCTGTGCTCTTTCCTGACACAAGTTAGAGTTGCATCTGGAATCCGGGCCTTGTGTATTTATTCCTTTTCATTATGTTATTTTATGAAAAACTAGTATAAGACAGACTAACAGAAGTCTGTCTTTTCTGCTCACTGCATCACAGGATTACCAAGGGCAAAAGGAGCCTGTGAGTTACCACATTGTCTCTTTCTGTAGGGCAGCAGCTCTCAGCCTCCCTAAAGTTGGGACGGTTCCTCATAGTGTGCTGACCCCCAATCATAAAATTATTTTTGTTGCTATTGAGTAACTGTGATTTTGTTATTGCTATGAATCATAATGTAAATATCTGATAGGATGATGGATGGTTCTAGGACCAAAAGGGGTCCCTACCCACAAGCTGAGAAACTGTAGAGGTTGGTTAATAATACACATTAGTGCATGTCCATAGTCCTAATGAGGAGTGTGGAACAATTGGTTAAGGAACAGAGTGAGCCCACTCCTCTGAAGGGATAGCCCGGCATCAATTAGAGACAAAGGCAATTGTTTTCCCTACGCAGTGAGTGGGCCCTTGGAGCTCCAAACTGGTTGATCCAGGATAAGCAGAGAAACTAAGCGAAAGGAGTGTGTGCTGTCGGGTAGTGGGAGGTGGTGGTGTAGACAACTGAGAGTCTGAGAGGTCTGGAGGGTGATAAAGAAAGAAACCCCTTTGCTCACATTGAGCAAACCCACATGACCAGAAGGGTGAGCGGAAAGAAAGCCCTCCTGTCCCTGGGGCACTTCAGGGAGCATCTGACAACCAGACTGAGTGACCAGTCTGACCATCTGCTCCCACCAGGCTCTCCCCAACAATGGGAGCTTCTGCAATCCCTCCTCCCCCACTCTTAGCATGAATTTCAATGAAGTCCCGAACTGGAAGCCGCAGGTCCCCTTGTGATCTTTCACACCTAGGGAGCCAAGCCAGCGCCCGGAACAGGAGGCCCGAGGGGAGAGGTTAAAATCTCAGCTGCCTGGAGAGATGATTACGGAGCGGCTCCCAAATTAAGCTGCTTCACTGCTGGTACTCGGGCATGTGTTGGGATAATTGTGCTTGAATACTTAATGCTTGATTGACTTGGCTGTTTTGTGTTTGACCATATTTTGAAATGCGATCTCACTGTTGGGGTGGGCAATTAGCATAGAGCCCACAGGGTTGGAAAGAGTGAAACTGAGTTGCTTCTATGGTGATTTCTGCTTCTTTCCTGGATTCAGCACAGAAAGCCAAATGTTCTGCTGGGGCTCATTGCCTATATTTGGATCATCTGGAATTTTGATCTTAAAGAGGAAGCCTCTCAATCTTGAACTCGAGTGGCACTGCCAAGTTTTATCTTGGTGCCTTTGGTCACGCCTCCGAATTTTGCTTCCAATCCAAGTGACCTTTGTTCTGTCTGGTTTGGCCTTAGAAGAATAGGAAAGGGGGTTTCAGGTAACAGAAAAGGAAGATTAATGCGGAGCACCCTAAAAGATGGTACACCATGACACAGCACCAGCGATTTCAGGGTGAAAGTCAACTGAGCAACTTCGGTGGCTTGTCTTGTTTAGTTCTCTGGGGGGGGGGTGTCTTAATCATCTTTGCATGCTCAGCATCTTACAGTGCTTCCCTCTGAGAAGCATTACTTGCATTTGTGGCACGTGTCTTGTAGGCCTAGCACGATTTCTAGGAAAGAAAAGAAGAGGAACTAACACATTAAAAAGCAAAAACCACATCTGCTTAATGTCATTTCCAAGTTGTGTCCTAAAATGCAACTTTGTAATGAGGCATTCTATTAAAGAATTAATCAAAGTTTTGGCCAATGATGTGGCTTAGGAGATAAAGGCACTTGCTTCCAAGTCTGGAGACCTTAGGAAAGGAGATAACTGACTCCTGAAAGTTGCTGCCCTCCGATTTTTACATGTGCCATGTCAGAACACACACACACACACACACGAGAGAGAGAGAGAGAGAGAGAGAGAGAGAGAGAGAGAGAGAGAGAGAGAGAGAGAGTGAGGAGAGAGAGAGAAGGAAAGAGAGGGGAGGGAGAGAGAGAGAGAGAGAAGGAGAAAGGGAGAGAGAGAAGAAGAGAGAAAGAGAGAAAGGAATTACCAGTCACTGTAGATCCGAAAGATTTGTGTTCACATTGGGGATATTTGAAACCATATGACTATAGGCACTGTAGCAAAGAAGCCAAGTGTCTACTCATTTACTCTCATTAAAAGCAGTACCAGTTGGTAATGAGTTATTAAAAGGGAAAAGAACGTAGGCTATGGAATTATCAGATGACCTATTATTTACCACTAACTCCATAAATGAAAGTGACCATTCTTCATCTGAAAATGTCACAACAAGTTTGTTGAGTTTTATAAGAAAAATGAGAAACCAGGTTGTCTTGGTCATTGTTCTATTGCTGGAAAAGGACACCATGACCAAGGCAACTCTTATAAAAGAAGACATTTAATTGGAGCTTGCTTATACTTTTAGAGGCTAGTTCATTATTGTCATGGTGGGGGCATAGCAGCCTGTAGGTGGAGAAGTAGCTGGGAGTTCTACATCTTGATCAATAGGCAGAGAAAGCAACACTTTGAAACTTCAAGGTTTACCTGCAGTGACATATTTTTTCCAACAAAGCCACACCTCTTAATCCTTCTCCAATCCTTCTTAATCCGCCATTTCCTGATGACTAAACATTCCTATATATGGGCCTGTAGGGACCACTCTTATTCAAACTACTACACAGGTCTAGCTATATTATGAAACCAAAGTGATAGAATTGTTGAAACAATTCAAGGAGAAATGCAGAAAAATAAGAAAAAGAAAAGTGTGATGGATATGTAAGTCTAAACATTCATTACAGGGGCATGGCAGACATTTGAATTTTGGAGCTCTTAGAACTGAATTGCTTGACACAAGGTGTTCTGTGAATTGCTCAGTAGTATACAATTCAACATGGCTAGGAAGTTCATGTCCAACTGACTTATAAACAAGCTATGAAAGTCTCCTAATCAAGGCACAACTCCTATACTGTTCCTCATGTTATTGGCATTTGGTTTTACATTTATTTCCAGCTATTTGTCTTCTCATTTTTAAAAGGACTCCATCCTATCCTGGGCAGTTGAGCTATGTATAAAATAACTATTTTTTTGTGGCTTTGTGTCCTCACCTATCACAATAAGGATCTTCTATAGCACTTACTCCATAGAACTTTTGTAAGGATTACATTAAGCAGTATCTATAACATGTTAAATGTTATAATACAGTTGAAAGGAAAAGATTTGTAAGCTTTTAATCTGAGCACCTTGTTTGTGAAGGCTACAGTCTCCTTTTTGTATCTTTTCTGTTTTATATATGACTCTGCTTTAAGAGTCTGTAGATTCCTATGAAGAGTGTGCACACAAATTTATCATAATAAATACTTTTGTAAGGTTGAAGTATAAGAATTCTCAGTTGCTGCCCTAAATTTGAAATTCTAATCGTATAATTTTCCATAAATTCTTACCAGCTGTGGAGCTTCGGTTAAGTATCAACAAGGCTAAGTATTTTAGTGTCTCAAGGCAGAATAAAGTGCTGAAATAAGCAAGTGTGTGTGGATCTTGGCACTTATAATCATTATCCTTTTTGAACCTTGAGAAATTTCTTCATATTTTAATGGGATAATACCTGCCACCTAATATCGATGACATAATTAAATAAGATAATATATGGAAAAGACTTAGTACAGTACTTGGCCTATATAAAAAGGACCCAATAAATGGTGGATATTATACTGTATTTTATTAGTTATTATTATTATTATTATTATTATTATTATTATTATTATTATTGCCATACTCACTGTCTTTGGTTCTAGAAACTGGAAAGCATGTCTCCTCTTGCATCTCTTGGGGAAATGACAGTCTCAGCAAAACTTTGTGAAGGGCCATTTGGCATCTTAAACGGGTAAAGAAGCCAGAGGTCATGGATTCATTCTTGCAATGAATCCTGGATTGCAGTCTCTTTTGGCAGGCTCTATGAAGTTGATCTGAAAGCCTTTTACTGACAAAATATTATTTTGTTCTTAGCCAATGAGGATGGATTTGCTGCTATGGGAGACTAGAAGTCTTCTTCCATGTTCTTTTTCCAACCAATGTGATCACTGCCATCATCATTCAAAAGTCACCACTTACTGGCTTTTTTTTAAACCCATGCAAGGGTTTTATTTTCACATATTTAGTTGCCACAAACAATATGATTCAAAAGCTAGATAATATCATAAGTTACCAACCATGTGAAGTCAGGTAGCTTGCGAGTAGCAGAGCCAAGGGTTCAAGTCAACTCTATTGATTGTTAAACTTGGACTTTTGCTGTTATTATTTGGTAGATTTTACTACCTTAGCTCAAACCTTATCAATATCTCTAAAACCAATTGCAAAGAAGTGTTTTAGAGAGTAATTTCTTCTTAACTCGAGTTGTATTTTTCTTCCTCTCCTACAGAGTACAAAATTATCAGAATCCACACATATACACACTTGTGAAACTGTAGTGCGAGTCACCACTCTAAGTGATGTTACATATAGTTTGGCTGCAAGAAAATTAGACTCTATTTCAGGAAACAGGCCTTAAGACCAGTAATTTTTTTTTTTTTTTTTTTTTTTTTTTTATAAAAGCAGATGCCAGAAAGAGTAAAGCAAATTGGAAAAAATGTCGACCAACCACAGATAGTAAATATGTATAATACTTGGTTCAATTATTTGATGAAATGAACTCCTGTGTCACACAATAAATTAATAATGGTATAAGATTAAACTCCAGACTCAGTCAGATGTTTGTTTCCTTGTGTTTTCCTGTAAAATCTGCAGGTTTCAGATATCAAGACAATAGGACAGATAATGGCTTTTAAACAAAGATAAATACATGTGTAGGAAGAGTGTTAACATTTCATAGACATAGTACAAACTGTCAAATACTTGGACAGTTTTTGGAAGTCACATGCACTCTTGAATCTTGATGCTATGTGCACACAAAGATCATACATAACTTTAGGGCTCCTTTTGGTCCTGAGCATGTGCACTGATTATTGCAAAGACAATGCATTTTGATTAACTATCTCTGTAGGGACAATATGGGGTGCAAAAAAGTTTGGTGTTGATAGTTTCTTTTTCATGGTCTCTCTGTCTCTGTCTCTCTTTATCTCTCTCTGTCTCTCTGTCTCTCTCTCTCTCTCTCTCTCTCTCTCTCTCTCTCTCTCTCTCTCTCTCTCTCTCTCTCTCTCTCTCTCTGTATGAATAGGTGCATGTTAATGTGGAGACCAGAGGTTGACATCAGGTTCTTTATCAATGTCTATCTACTTGTTAAAAATTACTTTTATTGTTGTTGTTGTTGTTTTGGTGGTGGTGTGTGTATGGGTGTAAGTCTATGTACAAGGAGCTCAGAGGATGGTTTCAGGTTCCTTGAAACAGGGCTTACAGATGGTTGTGAGTTGCCATGTGAGTATTGGGAATTGAACCTGTATTTCCTAGAAGAGAAGCCAACATTCTTAACTTCAGAGCTATCAGAGGTATAACTTCAGAGAAATAGGTTTAGTTTCTATACCTTAGTTTTGAAATAAAGACTTTCATAAAAACTACCATTCCACAATTTGGCTAGATTGTCTGGACAGTGAGTCCCCATCCAATTTCCTTCTCCCAGTGTTGCAATTATAGGTGTATACTACTGTTTATGTAAATATTAGGGGTAGAACTCAGATCTTATGCTTGCATGGCAAGAATTTTACCAACACAGTCATTTCCCTAGTCCTCTAATCTTTCTCCTATCTTCCAGGAAGCTTCTAAAATCATATTTGTATCTTTTATTATTGGGCAATTTCTTCTGACCTGGAAATGGATTTGTTTAAAACCTTATTAATTTCTATAAAATGTTATCCCCTGGTAGTAATCTCTTGTATTGCTTACTATAGCAAGCAAATAGATCTTTCTATATTGTACAACACATCCATGCACATGATGTTGGAATTTTTTGTTACTCTGTAAAGTGTAACAGATAGCTAAGTGTGTTATCTATATTGCTCAAAGAACTCCTCAGCAGGGCTAAGATAGGTTAAAAGTTGTGTGGGACAAGGGATGAACAGCAATTCAATACAGCTCAAGCTCCTTCTCTGTTACCAGGCCCTTATCTCTCACATTTACCTCCCATAGAATGTTTTCAGGTAAAGAAAAAGACCTGAAAATAAAATAAAAAAAATGTTTGGTGCACAAAGACTAATTTGAGGGTTTATGGCAGGGATTAGACACAGGTAGTCTTTGGGGACCTTTTGATTGATACTATACTATATAAACCTAAAATTCAATGAGGAAAGATTGTAGGAGACACTGTCTCCAAGGTGTTAATCCTCAACAAACATCTGCCAATTGTTTTCATCAGAAAGAGAAAAGCCAAGTTTTGTTGGTGACAAGGGTAAACAAAGGGTAACAGCAAGAAAAAATTACGTGTTTCTTTTATTTATCATGTTCCAAAGATTTTTATTACAAGTTTTATGAGTTTGGACATAGATGTTAAGCAAAAGAATACATGTGAAACTTGTGGAAAACAGAAAAGCAAGGTCAAAGAAACGATGATACTAACCTTGCTTGCATTTTGTGTGTTATGATGGCTACAGGTTTTTTAGATGAATCAACTGCCAATTCTTAATCTAAATAGTTAAAGAGATATTTTTTTTTGTTGGAGCTGATATTTACTTATTTAATTTAAAGAGAAAATAATTCCACAGAAGATTTCAGTATATGATTGTGTTTGGTGGTGGGCATATCTCTGTTATTATTTTTCTGTTTTCTTTTTTTTTTTTTTTTTTTTTTTTTTTTTTTTGGCTATTATATCCTGATCATTTTAAACACTGTACTATGAGATTCAGAGTGCCAACAATCTTCCTTTTGTGATAGGTAGCTTCCATGTTCAGGATTTAACTTGAAGGTCAGATGGATGAATTGATTCTTCTTAATGGACTCCAACAAGTCCGTAAGTGTTGACTCAGATTGCACAGTTGCAAGTGGGTAGGTATAACTTCATTCCTTCAACCACCAGCTCACCACTTATGATGCCCTAGAAATACTGGAGTACCACCTCTTACAGTTTCCCTGTATCCAGAATAAGTTCAAAGAAAGGAATGTAGATGTCACCTCTTTATGGGGCAGAAGAGGCACTTATATATATATATAATAGAGGGGCAGAGTATTTGGTGCCATCCATAGAGATTATATGCCACAGTAACTTTAACTTTGTGCCTTCAATATCTTTATAAAATGTGAAACAGCACTAGCAATTAATCATAGAACTGCTATGAAAATTATAAGCAATAATTCATGTAAATTTAGAATGATTGCCGGCATGCAGTAAGTAGACAATACATCTTAGTGAATTTTATTGATGAGTTATTATGCAATTGCTGTAAAACACTAAGTTCAAGAAGGAGGCATCTCAGTCGGGTGAAGCACATTTAGATAATTTCACTCTTACTACTTCCTTGGACTTTAACTGATGCATTTTTTTCTGATTTGCTCCCTCTTAACTGATAGAAGTGTGTGTGTGTGTGTGTGTGAGAGAGAGAGAGAGAGAGAGAGAGAGAGAGAGGGTATGCATTTGCTTTCAGGAAGTGTCCATCAAATGAGAGGATTATTGTGAAATTCAAAAGTATAGTTTTTAAAAATCCCCTTTCTATTCATAATCCCCTGTAGCTACCTATACTAGACCCTTACTGCTTTTTCCTTATTGATATTACATTCTATTCCTCCAAGTTGTATCTTGAAAAATGAATCAGTCCTCTAATGGTACCTAATGAAAGTTAATAGAATGTGATATCCTTGATATCCTTAGTAGCCATCCATTCCTAGATCAGAGGTACTAATGTTCAGTTATTATCCCTGTAAGAAACTATACTCACTGGCAGGGCTATTTAGTTAGTCAGATATAGTCATAGAATAGCCATTGGGGCCACAGAAATTTCCAGTCAAATAATCTCTATGTCTAAACACTTCTATCAAGAAGATTTTGTTGTTCTTTTTGTCGTCTTTTGTTTTTGCTTTTTGAGACAGGCCTTTGAGCAGTTCAAGCTAGTCTCACATTCACTACGTAGCAGAGGTGATCTGTGAACTCCCAGTTATCCGAGATCCACCTCCCAAGTGCCAGGATTGCAAGCATGTGCCGTCATACCCAGTGAAGAATTTTCTTGTTTCTATACCAAAGATGGGAATCAATACAAAGCAATGTGTTATTGAAATTGTGCAAATTATTATTTGTAGCAGCAGCAGCATATTAGCCAGATCAAGCTTTCATTAACAGGTCTCTGGTGTCTATGTAACCACCTTGATTTTATACAAAAGAAGTGTCAAGTTCATGCCACGTTCCTCTCACTGTGCAGCTTTCTTTCTGCTCTGCACCGTCCCTACCTGTAATTTCTCCAAGTGATTAAGACCACAAGTTGTTCCTTCTCCAGCTGACATTTCCTTCTATAATTATTCATCTCTTTAGTTCTTTTAACAGCCACATTTATTAATGATCACTTACCACGCAGCAATAAACTCTGTGTCACTTAGTCCTTCCGGAATTTTCTAATCTTGATTACAGTGTAACATATTGCCTGATTAATTGCTCCTCGTTGCTGTTTTCAGCTTTCTCATGCACCATTTAAGGTTACTTCTTCCCTTTCTGGCTTTACTATCCTGTAAAGATTTTTATTTCCAACAATCTTATGCATTGTTCCTACTTCTCTTACTTCCCTTTTCTGTGGATGATAGTACAGAGAAGTAACAGAGTTCTTGAAAACAGCTACTGCTTTATCTTTTCTTTCTAAGATTATACTTGCATAATGTCTTCCTCCCCCCCCCCCGCCAACCCCCATATACCCTTCCTCACTTATTTTCAGATTCATGGCCTCATTTACTGATTTTATTTCTTACTGTAGTTTCTCATACTGTACCTAAAACTTTTGTATGCTTTAGAAGTATCTAGACAGTTTATTGCAATAGATTTCCGGGCCCACTTCAAGAGCTCCTGATTCTCTGCTGTGCCTAGAGAACATTATGTGCTGGAACATTCCCACAGAAATGCTGCCACTGTCCAGGGCTAACTAAGCATAGAGAGCTGGAAACAGCGGCAGGTTAGGAGATTGCTAAAGAGCCCGAATCTGGGGTCAGCTGATGTGTGTTCAGCTCTCAGCCATGGAAACCTTGAGAAATGTCTTAGTCAATGTTCTATTCCTAAGAAGAGACACCATGACCAAGGCAAGTCTTATATAGGAAGCATTTAACTGGGGGCTTGCTTACAGTTTTAGAGGTTTAGTCCATTTCACGGTGAGGAACATAGCAGCAGGCATGGCTGGTGTGGTGTTGGAGAAGTATTGAGAGCAACATCCTGATTCTCAGGGAGAAAGAGGAACAGTAGGTCTGGCATAGGCTTTTGAATCCTCAAACCCTACCTACAGTGATAACCCTACCTTCCAACAAGGTCACACCCACTATAACAAGGCCATATCTCCTAATCTTTATAATCATTCCAAACAGTTCCAAAATATATGAGCCTGGGGGGGTGGGGGGTGGGAGCATTATCATTCAAAGGACAACAGGAAAGTTACTTAGTTGAGTTAGCTAACTTAAAGTTATTATAGTCCCTGCTTTCTACATTTGGAACACGGTAAGAAGACAGACTAGCCAGACTCATAAGGATTAAATGAACACTCCAAGTCCTGTGCTTAGAACTGTGGCTGCACATAGTGCTCAATGATGGTAACTACTGGTATTTTTATAAGATGTGAAGAATTAGTATTCAAGTTTAATTGCCAACATTTAGAAAGCTTGTCTGTTCCCCCAAAATGGGTCACTTTGTCTAAAACTAGATTTTCTGCATTGCCGAGGTAACTGTTTTCCTTTTAAAGACTGTGTGGACAAAATGATGTGGTGTAAAAATTCTGAGATTTGGAATAAGGAAACTGCCTGGGTTCCAGGCTAGACTCTGCTTTTGCTAGCTGTGTGACTCATAGCAATTTTCTGCATCTCTCCGATCCAAGTTTCCTGTAAATATCTTCTGAAGTGGGGGTATAAATGGTAAGGACTGTCACACGGAACAAATGAGTCAAAACATTTTAAAGTTTTTTTTTTTTACTTTAATGTTCTAAACAACTATAGTTATTACATCAAGAATAAGTGTTTTATATTTTATTTGTTTATTAGTGCCTTGAAGCATCTGGGATTGACAACTATGGAAAAATCCTTTCCATCAGAATTATTTCTAGGTGTTAACTGACTGACTTATTTGGATATTTAGCCATGCTTTTTTCTATTTGTGATACACCTGGATTTCTTTCTTTCTGACTAAAATGCTGGTTCACTCTAGACATTTCAAACCTGGAAGAATTTATGATCTCATGATTATATTTTAAAATAAATCTCACAGCCACACCAACCTACACACTCTCACCTGCTCACTTAAGCACATAGAAGTACAGATAAAGAGATGATAGATAGACAGATAGGTAGATAGACAGATAGACAGACACAGAGTGGGGAATGCATAAAGCTGGATTACATTTTTGATAATAACTAAACAACATTTTTACTGTGTGAGTTATTCAGTTTTGTCAAAGGATTTTTAGACAAAATCATGGCTTTTTTTTTCAATTGATGTTCCAAGATTCTTCAGAAGTAGAGTAGTTTTATTTGATGAAAAATTTAAAATGTGCAGCTACATTAGGCATTGTGGTAGATATAAGAACAGAGTACACAAGGGCAGTGCTTTAGATGGTCTTTGCTCTAGAAGATGGCAGAACAATGATGTACAAAATTTAGTGCAGGTGTCTCAATGAAAGTCGAGTCAGAGGGCTGAGAGTGTTTAAAGGAAGACAGGATTACTGGCTCAGATGTAGGGGTGGGCATCAGCACCTCTCATTTTCAGGCCATATACTGAGCCACATTAAGCCTGTGTATCCAAGTATCATAAGGAGATTTAAGTATTTAACCATCTCTGCTCCTATTGCTTAAGCTCACACACAATCATCAGGATTTGCTCTTCCTGCCTTTGCCGAATCCTAGCTTACTACTTTACATTAAAGAACAAGTGTTCTACATTTGAGTATTCCATATCCCTGCTTCACCAGTTAAACAGTGTCTTCTGGGAGTTGTAACACAAGACTAGTGAGTGAAGTGTGTTATGAGTTGGGCACTCTCTGTTATGGTTTTGACTTCCCCTCCATTGAATCAACATAGGAGAAGTCACTTAGAACTCAGAGCTTCCCTTTGTCATTCCAGAGTAAAGACATTACCGCCCTTTAGAAGTATGGTGAATATCAGATAAAATGATGCATGGCTTAGGCTAAACTATACGTAGTTACCAACATATGCCCATTTTAATCAATATGAATCACAGCTGTATTCATTTATGTTAATAAGCGGCTTAGAAAATGCCTAGAATCTGCCAAAGACATGCCATTAATATCCACTGTTGTTGACAAAAGGAAAGCTCTATTATTGCTATGGTGATGATATAATTGTCATCAACATGGTCTATAATATCATCTTATCATGGAGGATATTCTTGCGAGCAAGCCATGTCTGTGAAAATACAGCATTGAGATGGGCAACCTGATGAGTTCAGGAATTCTAGAAAGAGGAAGCAGCATGTGAACTGGATTTTGTTGATTGAGACATGTGTGTTTAGGGTAGGGAGCTAATGAGATATTTCTCAGCAGAACATGCATTGAGAATATAGAAGTGGGATGGATGGTGGATTAGGGGAAAGTTTGGAAACCTGTAGATTCTGTGTGGCCAGATCATAAAGCAGGTTTATGGGAACAGAAGCAATGGTTTAAAATTGTGCCATATGATGCTTGGTTTTCATGTCTGAAAGGTTCCTCATGAGGTTTTGTAAAGCATGCTTGACCTGAAGCAACTATCTAAGGAGATATAGTGTAGTGTAGATATGCTTAGAAAGGGGCTTTTAAAGAGTCTAGCCAAGCAATCGTTGACCCAACACAAGCAGTGATCCTGAAGGGGAGTGGCTGAAAATTATTTGCAACCTGGTTTATTAATGGTCGTGGTGGTGGGTAGGCTAAGGTAGGAGGATAAAATGCCATTTGACCCTGTGTGTTTAGCTTTGGCTCTGGGGATACAAAAATAACAAGATCAGGAAAGTGTGAAGAGGAACATGGGTTAAGTTCAGGGCATGTTGCAGTCAAGGCATTGGAAATTTCTCTTTCCTCTGACTTCCTCTGAGTCTCATGTCTCCGATCTGACTGTAGCAGAAGGCGCTAGGCTCAACCCTGCATCCTAGGGATCCATATGATCCTTGCCTGGGTGTCTGACAGGATGGATTAGGGTGTGTTTTGCTTTTCTTATTACACTCTTGACCTCCCAGTGCACACTAAGGAATTGGTTATTGAGTGGAGTAAAGTAATATTCATAAGGAACATGTTTCTTGTATTTTAGAGCTATTGCAGGTGTTTTCTGTGAAAACCTTGTTTGATTTTATTGAGAACTCTATGCTGTAAGTGGTGGTATCCAAGCCATTTCATAAACAAGGTAATCAAACTTCAGAGAGCTTAGCTAGCCTGTTCAAGGGCACATAGTAGTGAGTTGTAGAACTATGGTGTAAACGAAGGATGATGGCTCCAGCACTCTGCTTCTGAGCATCATGTTGGTGTACAAAGTATAACCTTGGCTACAGACCTCTGTCTATCAAGGAGCTTGATGATGGTGTTTAACTATTTTAAAAGCAAAAAGCAATGTACTACATTCATCATATTTATTTGTTTCACATTCTGAACATTGTAGATTCAAAACAGGCAATTTATGGTTTAAAATTTCTTGTATCTAATCCACATTCTCCAGTGGGAAACATTCTAGACTTTGTTCTAGTTAATCCTATTAGATTTAAGAAACATATTGTGTGGTTTTTTTTTAAATTCTACTCTGATTATGCTCATTTAGAAGAGCCAGAGGTGAGCTACTATCACAGGCAGGATTTACTTGCTTAGAAAAATTAAATTTATATCTTGATTTTTCTTCTACTGAAATACAGGTTATTTTCTAGTTTTATATATTCATTTTAATTTTGCCAGTCACCTGCATAAGGCAGTAGCATCTAGTCTCTTACAATTTCCCATCCAATTCGAGAATGAGCCTTCTTACCTCCGGTGTAATCTTCAAGGCTGTGCTTGCTTCTTCATGTAAAGGCATCTTTTAACTTAGTGACAGCCCAGTCACTGACCAAAGAGAAAACCAAGCTACAATTTTCTTCATGTGCTTGTGTATTTATGGATTACCTTGAC
This sequence comes from Arvicanthis niloticus, assembly GCF_011762505.2. NCBI lineage: Eukaryota > Metazoa > Chordata > Mammalia > Rodentia > Muridae > Arvicanthis > Arvicanthis niloticus. The sequence goes on from NC_047662.1 coordinate 59,285,978, forward strand.
TCTATCTTTCTCTTTATTTTACTGCACTCATGGAAAGAAACTAGAAGGTGTTGGTAATAAGAACCTTTTAGAAGACAGAGCAGTTGATTATTCTTATCATTAAAGTAGGTGCTTATATTGCTTCAATGAAACAAGACTGTATAGCAATAGCTTTGGGCGGAATTGTACTTTCAAGGGAAAGAATCTCTTCATACTACCCTTGACTCCCAAGTTCAGGAAGTTAGAAAACTAAGTGTGATGCTAAGGACTGGGGAAAATGTTGAACCATAGGCCAAAGGCTCTCCTGTGAACTGTGAGATACCTTCAATGATGCTCATCAAAGGAAAGCCTCACAATGATGCGGTTTGCTTTTCAGTCATAGCACAGCACAGTACAAGACCCTTCTTAGGTTGGTGTGATATTTTGCTGTTGTGGAATGTTTTTAAACTTTAAGGTGTGGAGCATTGTTAGAGGAAGTGGATCACTGGAGGCGGGCCTGGTAGTTTACAGCTGGGCTCCACTTACTAAATAGTCCCTGTTTCCTGCTCTGTTAAGAGTGACGATCTAGTGGCTGGGGCAGATACCTAGCAGGTCTGCTCCTGTGAAGACACCACACCCTGACCCTTCCTAGAGCAGCAGAGCAGTGGTGGAACCACTGCACTTGGAGCAGCGGAGGAACCACTGCAATGAGCACAGCAGGATTTCAGCTTCCCAGAGAAAGCCTGAGTCCCAGGAGCTCTTCCTACCCAGAGCTCAAGATTACAGGATCACAGAGACATCTGGACTCTGAGGAGTTCTGACACAAGCAAAATAACTGGAAAGAAAGGCTCCAGTCAGAGACAGTGAGTGCAGGTAGCACTAAAGATAACCAGATGGTGAAAGAACATAAGAAACAGAAACCAAAGTTACCTGGCATCATCAGAACCCAGTTCTCTTACCATCTTAAGTCCTGGACACACCATCACACTGGAAAAACAGGATTCAGATTTAAAATCCCTTCTCATGGGGAGGATCTAGGATTTTAAGAAGGACATAAACAACTCCCTTAAAGGAATACAGGAGAACACAGGTAAACAGGTAGAAGCCCTTAAAGAGGAAACACAAAAATCCCTTAAGGAATTGTAAGAAAACACAACCAAACAAGTGAACGAATTAAACAAAACCATCCAGGATCTAAAAATGAAAGTAGAAACAATAAAGAAATCTCAAAGGGAGACTACCCTGGAGATAGAAAACCTAGGAAAGAAATCAGGAGTCATGGATACAAGCATCACTAACAGAATACAAGAGATAGAAGAGGGAATCTCATGTGCAGAAGATACCATGGAAAACATTGACACAACTTTCAATTGTCAACTTTTCATTGACAAAACTTTCCTAACCTAAAAAAAAAAAAAGAGAGAGAGAGATGCAGATGAACATACAAGAAGCCTACAGAACTCTAAATAGACTAGACCAGAAAAGGAATTCCTCCCGTCAAATAATAATCAAAACACCAAATGCACAAAACAAGAAAAAAATACTAAAAGCAGCAAGGGAAAAAGGTCAAGTAACATATCAAGGCAGACCTACAAGAATTACACCAGACTTTTCACCAGAGACTATAAAAGCCAGAAGATCTTAGACTGATATCATACAGACCCTAAGAACACACAAATGTCACCCCAGACTATTATACCCAGCAAAACTCTCAATGACTATAGATGGAGGAAACCAGATATTCCATAACAAAACTAAATTTACACAATATCTTCCCACAAATCCAGCCCTACAAAGGATAATAAATGAAAAAATCCAACACAAGGAGAGAAACTACAACCTAGAAAAAGCAAGAAAATAATCTTCCAACAACCCCCAAAGAAGATAGCTACACAAACATAATTCCACCTCTAATAACTAAAATTACAGAAAGAAACAATCACTTTTCCTTAATGTCTCTTAATATCAGTGGACTCAATTCCTCAATAAAAAGACATAGACTATCAGACCGGATACGTAAACAGGACCAAGAATTTTGCTGCATACAGGAAACAGACCTCAGTGGCAAAGACAGAAATTACCTCAGAGTAAACAGCTGGAAAACAATTTTTCAAGCAAATGGTCCCATGAAACAAGCTGCAATACCCATTCTAATTTTGAATAAAATCAACTTTCAACCAAAACTAATAAAAAATGATAAGAAAGGACACTTCATACTCATCAAAGGAAAAATCTACCAAAATGAACTCTCAATTCTGAACATCTATGTTCCAAATGCAAGGGCACCCACATTCATAAAAGAAACTTTACTAAAACTCAAAGCACACATGGCACCTCACACAATAATAGTGGGGGATTTCAACACCCCTTTCTCAGCAATGGACAGATCATGGAAATAGAAATTAAACAGAGACACAGTGGACTTAACAGAAGTTATGAACCAAATGGACTTAACAGATATCTATAGAACATTTTGTCGTAAAGCAAAAGAATATACCTTTTTCTCAGCACCTCATAGTACCTTCTCCAAAATAGACCATAGAATTGGTAACAAAACAGGCCTCAACAGATACAAAAAGATTGAAATGATCCTTTGCATTCTATCAGATCACCATGGACTAAGGCTGGTCTTAAATAATAACAAAAACAAGGAAGGCCGACATATACATGGAAACTGAACAATGCTCTACTCAATGATGATTGGTCAAGGAAGAAATAAAGAAATTAAAGATTTTTTAGAATTTACTGAAAATAAAGGGGCATCATACCAAAATTTACAGGACATAATGAAAGCAGTACTAAGGGGAAAACTCATAGCCCTAAGTGTCTACAAAAAGAAACCTGAGAGAGCATACACTGGCGACTTGACAACATACCTGAAAGCTCTAGAACAAAAAGAAGCAAATACATCCAAGAGGAGTAGATGGCAGGAAATAACCAAACTCAGGGCTGAAATCAACCAAGTAGAAACAAAAAGAACTATACAAAGTATCAACAAAACCAGGAGCTGGTTCTTTGAGAAAATCAACAAGATAGATGAACCCTTAGCCAGACTAACCAGAGGGCACAGAGGCAGTATCTAAATTAATAAAATCAGAATTTAATAGAGAGACATAACAACAGAAACTGAGGAAATTCAAAAAAAAATCATCAGATCCTACCACAAAAGCTTATACTCAACAAAACTGGAAAATCTGGATGAAATGGACAATTTTAAAGACAGATACCTGGTACCAATGTTAAATCAGGAGCAAATAAACCATCTAAACAGTCCCATAACCCTAAAGAAATAGCAGCAGTCATTAAAAGTCTCCACACCAAAAAACACATCAAAGAACACATCAAAGGAATCATCCATCATGATCAAGTAGGTTTTATCCCAGGAATGCAGAGATGGTTCAATATTCGGAAATCCATCAATGTAATCTACTATATAAACAAACTCGAAGAAAAAAAAAACCCACATGATGATCTCACTAGATGCTGAGAAAGCATTTTTCAAAATTCAACATCCCTTTATGTTAAAAGTTTTGGAAAGATCAAGAACTCAAGACCCATACATAAACATAGTAAAAGCAATATACAGCAAGCCAGTAGCTGATATCAAACTAAACAAAGAGAAATTTGAAGCAATCCCACTAAAATCAGGGACTAGACAAGGCTGCCCACTCTCTCCCTACCTATTCAATATAGTACTGGAAGTCTTATCTAGAGCAATTAGACAACAAAAAGAAGTTAAAGAGATACAAATAGATACGAAAGAAGTAAAAATATCACTACTTGCAGATGATATGATAGTACAGTTAAGTGACCCCAAAACTTCCACCAGAGAACTCCTAACCCTGAAAACAACTTCAGCAAAGTAGCTGGAAAAATTTACTCAAATAAATCAGTAGCCTCCCTCTACTTAAAGGATAAGCAGGCTGATAAAGAAATTAGGAAAATGACACCCTTCATAATAGTCACAAATAATATTAAATGCCTTGGTGTGAATGCAACCAAGCAAACGAAAGATCCGTATGACAAGAACTTCAAGTCTCTGAAGAAAAAAATCGAAGAAGATCTCAGAAGATGGAAAGATCCCCCATGCTAATGGATTGGCAGGATTAATATACTAAAAATAGCTATCTTTCCAAAAGCATCTACATATTCAATTCAATCCCCATTAAAATCCCAACTCAATTCTTCCTAGAGTTAGAAAGAGAAATTCTCAAATTCATTTGGAATAACAAAAGATTCAGGATAGCGAAAACTATTCTCAACAATAAAAGAACTTCTGGAGGAATCACCATCCCTGACCTCAAGCTGTACTACAGAGCAATAGTGATAAAAACTGCACGGTATTGGTACAGAGGCAGGCAGGAAGATCAGTTGAACCCAGAAATAAACCCACATCTCTCTGGTCACTTGATCATTGACAAAGGAGCTAAAACTGTCCAGTGGAAAAAGGACAGCATTTTCAACAAATGGTGCTGGTTCAACTGGAGGACAACATGTAGAAGGATGCAAATCAATCCATTCTTATCTCCTTGTACAAAGCTCAAGTCCAAGTGGATAAAGGACCTTCACATAAAACCAGATACACTGAAACTAATAGAAGAGAAGTTGGGGAAGAACCTTGAATACTTGGGCACAGGGGAAAAGTTCCTGAACAGATCACCAATGGCTTATGCTCTAAGATCAAGAATTGACAAATGGGACCTCATAAAATTGCAAAGTTTCTGTAAGGCAAAGGACACTGTCAATAGGACAAACTGGCAACCAACAGATTGGAAAAAGATCTTTACCAATCCCACATTTGATAGAGGGCTAATATCCAATATAGACTAAGTACTCAAGAAATTAGACTCCAGACAACCAAATTAAACAGACAACCTATTAAAATGGGGTACAGAGCTAAAGAAAGAATTCTCAACTGTGGAAACTTGAATGGCCAAGAAGCAATTAAAGAAATGTTCAGCATCCTTAGTCATCAGGGAAACGCAACTCAAAACAACCCTGAGATTCCACCTCACACCAGTCAGAGTGGCTAAGATAAAAAACTCAGGTGATAGCAGATGCAGGTAAGAATGTGGAGAAAGAGGAACACTCCTGTACTGTTGGTGGAATTGTAAGATGGTGCAACCACTCTGGAAATCAGTCTGGTGGTTCCTCGGAAAACTGGACATAGCATTACCTGAGGACCCAGGTATACCACTCATGGACATATACCCAGAAGATGCTCCAACATATAATAAGGATGTATGCTCCACTATATTCATAGTAGCCTTATTTAAAATAGCCAGAAGCTTGAAAGAACCCAAATGTCCTTCAACAGAGGAATGGATACAAAAAATGTGGTACATTTACACAATGGAGAATTACTCAGCTATTAAAAACAACAAATTCGAGAAATTCTTAGGTAAATGGATGGAACTAGAAAATATTATCATGAGTGAGTTAACCCAGTCACAAAAGAACACACATGGTATGAAGTCACTGTGATAATTGCATATTAGCCCAGATGCTTGAAATACCCAAGATTCAACCTACAGACCACATGAAGCTCATGAAAAAGGAAGACCAAGTGTGGGTGCTGTGGTCCTTTTTAGAAGGAGTAACAAAATACTCAAGGGAGCAAATATGGAGACAAAGTGTGGGACAGAAACTGAAGGAGGTGCCGACTAGAGACCATTCACCTGAGTATCCATCCCAGGTACAGTCACCAAAGGTAGACATTGATGTGGATGTCAGGAAGTGCATGCTGACAGAAGCCTGATATAGTTGTCTCCTTAGAGGTCTGCCAGAGTCTGACATATTCAGAGGCAGATGCTTACAACTAAACATTGAACTGATCAAGGTGTTCTCCACTGGAAAATGGAAGAGTTGGAGAGAAGAATGAAGGAGCTGAAAGGGTTTGCGGCCCCATGAGAAGAGCAACAATACCAACCAATCAGAGATCCCAGGGTGTAAACCACCAGCCTGGGAGTACATAGGAAGGGACCCATGGCTCCAGCTGTATATGTAGGGGAGGATGGCCTTGTTGGACATAGATGGGAAAGGAGATCTTTGGTCCCATGAAGGCTGGAAGCCAAGTCTGGGTGAATTTCAAGGGTGGGAAGGTGGTAGTGGGGGGTAGGTGGGGGCACATCCTCATAGAAGCAGGATGAGGGGGGATAGGATTGAGGTTTCTGGGCGGGCGTAGAATGGGATAAGGAATAGCATCTGAAATGTAAATAAAATATCTAATAAAAAATTTAAAAAAGAATGGTGATCCAACTTCCTATTTCTGCTGTCATCAAGATCTCTTTCTTTAGACTTTCCTCTGTTCTCAAGGTTTTGTTATTTCCCTTGAAGTAAATCAGAGTAGTCACACAAAACATAGTATAGAAAATAAGTAGTGTTTATTTTAGAATATAGTAGAGTGATAGAAGACAATGCCAAAAAAGATCCAGATCTCCTTTAGGGCAGTCTTTATATTATTTCTAAAGTCTTTAGAACAAGCAGCCTTTTCCTAAAGGCATCTTTCCTGCCCATTCAATCTGCTTAGCCCATTTGGGTTAACTCGTAAAAGAATGAGCAATGATAAGTCTTTGTTCTTTGTCAGAATGCATCCTCTTAGTAATCTTGTAAAGCTTAGGTTAATTATATATTAATGACCATCTGGATTATTTACTATGTCAAATCTCCTAACAAAGTCAGACTCAGGACCCACTCTTCTAATCAGTATTCAGTGTCCTGAACTGTCAGTATTTGGTTTTATAGACTGCTGAGTTTGAGAGAGTGTTCATCCTTATTGTCCTTTCAGTCTGCTAATATCAAACTAGTTATCCTGCAGTATGGCCAAGTTGCTTCTGCTGCCATGCATTCTTCAGGATAGAACATATCTCCTGAATTATGATCCATGACAAGTCCCTTTTTCTTAAGTTGCTGCTGTCGAGTTACTTAGTCATAACAATGAGAAAGCAACTAATACAGAAAGTTGGTACCAAAAGTGAGGTCATTTCTGCAATAGGCCTGACTGTGTCGTTTCTACTATTTTGGAACTGGTTTATGAGAGAAATATAAACGATTTTGGAAATGTAGACTAGATACTTATAATTCTACAACTAGACTTTACTGAATGATTCTGGTTGCAGTGTGAAAGATCAGAATGACAATAGGCCTGCAGATAGTAAGGGTTATTATCTTTCAAAAGGATGAGGCTTCAAAAAAGAAAAAAAGCCTCTGTAATTGGACTAAAAGCCTTCATAATATAATCTGGGAAACCAGCTAACTACAATATGCTTGATTCTCAAAAATTTGACCAAGGCATATTCCCAGAAACTTTCTAAGTATTGGAATACATCATCTTTCATAGTTCATCCTTAGTTAATAGCTAGGAGAGCCAAAGCATGGAGTGACTGTGTTAAGGTTATATTCTTTAACATAACCTTAAGTGATCAGAGGTTAGGGTCAAAGGTTCAATCTGGATAATATTTAACAAGATCATCAACTACGAAATATATGACTCTTGGATTTTCTAGTATGTACATAAATATACCTCTGTGAAGACATTTCTGGTCTACTCAGGATAAAAAGCTTCATATATGTGTTTATAAAGTATTATACTCATATTTCTATCCCAGTACTCACTGGGCTATAGGGTGGTAGACCAACACTCCATAGCTGCTCTATAATAAATAAAATATAAACAAACAAACAAACAAACAAATAGATACAGTCATTGGTATCATAAATAGGACTATATAAATTATTTTACACTGACAATGGAGTATTTTTAATTTTAGATTAGAAGCCAAGAACATTCCCCATTTCTGAATCTGTGATTAGCCATCTGTGAGATCAAGAACCAAGTATTTAAGGTCTGAATCTTTGTTTCCTAGTTGGTATTTTAAGCAAGGCTATAACACTGATTATTAGTGTGTAATTTTTCAGATTAGTACATTTTCTGTTTTCTTCTCCTATTATCAACAAGTATTTTTGTATATAAAACCTTTCCATAAGTATTTCATTCCAGAAGAACACAAATAAAAATAATGTGACTTAATATATTACTAAAAAGTAACAATTTTCATGTTATACCATCTATACCAAGGAGTAAAAGAAGAAGAAACTGGAAATACGGCTCAGTAGTTAAGAGTGCATGTTGTTTTTCTAGAGGATCTAAGTTCAGTTCTCATCAGATCATTGGGTAGTTTATGGCTCTCAAATCTGACCATCTCTACTGGCCTCTATGAACATCTGCACACATGTACCATATGCTCACACAGACATATAGAATACATATAAATAAATAAAATAAATAAAATACCACTTGTTCATTGGTGCCTTGTCTCCTAGCCAACATATTTTTCTTTTTTATAAATTTTAATATTATAAACTACATTTTAGTAAACAGGTAAATATTTTAGGTCATGCCCATTTGTGTGAGCCTTCTATTGATTCAACATTATAATAGTGAGATACATCACTGTAGTCCTGCAAGTTCATCTTGTTGTTATTGCGTATTTCATTGGAAAAACAACTTTAATTTAATTTATCCATTCTACCATTTGTAAATTAGATTAATACAAAGGAAACAAAACCAAATCAATCACAATAAAATTGCCAAAAGATCAGTGACATTATCGAAATTATTTTGTACATTTATTCAAGACTAGTCATTCTTTCTTTCTTTTTGATAATTGTGATTATTTCTCCTTTAGCTTAGATAACCAATTTTTAACATGCTTGGACTCTACTTTTAATAACTCTCATTTATTGTTAAGGTCTGGGCACCTTAATACTTTAGGCCAATTATGAATAGTTTCTATATGGCATGTACAGTTACTACATCCAAGAACATTCAGAGCATTTCTCCAAGATTTTTTTACCATGGGGTAAAGATGTAGAGAGTTATCATGAGACTGTAAAATATATCTGGTCCATACAAAATTAGAAATAATTCCGCATCTGGAGAAAATAAAAAATATAGATAGGTTGAGATAGCATGGAGAGACGGAACCATGGTTGCACCTCTGGCTTCACATCTTAGGGTCCTGGCTCATCTTCTCTCTATTGTTAGCAAATTGATTTATTTGATTCCTGCTTGGCCTCTGTCGGTTCAAGTTGATATTCTGTTACAACCAACAGAACTATCACTAGTATAGACCTGTTACACAAACCAACGTATTTAAAATGATTTCATGTGGAGCTGCTGTCCTTTTGCCAGAGCTCTCAGCAACACTATTTAAAACAGACTACATTGAATAACAGCTAAGATCAAGGTGTAATTTTTGAGGAATCTTGAAGGTAGTAATTTTTGTCTGTATAAAATAGGAGCAAATATTAGAATCCAGCAAGTCATTTTTTAAAGGAGCACAGGATTCTGAATTCAGGTGCAGCATGTTCTTTAGTGTTCTTTTTCCACTTGACTTTAAATGATTTTTTTGTGTGTGTGTGTGTTTTTAAATCTTGGCTCTCTGTCTTGACCTAGTACATAGTGTTGTCACTAGTGAAAGATGTAAATTCTGTATTTTTGGATTCAAATACATGTAGATATAATACAAAGGAATTCAACAAATAATTTTGTGACTGGTACCCAATTAAGCATTAAGTACTACCCAACTGTGTATTTTTTTCTTATTTGAATATAATTACTTAACAAGCAATTCTCAATATCTATTTCAAAGTCTCATAATTTTTCTGTACTACAGTTTTCATAATGACTTCATACTGTATGTTTATTCACATTTTAAGAAGATTTTTAAAATTTAGTTCAATGCGTTTTCATCTTATGTTAACTTCTCTTGTCCACCTTGAAGGAGACTTTGTCCTTATTCTTCTTTGAAGTTACATGTAATCTAAAATACTGTTGCTAGCTTTACTTATTTTCTCTGGTATTTTCATACCTTCCCTCTGCATAAATTTTCAAAGTATCTTCTCCTTAAGCCTGTAGGAGAATTATTAACAAAATTGTGGAGCCCTTACTTCTTTTTTTATTGGATATTTTATTTATTTACAATACATATGTCATCCCCTTTCCCCATTTCCCCTCCCTAGAAATCTCTATCCCATTCCCCCGCTCCTTTATTCTTTTATACCATTTTAATCACATGCATGTATTAAGGTCAGTTCTAGGTTGAGGTTCTAGCAATACAATAGATACAAATAGTCAAGGAACAAGCAATATAATAAACACAGATAGTTAAAGAAAAAGTAGGGCATTAAACCCAATTACATGAACACTCTCTTGATCACTGTTTCTAAGGGGCCTTTACTTCTTATAACCTCTCCCTAGCGACATCTCTGGATAAAGTTAAGAATATTTTGATTACCTACCATGAAACATTCTGTTCACAAAGTAAGTCATTTTATTCAATGCCTCTCATATTTAAACCCCTTCATTTTCTTCTTCATGTCACCCATTTTTTGAACTACTAACATCTCTGAACGTTAGTACAGTCTCCTGACACTTTCTTTTGCTGAAGATGATCTGTGTGTTCCCCAGACAGTATCTTTAAAAATGGCACTTATATCTTTACCTTCAACCCACTCTCCAACACTGGTTTTGAACACCTCCAGTAGTTTGTTCAAATAAAGCCTATTTTTTTCCTATACATACTTTCTCAAAATGCTCGTTTCTTCATCAACACTAGTGGTTTTCCAATTAAGAAGGCCTAGAAGTTCCATCATTTTTGATATTTCTAAGCTGTTATTTATTTTTATATTTGTTATTTCCTATCTTTTATCACAAATGGTGATTTGTCACTATGACCTGTGGTGGTGTTTCCTTGAAAAGACTCTTGCATCCATCTTCACTTGTCTGTCCTATTCCTGTACACCAATCACAATTTGTATTAGTTAATGCTTTTACAGAGCTTGTAGAAAACTACGGTATCTTGCTTTGTTCCTATTTTTCTCCTGATGGACCTGTATCTTTTCTCCAAAAGATATTTTTAGCTGTATTCTATTTTCAGTACCAAGAAAACTAACTGATCAACATGAGTTCCAGGAACGAGCAAGTCTTCCTGCGGCTCAACTCTGCCAGATTTTTTTTTTTCACGTCCCACAGGCTCTTTATAACTTCTCACTTAGAAGATTCTCCCAAAGGGGTTGGATATTCTAAAGTCAGAATTTCACAAAATCAAAATACCTCAAATACACTGAACATCCATCATTCATAGGAAACTAGAAATGGTTCCCTGACATCATCAATTTAATATTTAGAGAAGCCGTTATGAACAGTTTCCATAAAGAGCTGCATGTTTCAATTTACTATTCTGAGGAACTCTGAACTGCATAACCTGGGGTTTTGTATATGTAAGAATTAAAACATAATCTTTAGGAGGCTAGAAAGCTGATTCAATGGTTAAAATGTTGGCCATACATATATGCCTGAGAACATTAGTTTGGATCCCCAACACTCATAACTGGCAGGTGAAAGCAGAGGTGAGGAGTGTTTGAGTAGTTAGGTTTAAAAGGGGAAAGGGGTATGGAAACATGAGGAAAGAAGAGTTAGTGAGATAGGTTAAGAAAACTGAGGATATTGCAAGATTACATACGATTCCTACCACTGTAAGCAAATCCAGAAAATGCAGGGTAGACATGGAGGTCCACTTATAATCTAAGCCTGTGACACACAGACAGAATTTCCAGAGCAAGCCCAATTGGTGAGTTCAGGGTCCATGAAAAATTTTGCCTCAAGACACCCAGTGTCAAATTCAGGCCTTCGTACACATGTACATGCACATCTGTACACATACATATGTATGTATGTATGCACTCTCATACACTGAAGTCCCATGTATGTGAAGACACCTACCTGCACATGCACATACCATGCATACACACCCATGCACAGATAATTTGGCTGAAAAGATGTGTGATAGTATCATATTGGTTATATATGTATATATATATAACCAATATATATATATCCATCATTGAACTAAACCAGACTTTTCCTTTCACATCAATAGATGAAGAATTGAAAAGAAATCTTTAAAATCAAAATCTCTAGTTGTGAATTTTCTCCCTAAGAATATTCAATGAATTTGTGAATATCAGTAGCTCTTCTTTTTGTATTTTAAAGTAATGTCAGTCATTCAGTTATTCCCACATAAATTTAATTATTCCTCTATGTTAGCAAAAATTTACCTAAATCTAGATATTTTAGTTGCTCTTGCATCATAATATTAGTGTGAACATTATAGACCTAAAGGATGTTAGAGCCTGTAGAGAACAGTTTCTCTTCATGAATTCTTTTTCAAGAGGCAGAGATGAAAAGGACTTTTGTATGTAAAAGAAGTCACTTCTGAAGTACTTACAACAGTGGGTCTCAACGTGTGGGCCATGATATGATCCCTTTGAGGGTTGAATGACACTTTCATGGGGGTTGCATAGCAGATAATCTGCATATCAGATATTTATGTGTTGACTTATAACATTACAAAATTAACAATTATGAAGTAGCCATGAAAATTATTTTATGATTGGCAGTCACCACAACATGAAAAATTGTATTAAAGGGTCATTCACTGCTTTAGGAGGTTGAGAATCATTGACTTACAAAGAAAAGCACTGGTAAGAGTTGTAGTGTGCTGGAAATCTGTACTTCATTGCTTGTTGCTATATTCACAGTTAGTTAACCTTTGTTTTGCCTTTTACCTTTGTCCACAATTTCAAATTGTCTCACTATTAATGGTATCCATTGGGAAATCCAACTCCCTCTTCTGTTTTTTACTCTAGGAATTCTTCAAAATTCCTGTCCCATGGATATTCCCTTTGCTATTAGGGACTTGGCTACTGTCCCTGGGATGGGACAAGCTCATGTCTATCCTAATTTCCCTCTTGCTACCTCCTTTTCTGAGGTGATCATACCTTGTATGAGCAACTTTTCTTGGTGCTGTGCCAAGATACTTGACAGAAACAACTTAAGAGTAGAAGGACTTTCTTTGAATTTCAAGGACAAAGGCCAGAGTCCAATGTGACACAGAAGGCCTGACAGCAGAGCATGAGGTAACCAGTTACATTGCCTCTGCATCCAGGAAGTAGAGAGTGATAAGTAGAGATGAGATCCAAAGGATGCCAGAGTCCATTCCCAGTGACCCACTTTCTCCAGTGACTTTTGCTTTTAGAGCTCTTACAATCTTTGAAGCAATACCACTAGCTGGGAACTGGGAGTTCACACATATGAACTTACGAGAGACTTTTTCATGGAAGCCCCAACATACAGGTGTCCTCATTACCCTCTTAACTCTTTTAGATCTTGATCTCTGGATTACTCTAGTCTCAGCATGCACATTACATGCATTACATACATATATACGGAAAAGGATTTTCCTAACTGATATATATGAAATAGCCTGATCCCAGAATCCTTCCTACCAGTTTATCTCAATCATAGTATTCTGTTTATGTAGTTTTGTAGCACATGCCACTGTATACAATAGTTTTGTCTATTTGCATGTGTTTATTTATTGTGCTTCTTTCTCTTGCCTTCTTCATCTTGACCTGAACACACAATAAGCTCTATGAGTTCAGGAACCTTGGTCCTCCTCCTTTCTACAGTAGCACATCAATTAGTTCAAGGTATTGAAAGCCAAAATTGCATACATGGTCTATTATAATGCTTCAATTTCTACCCTGTTTAATTTGGAGACTATGGTAGGCATGTTGATATACCAATAACAATTCTGCAGAAAACCCTATTCCTATTGTTTTAAAGCATATAAACCTCCTTTAGCAAAATTTCAACATAAAGGGTTTTACTGTATGAGAAGATGCTTAAATAAGACAAATAAAAGACGAACACTTCTAGAAGGGACAGAAAGTCCTATTTCCATACTCTGTTCATGTCCCTTCTAAAAAGAACTCCTGTGTGCCAGCCATTGGAGGTAGGATTGGGATAGTACGGCTACTGTGGAGAGAATTTTAGAAAATTGTTTTAAGTGAGAGTCTTGTAAATGCTGTTTCAAAATAGCATTGTCCAAGCTGGTCTTTGGCTATTGTCTTTCTGGCTTTTCTGACTTTGGCTTGCATTATCATGACCTTATTTTTTTGCTTAAGGGTTTTGAAGCCCAACAGGTCTTCATCCTTTTCTCTGCAACCTGGGAGGCCAAAGTAGCTTTTCTGTTGTTTTTCCAAGGGCAGTGGGAAGGAGTCTGATTGTGTTTAATCCTTAGCAAAGCCTGGCCTGATAGGTATTAAGACCAATTTTCACATTAAGGGAAAAGACTCAGAGAGGTTACACAACTCAGCCAAGGGATTGTTATAAGTAAGTGACAGAGCTGGGATTAGAACTTGAGACTATCAGACACCAGAGCTTATATTGGCTTTTATACAACACCGTTCGCTAACATCCTGATTTGGGGAAAAGAAGCAGTCACAATTTCTGATCTTTTATTGATTAGCTGAAACTGTTGGAAAGCAGTTGCAGATACTGAACCAAACGCTGCTTTTCATCTCTCTGAAAAGGGACCCCATGGGAACTGTACAGTGTCAACTCTTTCTTTTTCCTGACAATCACATGCAAATATTTGAATGGAAAGTTCAAAAACTGAGCTGGGGATGGATTCGCAGAGAGGTGGGGTGTAAAGATGAATCACAGCATTTAGATTGGCTGACATGAAGGAAACAAATCACGGGTAATCAAATGTGCAAAATATGGAGTGATATATTGGAGCTCGTGTCTAGAGTTACATCTGTCCCTTTGTGAGCCTTATTTCAAGTACTGCTCGTGGTGATTGTGAGGTAGGAAGGGGTGATTTGTTTACTTAACAACATGAAAACAGGCTCAAAAGATATGAGGAGCTTCTGTGCAGCCAGGTTTTAAGTTGTAACAGATTCAAAAATGGATTAATAAGACCACCAAAGAATATATTTTCTTCAATGATGTAGGCTAGTAATATCTTGGTTAAAATATCCATCCATTCAAATTCAGCACAAGACTGGCTTTGGAAAGGTTTCTTTCTATCACAGTTACTACGTTGAACATTCATTGTTGAATACCTCTATTATTATTCTCCATTAACTTTTCTAGAAGACTACAGTGCTTTGGGGGCCTTTTTAGTTATGACAAAAGCCAGACCATAAAACCTTAAATTCTAGACTCGTTTCTTTTCCTTGCTGAGGCTCAGACTCAACAACCTCAGTCCAAAGTGACCAAAAAGGAAGAAAAGAGTGGCCTGGTTCTTTCCTCTTTTCTTTCTACCTATTTTTTTTTTTACAGGCTTTTGAAGCAGGGAACAAGGGAATGATGAAGGTCAAGTGACTGTTAACTTCTAATCCTCTTGACTGTTCCTACTTCTCCAGGCAACTCCAATCAGATACTGATGCAAGCTCTTAGGCTAGATCTATTACTGTGCTAGATTTAGGGACGTGGAGGAGAATGGAGCTGCAAACCTAAAGGTAACATTTGAATGCCTGGAAAGATGATATTGAAGAAAAAGAGCAAGATGGAAGAAAACAAGCTCTGGGTACACGTTTGGTGGGCATGATAAATGTTGCTTTTATTTCAAATCTACATGAAGATATAATTAGCTTTGGAGTTATGGAAATAATATGTTCCATCTATTGGCTTTAACATGAACCCTTATTAACTACTATCAAACCAAGAGGGTCTAACCCCCTAAGGGGGAAAAAATAGAAAATCCTCAGTAGACTCAATTAAAAAACGTTTGGTGAAGATGTAGTTGAAATGGTGGCCAGCCTGGCAAGCCCCATGGGATTTTTTGGCCCACTTAGTGGCTAACTTCTCCTTTGCTGTGGGTTTCTGACTCTTTGGTCTCCCCTAGACTGTCAGATCTGCTTCTGCTCCCTGTGGGATAGAATGTGACTGCCGTGTCTATTATTGGAGAAATGACTGTCCAGCTCCTAATGCACAGGAGTTTCCTGGTTATCTACAGAAGGTATTGCATTTGCTTTCATGTTCTATAGTCTTACTCCACTGCCAACTTTCACTATGAGAACCTTCATGTATAAGGCGATTCACTCTAATCCCTTATAGGATAGCCGTGGCCTGTATCTCGTAATCTTTATTAGAACAACAATGAAAACCCTCCAAGAAAGTTTCTATTGTTACAGCAGGTCATAGTTCATCAGACTGTTAGGTGTACTACAAATTTGACCTTCTCCTTATCTGTATAATATCTGTTTGTCTGTTTATTGTCAAAGGAGTTTCTCTGAACTAGTTATCAGAAAGCCTGCTTGGACAAATGGTTAGAAAGGCTCCTAATTCTACCCCCAGAGTGATTTGATCTTAGGCACTGTGGGAGATTGTTGAAGTGGGGGAGAGGGGTCATGCACACAAGCCACTAGAAAGATCGAAGGACCTGGAACACCTTGGAAGAGTGAAGAAGCCTAAGGAGGGAGGAAAGAGCTACTGGCAAAGAAGAAATTGCTTTAGAAATGTTATTGCACTGGTTTCCATGCGGGAAACTATAATACCAATCCTGTTCAAAAGACGGGGTCAATAGAATCACCTCCCGAACTCTCAATTTATAGTACCTGCACTTTCTCTAACTTTGTTACAGCTGAAGGAAGGAGTCATGTTGATACAAAGCATGATTATAGCTCTTCCTGAAAAGAAGGGGAAGATTTCCACGAATGTCTCCTTCTCATTTATTGCCACTGCTATTTCCCCCCAAGACCATTTTCATTCTCAGCATGTGAAAGGAATCAAAGGTTGAGTTAATATTAAGTAGGAATTGACCAAAGCTCAAGGCACTTATAAAACGCTTGGGAGAAAAGCACTGAGTTGGACAGTGATGGTTTGTAGCTATGTTTGATGTCATGGACACATAGAAGAGAGTTGAGAAAGAATGAACAAAAGTAGAGACAGAGCTAGGAAATTAGGAAAGCTGTTCAGGTGAATTAGGAAGACAAGGGTTCACCCTTGATTTACCATTACTGGCTTACAATTCCTGAAAACATTTCTGTACCTATGGTGATTTTTCTTCAGAACACAACCAGTGAAAAATAAGCCAAAAGTTTATGCATGTGTAATATATAACATATAATATATATACATATTAACATATGTTGCATAAACAATTTTATTACATATGTGTGTGTATGTAAAAATCACTTACTTGATACTAGTGTCAAATCATTTCTCTGATTTGCCTTTTTAGAGATTTAGGTTTCATCCTTATAATGAAGAACACTTTACCTGCTACAGTTTATTTCTTGAATATCTGTTGTGTGCCTAACACTCTGTCAAAAAATATGAACAACAAAGAAAGTATAATTCCTTTATGCCCTTGGGGGTCTTAGAAGATAGCAGAAAGTGGCTAAACTTTTCAGCTACAAAGTGGCTTGATGGTATTTATTTCATAGAGTTATTTTGAGATGAAAATAAAGTATTATGTTCCAGTGCAGGTGCAGTTTCAGCCACAGGGAGAAGTGGTTATTGGACTTCCCTTTTGCTATGAAAAACTACAAAATCAGGCAAATTCTATAAAGAAACTGTTTTCAGACATTGGAAAACAGCTAGCACCGAGTTCTGAATCTTGTGAGAGGGAAAGGCCATATTTAACTTTGGCTTTTTGCCCAGGACCACTATCTATACATAAAAGCCAAGAACAAATGTATTAAAGACTTGAACATGAGCCCTGGAATAATAAGAACTACCAGAAGAAATCAGAGTAAAAATTTCCTGACATTAGCCGGGGCAATATTTTTTTCTTTTTCCTTCCTTCCTTCCTTCCTTCCTTCCTTCCTTCCTTCCTTCCTTCCTTCTTTCCTTTCTTCCTTCTTTCCTTTTTTTTTTAGATGAAAACAAGAGCATGGAAACAAGATCATAAAGATTTTTTTTAACTCAAACTAAGATCAAATGAAGGGAACAACAGGATTATAAGACAACCATGAACAAGGAGGAGATATCTAGGATTCACAAGTTATATCTCTGCTAAGGGATGTGTGTGTGTGTGTGTGTGTGTGTGTGTGTGTGTGTGTTTGTGTTTGTGTGTGTACTTGCTTGTGTGTTCTTTTAGTAGTTTAATATTTTTAGTTCTCACATTTTATTTTTTTAAAATAGATTTTGTGTTGGTTTTCATGATTAGTAATGAAAAAACGAGGTCATGAATTTAAAAAAATGGGGAGGGTATATGTGATAGTTTGAAAGAAGGAAAGGAAAAAAAGGGAGAAATATAATTAAATTACAATCTGAAACGTAAAGAACAACAAATGAAACAGAAAGTATAGTTTTGTTCTTCTGCACATGGACACCTTCTAGCAATATTTGTCAAAAAGCCCCTGCTTTCCCCAGTCAACATGCTTCTAAGTAGTCACAAAACATAAGGGGTTACAGAGACTGCTAGAAAATACCTTGATAAATCACAATAAGCACAAAGCACCAAATTTTATACATCATGCATGAAATATTTAGATGGAATTTATAATGAATGGAACATGAGTATTTTAAGGAAAAAGTATGGGTTAGAACTAGCTATGTATGCTAACATTTTAGAAAGAGAAGAGAAGCTGGTCATATCCTACTCAAGGCAAGTAGAGTAAACAGAATGATACAGAGGAAAGAATTAATGAAACACAAAATAATATACAGATTGTAATGTTATTTATTAAAGAAGCAAGTGGTAAAAAAAATCTATAAAGCAAATAACTGGTGGTCTGAGATGGCCATTAAAATTGAGAATTTTCTTTTTTTAAATTATGATTGCATTTAGTCTATTTTCTCTACATACATAGGGAGTTACTTAGGTAATACAATGCTATTTTAGATTCATAAGAAATGCGTTTTCTTTTATACAAATGATAGACAACTTTCAACACCGAGTATTAATTTTTTCATGGTACCCCTGTTGAGAATCTTTTTCTAACTATACAGGTAAAGATTTTAAAAGAAAATATAGAATATACAAATGGCCAACACAATAAATGTAAAAGGGGCTATCATTAGATATGCTGGGGGCATTAAAAATTCTTAAGAAAAGTACTGTGCATAACATCTTGCCAAGAAATCCAACAATTAATTCTGAATATCATTGTTAAATGATAAAGTAATGAAAACTTTAACTTGAAATTTTTCCATTATAAAATTGTATACCTAGGTTATTTAACTGGGAAATTTATTTTTTATTTAAGAATGAAATATTTCTATTTTCCACAATATTTTTCAGAATAGGAGTTGAAAATGCTTCTCAGTTTTATGAAGTCAATGTAACTTTGATGCTACAGCTTCCCATCATTCAGACACTGAAATGATGTGGAAATCTTGACCAACTATAGAAATTAACTCGAGATATATGAGTAGATATCACATTATGATGAAGAAGGGTTTTTTTTACAAATGAATAAGATTGTTTTAGCATTGAAAAGTCAGTTGTACATAGAATACATACAGAAGAAAAGTGATATAAATGTCTTATAGATACACAAACAATTATAAATCCAACTCCCATTTATGATTTTAAAATCTTCTTGGTGAATTAGTAGTGATATGAAGCTTTATTAATCTAACAAAATCCACTGCAAGCACATTTAATGATAAAGAATGCATATTTTTAGTAGTGATACTGGGAAAAGAACAAGGGTGCCCATTTCTATAAATCCTATTTAATGTTGCACAGACATGGTTATTGTGAGAAAGGAAAAACAACCAGAATAATAGTCATAGACATTCTTCACACTTTACCCACAGTTGACCAATTAGTACACAGTTGACTTTAGTACACATCCAAAGGAGGGGTTAATATTCAGTTATCAATTGTATTTATATGCAGCAAAGCATGTGATAAAAAATATCTACATGAGTAGAAAACCAAAAAGATTGTTTATAGTAACATTAGTTAGAAATAAAAAATTCTAGCAAGGAGGCTGAAGAGATGGATCATCAATTAAGAGTACTGTTGCTCTTCCAGAAGACCTAGATTTGATTCCCAGCACTCTGTGGTGGCTCACAGCAGTCTTTCCAGTTCAAAAAGATCTAAGGCCCTTTTCTGACCTCTGGGGTATAAAACATACTTGTATGAGGCAAAATCCCTATACACATAAAAAATATTTTTTAAAGTGCTAGAAAGATTGAATATTTGTGAGCAGAGGAATAAAAATGGTTCCCTAACTGTAGTTATACAATTAAATAGATCCCAACCTTAAATGTAAGACCTAAAACTATTGAAATATAAGGCACCTAAAACTTATTTTTTTGGCTGAGCTAGATTACAGAATATCCATATATTCCAAGAAATATACTATCATCAGTATTAATTATAACAAAATAACAATCTCTCCCTACTGATCTCCAAATTTTCAACGAACTTTAAATATCTCAATAGACTTTTTCCCCTAAAATTATCTTGAAATGAAAAAGACCTAGACTAGTCAAAAAAGTTCTTTTGAAGGATCAACATGAATAAATTGATAAGTGTAATCTACTATATAAACAGTGAAAATTACATGATAATCATTATGTATAGTTTTGATACAATAGAGGCCAAAAAAGACCTCTGACAAAATCCAACACCCATTTAAGATAAAAGGCCTTAGAGATTAAGGATACAAAGGGCATACTTCAACATACAAAAGGAAGTTTGTAGCAAGCATATAGATAACATCAACTTAAATGGAGAGAAATTCATAGCAATTTCACTAAAATCAGGAATAAGATAATGTTGTTTACTCTTTCCAAGCCTATTCAACATAGGACTTGAAGTATTGGATGAAGTAATAAGAGAACCGAAGGAGATCAAAGGAATAAGAATTATAAAGCAAAAAGTTAAGGTATCTATATTTTCAAGTGATATGATAGTATATATTAGTGACTCTAAAAATTACACCAGGAAACTCCTACAGTTGAATACTACTTTCAGCAAAGTAGCTGTATAAAAATGAACTCATAAAAATCAGTAGCCCCCTATATACAAATAATAAATGGACAGAGGAAAAAATCAGAGAAACAACATCTTTCACACTATTCTCAAATAATATAAAATATATTGGGTTAACTCTCAATAAGCAAGTAAAATACTTGTATGCTAAAAATTTTAAGACACATTGAAGAAATAAATTTAAGAAGCCATAAGAAGTTGGAAAGATCTCCCATGCTCATCGATCTGTAAAAACAATATAATAAGAATGGCTATCCTATGAAAACAATCTATTGATTCAGTACAATCCCAACAAAATTATAATGCAAATTTTCACAGTTTGTGAAATGGTAATTCTCATATGGAAAAACAAAAAAATAATCCAAGACAGTGAAAACAATCTTGAATAACCAAAGAATTGTAGACATATTACCATCCTGATTTCAAATAATGTTATAGAGCTATAGTAATAAAAGTAGTATTGATATTCTCAGAAAAGCAGGAATGTTGGTTAGTGTAATAGTAGTGAAAACCCAGGCATAAATCCACACACCTATATGCACCTGATTTCTGATAAAGAAATCAGAACTACACGGTGGCAAAAAGAGAGCAACCAATGGTTCTGGTAAACCTGGAGAGCTGCATGTAGAAGAGTCCAAATAGGTTTGTGCTTATTTTTATGTACAACACTTAGCTACTTCAAAGACTTCAGCATAGAGCACTGAATTTGATAGAAGAAAAAGTAAGGAAAAGTCCTGATTGGCGTAGGAAAAGATTTTCTGGACAGAACACAGTTAGCATAATAACTAACATTGACAATTAATAAGCACAAGAAGCTACAACACAAAGGACTATAAAATTCAGACAAGTAAGCAACCTATAGAATGGAATTTTTTGTTTTACTAACTCTACATCTGATAAAGAACTAGTATCCAAAATATATAAAGAAATCAAAAAAATATATATGAAGAAAATAAAAACCCAATTAAAAATAGGGTAAAAACCTAAGACAGTTCTCAAAAGAGGAAACTCAAGTGGCTGAGAAGTACTTAAAGAAATGTTCAACATCCTTAGTCATTAAGGAAATGCAAATCAAAACTACTTTGAAATTTCATCTTACATCCATGAGAATGGCTAAGTTTAATAAAACAAGTGTTGGCTTATGCTGGTGAGGGTATGTAGTAAATGGAACACTCATTGTTGGTGGGAGTGCAAACTCCTACAGCAATAATGGAAACTAGTTTCTCAGGAGGATCTGAATGAATTGATCTATCTCAATATCTGGCTATACCATTCATGCGCATATAACCAAAGATCACTTCATCCTACTCCAGAGATACTTAGTCAACCATGTTCATTGCTGCTATATTCATAATAGTCATAAATTGTAAACAACCTAAATGTCCCTCAACAACGGATAAAGAAAATATTTAATACTTCATTTACACAATGAAGTATTATTCAACTGTCAAATAAAACCATGAAATTCCCAGGTAATTGAATAGAAAAAAAAAAAAAAAAAAAAAAAAAAACCATCCTGAGTGAGGCTACCAGACCATAAGGACAAATATGGTATATATCCACTTATATGTTGATATTAGCTGTTAAGTCAAGGATAACCAAGCTATGATCCATAGAACTACAGATGTCAGATATAGAGTAAAGAGCTAGAGGGGACTAAAATAAATCTTTCTAGAAATAGAATAGATAGATACAGATGGATAGTGATAGATGGCTGGAATGGGAATATTTATTAGGGAGAGATAAGACAACTATGAGAGAGAAAATACGGAGAGAGACAGCTAAAATTAAGAGCCATTTGAAGAGTAGTCTGGAAACCTAATACAGTAGAAGTTTCCTAAAATATATACATAAATGAGGCAATCTGAATGAAATTACTAAATAATGGGGGAAACACAACCAAGTGGACATCTTTTTTTTTTATCAATGAACATTCATGTACTGAGATTGGATTACATCTAAGTGTAAGCCAAAGGGTTCTTGTGGGAATTCCCAAACAACACAGACTGTTGTTAAGACTGTAAAGAGATGTTCTCCCCAAACTGACTGCTACATCTATATCAGCACACAGAGAAGTTGAGCTGGTGCCCATGTAGAGTCTTTCCCCCTACATTTTATTGTGTTTGGTACAGGAAGGTACTCTGAACAATACCAGAAATGCAAACATGAAGTTATCCACAAACCCTTTTGTCTACAATGATGTCCTGCCTGCAAGATATGCTAGAGCAATTGTGGCACAAAGGTCATGGGATGACCAGCCAATATCTGATTCGACCTAAGGTTCATTCCATGAAATCAAAACCATGCCCACTACCACATGGATTATCAATACCCTGAGACTAGATAGTCCATGGACTCAAGGTAAAAACTAAATACTGTTCCTTCTAACAACCAACAAAACCTACCACAAACTATCGCAATAAAATGTCTCCTAATGCAATTCCGTTATACTCATAAATCAGGGCCTTGCTCCACTATCATTAGAGAAGCTTTCTTCTGTAGAAGATAGAAAGAAATACAGAGACCCACAGCCAGACACTATGCAGAGTGAGATATCTTAGAACACTCACTACTGAGTTGAATGTCTCCATCAAATCCTTCCCCTGAGGGCTCAGGGAACCCTGTAGAAGTGGAGACAGAAAGAGGGTCAGAGGAGTCAGAGAACACTAAGAAAACAAGAACCAATGCAGATATAAATACACAAGGACTGATGCAGCAGGCAAGGTCTACATCAAGTTGTCTGCCTCTATATTATGGCTTCCAGTCTAGTATTTTTATGGGATTTCTGAGTCTGAGAATAAGAGTTTCTCTGTTTCTTTTGCCTTCCAGTAGGCTATTTTTCTGTTCCTTTGTTTTATCTAAATCTGATGTGTTATTTTTTGTTTTATTTTATTACATTTTATTTCACTATTATCTCTTAAAAATACAATATTCAGTAAGGGAATGAATTGGCCAACATACTACCAAATATTCACAGTATATTAATTATGAAAAAGAACTTGCATATGATTGCATAAGAGTACATAAAATCTAGTAAAAACAAAGAGATATCTTGATAACAATTGATAATTTTTTATTTACCAAAGGGAGATTCATAAACAGGAGTTAAGCCCTTGTAATATCGTGCATTGCTGGCCATCAATGAATTACAGACTGACACAAAGATAGGACAGTGCTGCACCTTTAGGATTGCATTTCATTTAAAATTCCCAGCATTAAACTCAGCCAGGATGTGGAACGGGTGGTATACAAAATGCTTCAGCTAGTTTTGGTGCCAGTGTTTTTTGTTTTTAAAAGTTAAACCACATGACTAATTGTGATGGAATAGTTCTTCCACATATTTTTCAAAGGTAACTGAAAACTTTTACTCTCATTTTCAGAGAACTTTTGTTCACAGTAATTGAGAACGAAAACAACTCAAAAGACCCTCAACAAGAGATTAAATTTAATATCCCAAAGTTTAAAAATGCACTTCAAATTAAAAAAAAATGTCCTGGAGAGATGGAGGTGATGGATACAGATATTGCTGAAGAAGAATTAGACAAGTAAGTGACTGTTTAAAGAGCCATAGGACAGAAAGTAAGGAACTGGTGATGACACTGGGATAACTAACCCACTAGTCTAGAAAAACAACTGAAAGAACAACCAACCAACCAACCAACCAACCAACCAACCAACCAACCAACCAACCACCCACCCAACCAACCAACCAAACAGGCCCTGAACCACATATCTAGAAGGGAAGTCTTCAGTGTGGAGAACACTTTTCTCTAAGACCTGCTTAATTATCATTATGTCTTCAATGAGATATAGGGAGAGTTCTTCTGTCACTTAAAGATTCTAGGTAGCTGGAATTCACTGAAATTCCATTTCAGCCTCTCTTTTATGGTGGAGTTTTTAGTTGCTGTTTTGAAAGAATACACAGAATGATCTGGAGAGATTACCTATTGTACTATGCTATAGCCTGGGGTGCTTGTGGTGCAGGGATTTGTAGGTTGTTGGTTGGATGGATGCCCTCCCATTTTTTCTTCTTTTCTCTCAGTTGAATGATAGATGAAGAATTTTGGCTAAGGCAGCCTGAGACCAAAAGCATCCTACAGTACTATCAACCAAGGCCTCCAGGTCTATGTCAGAACATTTATATATTTTCTAGAATATAGTTGTTATCCTTACTGATTGGTGAATTCTTATAAGGTAAGAACCATCTTTTTATCACTCTACCTTTATGTTATAATGAGGTAAGGCATCAATTATGAGTAGATGCTGAATTTGTCTCTTCAGAGATGTTTATCATGACAGTTGCTGAGATCAACCTGTCATTAAAAAGTACAACAAAATCAAACAGTATATCAATATGAATTTCAAAGATCCTTTTCCTCTCAGGACAGAAAGAAACAATACAAGCCCAGTATAAAAATGGAAAGACCTTTGACTAAATCTGACATTTAAAGAAGAGATTAGAAAAAAAAAGAGAGAAAAGAGGAGAAAATCATATATTCAAGCTGTCTGAACTCAGAAAAGATAAATCAGGAGAGACACATCAAAGAATCAGAACTCCATGAAGAGGAACGAGTGTGAAGTAAAGGACAGAGTGAGCCCTGCAAGAGACAGAAGCATTTTGATTCAGCTGTAGAAACATGAAGGTCACATAAAAACAGAGGGAGGCTACAGAAACACTGCCCACTGGTTCTCAGAAGGCAAGCTGGCACTGACACACTGTTTGATCTTACTCTCCTCTCAATGATCTTCTCTCTAGATTATGCACCTCTTGATATTTTCATAAATCTAATAACCAGCTTTGATTATTAGGATCTCCCAATATCCCAGGAACAATTTGTGATTAATCTGGCGTAATCTCCTGGTTTTGTTTGTTTGTTTGTTCTTTGTTTTTTTATCTTGACCTTTACATCATGGTGGCTTCAAAGGTTTTTGTGCTTCATTCTAAACATGTCAACAGCTCTGGTATTGTCCAGATCCAACTTAGAGGGTTAGCATGAGATGTACTACATTAACAAAAATAATTGCTAGGAAGGTGAAATAATTCTTATATTAATGTTATCTTCCTTGACTAATACTTTGTGTTCAAGGTAAAATCTTCAGAGTCAATACTATGACCCAAGAATTGGTTGAGAACTAGAACTCAATGGGTTTTAGTTCACCTTTTAAAAATTCAAAGGTGGTTAGCACTATTATTTAAACATAAAATTCAACAAAAATTGGTATTTGAAAATGAAGGGTACTGTACTGACAGGCAATGCCTCCATATTTGGTTATGTGCAAATACTTCAACAAAAGCAAAATGCCATCGGTGGACAATTACTGAATGTTTGTATCCTTGATACAATAAACTTTATATGAAGGAAATAAATGGAACAAAAGAAAGTGGTTTTGAATTTGTAGAGTGTAGATTTTTTCCAATTTTCTGTCATGTCAATTTACAATAATTTAAGCGCCTTTGAAAAACTAAAGTTTATTGTCTTTAACTTAGTCCAACAAGCTTCTCTCACTGAACTAATGTCAACTTGTCACTGAGCTGTTCCTCTCTGAAGGCTCTAGAAGCAAACTCTTTTTTTCCTTTTCCAGTCTTCAGAGGCTGCACAAACCTCTTGAGCCATGATCTCTACCAGAAAAAAGGAAATTAAATTAAATTCTCCCAACTCATCACTCTGAGTTCCTTTCATGTTTTCCTTTCTTTTATGAGACTTTGTAGAAATGGCTCAGCCATTAAGATCACTTACTGCTCTTGCAGATTGGTTCCCAGCACCCAGTAACTCCAGTTATTGGTGATCCAATGCCCTTTTCTGACTTCTGCAGGCTTTTGTGCATATATAATTTATATAGATACACTCAGGTGCACACATACAAGTATTTAAAATATTTTATTTTTAAAAGAGAAACTTTATGATTGTTCTGGGATCACTTGAATAGTTTTCCCATAGGAATGTTAACAGTTTGCTAGTCTTAATTACTTTGTAACCTTAATTCTTTCTTTCTTTCTTTCTTTTTTTTTTTTTTTTTTCTCATTTTTACCTTGCAATATAATCACAAGTTCTAGGGATCAGGGTAAAGACAATGTTTGGAGAACTGTTATCCTGCATACACTGATAGCTTTGAACTTTCATTTCTGATGCATTGTGCTATGTCTTAAGAGTCCTCACTGAAGTTGGGCAATGGTGATATGTTCTGAATTTATACCAGTGCATAATTAAAAAATACTTGAGGCTGATCAAAATATTAGGTGAACTTGCTTTCATTGGTTTTTTCATTTGCTAAAACTGTTATTAGATTTTGATTATCATACACAATTTTTATAATGTTATTTTATAGTTAGGTTCTCAGTTTGTATATCTTAACTCTGGTGAAACATGTCCAGCCATACCCATATATTTAGTTGCTTGAAAATTATACACAATGGCTTTTTGCACCTCAACAAACCTAACCCAGTCTTTGTGATGTATTATAGAACTGCTTAAAAGACACTGCTGTCATCCAGTTTTGAGACCCTGGCTCCTTGAGTTAAAAAACCCCCTACATCATGATCTTAGATTCTGGGATCAGCTTTCACTAGCACAAATTAAGCTGGGGTCAAGTTCTAGACAATCAGTCCTCATGCTTAGAGGCTCACAGAAATATTCAAATTAGCCAGTTGACTAGTTGACAAGGATTTCATAGAACCTAGCTAACTCCACCCCATTTGACACATATGAACTGTCCTCTCCAGCTCCAGTCTTCTTAGCATAAATAGAGATCTATTTCTGTAAATGCAGCCACATGCAATGCTGGCAGAGGGCTTCCTGATTTAGAGCTATAAGGGACAGAGTTCTGCTTTTCAGCTGGATGCAGTGTGCTGTGTTCCACCATCAAGATTATGATGTCTTATGAAACAGTGAACTCCAACATTTCCCCTGTCTTCCCTTACCACACACATTTATGCTGTGTTTACTATTTATAAGACCCAGAAGTGACTATGTTTTCTGCATCTGAAAACTATTTAGGAGGAAGACTTCCAACCATGGCTCTGGCTATTTCTTCCCTCACCCACTTTCTTGTTCCCGTACCCGCAGGTGAAGTCAGTTGCTCTGCATTGGCTCGCACCATCCAACACAGGTAGCTAGAAATCTGAGAGCACAAACTTCAGAGCTGAGATAGTTCACATGAGTTTATGTAATTCTATCATGCTACAATACTGATTGGATATTGTTATGTTTTGAATCTGAAATGTTCCTACAAGCTCATGGTTTGAATGCTTGGTCCCCAGCTGGTGGTACTATTTTGAGATCTCATGAAAATTAGAAATCAAGGCTTAGCTTGAGGAAGTAGGTTACTTGGATTGTGCCTTTAAGATTATACCAGTTCCTCAGTCCCTATCCCACCCCCATCAAGCTTCAGTTCCTATCTATCATGAGATGCAAGTGTCTTCTGCCATATGTACCCATTGTGATGCCCAAACACACAGGGTCATGTGGTTATCGAATGAGTGTTTTGAAGTCATGCCCAGAAACAAAAGAAAATTCCTTTCCTAGCTGTCATTTTTGGGTATTGTGTCAGGGCTACAGGAAGCTAATTAACACTCATATTCTTCTAGAAAATAGTATGACCCCTTGAAGATATTGAATCCTAGCTAACAATTTTTCTTCAAGATGGCTTTGATACATGAACTACAAAGGAGAAGGGTCAAAAACCTCACTGTATTTGACATTGTGAGAAAGTGATAACAAGATTTCACCAAAAGGTGCTATCTGTAAACAAAACAACAAAACAAAACACGAAACAAAACTGTATTTTTTTCCTATTGGTGACAGCAATACAGCATCTGTTTGAGTGATCAAGTGCTTACTGTGCTTCTACAGGGCAGTTAAAGCCATTTTAGAATGGTGGGAGACGTGGCAGGAGCTCCTGTTAAAGGGGTCTCTGGTGTTCAGTGAATATATACTTCTCTCTTGAAGCTTTCTGATGTTAGAAGGAAATGAGACCACTTTGACTTGAGGAGTACTGGAGGTGTTAGGAGCTGCCTGGCATTTTGACTGTGTTTTTTGAGCCGAATATGTATGTGTGATTGCCTAGGGAAAAACCACACACAACAGAAACTGAAGCGAATAACACTGGGTGATATATTGCCCCTTCCTATCAGTCATATCATATGCAATGTAAACAGAGTGAAGTCATTTGCTACTTTCCTGGGTTCCATTATGTATATGTGTTTATTTAATCAGAACTAAATGATATTACATGAAGTTCCCCTTGCCCTCCTGAGGAATCCAGATTCAACACTTTCAGCGCTGTTCAGCGCTGGAGAGGGAAGAAAGTGTAACCATAGTGATGGAATGGAAATGATTTTCTTTGTTCAGAGGCTTCAATATCCAACAGACATTACAGTTTTCAAGGTCAAAAATATATTAGGATGAGATAAAAATTAAAGAAAAATGTGCTGGCTTAGCTACAAAAGCTAATTTAGTTTATGCATTATAAATTATGTTAAAATGACTAAAATGAGATTTCTCAGCAAGAACTAAATGTGTGGTTTCACAAAACTAATTTCCAAAGATGAACATGATTACAGAATTTAGCTTTAAAAGCTTTTCAGGCCATCAGAGAAAACAGCAAAGCTATCAATTATCAGACTTTAGCGGTGCCTCTGTCAGAAATATAATGGTATTTTTAGCATTCTGCTCAGCGTTTACTAAATTAAGAATGTCTACAAACAAATCAATTAATTGGGACATTATTTAATTAGGTAAAACATGTGATCTGCCAACGAACCTTAAGCAGACGATTATAACAAACATCCCAATAGCCCTCCTCTTCAGTGGCAAATAGCACACCAAGCAATAAAGCGAAGATGGAAGCTACGAGAGAAGAGATGTTATTCAAACAATCACAGCCGTGTATTTTTTTTGATGCACATTGCATATTTATGTAGTTTTATTTAAAGTGCTTGTTTTGAAAATCTATGATTTCCTCTGAGAAGGTCAATGCTATCTGTCAATCATTCCTTCCTGTTGAGTGGGTATGTGGCATTTATCTTCCTGCAATGATGCTCTGCAAACATGAAGGATCTAAATTCTCCTGCACAAGATATGTAAGTATCTAGACATAAAAAAGTTACTGGGTTGCTGGTACTTGTTTGGACGTCACTGGAAAGTTAAACAGTTTGAATTCTTTGAAAGTTAAATAAGATCAGGCAGCTCCAACCCCTCCATTCAACCTTTATCAGGCTTGCGAGTCAGGTCTCATCACCCCTTTTTGTGACTACAACACAGATAAAAGGGGACAAATCAAGTTTTCTGGTTTCATTTGCCTAGCCAATTGTAAAACTCAGATTAAACCCATAGAGTGTGATAGAAAGGCAGGGACATTTTTAATTCTTTTGTAAAATCTTTGTGATAGGAAAGACAATAGAGATTAGTGAAGCAGCACCAATGAGGTGGGAGCCATCTGGATCAAAAAAACCATGGGAAAGATTTTGTCCTCAAAGTCAACAGTGATTTGATTAGGAAGAAGGAAAAAAAACCATCGATTATTCTTTGGGCAAGTCTAAGTATCTAATCCCTATTCAAAATGGTCTATTTATCTAGAAGCAGCTCAGAAGAGAGGTCTAACCTTTCCAGAAGTAACTGCGGTATGGGATAAGTGAAGGTTAGGTGTATGGTACCTGGTTCATCCTCAAAAGCAATGTTGTAAGCTTCTTAGAAACATCAGTGTCTAATTACTTCCTTATTACTAACAAAGAGTATATTTTCACTTACATCAGACAGGTGAGGAACATGTCAGTAGATTTATAAAGTTAAAAGCATTTTTCAGAATTCGTTTGATCTCAGTAATTCATATTGGTCCTAACTATGCGACTCTGGGCATACCCACCAAAGAAAACTTTAAGTCTCCTTTGTTCTTTCTTTATTCCTTTTGCTCCTCTTAGATCTAGGTGCATCCCTAATGTAAATATGCATTATGAGTTCTTACCTTTGCTGTTGTGTTTCTCAACAATTTTCACACAAGCCATACCTATGTCTGTTGCTTATTGACACCTGATTATCTAAAAATACAAAGTCCTTTCAAATTCCTGCATCACTAAATAATCATCTTTTAAAGTCAGTGTTTTCTTACTTGTCACTCTTCATATTTTTGGTACAAGGTGTTAGATTCAACTTTTAATGAAATGCCATGCGGGGAAAATGCAATGTTTCTACTCAATTTTAAAAATTGAAAGAGATGGTACTCTATTCATCATCAAAGTGGAGTGACATGCCTCAATACTGCTTGGTTCCTGATGCCTCGTGTTGGACAGACTGACTAGCGTCATGGGAAGGAACTCAGATAAGCCCCACTCTGCCTGCCTGGGAGTGACAGCACATGATCCAAAGACTTTGCTATAGTTAGGGTAATTTTTTTTATGCAACAGGGAAAACATATCAGTGTAGGATTCCTTTTACATATCAGTGTAGGATTCAACAGCGAAATCTGTGTAGACATGTGAGACCTTCTATGCTGAAAGAAGTGATTGAAAATGTTTCATTTTTTACATCCTCCACTTGCTGCCTGATTCTTCGTGATATTGATTTGTGAGAGAAAGAACTTTTTCCAAGTGATAGTACTAAGGAGGGTTGTTAATAAGATGGGAACTCTTCAGTATACAGTGTCATCGAGTGCATCAACCCTATGCTCACTGTTAATTTGAAAAAAATCAGTGTGTTTATCTTAATGAGTCAATTTCCAAGAAAATTTTCTTGTTCTTTATAATAATTTTCACCTAAGGTCAACTACCTGTGGATGCTCTTTGTTTAGAACTAGGAAATATGACTTTAAAAAGACAAAGCCATATATTTATTAGAATAAAATGCATTGTATTATTTCTGTCTTATTAATTTGAATATATTAAAGAGGCCATTACCTGTGTTCCCTAGAATTAGTTGCTATTTCATCTACACTCAGCAGAATGCCTCCTGATGCTTCAAACACAGAGGCCATCTTTTTTCTCACAGGGCAAGGACGAGGTCTCTGCAATTTTCTACACTTATTGCTGATGGTGACAAGATGCCTTGTTCTCACCAAGCCATTGCAACCATATTGAAGGCAGGATATATGCAGGCAGGTGTGGTGATAAGGAAATGTACTGATTTTATTAGCAAGCAGAGGTTTTCTGATTCTCCAACATTTCCACACACAAACTGCTTCCCTAAACTCACATACTTGTCCTTTTCTACCCTCCCCCCCCAAGAAGTGATTGCTGAGGTGTTTGCTAATGCTTATTAAGCTGTCAAACAACCTTCATAGCTCTTGCCACCAAATTTGTATTCTAATGACTGGCATTGATACTTGGGAAGATAAAAAACAAAACAGCTTTACTGTAAAGGAAAAGAAAATACACCAAATATCAAATTATCTGGACTTAAGTCTCAACTCTATTTTCTGTGATTCTGAACAAAATAATAATAAAAAAAAAATTAAAAATACCTTACTTGTGTAAGCTTTAGTTTCTTATTTAGTAAGTGGAAATGAGAATGCTTCATTATATGGTTTCAATGCGAATGAACTTAGGTAAGGTGTCCTAGAGTACAGAATACAGACCTGAGTATACAAAAATATCTCATACTGGGCAGTGGTGGCACACGCCTTTAGTCCCAGCACTTGGGAGGCAGAGGCAGGTGGATTTCTGAGTTCGAGGCCAGCCTGGTCTACAGAGTGAGTTCCAGGGCAGCCAGGGATACATAGAGAAACCCTGTCTCAAAAAACAAAAACAAAAACAAACAAAAAAACCAAACAAAACAACCCCACCCCCTCCAAAAAAAAAACCAAAAAAAAAAAAACAAAAACCAAACCAAACCAAACAAAAAAAACAAAACAAAAACAAAAACAAAAACCCAAACCAACCTCACTTATTTGCTTATTCATGTATGCAGTTGACCAGCATGAACCTTGTTCAGCAGAAGTGATAGACAGAAGTGGTTACCAATGAGGTTTGCAACCATAATACTAACAGTGGTGCCTTTGCTTATCTCTGGAACTTGCTTCCAAGGGTGCTTATTCCACCTCCAGAAGAGCAAGCAAGGACAGAGGGAGGATGGAAATCAATTTCTGGTTGCTCACCTCTTATCTGTCTCTCTGACTCTTTTAGAATTTTCATTTGGTAAACAAGTCCTTCCTCTGATGTTAAACCAGACCAGTAAGCTGAAATGAGACAACTTTGATCTCCGTACTCCCTGAATTACATATGCTAAATAGTTCTCCATTCGTGTTGACTTACTTGGGTAGCCATCACAAGTCCCTGGATCCTAGGAACAAGGAGAGTTTTCCTAATTCTTCAAGGCCACACACTCTATTTTTTGTTTCTTTAACTCACATTCTGGAAACAGATGGGTACTCAATCATTTTTTCTCTGAGTGTCTATTTCTTTCCCTATCTAGAACGTTACTTAACTCTACCCAGAGATAAAAGGCAAGCTAGCACATTACTAATTTGGAGCCTGAACCTAGAGCCACTCTACCTTGTCAAGTACCTCTTCTCTAAAGACCATTGTACCATCTTTGCTGACCCGTGTGTAAGACTAGTATGGCCAACGTACTATATATGGCTTTGCTGTGTAACCTATTCTTAGCTCTTTGAGCTTGGAACCTTGCCAACACAGATTCTCTAGCAACATGCTACATGCACTGTGTTTTAAATATGAGCCTGTGAAGAGCTGGATATATCCATCTTCTAAACAGGTAATACTTTTTCTCCTCTTTGTTTTTCCCTCTATCAATTGGCCTGGCTTCTTTTCTTCTTCCTTGTCTGACTCTGTTGTTCCTTTCTTTTTCAGACTCATGTCATGAGAGGAAGCCCACCTCTGACATGATGATATCCTGCTATACTTGCAGACAGGAGCCTAGCATTAATGTCATCGGAGTTGCTTCACCCAGCAACTGTTGGAAGCTGACACAAAGACCCAGAGCCAAACATGGAATGGAGCTTGGTGAATACTGGGAAGAGGGAAAAGAAGAATTGATGGAACCAGAGGGGTCAAGGACACTACAAGAAAACCTACAGAGTCAACTAACTTGGGCCCATTTGGGAGCTCACAAAGACTGACCTGCCAACCAGAGGGCATGAGTGGAATGGGCTTAGGTTCTCTGCACACATGTACCAGTTGTGCAATGGATCCTCATGTGGGACTCCTACAGTGGGAGCAGGGGCTGTTTCCAACTACATTGCCTGTATTTAGATCCTTTTTCCCTAACTGGGCTGCCTTGTCCAGCCTCAGTGGGAAAGGATGTGTCTAGTCTTGTTGTGGATATATGTACTTGGGCTGGTTGATGTCCATGGGAACTCACCCCTTTTCTGGTGAGAAGGGGTGGATTGGGGGTGGTAAAAAGGGGGACAGGGAGAAAAGGAAGGAGGGAAGCTGCAGTTGGTTTGTAATGTGAATAAATAATGTAGTCAATAAAAAAAAACAGAAAAATAAAAACAATAGGAAGAATAATATGTGAATATTGTCTAGCCATTAAATTACAGTTACATCATTTGGGTAGGGGGTGAGGATCATCTGAGTGAGAGATAGAAATTAATAATGTGGGTTTGATATCCTCATGTGTTATAGATTCAGAATTCAACACTGCTGAAGGGAGAGATCAAGGCAGCTAGTGTTTAGTCCCTGTATATAGATGAATGTGGACATGATGTGGGTGGGTAGAACTACATATTAAGTCTGGCCATTTCTCTGGAACAGTGCTTCTCAACCTTCTTAATTCTGTGACCCTTTAATATAGTTCCTCATGTTGTGGTGACCCTCAACCATAAAATTGTTTTGTTGCTATTTCATAACTGTAATTTTGCTACTGTTATGAATTGTAATGTAAATATCTGATATGCAGGTCATGACCCACAGACTGAACACTACTGCTCTAGAGGGTTATGGTAATCAGAGAATAAGAAACTACAGTGAGCCTGATCAAAAACTAGGAAGGGAAGTTTAAATGTAGGCAGTTTTCCAAGATTGTCTGGGCTGGGTAGTTAATCTTGGATCTGTGAACTCAAAACCCACAAGCAAATCTTGGTACAACACTCGAGAAGCAAATTTATCTACTCCGTCTCAGTGCTGTCTACTCATGTTACAGAAAATGGAATAGCCCTAGCATTTTTATTTTAGCCTTAGACAATAATAAAAATATTTAAGAATTTTCAGTCACCCACTCAAACATCAATCAATTTCCATTAAGTGGTTGCTAGGCTTATATTAAGGGGATTTAATCTAAAAGAAAAAAAAAAAATCAATTCACAAGCAGCTAGCTGCAATTTGGTACAAAAGTGCCAATTTGAATGTGCATTCATATATGATCACAGGAAAAAAAGATTTGAAGAATGAGCTTGAGAAATTGAAATGTATGTATGGTCAAACTACCAAAGCCCCCTCAGGAAACGGAGCACATTAACAAGTCACAAAAGAAGACCATCATAAAAATGTGTGAGTCAGGGGCTATTGTTATTTATAATTATGTTGTTAATTATAGTTCAAGTTCTTTCCCTTACAAAGAAGGCTTGTCTTTACTCCACTTTTGATCCTCAACTTTCATTAGTAGCTTGCACAATCTGTTGTTTTATATTTTTATTTCACTGTATGTAGTATCCTCTACTTCCATTAATTCCATGCATTCTATTATGTATACCTTTGTCAATCTGAAAAGTGCTATTTAACTATGCGCTTGAATACACTACTTACAAAATGACTATTTCTTTCCTCCTTTTGTTGCTTAATAATTATCCTTTGTTCTACCATTTGTCCACCTCAATAATAAATGGGATCTTCCATGCTGTTGTTTTGTAGTAGTTTTTTCTAAGAATACAATCCTTCATCTGGAAGGAAAGCTCGTCAAAATGACAGGATGTTCTAAGAGATAAACCATTTCATCTTGCAAGAAAGCTCCTTAAACTCAGGTAGTGAAAATTTCAAAATAGCTTCAGGAAGTCCCTGAAACTCACAAAATTCACTTTCTCTCCAAACATACATAAGTAGTAAGGTCTGTTGAAAGATATGCTCTGGCTATCAGAGCTGCATAGAAGCTTCTTAGAAGAAGCAAGGAGCAGCCTGGAAGAAGCAGAGATCAGTTAAGCAGCCAGGTGGAGTTGCAAGCTGTGTGAATTATCTGGAAAGGACACCCTCCAATCTGTGGAGCTGTGTAGAAGTTGTGTGTTGGACTCCATCTTTCCAGATTGCATGAGTTTTGTTCTAAAGCTGGGATGGGCTTTGGTGATACATGTCATTTGATATATGTCATTTCTACTTTTTAAAGATTCTTCTGTAAGTAACCTTAGTACAACTAAAGGGTTCACCAAATTTGGTGATATTGTTACTTTGATCTAGCATCAATTCCAAGTGTGGGATAAGTAGACATTGGTTCATGTTTCCCCAGGAATAGTGCTCCACAACTACTCAGTAATTTGATCTAAAAATATGTCCTTCCACCCCATCTCTGGTCAATTCACATTCTATTTGGAGTCAATTCAGATTGCCTTCCAAAAAACCCTTATGGTGCTGAATCATAAATTATTGAAGAGTGTAAGCAAGCCATGACAAAATGCCAGAATGTCTACTAAGAGTCACTTACTTTGATGTTAAAAAAAAAAAAAGCAAATAGTGGACATTTAGATATTTAGTCTCTCTGTGTTTTGCATGTATACTTCTTCCTTTTAGTAAATGAGTTTCTACTAGCTTGCAAACATAACCTGCTGAGCACTGCCTGTTGGTACAGGTATATGTTAAGATACAGTTATACGAACAAACAGCTCTATTACTTAATAACTATAGAAGGCTGAAAAATATTGTGTTTGTTATGCTGAGACCAGTTGCTAGGTCAAATGGAATGTTCCTGCTAGCTTCTTAATACTACAAGAAGACTCCCACATTCTTATATCTATAAATTACTCTGAAACAAGTTTACTCTGAATCTACATTCAGGATCTTTAATACACTTTCTACTATAAAAATGAAATCATTAACAATAAAAATATCTACTCAAAAGAGAAGAGATCTAAATATTTTCCTTGGTGTGTGGACTTAAGTTTGTAACAGGGAGTGTATAATCTGTACGCCAAGTAATATTGAAGAGGCTTGATGCAGGAATGAATAAACTTCTTGTCTATGGAAAGAAGGGTATATAACATGATTTACAGGCACAGAAAGCTTCACTGTGTAGCTTTCATTGCTACAGAAACCCAAGAGAATAGTCGATGATGCAAACGTCACAGAAGAGAGCCAGGATCTGACGTTCTGACTTGGTAAGTAAGTAGTAAGAGCTTTCATGTTAGTCACACATTTTAATTCAATGTTATTCTGGACAGACTTTGATATATTTAAAAAGAACATGAAAAATGTATTTGCACATAATTCAAAAACATTTTGTGTATATGTATGTTATGTATCAACATATATGTATTTGTGTGTACTACTGTATATATGTTTTTATGTATGTACATGCCAGAGGTTGATGTTAGGAATCATTCTCAGTAACTATCTCCTTTATTTTATGAATCAAGTCCCTCGTTAAACCTGGGCCTCATCAACTCAGCTAGATTGGCCAGTGAGCTCCAGAAAACTACCTTTTCCTGGCCTTCTCCCTCAATGCTAGGGTGATAGACATGTGCCACATTACCTGGCTTTTATTTGGATACGAGGGATCAAGACTCATGTCAGTAAAGGTGTGCTTGAGCCATCACCGCAGCCCAAAGTATTGCTTTTAGTTACTTGAAATATAAAAAAATATATTCTTGCATGCTAGTAGTTCACAATCCATTGTTATAGAAGCTTCTTGCACATAAAATATAATGATACAACCAATGAATGGGAAAGCCATACAATACTAGAAGGTTTCAACAATCATGGCTGATATTCTTGCTCTCAAGCTGAGAAAAAAATTTAAGAACCAGTCCTTACAATTTGACTTTAGGGAAGACTCTTCATATACATGGAAATTGGGGTATAGATGTTGGAAATAAGGACACATTTCAGCCTTTTGAATGATTTGAATATCAATTAATTTTACAAAATTTAATGTATTTACTCTTGAAGCAATATACCTGTTTTTTTTTTTTTTCACAAGATAATTGTGTACTCTAAGGCCCATTATATTATAGGGAACATTCTGGAAAATACCCTGCCTCCTCCCTGTGCTCCAGTGACTTCCAGTCCTTCTGAGCCAACTTATGAAACATATCCTGAGGTGTTGCTTTTCACTGAAGCATAAACTGCATGAGGACTTGTCTTGGTTATAGAGTTTGTAGGACTCAGTGAAAGCATTTAGAGTTGAGAACAAATCAACAAGCCTTTCAGTCTGTGACTGTGACATGCCTGGCTTATCCTACTCCACAGCTCTAGAAAGTTTGGCTTCTTTTTGATGTTTTGAACATGTCAATCTTTTTTCTGCCTCAGGCTTTACAAATACCTTCTGTCTTCTAGGAAATCTCACTGATTTCTACTTCTCTACTAGGACCCCTCTTACTACTGTCTCCTCTCAGAGACTCCTTTGACCACCCCACCAGAAGCTGCTCTCCCTGCTAATAGCTGAGCTGCTTGTTTACTTTGTATGTTATAGCATGTCAGGTTTATTCTTTTTCCAACTGTATTGTAATCTTCATGAGGGCCGACATATCTTTTATTTTCCATGTCTATAATTGCAGTGTCTAGTTTGCATAGAACACTCATTAGTAACAAAACTCTTGGGCTATAATAAATTTATGTTTACATATATATATATTATGTATACATATTTAAATATATATGACATTTTATAGTTTATAAAAATTATACCGAGGGTATAACT
Source organism: Arvicanthis niloticus (assembly GCF_011762505.2). Classification (NCBI taxonomy): domain Eukaryota; kingdom Metazoa; phylum Chordata; class Mammalia; order Rodentia; family Muridae; genus Arvicanthis; species Arvicanthis niloticus. Next base: position 59,324,535 of record NC_047662.1, read on the forward strand.
CACCATCTTTTATTGTCAGTGATATAGCAAAATTCGATTGTTGACACAGTGTAACAGAAATCCACTTGGATGTTTACAAGTGGGTGAAGAAAACAACATGCTTCTTCAGAAAGGATTATCCTATTTGAAATGGTGATGTATGGGAGAAATTCTGGTAAGTACCCACCTTGACTTTCCACATTTACCATTTTGGTTTCATTGGCCATGTGAATTCTTTCTTCTTATTTGTCTTCTAATCTCCCCCCTATTAAATGTCTCTTGCTATGCAAATGTTAAACTCTCATGTTAGACTAATTCCTCTGGGAATTCTACATGCTATGCATTTGTAAAAAATATGGAAAATTGAGTTGTTTTACTTATGCATGACTATTCTATAATAAAAATTATGACGCACTTTAGTTTCTGCCTTCACCCAAAGAAAATACCAGGAGAATACATTTGAGAGTCGATGTTAAGTGTGGATGCTTTCTTGCAATGTTCATCTCGGAAATGTTATCTTTTTAAAACGACACTATAATACTAGTGGTGATTGTAATAAAAATAAACTGTAGATGATTGCAGAGCCTGGATTCCCTAAAATAATATCACCCCGTGTCCACAAAGCTCACAATGGCATCCAGAAATGTTTTGACTCAGTGCCCTTCACCAGTGTGATGGAATATCAGGCCACCTCTTTAAAAAGACCAGAAGGTGTCACTGGGTTGGGGGGGGGGAGAGTCTCATTTCCTTTGATTGGTCATGACATTCCTCTGCATCAGCTTTAGGGTGGCAGTCTATTTCTCTTCCAACTCAAGTGGCTTCTACTTATTATCTGCCTTGATATTCACTACCTTGGACCTCATAATGCCAGTCCCTCCTCCAGGATGTCTAGTTTTTTATGCTATAGCAGGAAGTGTCACTTCAGCTCTTAGCATTAATGTGTTACATAAGTGCAGACCCAAATAGTACTCCAGTTTCTGAAAAGGACTCACATGCTTCTAGTCTTTAAGTTTATCCCCAGGGACCTAGCACAAACTGTCTTGGAGCTTGGTCTAGAACTTTGTCATTCAAGATTTGGACTGTATATCTGTCATCTGATTTTAAGAATCTGTAATACACTAATGTTCTATAGTCTACTGTTCTATACTATATATACTGTACTGTACTAATACTGTGATATGCTACTCTAACTATACTAATACTGTACTATACTATGTTTTTCTAGTCTACTTTTTTATAAAACTAGACTCTTAGTTCCATTTCAACCTCCTGAATCCCTGTATTGTAATGAGATTCAAGGGTGAGGTATAATATATAGAAAGCTTAAAAGCACCAGGAAATGATCAGACTAGCTTTTGTTACCTGTCTTGGATTGTTACAGAATTTCTTGTTCATCACTGTTTTTCTGATATCCAAGGGTATAAAATGATTGAGTTTCTTAGTACTTAAAGGACTTAGTTTTCTAGACTCACAGCTTCATTTAGAGCTTGTCTCATTGGCTATGTTAACGTAAAGAAACTTGCTTGATTATTTAAAAGGTCTTGAATTGTTTTGCTACTTTTTGCAATTAAAAAATTAAAATATAATTACATTGATTCCCTCCTATTCTCCTTTCTCCAAGCCTTCCCTTAAATCCTGTTTCCCTCTTAAACTCATGGCCTCCTTTTCCTTAATTACTTTGTTACACACATACACACACATATAAACACAACCGGCTGAGTCAGTTGTTTGTTGCTTGTATGTGTATGATTTCAGAGGTTATCACTTGCTGTTGGATAAACTATTAGCGGGGAAAAGCAGTTCTCTCTTTTCAGCAGTTGTTCGCCATTTTTCAAGGGTGGGGACCACGAGATTTTTCCATTCCTTTTTAGCATGTCCATTGGCATGCTTTATTTAGAAAGCAGTATTGTTGAGGAGCAGTGGGTCAGCATCCCTGTCATTTCTCAGCAGACTTCCTGGTCCTCTGGCTTTTAAAATAGGTCCATTCCCATGTGTTTGGTGCTCCCTGAACCCTGTGCATGGTAGTTGTGTTATAAATGTATCAATTGGAGCTCTGCACCATAGAATCAGTTCTCTGCGTTTGCTTAGTTGTGTCTTTCTGTAGTGGTCTCTGCTACCAAGAGAAATGTCTTTAATGAGAGGTGAGAGCAAACCTTACCTATGGGCATAAGTATAAATATTTAGAATGAAGTTAGAATTATACTGGACCAGCAAAATGGCAATAGTATGTTCTCCTCTAAGTTCCACAATCTTACTAGTCAATGCAGTTGGCAATATTTCCATTATCAGACATGATTTCCTTCCTGTTGAGCAAACATTAAGTTCAAATTGATATTTGAGAGTTATCAAAAAGATAAAAGTGTCATTACTGAGTTTTTAGGGGTACCATCTACACTTGACCCCTGGTCACTTATCATAAAAAGAGAAATTGTAGTAATACCCATAATAATTCATGCATTAAATTCCTATTGTGCTCTTTGTTGTGAGCATTCAAGTTTTTTGTGTTGTCAGTGAGGGCCCTCAGGGAGGTGGGAAGATCTGGTATTGCTGTGCATATTTATTCGATGAGCTAAGGCTTTGAGAGCTAAGTTCCCGGACAGCAAGCATGACTCCTGTATTGAATCCAGTGTTCCTCTCACATCACAGACCAAACCAAGTGAAAACATGATCTGAGACAATTGAGAGTCAACACAATCATGACAGACTTTGGGGGCTGTTTTGAGATTTTGTACTTTAATCATCAGAGAGGTTTAGTATATGGTTCATGGCCCCATGAATATGTCTTCATGCCCTTAGGACGTTTCAACCTAAAAGTATTGTATTAAGTAGGAAAAAACATTAAAAGAGAAAAATACTTCAAATGACCTCTGCTGCTATGAAACAGCTAAAAGCAACATTGCCAACATTTTCACAGGCTTTTTTTTTTTTTTTTTTTTTTTAAGACAGTCAGTATACACTCTCATTACACTGGAAAATCATCAAGATAGGCCAAGTTTGTGTCTGTATCCTTTCAGTTTATGAACTCAAATGAATTTCTAGTTCTGATGATATTGATTTGGAATGAAATGTTTTAAGCCAGCTTTGGAGTCGGTGTTCAGGTATGTTCCTAAGATGGATATACTCTTCAGCCTCGAGGCAAACTGATGATGAAAAGCAAGGTAGTTTTTCACATCCTTACCTGAAATCAAACACAGGATGAGCTGCTTTGTTTTTTAAAAGTTTTACACTGTTTTTGCTTTCTCAAGAGGAAGTTAGTTTAGCATCTTTTAAAAAGGTTATTTTCTGTGGAACTTTTTTGGTTGTTTGGGGTGTCAGACTTAGTACCTTTTCTTATCTAGGAGACAGGGTGCCTGGCTACTCAATAGTACCCCGAGAGTCTCCTGTGGAAATATGAGAGCCAGAAGACAAACTGGATTCTGGTGTGCAGGAAGATGTCCTGTGCAGATTCCTCTCTGTTCTGAATACTCCAGCATGACTGACTGCTCACACATCTATTCCCAGGTCATCTCTTACAGTCGTGCCCTCCATCCAGTGTGTGTGTTCTGCCACACTTCTGGTGGCCTCAGCTCTTCTTTGTGCCCTTTGCCCTAGTTTTCTGAGCAGCATCCTTACTTTGGTATATATACTTCCCAGAGATAATGAAGTTTTTCATTGATTTATTTTGTTGGATTGTTGACATTTCCTTTTTTTGTATCTCCTGATTTCCTTGTCCACTGCTTTTCCTCTTCCTCCTCCTCCTTTTCCTCTTCCTCTTCCTCTTCCTCCTCCTCCTTCTCCTCCTCCTCTTCCTCTACCTCCTCTTCTCTCTCTCAATCCTGTAACTTTATAAGCCATTATCTTTCTTTTCAGTTTTGCTGGAATCAAATTCAATTTCTAAATTAAAGATTAATCTTTTATAGTGAAATCATAATGAAGAATGTAGAAGAAGCATTATACAACATCTCAGTTATACTAAAGGACAGCATAGTTATTCTGATGGCCTCCCAAGCAGGTCTATTTCATACGTGAAATCTCCATGTTTAGCCTGGGCTAGCTTTTGTACTTAACTGGATCTGGCACCTCCCATCTGGAGCAGTTTAGATGTCTAGCTCTGTTCTGTTTGACATCTTTGTTTGACTTTTACTTGTTGCTGATATTGTGCAATTATCTAATTTCCATAATTTGCAATCACCTCTATTTATATTCCTTGCTATGTCCTGTGAATTAATAGATTTTGTATCTATGATTTTTGCTGATCTGAGAGTTTTAGATTTCTATTCTCTATATAATGTAATTTAAATGATGACCTTTGTGACTCAGTTCTGGGGCTGCTGATAGGGCCATGTATCATTTCTACCAGCTTCAAGAAATTCTTAGTTGACTACCTCTACACTTAGACTTCTATGTAAAAATTGGGTAGTATTAATAATCCTGTGTGTTAAATCTTTGACTGTTTGATTCAATGAAGGACAGAATTATCCTATGTATAATCGATTTGTTTTTCATATAAAATTTCTATATTTACACTTGAGATTTATTGAGACATAAATGTGAGAGGGTAACAGGCCCTCTGCAATAAATATATTTGTGGAAGTATGTTTCACAAACAAAAGACATAAATTCTTATTAACATTTAGGGAACTCTCTAAATAAATACCAGGATGAAGGCTTAAAAAGTGAAAAATAAAACAATTACATTGTTCACTTACTCTGCAGAAACAAATAATTCCCCAGTGACAACAAAAGTGAACATTACTCATATAATTTGTATAAAGTTGGTTGTGAAGGAAGCCATGGAAGTATTATGGGAAGTTTCAGACATACATTTAAGATCACTTCAGCGGGAAGATGCCCCACATCTTGTACTATTAGGTGCTAATTAAGAATAAAGAACTTAATTAAGAATTAGAATTAAGTAATTAAGGAGCACTTGCCCTATTAGGAATTAAGTGTTCTGACCTGGAAATGATGGTCCAAGGATCATAACTTCTCCCTTGTCCCACCCAAAAGAAAACATATTAAGAGGCAGTGTCTTCTCCATGGGTAGGAGTTATTAGTGAGCAGTACTAATGACTGTGACAGTTTGCCCCTGTGGTTAGCAGTCATTTGTTCTTCTCTGTTTCACTCAGGTAAAACACTCTCTTCTCTTCACCTTCACAAAAGAGACCTAAGCACTGTCTCATAGACAGTGCTGGATTTGTCTATCCTATAGCAGGAGTTATACAAAAACTTCTGCAGTAGATACAGAAACAACTCCTGATGACCCACCGAAAACCAGTCAACTCTGTTCTCAACCACTTATGTCAGTGTGAAATCAAGCTTGGAAAAATCTCATGAAAACTTTGTTTTTTAAAATGTGTATGGATTGAAGAAATACTGTAGTCATTGGGCTGGGTTGTACCAACTTTAAGGTCACACAGGAAAAATGTCATTATAGACTTCTATTCTGACATGAATCTTTTATAAGAAAGGTTCCTGAACTCAAGGCACCCATGATTTAGGGGACGGGAGTCTTGTATACTTCTCTTTGGCTCCATTTGAAGTAAATGTCAAGGAATACACCTTTTGTGGAGATGGGCGGGGTTCTTAGTCTGTAGATTTTTCAATGATAGTTGGTGCTTAGTATTGTTTTCAATTCTGACCTGTGGATCTCTTAATTAGACTTATTTCCTTTAACAGTACATTTCTCTCAAAAACATTGCTAGATTCCTTTCTTTGATTTTGGTCAGCTTCATGCACAACATTTTTGACATTTTTAAAAATATATATATATTACTCTTATTTCTGAAGTGTCTTTGTTGCTTCCTCACTTCAGTATCTCTGTGGTAGTTTTCTCCTTTCATTTTTTTTCCTCAGGATTATAGTGTTGATATTCTAGGCCTTTCAGGTATCTCTTTGTGTCTCTTTTTCAATGCATTTGTTTAGTTAGAGGACTTTCTTTTAGCTATCACTGCACATGTGGCAGGCAAAATAATGTTCCTTAATCAGCTCACATACTAGTCTAGAGAGCTAGAAATATGTTATATTCTGTGCTCAAGAGGAGTTGGAGCTTTGCAGATGGAATTATGCTTGCCAGTCAGATGATCTTCAAATAGCTTCTCCTGAATGATGCAGGTGGGCCCTAATGTAATCACAGGGGTCCTTCAAAGCAGAAACAGGAAATAGGCGAATCAGTGTCAGAATGGATGAAAAATTTAGCCAGCTGTGTCTGGCCTTGGAAAGGGACCATGAGTCAAAATATGTAGTAGAACCTTACCAGCCAAGATTGTACATGTGCCTAGAAACTTGACAAGGTGAGAATGTGGATTAGCCTCTAAAGCTTCTACATTTTAATTCACTCCCTAAAGCATATCGTTCAGACCAGAGAGGCCCATTTAATGCTTCTAACCATGAGACTAAGTTTTTATTAACCAAAAGTGTAGTTTTTTTCTTATGGAAACAATAGGAAGCAACTTCAATCTGTTCAGAACGTCTAGCACTAGAGGGACTTGGCATCTTTTTAGTTTAATATTAGCTGCATGCCGAAATTCTAATCAGCTCTGTTTAACTACATTCTCAATTATGGACTCTGTTGTGGAGATATAAGAGTAGTCATTTATGGCAACAGTAATGAGCCCTGTAATTTGTGGACTTTCTAGTTTCTTTTTATTCCAGTTTGCAAACCAACAAGGTCTTTCTTCAGCTCATCTCTACTTTAATACTTTGTCAAATAAAGCTAGTTATAGCCAATGCATGCTATTAAAATTTTCCAACTTATTCTTCTCATCCTCTAAGTTTGGTACACATAAGGAATTCCTTCCAATGTATTGTATACAACAATTTAACCACTCCAGGACAGCCAAGGCTGTTTCACATAGAAATCCTGTCTCAACAAACAAACAAACAAACAAACAAAAATCAATCAATCAATCAATCAAACAAATACAATTGAACATATTCTGCCCTTAGAAGTGTTGCAGGTGTGGCTGCCATGTCACCTATGTGTCCTTAGGTGGCAGACAGGAAGGATGCTATGTCTGTGCTTAGTTTTTTGGCCTCAGAATATTTAATTGATTAGCTGCCTAAAATTCCCTGAAAAAAAGTGTGCTTAAGATGACTACCAGGCCCTCCTGGCAGGCATCAACTGCTCCAGTCCTAACAGCTCCATCCCTGACCACTCCCAGAACTAGGTGGGAGTAAGCCCAAAACATACAAGTGATCCTCACAAACAGTGCGTCCCCAATGACCACCAGACCAGTTTCATAGGCGTTGGACAGAGAGTTAGCCTGAGATAACCACCAGTCTGGTGCCACGAAGATCTGGGAGTGGGGGTCTGGGTGGGGGTGGGACAGACCACGCCTAAGATGACCCCAGATACTCAGAAAACCCCTGGGACTACTAAAGAGGAGCAAGTAAGTGGTGGGGAAATGGGAGAGAGAGAGAGAGAGAGAGAGAGAGAGAGAGAGAGAGAGAGAGAGAGAGAGAGAGAGAATGAATGAATGAGGAAAGGCAGAACTGGAGGCTTGTGGGTAGTGAGGAACAGCCTGATGGAGTGGCCGCTGATGCCACCTCAGACCATAATGGAGTCCTGGCCTGTGCTGCCATTGGGGGGGCACATCTGAGTCTGCAGCAGCAGGAGTCTGTTACCACCAAAGGCAAGGGTGTTGTCCCTGGTCTGGGATAAGTTGATGTTTGAAGGCAGTGCAGAACTGGCCCTACCTAGGCATCATGGGAGACCTGGCCCCAAGAGCATGAAAGCAGGAGAGTTGATCTCATCCCTAGCCAGCTGCAGGACTCAGGAGAGTGAGCCCACATTTCAGGAGTTGTGAATAAGCCAGCACCTGAAGATATGAGCATGTTGGAGACCTGTTCCAACCAGTTGTTTCCTGTGTAATGGCATTGATGAGAGAGAGAGATAACCTCCTCCTTCCTCAGCCCTCACTACCTTCAGCAGGAGGGATATCTGGCTCTGGGGTCATGAGCACAGGAGAACTGGCCCTTCCCCTCCCAAGCTGCAGTGACCCCTGCACCTTGCAAGGGAAGTACAGTAGAGCCAACCCTAATATCAGGGGCATGAGCATGGGAGACCTGGCTCTTCCACTCGTTTCCCTAGTGGTAACAAGGTCGAGGGAGAGATAACCACGCCCTATCCTCCTTCACACCTTTCCACCAAGGGTAGGCAAGATAGCTGGCTCCTCAGAGCAGGAGAATTGGTCCTGTCTTCTCATCTGCTGCAGCACTCATGACAGCAAGCCCTGCACCTCACCTAGGCAGCACAGTACAGCTGGCCCAGAATATGAAGGGTGTGGGTATGAATGTGGAAGAGCTGGCCCTGCGTCTTGTCTGCTGGGGGGGGGGGGGAGTGGTACAGATGAGGGAAAGACACTTTCCTCCTCTCCCTCTCTCCTGTCATCTATGGCAGGAACGAGTATTGGCCCTGGGGTCATGAAAGTGGGAGAATTGGCAATGTCCCTCACTGGCTGCAGAGCTTAAGAGAGTTGGCCCTATTTGTGGGAGTTGCTGGTGAGCTGGCCCTGAAGGCATGAGAGTAAGCTGGTGGGCTGAACAGCACAGACACTTCTCAGGTCGAAAACTGGCACAGCATTGATGCCTCCTACCAGACCAATGAGTCATTCCCGCGAACATTAGCTAGCAAAGTTTAGACCAAAGGGTATATACTGTGACAAACTACAGCTTCCACAGTGAGATTTATTTCTCTGTTGGGGTTTTCAGATGTGCCCTGCAAACACACCAGCATCCTTAAAAATGGAAGCAAAAAGTAGAAAATCAGTTAGAGAGATTCAGTAGACCAGAGAAGAAAAGCGGCAGCAAGAAAAGTCAGCATCCTGAAAGCACAGGGTTGTTATAAACCATTGTTGATGGCTTTGATGTTGGAGAAAGGGAATCGTCCATCAAGACATCCAGGTGACTGAGCTCTTCAGTTATGTGAAGCTTGATTCTACCCACAACCTGAAAGAGTTTAGAAGTAAATTGCTTGTCCAGGTTCTAACTCTACTCTAATCCCTGGAAAGAAATAGCCTCAGAGGCACCTTGATTTTAGTCTATTGAGATTTTGTTTACATTTTATTTTATTGATTTTTTAGGCATAATTTTACTATATACTTCAGGTTGGCCTTGTTTTCTTGATCCTTTCATCTCACTATGCAGACTACATGAAGACTTCTGTTTGGATACCTGCTGACATACTCAACCATGCCAAAATAAGCTAGCAGTCTAGAGTTTGATTTCTGATCTATGAAGCCAAAGGACAGTAAATTTATGCTGCTTTAAGATGCTAAATATGTGGTAGTTTGTTACAGAGGCAACACAACACTAATAGAGCATTACATAAAGGCCGACAAAAGCATAATGATTCATCCTGTTTTTGTGATTGGGGATGAAATAGAACACACTAAATTATATATAATCTTTTTTATAAGTGAAACATAACACATAAAACTACCTATAGGGACACATTAAAATACTAATAAACTATGATATATCATATTTATTGTGAGAATATAATAATTAATGAAGTATTATTCTTGAGTAAGAATAATGTACCCAAGATGTAATCTTAGAAGTAAGTAAAAAATTGTGTATACTACAGAGAAGAAAGGAAATCACTGAGGAGGGTATAGGAATAATTCAAGGAATAGTGCATGGTATTGACTATTTGTCAAAATAACAGTGTAAAAATCATGTATGTTATTCCATATGAAGTTGAAAATTGCTCTTTTCATGACTGTGAAGAATTAAGTTGGAATGTTGATGGGGATTACATTGAATCTATAGATTACTTTTGGTGAGATGGCCATTTTTACTATGTTAAACCTACTGATCCATGGGCCTGGAAGATCTTTTTGTCTTCTGAAGTCTTCTTTGATTTCTTTCTTCAAAGACTTGAAGTTCTTGTCATACAGATCTTTCACTTGCTTGGTTAGAGTTACACCAAGATATTTTATATTATTTGTGATTATTGTGAAGGGTGTTGTTTCCATAATTTCTTTCTCAGACTCTTTATCCTTTGTATTAAGGAAGGCAACTGACTTTTTTGAGTTACATTTATATCCAGCCACTTTGCTGAAGTTGTTTATCAGCTGTAGGAGTTCTCTGGTAGAATTTTTGGGGTTGATTGTATATACTACCATATCATCCACAAATAGTGATACCTTGACTTCTTCCTTTCCAATTTGTATCCCTTTGACCTCTTTTTGTTATCTAATTGCCCTGGCTAGAACTTCGAGTAATGTATTGAATACATAGGAAGAGAGTGGTCAGCCTGATTTTAGTGGAATTGTTTCAAGTTTCTTTCCATTTAATTTAATGTTGGCTGTTGGTTTGCTGTACATTGCTTTTGTTATGTTTAGATATGGGCCTTGAATTCCTGATCTAAAACTTTTAACATGAAGGGATGTTGTATTTTGTCAAAGGCCTTTTCAGCATCTAATGAGATGATCATGCGTTTTTTCTTTGTTTATATAGTGGATTATGTTGATGCATGTCAGTATATTGAACCATCACTGCATTCTTGGAATGAAGCCTACTTCATAGTGGTTTTGGTGTATTCTTGGATTCAGTTTGCAAGAATTTTATTGAGTATTTTGGCATCGATACTCATAAACAAAATTGGTCTGAAGTTCTCTTTCTTTATTGGGTCCTTTTATGCTTTAGGTATCAGAGCAACTGTAGCTTCACAGAATGAATTTGGTAGTGTTCTTTCTGATTCTACTTTGTGGAATATTTGAGGAGTATTGGTATTAGCTCTTTTTTGAAGGTCTGGTAGAATTGCATAAAAACCATCTGGCCCTTAACATTTTTTTTTTTTTTTTTTTTTTTTTTTTTTGGTTGGGAGAACTTTAAGGACTGTTTCTATTTTCTTAGGGTTAATGGGACTGTTAGATAGTCTAACTGATCTTGATTTAACTTTGTTAAGTGCTGTCTGTCTAGAAAATAATCCATTTCATCTAGATTTCCCATTTTTGTTTAGTAGGCTTTTTGTAGTAAGATCCCATGATGTTTTTGAATTTTCTCAGTATCTGTTGTTATGTCTCCTTTTTAGTTTCTGATTTTGTTCATTTGGATACTGTCTCTGTGCCCTCTGGTTAGTCTGGCTAAGGGTTTATCTACCTAGTTGTTTTGCTCAAAGAACCAGCTCTTGGTTTTGTTGATTCTTCGTATCTTTCCCTTTGCTTCTATTTGGTTGATTTCAGCCTTGAGTTTGGTTATTTCCTGCAGTCTTCTCCTCGGGGTATGTTTGCTTCTTTTTGTTCTAGAGCTTTCAAGATATGCTGTTAAGTTGCTAGTGTACAATCTCTTCAATTTCTTTACCAGGGCACTCGGTACTATGAATTTTCCTCTTAGCATTGCTTTCATTGTGTCCCATATGTTTGGGTATGTTGTGCCTTCATTTTCATTAAATTCTAGAAAGCTGTAATTTTTTTTCTTTATTTCTTCCCTGACCAAGTTATCATTGAATAGAGAGTTACTTCTGGGGGAATCACTATCTAGGACCTCAGGCTTTACTACAGGGCAATAGTGATAACAACTTCATGACAGAGGTACAGAGACAGACAAGTCAATCAATGGAATAGAATTGGAGATCCAGAAATAAACCCACACACCTATAGACACTTGGTTTTTGACAATGAAGCCAAAACCATACAGTGGAAAAAAAACAAAGCATCCTCAATAAATGGTGCTGTTCTAGCTGGCTGTCAATATATAGAAGAATGCAAATTGATCCATATTTATCACATTGTACAAAGCTCAAGTCCAAATAGATCAAGGACCTCCAAATATGTAGCAAAGGATCGCCTTGTCTGGCCTCAATGGGAAACGATGTGCTTAATCCTGTAGAAACTTGATGCCCTAACGAAGGAGGATGAAGCGGGGTGAGGTGGGAGTGGTTGGGTGGGTGGGAAACCACCCTCTCAGAAGCAACAATGAGGGGGAATAGGGTGGAAAACTCATGGAGGATGACCAGGAAGGGTGGCAACAGTTGGAATATAAATAAATAAAATAATTAATAAAAAATGTATGTGTGATTGTGGGTGTATGGGTGCTATGGGTGCCTGTGAAGGTCAGCATATAAACTCACTTTTGGGTCCTTACCTTAAACCTTATTTGAGAAAGGGTCTTTTGTTGTTTAGTACTATATACTTTGGGTTATGTAGCCCATGAGTTTCTGAAAATTCTCCTGTGTCTTCTACTCATTATAGAGCAGCAGCGCAGGCATGAACTACTACATGGGATTACAGATGTATGGTACTAGGGATTTTGTGTGTTCTAATGATTGAATTGAGGTGGTCTTGTTGACAAAGTACTTGACATACAGGCTTGAAGACCTATGTTTGGATCCCTAGCATCTATGTAAAAGCCATATTAATGAATGACTGTACTCTTAGAACTAGGGAGATAGAATCAGGCCATTTACTGGAAGTAGCCATCAAGCCCAGTCAAACAAATGATTCCCAGGCTCAATGAGACACCCTGCCCCAAGGTGTACAGCAAGAGATAAAATCACCAGGTACAGCCTCTGACCTCCACGTATGCATATGCACCTGTACACATACCATTTACACACACATACACACACACACACACACACACACACACACACACACATGAATGTGTACATGAAGACATATGCATACTAGAGGGAAATAGAGAGAGACACACAGAGGGTTACACAGAGAGAAAAACAGACAGACACAGAAACAGAGAACGATACAAAGAGAGATGAGGCAGAGAAAAGGGGAGAACATCAAATGACAGGAATAGTAAGACCTGAAGCAATAAGAAAGAAGATGAATGGATGAGTGTATGGATCAAAGGAGGAGTTGTAAAGAGAGAAATTAGAGGAAAGAGGGAGGAAGAATATACACAGAGAGAATATATAAAAAGGGCATTGTGTATAAATGCTCATGAGGGGTAGAAAACTATTAAACTTTTAAACTATTAAAAAGGAACTGTTAGAAGCATAAAAGAAAAATGTCAATTGGGTTAAACCCGTAAACACACACACACACACACACACACACACACACACACCAGTCTAAGATATCACTATATTTTTCAAAGTTGCCACAGTTTTAAAACAATGTTGATAACTTTCATATACAAAGATATATTAAAATTAAACAAAACCCAGACAAATCAGAGAAGAAACACAATTGAAAAAAGTACTATAAAAGTTCCCTTGGCAGCTTTGAACTTAGCAGAGAAAAATCTAGTGTAGGCAGAGATGCTGAGGATTACATATCAAACTCAGTAGGAAAGTATCAGGATGAAAAGCATTACTGAAGTTTTAAAATGAAGCAAAACGACCTATTAAAATGTGTTTAGTGTGAAATACTATTTAATATCTATTTTTAGTTAAGGAATTCTCAGGTGAAAATACTGAGCAAAAGTCTGAAAGGAACTTGGCTGAGCTCATCATTTTTAAGTGATAAAGCATACTTTAGATACATTTCTAAGTGCTTGTGTACCCTCCTGTCTGATTTGCCTCGAAGGGGAAAAGTACAAACTACACTCCAGCCTGGCCCTAGGCTAATTGATTTATGGCTCAAGCAGAAACAAGGAGCATCTGTGAAACAGGAGTTTAGGAGACGTCCAAACTAGGACATAGGAACCATATGGCTGAACTCTGTGTTGTAGCTGAATTCAGAGCTAATGGTTTAATACCTGCAGAACTCACATTGAAAAACAATTGGCAGATATGGTTGCTAAAGCCAAAGTATATTGAGCCTGCAGGATGTTTAGTATCGTTCTTCATACTGAGGAACTGCCCAACAAGTGCTGTCATTACCACTATACATACACTGAGCACAGTGCATGGGGAAATGTAACACGGTCCCAGTTGAAGAACAGTTAGGACAGTTATTAAAAAGATAATATGGAACTGGCTAACAGCCTTTGAGATTTGGTTCTTCACACAAGTTACACTTGGCTGAGTCATATCTACAGAAAATCCATTCCTTAACTAAAAATAAATATTAAATAGTATTTCACACTAAACACATTATAATAGGTCATTTTGCTTGATTTTAAAACTTTAGTAATGCTTTTCATCTTTTCTCTGTCTCACTCTCCCTCTTCCCTCTCCTCTCTCCCTTTCCCTCTTCTTTTCCCTCCCCCTTCCCTTCCTCACTGTCTCCCTCATTTCCTCCCTCCATCCCCCCTCCTTTTTCCCATCTCAAAAATGGAGATATCACCCAATTGAAAGTGTTGTGTGAATAGCAAAGTATATATCCCCAGAGCTGACTGTAACTTAATTGCCACTGCCATTAGCACGTTTTAATATTGTCCCTCTTGTTTTTAGCATCCCTGGCACTAAATCCTCCCTTAGAAAGAAATACACAAGTGATCTTATAAGACATTCACCTGGCATTGACAGTATTTGGTCTAGCACTCGCTGACCTTAGGGAGTTTTGTAAGAGAGTACTCTGGCTTGAAGCAGAGAAACTAATCTGCTAGAAGCATCACTGACTAATGATGGAAGATATTAGACTTAGGGAGACTAAAATTTTGCTATAGCAAAGGTAAGAAGTAATGGGGGCCTGGGGTTGAATAGAGACAAGAAAAGGGAGGGGGAAATGGCTAAGGCTACCATGTCCCATTCTGAGCAAGGGGCTTGTTTTCTTGAGTTTTAATGATAGTGTTTGTTATACATAGCCTCATTATGTAATTTTATCAGAGGATCCTTGCGCAGAGGGCTAGTAATTATAATTACCATGATGCGCAGCAATGTTTATGGAGTGCATATTACATGCTAGGTAAGGTTATTACTTCATCCCTATATTAATTCTGCAGAAAAATCTGATTAAGTTTTAAAATGATGGCTACATTTACAGACAATTAATTAGAAGAAGGGCAATATTAAGCAAGTTACCCAAGAATAAATCCATAGCTAGGAAGTAACAGAGTTGAGAGTCAAACCCCAGGCAATCAGGCTCTAGAGTTCACACTTTAATCACTGTTCCATGACCACGGTTACACTGATGGTGCTGAGGATGAATACCGTGGGCTTCCTCTGCAACACTGTCAAAGGCTGTTCATGGAGTCCCTGCTTGCGTGATCACATGGCAGCAGCTCAGTCACAGGGGTTTTCATTAAGGCCTCCATGCCTATATTAAAGCACTAAACCAGGCCAATGCTCCTGAATGCAGTTGCAATTCCTAGGGGTGTGTGGTCCACATCCAGGGCATGGAGCATTCAGGGGTGGAAATGGGTCTTGCAGAAAAGCACATTCCTATTCTCTGAAGCCCTGCCTATTGCCAAAAGCTCTTCAGGTCTCATTCACTTATTACTCACAAGGAATCTTTCTAAATCCTTGAATAGTATAATATTCTTAAGGCAAAGAACATTATTCCTGGGCTTCCAGGTTGTAGTCTGCTAAAATGGGAAAGATATAATTTATCATAAATATTCATCATGCTTCAGCATTTTGTGTATTATTTATTTAAATTTTTCTTTAATTGTTTTAAATTGAATTTTGACTTCCCAACTCTCTTGGGCAAGTTAATAAATTGTTGAGCCTTACTTTTCTTATAAATAAAACAAGGATTCTAGTTGTTTGGGCTTAAAGGAGATAATCCATGTTATAAAGTATTATAGATTAAATATTCTATAAGTAAATTCCTTTAGATGTTAACTATTATATAACCCTTCTCATTTGCAACAACTTCAACCTGAATAAAATGTAGTATTTTATAATATTCTGAGATAATGAGAGGAAAAAGAGTCAGTATAAAATATTTCTCAAAGAACAATCTCATATAGCAAAACTATAAAAAAATGGAGCAAAACATTTAGGGTAAAAAATAATTTAAGAACAGAGAACGGCAGGAATTTAGATAGTGCTCTAAAATATTTTAAAGAAAAATTCTGTGTACCTCCATCCAAAGTGGCCTGTGTAGGCTATTATTGAGAATTAAAACTATTACAATATAGTCCTTTTTAATTTTATTTTTATTTACTCTTTAATTTTTTTTACAGTCCAGACTTTATCCTCCTCCCAGTCTATCCTCTGACTCTTCCACATCCCACACCTCCTCCCCACTTCTCCAAGAAAATGACCACACCCCACCCTACCCCCAGCAAACTTCCCCACTCCCTGAGGCCTCAAGTCTCTGGAGGTTTAGGTGTATCTTCTCTGACTGAATCTAGACCCAGCAGTCCTCTGCTGTATATGTATTGGGGGCCTCATATCAGCTGGTGTATGCTGCCTGGTTGGTGGCTCAGTGTCTGAGGGATCCTGGGAGTTCAGGTTAGTGAGACTGCTAGTCTTCCTATAGGGCTGCCTTCCTCTTCAGCTTCTTCCAGTTTTTCCCTAATTCAACCACAGGGGTCACCAGCTCCTGTCCATTGGTTGGATGTAATTATCTGCATCTGATTTTTTTCAGCTGTTTCTTGGGCCTTTCATAGGGCAGTCATGATAGGGCCCTGTTTATAAGCACACCATAGCGTCAGTAATAATGTCAGGTCTTGGGGCTTCTTGAACTTCTATACTCTTGGCATTGGAAATGAAAGGAGGTTAAAATACAGTGGCAATTTTGAGAGTCTAGGAGGTTAGCGATGTTAAAATGTATTTATTGAATAAATATTTATATAAGAGGAAATGGCAGCCACACTGCATATTAGAATATGTGTCATCTTTCATCATGGTGACAAAACACCTGAGAAAATAATGGTTATATAGGTTGAGATCCCTGCTCTGGAATCCTGTTATAGCTTAAATCATCAATGGGTTGGCCTATTGATGGATTCAGAGCCCTCATGATCCAGTCTTACTTTCAACAGTGCCATTGCTTTGAGCCAAGTCTTCAACACAATCCTTTCTTGGGGACACTTCATATTCAAGTTATAACAAATGGCAATATAAAAGAAATTGCAGGACAAAAAAAAACCCAGCAGCAGAAGAATTTAAAATGAAGATTATTTAAGATAGTACCATGGATATCAGTTTAAGCAGCTATTAGGAAAGGGAGTTGGAGTTAGGGATTAGTGTCATTGAACTTGGTTCTGCAAGTATATGAAGGGTTTATCTTCTGTAACAAGACTGGGGACCAAAGAAATTGTGGCATATCATGAGGATTGCTTGGTCCCTTGCCATCCTCTAAATGTTATGAGTAAGTATGGGTTCGGGTCAGAATTAGGTATGTCCTTATACAGTTCCATCATATCCCCTATCCTGAGAAGTGTTATAGTTTGAAATTGAAATGTCTTTCACAGGCTTATATATTTGAACCTCTGGTCTCCAAATAATACTTTGGGAAGTTGTGAGTCCTGCCTAGCAGAAGCAGGTCCCTGAGAGTTTAATCAGGCTCTGCTTTTTTTTTTTTTTCTATTCTTTCTGCTTCTGGATCTTCCAAGATGCGAACAAAGTGTGTTGTAAGCTCTTGCCTCAGTGCCTTCTCCATCATAGGTGTTTCCCTCCAAAACTGTGATCCTAACGAATTTCTCCTCCTTCAAGTTATATCTGTCAAATACTTTAGTCACAGCAATGAGAGCAGTGACAAAAATAGACATGTTTTCAACACATCTGAACCTTGGGTATTAACCCACTGATTTAGAGTCCCTCAACCATCTCCTAAGTACCTTCTGGCATTCTCACTTCTTTACTACACTATTCAAATAAATGCTTGCAACCTTTTCATGCCTTCAGATAAAAAAAAAATTCTTTTAGCTGTAGGTGTCTGTGTATTTAGGCCAGTCAAACTTTTGTCATGTTTGATTTCCAGAAATGGTGATGACTTGGTACATATAATTACCTGTGAGTACCTCCCATAAGGTTTGTATTTACCCTTTATAGAAAGACCAGGAGAAGTAAAACACTATGTCTTAGCCAAGATATAACACAGATCATTTAAGAAGACTTCAGGAATTTTGTACCATAGCCTTGGGTTTATTTATTCACCTGCTCCAAATGACTCACCCTCCCTCTTTCAGGTACAGTTCTTTTTTTGCATCTATAGAGTTGGACATTTGCATATTGAATTGCATTAATAATAAAAATTCAAATGAACAAATCCAGTAATGTCTTTCTAAACTGGGCTAAGAACTGTTTTGAAAAATGAATATAAATGATTTTGCTGCTTCTTATTCTCCTCTCTCTCTCTCCCTCTCCCTCCCTCTCCCTCTTCCCCTCCCTGATCTCTCTCTCTCTCTCTCTCTCTCTCTCTCTCTCTCTCTCTCTCTCTCTCTCTGTTGTTAATACATAATACATTCAGCCTGGAATAATTTTTAGCTTCCCAGGGAACATAGACATTGATTAAAGAAAAATATATGCTTTTATGATT
The DNA here is from genome assembly GCF_011762505.2 of Arvicanthis niloticus. Taxonomy (NCBI): domain Eukaryota; kingdom Metazoa; phylum Chordata; class Mammalia; order Rodentia; family Muridae; genus Arvicanthis; species Arvicanthis niloticus. Next base: position 59,342,774 of record NC_047662.1, read on the forward strand.
CTAAAAGTAACACAAGTTAAATTTGGTAAATGCAGATGTTCTTATAAAAAATGGAACAAAGAAAACAGAAATCAAATGAGAAAATAGTCTCAGATATTAATATATGAAGAAATAAAGAAAGATGATTCTGCTTCCAACTTTGTTTTTTAAAAAATGGAGTTAAAATAAACTAGAGCCAAGCATGGTGGCTCATGCCTCTATGCACTCTGGAGGCAGAGGGAGGAGAAACTCTGAGGTCAACTTGGTCTATGTGGTGCTTTTCAGGCCTTGCATTTAAAAAAAGTATTAAAACAACCCCAACCAATCAAAAAAATCTTTAGCTTATCAATATAATTTGAAAACCTTTTCAAATGTAAAATAAAGAAAACGTATTTGGGAGTAGAGACCATATATTGGAAATGGGCATTATTTAAAGAAAAGTAAAATGAATAACAAGCATTGACACCAAAATGAAGCATATGAAAATAGTTGTGATGTTTGCCTTGTGAGAAAGATTAGAGTGATCTACAATAACTGATTAGCTGTCTTACAATATTCTCTACAGTTACCAGGTGCTCACAGTTAGCAAGGAACTCCATAAAAGAGTGGCTTTCAGGAGAACACAAAAGCAAAAAGCTTCATGCACTTGGAAATATGTCCCCAATCTTGTTCTCTTGCAATGGGACATGACAATTATTACACAATGGCAAAAATGTCTTTGATTTTACTCAAATAAGAAACGAAGAAATTGAGCTAAAAGATTAGATGGCCTAATAAAACAATTGATAAACACAAACCAATGGGGATATATACAAAGGCAAAGGGACTGTGAGAACCCTAGAAGATTGTTTAATATAATGTCAAAAGCTACCAATATAAAAGACTCCAATTTACTCCTGTCTCCAGATGCTGGAAAAGCTTTTGACAGTTAATTGGAAGCTCTTATTTTTGACATTGAAAAGCATGGGCTTGACACAAGAATTCACTTTATGGGCAGAAACATTATCTGATCATCCAAAGGCCAAAATTAAGGCTAATATGTATAATTGGAGACCATTTCTTTCTTTCTGTTTTTGACAAGGAAGCAGCCACAGGCTGTCCACGATTTCCCTCTATTATTTGGTTCATCAATAGAATCTCTGGCAGGAAAGATGAGGGAATAAAAATGGAGTACTTAAGGCCCACAATTTTATTGTGAGTTGATAATGTGGCTCAATTCTGGGTTGCATGTAAACTTGTGAAAACCACATCTCTAAAGTCAAGTGGGAATTGAATCTCCTCTCTTACTGGATGGGGCTATTTGGTTTTAGTTCAAGAGGTATTTTCCTCTTAAAACCAGATTCTTTATTGCTAAATAAAAATGTTTTTTAGATGGCATCTTCTTTGTCTTTGGATCATATAATGATTTATACTTACTTTTCTTCTTGATGACCTCACCTCCCCAACAATCTGTTCCTTATGGATCAGATGATACAGATACAGAACTTCTAGTAATCACCACAGACTATATCTTTTTTTCTTTTCTCTTCTTCTTTTCTTTTCTTCTCTTTTTCTAGTCATATATACCTGAGATTACCAGATGGGTAAATAAGTAGGAAAGACAATAGATAGATTCACACATCTAACCAGAAAGCATCTAGTAAACCATTAAGGATAACTTTACTAGAAAAAAAGGGTGACATTTTGTGGTTAACATTGCATTGAATACATGAATCCCATTTTCTTTTAAAAACAGCTTTATTGAGGTATATTTAATAAATACAGTCCATGAACTGAGAATGCTCAATCAAAATTCTATACATTTGCATAGTGCTAAAGCCATTCTTAAATTGATTTTAGAACATTTTTATCATCTCAAAGAGAAATTCTATATTGATCAGTAGTCACTTTGCATGCTTTTTTAACTTTGCAAGCCCTGGGCAATCATTAATCTACTTTCTCCTGTTAAAGATTTGACTTTTTGGAACATTTCACATATATGGTATTGTATATTTGGCTTTTTTGAGGAGAGATCTGATTCCTTTCATTTAGTATAAAGCTTTCAAGAGTCTCTCACATCATAATATATATTTTAACTTTACTCTTTTAACAAATGAATAATACTTCATTCTACATAAATATAACATCTTTTTTATTCATTTATTACCCAATGGACATTTGAGTTAACCCATCTTTGACTGTTCTCAATACCATTGCTGTGAAAACTCATGTACAAGTTCTGTTTGATTTTATTTTCTTCCTCATGTATACATCTAGAGTGGAATTCTTAGGTTACATGGAAACAATATTTAGTTTGCAAGACATTTATAAAGTGGCTGCAATATAGAATGGGTGGAAAAGTCACATGCTCTCCAGATCCTCTCCCAAAATTGTTAATGCTTACTATTCTTTATTACATTGTCATCACATGTCCTTTATATTATATCAGAATTAATGAAGTAACATACTTTAAAAAACTTCTTCTGATTCTTTGTGATTTTCACATCATGCACCCCAGTGCCAGTCATCTCCCTGTTTCTTCATGTTCACCCTATGTCCTTGCAGTGCCCCCTCCCACTTGTGCAAAAACTAACCAACCAACAAACCAACAAAAACCCAAAAAACAAAAGACAAAACAAAAAACAAACAAACTCAAAACCAAAACAAGAACAACAGTAACAACAACAGCAATACATCTTACATGGATGTATTATACATGTAATACAATCCATCTTAGCATGGATGCTGTAGTGTGTTACACTGTGTCTCACAGTACATGCTTTTATTCACATATTTACTTGCAAACATTCACTGTAATGAGTCGTCGGTCTGTTTTGTGGCCTCTTACTTCTGCTATACTATCAATACTGGATCCTCATAGGGACTCTTCTCACATTTACTGTTGTTGTCCTGTGGGATGGAGATCTTGCAGCTTTGGATCTGTAAGACTGGACCCTTTACATCCCCCATTAGTTCATAAATGGGGTAGCTGTTAGGATGGGACAACTCAAAGCCCCGGATCTGTGTCTGGGTGGTAGCTGAGTTAGTCAGCTTTCTTGCTCTGCATTACCCACACCACCAGGGGAAGCTTTTCAGCCCTGCTCCAGCTACCTTGCCCAATTCTGCAGCTGAGGAAGAGCTGGCACAACTTTTCCATTTATGCCCTTGGGGTGGATTCATCCATGCCTTTGCCACCAGGGTAAGTTCTACTGTGTTGTTCAGGTGAGGTTCAGAGTCTTTTTTCCTGAGTAAGTCTCCCTGACATCCCCATCCATGCAAGTCTATTACTGTCAGATCTACCCCATAGTCAGTAGCCTACCCTAAATGTACTGCAATGAATCTCTAAGCTTCTACTTAGACTTATCACTCAACACAGAGGCCTCCTCCTATGTGACATTTAACATTAATTTACCAAGCCAGATCTACTCCAACACTACAGGTTTGCATCAGGAGACTGATAGTATATGCCAGCCATTCCCCTTTGTACACCTGAATTCATACCACCCAAGTTCTTTCCAACCTGTAGACATAACTACCCACATATTTTTTCTCTTCCCCAATTTGCTCTGTCCATACACAGAACTAATAAAAGTCTACATGCCCAGATATCATTGCAAAAATCTCAACAATATGAAAGATCATGCCAGTATCTTCTATTTAAATTCTACCAGTCCTACAAAATGTTTGCCAATAAAAATTACTTAATCCCAGGACACAGAATTTATTCAAACAATCATAAAGTTCATCAAAAAATTCATGACGTTTAAGGAAGACACAAAGAAAGAGCTCAATGAAATTGAGAAGAAAGAGCTTTAAAAAAACCAAACACCTGAGTGAGGACCAAGAAAAAACAGTCATAAGGCTGGCAGAAATGATGACTTTCATTGAGAAAAGAAGTCAATAAGGAGATAGAAACATTGAAGAAGACTCAAGCTGAAATATAGATGGAATTGAAATATCCAAGAATACAACTAGAAAACCCAAAGAAAGTCATTCAAGTAGAATGAGTCATTTAGAAAATAGGGCAAGGATTTGAAGTTAAAGGATATAGAACAAATAAAGAAGGACTAAGGGGGTGGGGAGCCACAGTAAAGGAACATAGGAGATATGAAATACAATAAAAGCCTCAAAATTTTGAATTGTAGGTGTAGTTGGGGAAAGGATTCCCAATGCAATGGCACAGGTAAAATCTTCAACAATAACACAGAAGAAAAATTCTACAAACTAAGGAGCGACACACCCATATATGTACAAGAAACACATGGAACAGCAATAGACAAGACCAAAAGTAAAATCCTCACATTGTATCATAGTTAAAGCAGTAAATATTCATAACAAAGAAAGTGTATTGAAACTGCAAGAGAAAAAACATGCAAGTCACATATTAAGGGGAACGAAACAGAAGAACAGCTGGTTTCTCAATGGAAACTATAAAATACAGAGGAGTCTGGAGCAATGCATTACATGTCCTAAAAGACTATGATTGCTATTCAAGACAAATATTTTCAGCAAAACTGTCTACCATAATTGAAAGAGAAATTTTAAAAGTTCCAGGATATAAACAGCCTAAAAATTTCATATTCAACAAACCAAACCTAAAGAAAATACAGAAGACAATATTTCATGCTTAAGAGAGAGATGAGCATAGCAGAAATCTTGTGGAAGGAAACATGAAGCCTTAATTATTAAAGCACAAAATATTGAAGAACAAAAAAAACCATAGGAGTTGTGGGATTTGTATAATCTGAGCCAAAGAGAAAGATGGAGGGAGAGGAAGGACAGAATGGAAAGTGGGGTAAGGGAGAAAGAGACTTAAAATTGTGAAAGGATCAGGAAATGGGAGAGATGAAAGGACAGTACCACCTTCTACTATGTGAACGGATGACAGCCTGCTCTTTTATAGACTTTTCTAAGGTTCATTTTATATACATGTATGTGTTAGGATGTAAAATTCCATATCATTTTCAGTAGTATATTTAAAATGACCCAAACCAATTGGTATAGTCTGTTTTCAGTACGTATACTTCAATCGAGGCTTAGAAAACTATAATTTTCATAGTTTAAATAGATTCCAAACTTTTTCACCTTGTTGAGATATAAGCTTGATAATTATAATTTTATATGAATTAAATTCCATTCAGCATACTCATTGTAACTTTTACATTCTTCCTGTTAATATGGAACAGTCATTCTATCTAAATTATTTTTAAATTAGCTTTACACAAGCTTGTATTGTGGGTATAATTTGGACTCCTACACATCTTAATTCATCAGGGATCCAATTAAATTATTTTGGTATTCCAAAATGATTTGCTTCTACTCTCTTTTTCTTCACAAGCTCTTGTTAATCTCTAAATTATATCACTGTGTAACAGGGGAAGCCAGGTCAATTAAATAAGTTAGAGAGGAACAGTCGAATCTAACCCATTCCCACATCACACTCCATTTATGATGATCTTGAACTCAGCACCAGCCAATTTGTGTTTGTCCCTGCATCTTATAATCTAAATACTGTTAGCAACGGTCTTACTATTTTCTCAAACCGTGAAGATACTTAATACACGTCTGATTAAACTACAGCTTCCTTGACAACTTCATTCTCCAGTGCTGAAACAACTAGTTTTATCCACCTCAACTAACCTAATCTCTAGACGGTGGAGCAGAATGAACTAATTTTTTGGTTTACTTGGTTTGCTTTCTAAGACAAGTATACTGCTCCCCAGGGAAACATACTGATACAAGTCTTTATGAGACAGTTCTTCTGATGCAAATTGGGCTTAATTGGGCATATATGACAAAGACTGTTGTTCTGTTTTTCAAATAGCAATGACATAAAAATCATACTACATTACAGAGGAAAATAAGATGTTGGTGAGGAGATGTTCCTGAAAACCGTGGCAGATTCTCTGTCCCCTGTCGGAGCTTCACTTTGGTATATTCTAAAGAGTCATACCTTAAAGAAATGTTGCATTTTTTAAAAATCACATTTAGTTTTGTTTAAATACATTTTCCAAATGTATTATATCATAAAAACTTTTTATCTGAAAGAATTAATAATATCTTTAGGAACAAATTTTGGGAAATCTCTCAAAACAAATGGTTAGCTAATAAATAATTGTGCTCAAATCTGGGCCTTTGCTGGCAGCTTGAGTGAGTTATACACATTTCATACATTCCATTGTTTTCTCCGAAGTGGATTTTTTTTTTCAAGAAGAATGAAGCTCTTAAAAATGTTTTTAAATTGTAAATAAGAAAAAGGAGGAAAAATTCCCATACTCTACCTGTTACAACAAAACTGTACTCAGAGCTCCATTCTATGTAATGTATGTCCACATATGTATCTAAATAAATTTTTTAACTTAATAAAATATAAAGTATACCCATTAGAAGTTCACTGTAAATGTTTACATGTAACGGTAATTTTTTCAGATAATTTGTTTAAAATCAGAACACACTCATTCCTCACTATTGAGGAGACTGTTGAAAACTATACTGAGACTTCTAGAAAACTCAGTAGAAAAAGAGAAATGACATTTAGAAACGGAAGCCCCCTCACTGCTGAGGGACACTAAGGCTGCCCACTCCACAGACTGACAACACAGCTGGTGGCCTGCACTCAGAAGGATGCCAGCAGGCAAGGAAGCACAGTGTGTAAAACAATACAAAGGAGCACAAGAATTGGGCAATAAAAGTAGAAAATTATCATCTTCCCAGTGCAAGCAAAATTAATAGATAGCTAGGAATTTAAAACATACATCATTTAAGTTTCTCATAAAAATAAGTAACCAAACTGTGTTGGTTTATAAAAAACCTTGATAACTAAGAAAATTCATGTTAGCTGACAGGACCACAATATCATTTCAGATTAAGCTAAAGCTCACATAATTTACCATAAATATCTCAACCATCTTCTGCAGGTTGTCATTAGACAATTTTTGAAATGTTTATGAAACATTAAATTTAAATAACATGTTCAGAAAATTTAAAATAAAAGGAGTCAAAAGAATAGTTCTCTTCTTTCAAATGCCAAGTTGAGTCATTTACTAGAGAAATATTGCAATCACAAGGTACAAATAACATTCTGTATTGACACTGGACATAATTATGAATACACAAAACATTTTACATCTGGGAGAAATGTTTTTATTACTTAAGTAATTTTAATCAATATGAAAATATGAAAAATTCCTAACAAGTCACCAGAGTATAATATCAAGGCTAAATAGGATAGATGGTTTCATAACTGTTTCAGCTTCCTAGAAAGGAAAGGAAATTGAATTCTTTCCTTTTACAGCAACCCCATTAATGGATGTTGTGAAAAGATGGTGAAGCCATCTATGATATAAAATAAATAATTTTACACTTAAAGTTTAATACCAAGCCTACTCTACATACAAGCTTGAGGATAATAAAGGCTTCCAAATGTATATATTAAATTTATTGTATTTTTGTGAAAGTTGCATAATTATCTACTCCAACAAACTAAAATAGTAATCAATTATGATGGTTTGAATTTGAAATGGACTCTGCACACTTTTATATTAAAAGACTTTATTGACAATCAATATAACTTTTAGGAAGTAACTGGATTATTAGGGCTATGAACATTCATGAGTGAATACATAATCTAGTGGACTAATAAATGGTAGTGATAACCATAGACAGTTCATGTCATGACTGGAGGAATAACACTAGGGCATGCCTTCCATTGTTTTATTTCCTAATCTCTAGACTAGGAAAGCACATCAAAAGTGACATTTCTATCTTGGAGCTTGGGAAACTACATAGAAAAGTATGAAGAAAGACTTAAGAGTTTCAAGGGATAGAGGACTCCAGGAAAACATGGTCTACCAAATTAACTAAGCATGGCTCACATGGGCTCACAAAGACTGAAGCAACAAGTATAGGGCCTGCATGGGTCTTCTGCATGTATGTTATGGCTGTTAGCTTGGTGTTTTGTGGGGCTACTAACAGTGGAAGTATGTGTGTCTCCGAGTCTTTTGCCTGCTCTTGGATCTCTTTTCCTCATAGTAAATTGCCTTGTCCAGCCTTTATATGAGGGATTTTGCCTTGTCTTATTGTATATCACTTTGTGGTGTTTGGTTGTTGTCTCTTGGAGGCCTGCTTCTTTCTGAAGGAAACAGAGGAGAAATAGATCTGAGGAGAAAAGAGAAAGGGAGAAGAAACTGTGGTCAGGATGTATTGTCTGAGAGAAGAATCCATTTTCAATAAAAATAAAAAAGAATTAAAATAAAAAAGAAGCTGAAGATGCAATACTAAGGCAGATTGATTGATTTAAAATGATAATATTTTGAAAAGTTATATTTCTCAATATTTATTACACAATATTCTTTTACTTCTACCCAACAGGTACCATTTTATAAAAGGAGACTATTCATCCACCATTGCCATTTGCCATGGGGATTCTGTATACCCACTTTCCTGTCCAAACTTTTATGGCACAAAAATACCATCAGTGTACTTCAAGGACTCTAAAACATTGCTATGCTGCTTACAAACAAGTAAAGCATCCTAATTCTCTATCAGTAGAAAAACATTAGTTTTCATTCATTGTCAAGATGTTTTTTCTACCTTTATTCAAAGAATTTTATTTTTGTTTTATGAGATTACTTTGTTTAGGATAAGAATTAAAGTGTTTAATGTGTCTTTAAGCAGCATGACAGCAAAGAGAAGGAGGAAGAGGAGGAGAAGGAGGAAGAGGAAAAGGAGGAGGAGGAAAAAAAGAGAAAAAGAAGAAGAGGAGGAAGAGGAAGAGGAAAAGGAGAAGGAGGAAGAAAAGAAAGAAGAAGAAGAAGGAGGAGGAGGAGGAGGAAGAGGAGGAGGAAGAGGAGGAAAAGGAAAATCTGGCTGGTTTGGATCTTAGGTTTTCTTTCAGTAGTATGCACTTTCTCCTTTTTCTATGTGTATTAATTTTTATGCTATTCCTCAGATGAATCTACTAATAGGAATGAAGAACTCCGTGAGGTTGTATGTGTCTGTAGTTTGTTTATGATAATAAACATCTGGGGAGAGGGACCATAATAAGTGAATGATAAATGGTGATAAATGGAATTTGATCTTATGTCACCATATCATCATAATCTTTGAGAGGGAATAGAGGAAGAGTAAGAATAGAACAATTTTTTTTAATTTCACTATTCCTGTTTTTTTTTTTTTCAGGTATTCATATGACAGCTTGCTTTCAGTTTAGAAGATCTATGGTGTAACTACTCCAGGATGCACTTGCTGGGATATTGTTGAAGTTCAAGTGTCCTTTCCAAAATTTGTGTTGAAATTTGTTCCTCAATGCTAGATACTGAGAGCTAGAACTGGACAAAACGCTGCAAGTTGACTAGATCCACATGTTCTATCCAGGTGGATGGATTAACCCTTCATAGATTAGTGCCTTATCTCAAGGGTATGCCATTTGTTCTAAATCCAGTTTGGATTTGTCTCCTATGTGTACCCATATCATGTGATGCATTGTATGAGCTTGGGACTTTGCAAAGTTCTTGACAAAAAGAAATTCCTTGATAAACATATATCCTTAACTTTGACTCACTCACCCTCCACAGTTGTGAGCGGAATAAAAGTATAAATTGTTGTGTCTTGATGTTTAGTTGTAGCAAGAAAAAAATGAACTAAAACACATTAATTCACTTTGGAATAAAAGAAAGCATCTGGCTACATATCTCACTATCAGACAACAGTTTCTCTCTGTTGACTATTTTTACTGAAAGAGAGGACAGATGTGGTGTAGAAAAGCTGAAAAGTGCAATATTCACAGTGACCCCTCTCCAGACTTATGGATACATCAAACAGCTGCTCAAGGAGGAGACCAACCTGATAAGCTATAGTAAGGATCTTCCCTGTCCTGGTAAGCTGTCATCACATCCTGCAGTAGGCTCCAAGAATGCAGTTTTCATGAGCTGTCATTGTCCTGGGGTGTGCTTCTCCATGACTTTTGAACTTGTAAGTAGCCCTTCATCTACACTCCTGTTAGTAACCCCAATACAAATGATTCTTTTTCTGGGGTCGAGTAGACATGTGTGTTGAGTCTTCTTGTGAAAAGCCTTGCATTCAATGCCTGCTCTGGATTCTGGTATGGAATTCTTTATCTCTTCTTTAACAACTGAGTGCTACTTGGGCCACTCTGACTGTGCTCTAAAAAAAAAAAAAAAAAAAAAAAAAAAAAAAAAGCCTTTCAATGGCCTGCTTTTCCTAATTCCATCGCAGGGAGGAAGGAATAGAGGAATAGAGTAAACCAACCAGGAACAAAAACATTTTTGTGGCTCTTTTCTAAAGGAGTAAGACATTGGCATTTTCTGCTTTTGAGTTAACTTTAGTTCCTGTTAATGAGTCCAGCAGAGTAGTCCCCTTCTCAGTACACTTGCTTTCTTCTTCCCATAGCAGGCCCTAAGAACTATTTGCTTGGTTTGAACAAAAGCATCATTATTTAAATTAATTTGTGAATCTTATGCCAGTGAACTTATGACCTTACAACAATTATTTGTAGCATCAAGTGTGAGCTGGATTAACTGTTACAAATTGTCTTTGACGATATTGCTGAGCTTTGTTCAAATGAAGTTAATGGTGTCTGTCATCAAATCCAATTATTGACTTTAACATGAAATATTTTTAAGAAATGTAAAAATTTGTTACTAATATAAATTATTGCAATGAGCTACAGAGTTGGTTGACTTAATGACTTCATTTGTTTATTAAGATAAATTCATTTATATTAAAAAAACCTTCATTCAACACCTGCACCAAATTAGGAGATAGTGACCCAGGGACAAGGAGTATGATTCTACCTTATAGAAGTTAGTGGAGTATGGTGGAGGACAGATAGATAGAAGACTATTATAGATTGTGGCAAGTTACTAAATGGGGCTGTGTGGAGGGTTCCCACCCACAATAATTGTAACTGGGTAAGATTAAAGTGATGACATGAAGCTGGGTCCTATGTGCTATGTAAAAGTTAACCATGTAGAGAAATGAGGAGCGATCCCTGCAGGAGAGAAGTAGCAACAGAGCCCAGAAGCAGTATGACTATGACCCAGTTAGAGATTCCATGAGGTTCAGTGTGTTGACAGCCCAGGATGTGGTCGTAAGAATGAAAGAGATATTGTCAGAGAGAGGCAAAAACCAGATCATAGAGGGCTTTGGATGTCTCATCCTTGGTGGGAGAGAACAGTCTGTATACGCAGGCGCTCTTGGGCTAGACTGTTGTATAATGCTTTTCTATTGCAGTATTTACTGAGCTCTCAATATAGGTTTAAGATTCTGCTATACCCTGTGAAGAATTTATTTTCATAAAAAGTCCCACATGAGGTTATTATATGAGATTGCCATTTTGGTGTATAATATAAAATTTGGGACCATTTAGCTCTAAACACACTTTCCTTTATTGCATATTCTATATTTTGAAGTGAAATCATTGTATGAATCTACCAATTGAAACACACTTCAGATCCTTATTGAGATTAATCAATGTTTATTTTAGTGTGAAGCTGTTGTGAAGGGTTTAGTTCTCATTGTTCTGGTTTTCAATTAATTTGACAAAATATAGAGTGTCTAAAGTATAGGGAGCAAACCAATAGACCTCCCATCACAGAGCTCTCTGGGATGGGCTGAGATGGACATATATTAGGAGGCAATGGTCTACTCATGTGAACCTGTAGTGATGAGGAGGTGGGAAGAGCCCTTGTTCTCAGATGGCACTGAATTTTCTTCTGCTGTCAAGGTTCTTCTTTTGAATTTGGTGGCAGAAGGTGGGGGTGGTGTGGGGGGTAAGAAGGTCTCATCTCAATATATGATGGTCCATAACATTGTTGGGCAGGTTTTGTTGAAAACTTCTTTGCAACAGGTACTGTTCATGCATTATTTCTGAAGGCTATGACAGCATTGCATGAGTCTTCATTTATAGCTCTTGAGCCATAACTCTGAGAAGGTGAATCATGGTATGCTTTCTTCTGAAGTGATATCATGTGTGTTCTCATAAAAAAAAAGATTTAATGCAAGGTGTGGGTGAGGGGAAGGGAGTCACTCTCCACTAAGCTGTAATGGTTTTTCCTATAGGGATTTTTGAGATGTAATTCATGCAACTTAACTTGTGTCCTTTTAAAGTATGCAATTACAAAGTTTATGTATATATATATATATATATATATATATACAAAAATACATACATACATACATACATGTAGTATAACTATATATAAACCTATCTATCTATCTATCTATCTATCTATCTATCTATCTATCTATCTATCTATCTATCTATGTATCATTACATAGCTATTTGATAATACTATTAGCTCTGTAAAGAAATTCTTTTTCAATTTGTAGTCATGCTTAGACCCCTTCATCCTTTCTTGTGGCCACTGGTTTTCTTTCTGTCTGTATCAGTGTTGCTATTCAGAGTGTGTCACACAATTGAAATCATATTAAACACAGCACTTCTGTCTGACTGCTTTTACTTAGCATTATGTTTTCAAGCCTCGGTGTCAATACCTTCATCCCTTCCATAGCTGAAGACCACTCTTTTCATGGATACCATATTTGTGTTTACTTATGCCTACTGAATTCATTAATAGATGAACATCTGGGTTGTTTCCACATTGGGCCAGCTTTGGATAATGCTGCTGTGTCTTTTAGGCTCTGCTAAGAACTTATGTCACAGAATATACAGTTTTGTATTGTAGTTACCCAGAACTTTTTTCATTTCTTTTCTCTTACTCATCTATAAATCCTAAAGCTTCAAGAACACATTTGTATTATTAGCTGATATATCAAACATAGCATCTCTGTGTAAGCAACATTTGATTGAACAAATGAAAGAAGACAGCTCTGTAGCTCCAGGTAAGAGCACTGAGCTGTTCACCTAGTGCACCCTGTCCCATTACTGAAGGTGGTACGTACCTCTTGCCATTGTAATGAGTCTGTGGGGGGTGAGGATCCTGGTTAGATTTTTTTCTGACATATTTGACTGGGAAAGTTAGGTTACACTGATGGCAGCAGTTTCATAATTTGCTTGGTTGAGTGTTGTCACCTATCAACAAAAGCCAGAGGAAATCAAAATTTGTTTTGACAGCTTGTGCCAAGAGTACTTAGGACATTTATTAGTGTGAAAAGTAGACCATGATCACAAGTTTGTCTCTTGTCTTGCCAATTAAACTTGCCTGCCTGGATGCCCATCACAACTCTCAGTGGAGGTTCTTCCCACTGGGGACCATGGGAAAGTTCATCAGTGTTCAGTTGTCTCCCATGTTTTCTCTACTCTTTCTTTGTTTGTCTCTTTCTTGCTTAGTTCTGAATTCATTCAGGAAGATACTTTTGAGCTTAGTACAAAATTCAACCTGATTTCCATTCCTATTTTTAAAGATAGAGAAATTGATCAGGGCAAAAGTCACCTTGCTTACTGGTCCTGGTATTAGGGTCTGCATTTCTTATGAAATGCCTGGTGTAATTATCTGCATTTTTTCCTCTGTCTGGAACCCAGCAGAACACCTGAGGAATGCTTGGTGCTGGGGAGGCCTGTAGTGGCAACTCTAAATGCGGCAAGTGCACTGGCAGCATCTGATTTCCCTCTCCTCCTTCATCTGCCTACTCCTTAGCCTAGTGAGAATGACAGGAAGGCAGAGAGGAGCTGCCAGCTTTCCTGTATGTGTGTCTGTGGGAGGGAGAAGAAGAGGGCTGGCAGCCACAAACTAAGTGGGCTCCATTCCATCCATCTTTTCTGATTAAAGTAAAGCAGCTTCAGGCTGTTGCCTCAGCCATGGTGGGCTCTACAGTCTACAGATAATTTCTAGAATAACTGTTCTAGACACCACACTCTTTTCTATCCCCCAAACAATTCATAGGCTTCAGGTTAAGATATCTAGAACTGTTGGTGGTGCGTGTTTGGTATTTGAATGATTATCTCCACATGCTATTATACAAATTTCAAAGAAAATACTATGGAAATAGAAATAAAGGTGACCTTAGAAGTATAAGCATTTTGGCACAGCATCTCATGACTTCAGTTTTCACACTGTTTTATTGCTGTTGATAGCTCCTGTTTGGAATAATATTGACTTAGCATCCAAGTATTTGCAGCAAAAGAATTGGACAAAAAGATCCATGATATGTGTTAATTCATTTGTGGTTTTATTCATGATTATTGTAACTAACTCTAGGCCCTAGGAGATGATTCTATGAATCATTTTCCATGAATCCTATTCTATTATAGGTGAGGGTTATTAAGAATATGGGCAATAACAATCAAGGCAATCATATCATATTTGATCTTGAAACTCCACAGTGGAATTTCTGGGGCAACCCCTGATATAGTCCATCAGTTCGTCTTTGAGCCAACGGGACCCTCTTATAGGCTAACCCTTTGTTCTGTCATAAAACATACAATGGATGTCACCCTTTCATAGCTGGTTTTATAAGAAGGCTGCTGCTGCATACATAAGCTGCATTGCTTTTCCTATTGTCGTTGATAGTAGAATCCTCTCTCAGTCATTGTTGGATTCAGAGAACTTCTATTATTACCACTACAAGTTTTTGTTTTACACATTTATTATAATTTTAATTTATTGTATGGATGGACATTTTCTCTGCATTTATGTCTATACACTATGTGTGTGCCTATATCAACATATGCCAGAAGAGGGTATTAGATTCCCTGGGGTTAACATTACAGATGGTTGTAAACTACCTCATGGATGCTATGCTGTTAATCTAACCTGGGTTCTGTAGAAGAGCAGACTACCTAGTTACCGCTTCAGGTCACTCTTCCATTCATTTGTTTTTAAGAGTCAGGGTCTTATACTACACCATGCATAATCAGGAACCTACTATGTGACTTAGGGTGGTATTTATTTTATAGTAATCTTCTTGTGCCTGTCTTCCAAGAGCAAGGATTACAGGTGCGAGCCATATTTCTAAGTGACTTTTCTTTTGCTGTTCTAAGACAACATGAGAAAAGAAACTTATAGGAGAAAAATAGCTTATTGGGGCGTATAGTTTCAGAGGATGAGTCCATGACCATCATGGTGGGAGCATGACATCAGGCAGGCAGCTAGGCATGGTGCTAGAGCAGTAGCTGAGAGCTCATATCTTGATTACAGGAGGCAGAGAGAGATAACTGAGTTCAGCATGAGCTTGTGAAAGTTCGAAGCCAATCTTCAGTGACACACCACTTCTGACAAAGCCATACCTACTAATCCTTCTCAAACAGTCCTTTCAACTGGGAACTAAGTATTCAAATATAAGTCTACGGGGTCATTCTCATTTAAACCGCAGGCATCTTTTAGCTGCTTGTTGGTCCCTTGGAGGGCTGCCATGCTAGATATGAGGACACTGAAACATACACAGCAGAGGATTGCCTAGTCCGACCTCAGTGAGAGAAGATGCATCGTGAGACTTGAAGCTCCAGGGAGTGGGGAGGTCTGGTGGAGTGGGGGGATGAGGACTTCCTCTTGGAGACAGAAGAGGAGGAATGGGATGGGGGATAACAACTGAACTGTAACTACTGCTGCTGCTGCTGCTACTAAAACAAAAAGCAAACAAAACAAAACAAAAACCACAGGCATCATTTTGGCCATATTTTACACATCTAAAACATTAAACTTTTAGATAAATTTGTTTTCTCAAAAAAGCAGGCATAAAATCTTTTGGGGTATTTGAGGACATTTTAGAACTACTCTGTATTGCTTGTCAAAGTAACTCTTTAAAATGATCAGGATCATGGAGCAGAATAAATTTCATCTCTACTACTGACTTTACTTCTCTTTAGTGGACACTGTTTGAGGAGCAAGTCTTCCTAAGGAGCATGGGGAGAGGAAACAAGACTACTAGGTGCTTCTCTTCAAAGTGGATTCATTTGGAATACGTGTAAGCAATAACTAAGTCATACTATAGCAAACAGAAAATCTTAAGACAAAAAGTTATTCTTGCTTTCACTACATGGCCAGTAATACCTGCATCCACTATTTAGAGACTCAAGCTAGCAGAGACTTTATCATTGTAGGATGATGCATCTATCACAGTACAATGGTGCTGTTTACTGAAGTGATGCAGAGATCAGGCGAGCACAGGACTGGGATAATTCCCTTCTGAAATGATACATGAAATTCTTATTCACAGTCCATCAGCTAAGGTTCCATGCCCCATCCTTTCAAAAGCAAGAGGGCCAGGCAGGCATCTTTTAAAATTTGAAAGTTAAAAAGAAGAAGGCCTAGCTAGCAAGACCGTTGGAATGAGGTTGGAGTAGGTTGGAAGATATATGCAGGGATGTGTTGTAATTGCTGGATGCACATGAAGGATACCATAATGCAGCTACATTGTGAGCATCATACCATCTGTTCATAGGAAGGACAGCATTTTCTGTGTGCTGGACACAAGTGTCTAGCAAACATTAAGCTAATACACGGCTTCTTAGTGATTTCATGAGACATATATGACACATCTACTGTAACTTTTTTTTTGGACAAATCCAACATGTAGGGAAAGTACAACTCTTTAAGTGACTAGAAGCCATTGTTGCCTCATGAGTCTTTAGAGACTTTTAGCATTGTGCACCACCTCATTTGGTTTTTTAAAGATAGCCTTCTCCTTTCTCCTTTGTGTTTGATGGGTTTTCTTTCTTTCTTCTTAGAAACTCCTACTACTAGCATTTAAAGTACTTTCTTGTTTCTGTCCTACAAAGTATATTTTAACCTCTTGGAGGTATGTCCCCAACTGTTCTATCCTTAGAACCTAGACAGTGCGTGGCATAGCACAGAGCTTTTCTAGTAGTTACTGAAGCAAATCAAAGATTTTCTACTTTGTATTCACCTATTATCTGGTGTTTTTGAGTACCTACTAAGGGCCAAGCATTGCCTAATCAGTGATTCTAACAGAGACCTCCTTCTGTATTTCCTGAGTTTGGAGGTGGAAGGAGATGGCAAGCCTGAAACATACATTTCATAATATTTTGAAAAAAAAAAAATCCCAATGCTTGGAAATAGAAAAACTCCAGCAAAGCAGAGGGGGATTGGAAGTTTGAGTGTTTATAGGAAGATTTATTGACTAGGTGCGGTTCAAAGACAGAAATTAAAGGTAAGGGCCCTAGGCAGCGGTAAATGAGGTTGGTGAGAGCTACTTGGAGAGTTCAGCAGAGATCAGCACCATGGCAGAGGTTAGAATAATAACGAGGCCAGTGAGGTTTAAGTGAAGAAATCAAAGTGGAAAACAGTAGGACACAGGGTCAGAAGAGAGCTTCCAAGTCACTCCATGCAGATTAGCTTTCGCTCTGAGTGAGATGGGATACCTGTCCAGAGTTCTGAATGAGAATCTATGTGACTGATGTTTAGAAACATTGCTCTAGTGGCAACTGGAAGGAAGGACCTTATGGTGGGAAAGCTGAAAACCATTAGATTTGTGGCAGAGAACTGGCTGAGTCCAGACTACAGATGACTGACTTGGGCAGAAACAATGGAGGATGGCTGTGTAGGAATGGCTGAGGACAATCCTTACTTCATCTCAGTGAGGAGAAAGCTGCTGTGGCAGTAGACAGGTGCCTTAGGACGGGACACTGTAGGGTAGAATGTCACTCTCAGGGCAGAAAGTGCCAGTGACCTTGGCCAACAGGTCCTGCTCTCTCATGTATTCACAGATATAACCCTTTTTTCTAACCATTTTTCTACCTTTTTTCTACATTTTATTAATAAAAAACAAACGTCTAGACTTTCTACCCATTTTTCTACCTCTTTTCTGCATGTTATTAATAAAAAAAACAAATGTCCAGACTTTAAATACACATGTCAACACCTTTTCTGTGATATTTTCATGGTTTCTCTTTCGCAGTGAGGCCTTTTGTTTCTGCAAACAAAGGTATTTCCCACCACTGATTTCTAAAAGTTGTTGTCATAATTTAATCCAATCATCCATGTCATCTAACCTGAGATAATTTCTTCTTCTCTCTCTTACTTTGTGTCCCTTTGTGGTAGTGACCCAGAAATCAGGTCACAACTAAGTTTGTAACATTTTTTTTTTCTTTTTTTCTTTTAGAGGCTGAGTTGAGTGCTTGTTCTTTTTTGAGTTTGTGTGCATTTTTATATTTAGAATAGATGCTGTGTAAAACCCAACACTTGCAAGTGTATTTGCGGAGCAGGGTCATGTTGCCATGACAGTAAAGGAAGAGTGATTGGGATTGGGCCGTGAGTGGCGGAAAGTGAAATGCACTCAGCCAGTGTGAGCAGCCCAGCTGACCTCGATCCTCTGCTGATGGGAAGTGAGTCTTGGATTACAGTGCTAAGTTTTCCCCACTTCCTAAGCAATGGGATTACAAGCATGAGCCAATATTTTTATGAATGTTCTGGGGATTTAAAATCAAGTGTAAGCAAATTTTTGCTGACTCAACTATTCTAGCAACTTGAGCTAGTTTTAAGGGATTTTTTACAGGTTAAGATTTATTTTGTTTTATTTTAAAATTAAAATATAGTTACAGTTTCCCCTTTTTTCTCCCTTCCAACTTTTTCTATATCCATCTTGAATTCACACACACACACACACACACACACACACACTTATCTTTCTATTTATATCTGTTTGTCTGTCTGTACATCTGTCTATCCATCCATCCATCCATCCTTCCATCCATCCATCCATCCATCCACCTACTTACAAATCCTACATATCTATCTATCTATCTATCTATCTATCTATCTATCTATCTATCTATCTATCTATGTATCTGCTCAGTCTGTTTTATTGTTACTTGTATGCACATGAGTCTGAGCTGCCCATTTGGTATTAGTTAGGCAATACAAGGCTTGTTCCTGGGAAAGAATATTTCTTCCACTCTCAGCATTGCTTATTGCCTGTAGATTTTTGTCTAGTGACAAGGTCCTGTGAGACTTTCCTTTTAATGTGAGCATGTCTATTGCTATTGTACTTGTCCAAGTTTTGTTTAGGCAGCCATATTATTGAAATCCAGACCTTATTTTTAATGTCACAATTTCTTTGAGCAAAATGGAATTGGAGTAGATAAAAACTTTAAGTTACTTTAAATGTTCTGGAAAATGGCATACTATCTATAACTATTTTTGCACACAGATTTGCCCAGATTTTCTTCTCTAGGATTCTATTAGATTCCTGTGGCTGCTATAAGAAATTATAATTTGGGTATCATAATACAATAAAAGTTTACTCTCTCAAAATTCTGCAAGTTAACATTTCAAATTTAAGATATCCCTAGGGACAAGTTTATGCAGATGGTTTTGGTAAAATTTGACATCTTTATCTATAATCATCTTTCTCCAATCCTTGCCTCCATTTTCACAATGTATTCTCAGCTGTGGGTACCAAGTCTCTGTCTATTTCTTATGGAAACTTGGGTTGACATCTGGAGCCTACCTAGATAATCTACCAAAATCTCATTATTTCAAGATCCTCAATTTAATCAAATCCTCAATTACCATTTTTCCAAGCAAGGTGACACCTGTTCTGAGACTGAGAACATGTTATCCCCAGGGCCATCTCTCAGCTTATGAAGAGACCTTAACTTAAACACTGCCTTTGTATGCTTCCTTTTCTAATTCTCTTTCACAAGTTCCAAAAACACATTGGATATTATTTTGTCTCAATAAGCACTCTTTAATACATTTGTTTCTTTACAAAAGGGAAGTGAGCATTTCCCCCTTGGTGTTTTAAAGCCATGTTTGGCAAGTTTTTTTTTCCAAAGGGCCAGAGAGTAAATATTTGAGGATTATGGTTTTTTTTTAATCTTTCCAGCACTTATTCATCTGCATCTTTGTAGTAGAAAAGCAGTCATAGCCAATAGAAAAAGAACGGATAAAGCTGTGCTGCTGTGAAATCAACATCAAATGGACTTTATTTGCTGACCTGTGCTCTGAAGACTTTCTGTATTAGTTTTCTGTTGCTGTGATAAAATGCCGTGAACAAAAGCAAACCTTAAAGAAGAGTTTGTTTAAAGATTGTTTGGGGGGGGGGCGGGGATCTATACTGGCAGGGGGAAGGGCACATGGCAGCAGGAGCAGGAAGTTGGATGGTCACATTTTCATCTGTACATAAAAGGGGGGGGGGAGAGAGAGAGAGAGAGAGAGAGAGAGAGAGAGAGAGAGAGAGAGAGAGAGAGAGAGAGAGAGCAGCTGAATAAGACTATATGCTCTCAAAGCCCACCTCCCAGTGACATACTTCCTCTATCCAGGCTCTACTTCCTAAAGGTTCCATAACTTCCCCCAAACAATGCCTCTGACTGGGATCTATGTGTTCAAATGAGTCTATGGGGGACATTCCTTATTCCGACTCTTCCACATTCCTGTGTCTATTATCATTTCTACTTGTGAATATGGGGATTTAGTAACATATTTTAATCAGCTCTTTTTTTCTGTTAGAGTTATTAACTGTCTGTTTTTTTTCTCCTCCTACAATTAAGCTAAAAAGAAATTCACAGAAGGTCAATGACTTGCAGTTTGGTACTTTTAATTTTATATGTTCATAAGAATTTGCTTTCTTTTCCTCCTGACTAGAGATTCTTCTTGAATAACAAAGTTGTTTATTCAGCAAGTCTCTGTTGTCATTGTTCTAGATGATAAACAACATGTCAGAGCCTAGATCCACATGACTAGATTACATTGTAAAGAAGAAATGAGAGCTCTCTTGGCTGTTTCTGAGTTATACATTGGAGACAAAGGCATCATGACTTGGTGCTGGGTGCAATGCAGGCTAAGAAGAACTCAAAGTTCACTCAAGTTTCTGACTCAACACTGGCTTTAAGTAGAGTGTAATTTTAGACAGATGTGATGAAGAGGAATTTTTGTGAACATTAGACGGGTAGATTTTGAACAGTTTTGAGATCTGTTTTTCTTAGAGGTGTTTGTTTACTTACCCATGTCAATATTTTTTCCTTTGAATTTTCTTATAAATGGGTACATAATTTTTGCTACTCTCCCAGAAACTATCATAGTTCTGAACCACTTGCTTCTCATATACATTTTATAAGAGGTAAGACAGTTATTCCTATAATACACAAAAAATAACAAATCTAAACCAATCATCATTTGTTCAGCACCAACATTAGTTACTTTCAAAGAAATGTCATTCTTGCATGGTAGGTATGACAAGGGTGGAATGTCACTCATAATATTAAAATGCTTAAAAAGAGAAAATGCTTAAGAAAGGTTCACAGTTTTTTTTTTTTTTTTTTTTTTTGACTCTTTAACCTTGGATTTGAAACCAGTCAACTCCCCCACCCCTTATTCCAAAACTGTCCTAATAGACTTGCAAATAATTTGATTATAATTTTAAAATTATATATAAATTCTCTTTTGTATTAGTGCCCCAAATTCTACAGGCAGTAAAAGATTAGCTGGTAAATACTACCTAATTTTTTATTTCATCTCTGTTTTCTAGCATAATACAAAATATATGTTCAGCACATGTTTTCTAATTTGTGAATTAATCTCTTCTCTGCTTAAGGCCTAGCAGACTGTTATCATTATTTACCTTAGTTTCTAGTGTCTTCAGTCCACGAGCAACTACATAGTTGATTTGTTTGTTCCACCCTTGCTGCAGTATTACTGTAATTTTGTTCTTGGCGATTCTTAACTAAATGGAAAGCAAAGGAAGCCAAGTTTTTTTTTTAAAAAAAAAAAAAAAAAAAAAAAGCAAAACACAGCAACACAGAAAAACTCTCTGCACTGAATTTCGAGTTCAGTGGGAATCTGTGGCAGAAACACTTGCTTCTGGGTGTCTTTATCTAAAGGTGAGCTCCCAAGCAAATGGAAGCCAGTAAGAAGAGGTTGCATCCACAGATTTTACTTGTGGGCTCCAGCTGAGCTCACTAGGCAAAAAAGACGTTTGATGATGAGTCTTGCAGGCTTCTCCCACATTTTGAGTTGAGAATTTAAAATATTCACCATCCCAGTCGTTGGATGAGATGTCTTGGCTACATTGTTTAGTTTAATCCGCACAGTGTTATGGGTATTGGTTTTATTATTTAACACCGAGAAACTGAGAACCAGGTACTGCTGGGTAATTTGCCCAACAATACGCGCAGATGCCACGACAGGAACACCGGTAATACATGCTGCAAAACCTATAGGTTTCTTTCTTTTTTTTCTTTTCTTTTCTTTTTTTTTTTCTCTCTGCTGCGACGGAGTGACATGCTCAAGCAATTTGTGCAGTGACAAGGGGTGCTACCTCCTAAGTTTCCCTAAAGCACTTCTCAAATTTTAATGTACATAAAGCACACTCTGGGATCTTGTTAAAATACAGATTCTGCCTCAGCGTGAAGCCTGAGTTTGGGCATTTTTCACAAGTTCCCTGTGAAGGCAGAGCTCTCTTGGTCGACTGACCACAAGTACTTAGGCTTAAGGGAAGCCACAGCTAATTTCCACAGTGATAGGTAAAATAAAGTTCAAATTACTCCGGAATCGCAGGCTGTGTTAAACCTCAGGTGAAGAAAACATCACGGCAGGAGTGGTGCCTGTCATGCCTGGTGCTGCTCTCTTAGACGCGTTGCTGCCTTCCAGGCGAAGGAGAGATTGATGACACTGTGGGAAGAGAACAGGATAGAAATAAGGTGAAGATTTGTCTGTCATATCCTCCATCAGCCGAAATCGCCTTTGGCGTGCTGTGGTATTGTTCTTTTCTCAATACAAGTTCACTGATTTTGCTAGTGGTTATGTTAGAGGGAGGAAGGACCTTATATAAAATCTTTTGTTTTGGCTCCTGGGGGTCTAGTCTTTTGTCACAGCTTGTCCTCAGTCCAAGACTGATGAGTGAGAGATCGATGAAGGCCCCTATTCTGCAGACTCTTCTTGCAGTCCAGCATTTTGGAGAGCCCGAGGAATCTCGCACTCTCGTGGTTGGAGAGGGAGGGCTGCAATAAAGGGCTGCCTGCCTAGCATCTTGTTCTCCAAAAGGTCTCTTGTATGGCTTTTTGCTTAGAGATGTGAAAAAAAAATTAGTAAGACAGCTGAGACCCATATTGCTTTAAATGATTTTGGATCTGGGATTCGGGAAACTTTGCATTTTTCTGTTTCTGTTAAAGGATTGTTTAAAAAAAAAAAAAAGAAAAACAAGAAGAAACACAAAAGGAATGGGGAATGCTGATTGTTTATCTTTGCATTTGACTTCTATTTAACAGTTAATTCTCCCATAGCTGTTTGCCCTGTTCAGTACCCGGGAAGTATGCATCAGTCTAGCCAACATCCCCTCGTTTCCTCTCTCCCATCTTACCACCTTTGTTCTATGATTGCTTTGTTTCCTGCATCTTCTTAGAACAGATACAAATGGGAAATGAAACTGAGAGACAGCAGAGAATAGAAGCTAAGAGCTGACTTGGGAATAAAGACATACGTACTTTTTTTTTCCCCCTTTTACCTTGCTGTTAACTTATATTCTGTGGAAGTCAGCTGGGAGTCTAGGGGAATCTAACATGGGCTGAAACCTTGTTCTAAGAACTGTGGAGGTTTAAAGTCCTCTGCAAGATCTTTTTCTTTCTGATTCCATGGGAATTTAACCCTTTGACAGTAACTTTACTCTATTCCTGTCACTACTGAGTGTCCTTGTTGCTGAATCTTTTTGCCTAGCTAAGTGAGGGCTGCTCATTGCAGCCAGCAGTGTAGATGGCAGAGATTTTGTGCATGGTTATCTTTGACAAGGAGTAGTTACACAGCACACTGCTGTCCACTAAGAGTCTACGAAGGATTATTTGCCGTATTCCCCTTTAGAGGGTTCTCCTCAGTGCCTCAGCCCTTCACTTCACTATCTTCTTGTTCCTTCCATGTTTTCTCTTCTGTCACCTTCCTCTTTTTTTTTCCCCGTGTAATTCACTGGGACACTATCAAATATGAACACTCCCTAGTTTCTTAAGTTGAACATTTAAATTATCACTAATTCTAAAATAAAACAAAACACCCCCCAAAAAAACCCTCACCTTCTGCTAACAATGAGGTATCTTGCCAAAGCAAAGGATATTGAAACCAGCAAATGCAACAGTGAAGTTTCTTTAACATTTTATTAGACGCATGACATAACATGAATATATATATATATATATATATATATATATATATATATATATATATTCACTTGGGACTTGGGATGGCAAGAAATTTATATACTTAACCATCTCTTTAGCCCCCTGTTCTACAGGTTTCACGTCACAGTTTTAATTATAAAACATAGCACTTATATCATTCTCCTTGATGTATATTAAAGTTCTATATACTGTTTTACTACTGGAATAATTATGATATATGATCTGTTAAACAATATTTCTCTTTAAAATAAGCTCTCAAACATGAAACAGCTAAGTCATAGCCTTATATCAATTCCTAAAGCCCTAGATTTGAGATTGTGTTAATATAATTTTACCAAAGATAAATTTTAAGTTGCCTATTTAACAAATCTAATGTTCTGCCAGGTTTTTCGTGTCACTTTTTACTGATTATTGGTTGGTGGCTTTTGTTTATTATTTTTTCTAATGAGTTTAGTATTTATATCCTTGGTACCTTTTTGTTGTCATTTAACACTTTGTTTGACCTTATCACAGCTGTCAAAGACAGTTTTAGAGTTTTAAGAACTTTTAAGCTCAGTAGTAGCTAGTGTTTTATTCAAAGTACCATACTATTCTGAATTGTGGTTTTTTCCCCCCTTGCTAAAAGCAAATGGGTGTTGGAGTTCTTTCTGCTCTAGCGTGTGCTGACTTCTTCTGTAGATTTCAAAGCTGTCTCTGGGCCTCATGTCAGTGTGACCCAGAAAAGAATGAAAGCACAGCCAACCCAGGTCCCTGTCACAGCTATAACCTTCATTCTGATTTTTATGTCCCCTAAGGTTGACCTCAATATATACTTCACATTCTTGAGCAAAGGGCATCATTGGTTTTACTTTCCTTTTGCTTTGTCAAAGCAGATTAACCCACACTGAGGTTAGTGCCTGTCAGAGAATCCACTGGAAAGGCTAATTTCACATTGGCACCTCTATCTCATTGGCCAGGGACTCCATATGCTGCTAGAAACCTCCAGCATGTTCAGCTCAGCTATGTCTTTTGAGTCTTTCATGGGCTTCTTTTGGCCACCACAGTCTCTCTGCCAATTACTTTGTTTCCTCTCCCAGTGTCTGCTAGCTCTACCCTGCAGTGTCTTTCGGATAAAGAGTTTTGAGTCATGTCGGATTATCTGTTTTGAAGGAAATATGTAAACAAAAGAAGTTCCCATGCTTTCAAAGATGTGCTTCTTCTGCTCTCATTCCATCACCATATTTGTGTTAGAACTCTTTCCTTAAGGTGCTTTGCACATATTTAATTAGACACATATATTTCCCCAAAGGCCTTAGTTGGGTGACATCTTCCTGAGCTTGCCTCCCTGGAGTACGGTTTACTGTCTTCTTTTGACATATACTAAATCACAGTGCTATTATTCACAATTGCTATCTTTTACATAATGGTGCATATATTCTATAACACAGATAATGTATAGGATCAATTTTTTTTATCCTCCACAATCAATTTATTTTCCTCATGCAGTGAGTGTTGTTTAATTCAAAAAATTTGAATTATTCTAATGGTGGGAATTTCAGGCATGGTGACAGGCTAGATCAAAGAGGGGTATTTTTGTGCCTTGCATATGGTCTAATACAGATGGCTGCCAAACACGGCTTACAGAAAGGGCAAACATTGGTTCAGGCCGTTCCTCATGGAAAGCTAAAGTTAAGTTTTAGCTGTTTGGTGATACTCGCTTAGAGGAATATTCTTAAAAGTCAATATTATACTTGTTTTTTTTTTTTTTTTTCAGGAGACAAAACTGTCTGTCAAAATGAATAAGATAGGATGAATACAGATCGAACCAGGAAGAAAAGTGTTTAGGAAGACAGTGAGTGAGTGGATACTGTGCTCTGATAGCCACAGATTGTGGTTTGCATGACAGAAAACATTTTCTTCATTGACTGAAATGCCAGGGGAAGGGCCCAAGTGTTTGGGACTGCTTTCTGGCTCCTAGGTGTTTCGAGGAGCTCTCCCACCAGTGAGTTTTCTCTTGAGGATCTCATTTGAATTATGTGTCTGTGTTGACCTTGTGTTTGTGCAAGAGCCTTTCATCCAAAATACTCCTACGTTAATGCCTTTGTTTTATATTTCTATTGTACAACATTCCAAAATCTTTTAATCAGTAAGGGATTAAACATAAAAGATTTACACATTCTATTTCAAAGAAACTTCCCACACATATTCTTTCTCTCTACAGTTACATAGAGAACTATAAATAATTCATTTATTTTCTAAATACAAAGAGTTTTTTTTAGCTATGAACTATTTGTCAGTAAATTTAGATAAATTAGCAGATTCCTGGCATGTGAGGTGTATAACGACTTTGTGTTTCTAGTTAAAGTAAGTTCAGGTAATAGACTTCATACTATGCCAGACTGTGAGAAAGTGTGGTGGAGGTCATGATGTTATAAGGTCTTGTGCAAATACAGAGAGGAACCCAGAGATTCTATCCTCAGCAGGATGAGGGCATGGGACTTACTTCTAAAGAGAAGGTTGAGGTGTTGTTTCTCTTTTTAAATATGTAACTCTAAGAAAGGATCTTCTACTTAGACTATTTGGAGCATGGACATGGATGGTATTCTTCACCATAAAACAATTATATTAACATAAACGGTATATTTTTTTCTAAACTTCCAAAAAAAAAACCCAAACAAACAAACAAACAAAACAAAAAACAAAAAAACGCAAACACTTTGTTGGTTGTTATTGGACCTTTTGACTTGTCTGTACTGCCAAAAATGTTTTCTGACTCTTACTCACCAGCACAGTGGACATTCAGCTGCCTTTGTAAATATTTTATTTATATGCTTCTGATTTGATTGTGTGTGTGTGTGTGTGTGTTGAAAGAAAGAGAGGGGATTTTAAACACTATTTACTTCAGGAGCTTGAAAAGTAAAAGGTTATAAAGAAATTTACAGCTATATAATATACTCTATAATATTCAAAATTCAGATTTTATAACTTATTTTGAATTCTAATTGTGCTCACCTTTCTGTCTTCTTCCTTCCCAACTTTCAGTGCTGGGATCAAACTCAGGACCATGCACATAAGAGGCAAGCACTCTGTTGCCAAGCTCCATGTCTAGCCTATCTGCTTTTTTTTTTTTTTTTTTTTTTTGTATAATCCAAAACACAGCAAAACACAATCAACAAAGCTTTTTAGAAGAAGTTGGAATATGATAACTGAATTCAAACCAAGATACATTAAGGAAAGAAAACGAGCTAACTTTAAAGCTTTCTTGGGCTCAATGTGTAAATAATCTTGATTGTTGTGGGGGAATTTGTGCCAGTCTTGGTTTCTTCTTATTTGAAATATATCTTTAAAAAATTAGTCATGTGTCTATGCATGCTGTCTGTGTATATGTATACATGTATATGTGACTATGGATCCCCTGGATTAAGAGTTTAAAGCTACCTAATGTCATTGCTGGGAACTGGACTCTGGTCATCTACAACAATAGGGCATGATCTTAACAAGTAAGATGACCCTCCATCCCATTTCTTTTTTATTTTTGAGACAGGGTCTCCTTATGAATCTGAGACTGGCTTTGGACTCACTGTAGATACGCAGTGGCCTAAAATTTGTAATCTTCTAAGGGCTGAGATTACAGACATGAATCATCACATCTTGCTTGTATACTCTCTTCTGTGGCTGGGAAGATTGAATAGGAAGAGCCTGAGCTAGGTATGATGGACACATCTCTTGGCAGTGTTTAAGTTAGGAAAATTGTGAACTTAATCTGTCTAGTGGATATATGTAAAGGTTACTGGTAGATAACATAACATATCTTTCTGATAAGTAGAGACATATAAGTAGAGATATTCCCTTTTTTTCCATGCACGGCTATGTCTACACAGGATGCCTGGAATGTTTGGCAACATGAGAAAGGTTAGTTGGGGACAGTTTAGGGAACTGATGAATTAGACAGAGCAGAATATCCAGATAGCATTGTACCTTGTTAGTGCTTGGGATTTCTTACAGAGGATAATAAATACCCTTATTATTTTGGCCAATTGGGCTAGAAAATTCCATTGCTTGCATCTAGTACCATTATACCAGTAACTTGTGATTTTTCTGAGTAGACAGGAAGCCACTACTTTACAGATAGTTCTTCTTTCCTAATACTGTCCTTCCTGAATGTATACCAAGTGCCTCCATGAGTTAAGGTACTTAGTCCTCTTAAGTGTAAAATGTGCTTCAGAGAATATGACACATTTACATGTTTCAATATCTATTCAAATGATCATTTGTCACCAAGAAAGTAGCAAACCAAACTGTAGGACCTGGTAATGAGTAAGGAGTCTGGGAAGGCTGCAGGCTGGTATCGTGCCTGGAAACTAGGCTTTGGGTGGGTGAGCTATGAGCAGCAGCTTTGGGAAAGCCCAGTGCAAAGGTCAGGAGGCTAGGGTAAGACCAGGGTGAGTGGCAGCAGCAGCCATGATTCATTTCAACAGTGTGTTTACAATTCAGAAGAATGTCATAGTTCCCAGTCGGGACATAGCACAGGACAGGGTTTGCTGTTGAAACCTGTGCAATGTCTGTTTGGTGCATTCAGGTTCCACTCGACTGATAGTACAGCAAATTTCGGCTGCTGTGGCTTTGAGTTGGCTGGAAGAGACAGCTTCTGCAGCATACTTGCAGGGTTTAATCTCAGAGAAAAAAATATTTATCCCTATGAAGTAGACTCAAAGTCTAATGGCTTTGGTTTGATAAAGTTCGGCTTGGGTTTGATAAAGGAACACTCTCTGTGCTCCTTTCTTACCTCCTCTTACTCTGACACCTTAGGCAGACTCTTTCCTCCTGCACACCTCTTTGCCTGTGTGTTTTGCTTTTCATCTCTTGGTGAACCTAGACTGGAAAAACCCATCTCAAGGATAGCATCTGGAAAGTAGTGATAACATGTAGGCTGAAGGCAGGGGCAGCTTCAGCTGTCATCCTAGTCACCTTAAGCCACATTTTCTAACTATAAACCTTTCCAATTTCCTCCTTATCTGAAGCCAGTGTGCCCGTCCCCAAGTGCTGCCCTCATGAGTAGAGCATATGCTTCAGCCAATGCACAATATAACTTGAGAGAAACCATTGAAGCCTGTTCTCTTCTGGGGAACATGAAGCTTTCTGATCAATTCTCTTGTGTCCCACCCATGCCCTCTTGGCACCTCCCTTCACCGCTCTGCCAAGCATTCGCTCATGGCTGCCTTTCATCTCAGCCTATTTGCTCCTCAGAGGCTAATCCCACAAATTCCATTTGTTACTTTTAGGAAGGGAAGGAGGTGGAAGTAAATCAAGAGATGAAATTGTTTTGGAGATCACCTTAAGGCAATTTCAATAATAAATGACCATGGGACTGAGTTTCATATGCTAATTATAAATGAGGAGTCCAGTGGATGGGTGTGCTCTCAGCTTCGTACAATTTCAAAAACTATGCCTCAGGTTTATTATGCAGCCCACAGAGTGACCAGTGTAATCAAGTTGCCAGCACAGCTTCCCCTTTCTTTTCTTTGCCACTTTCTTTTTTCAATTACTGCAAAGTTTCAGAAAAATCAGCTTAGTGTCTTCAGTTTCCTACTTGATCCAGGCAACCGGGACCAGAGTAAACAGATGGTGCTGCAGTGGCACTCCTGCAGGCAAGCTGCCTCAGATGCTTTTGGATTTGAATAGATTTTAGAGCTTTGGGGGCTACATCATACATACCCAAAATTCCACAATTCAGAATAGCAAATCTTTTGGTCTGAGCTATGGGATCATTGGAGCACCATGAGGCCCAGCCCAAGTGATAACATATAAGGGTTTCAGCCATGGGATTCAAATTTTTAGTAAATGATTACACATTTATTAAGGTGAAGATTAGTTAATCTGGCACTCTATCAGCTTGAACTCTCAAACAGCAATTTTGCCCAATTATAGTAAAATACAATTAGTGCCCGTAATGAGGGCCCTGAGTCCCTGCAATTATTGGAATGCCTTCTGACTCATCCAAGAAGGATGCTACTGTGATCAGCACAGTTAGTTATGTTTGTTATGAATTACATTTCTAAAAGTATAAGTCTATGCCCTTGATTGAAATGTAGCTACCTGCAACAATCTCTCATACCCTCTGTTGGGCTGTTGAGCTTATATTGTTTCCAAATTATTATATTTATGGGTCGTATTTTAGGTGTGTCTCTACATCTTCCTGTATCAATTAATCTCATCTAATTAATCCCTCACAATCATGATCAGGGATTTGTTTCCTTCGTGATTCTCAATCCCAACAGGCTGACAGTCATGATCAACCATCACAATATTTTAGCTACTGATGTTTTAAGAAATTATATACTGCTTAGCTTATATAATTTTCCTCTTAGATGAAGTTCAGTCTCCTGAATTTATAGTCCAGGAAATCAAGGTACAGAGCTGTTAAAAAAAATAACTGACACCTCAAGTTAGATTTTTCAGGTGAGAGATTCAACTAGAGTGTAGACTGTTTCCTCAATCATTTGTTTTATAGCAGTCAGAGATGGAAGAAATAACCACAACCTGGTCCCAGACCTTTCTTTGGCAAGCATTGTTCTTACTTCTGTATCCAATGAGCAACCATTAACCAGACTTCCTTCATAATGTCCTTTGTCATTATAATGACTAATCATCCTGGTGATTAAATTTCCTTGAGAAATTATTCTTAAGCAAATTCTGTCTTTCAAATCTATGCTACCTGAAAGGGCATAATTAGCTCCATATTTTGAAGATAAAGAAAATAAAATTTAGCAAAGTTAAATTATGGCCTCAATTTACACACATTATAACCAGAAGAGTTAAGGTCAATATTCAAGCCTATGTCTACCTAATACTTCAGCCACATGTAGTCATTACTCAATATGGACTTAAACTTACTTGATGGAAAAACATAATGCAAAGGCCCCTGCCATATAGGCCTGGATGGGTTCACAAATGTGGTGCTGCTGCTACCACATGGGTTAAGTTCCATGGGCCTGAAAGTCACCCCGACAAGTCTGCCTGCTACACTTACTTTCAGGCCACCACATCACTAAACATTTGTGGATTCATAAGCTTCTAGTACCAGTTGATATAAAGGGCCCCTTGTACCAAAACAGGACTGGCTATCCTCTAAGGGTCTAAGAGATAGATTTATCAATGGTCTTTATGACCCACCTTTTAGCTGACTCCTCATTTTAATACTTCTACTCTTGGGTGGACCCTTTCCCTTTTGCTGTCCGGGAAGCGGTTCTTTTTCCTCTTGGTTTCTTTGTCACACCAAGCTGCTGGTAAACCATTCTTCCTCCATCTCTGGGCCCTCAGCTTAGGTGTTAGGCCTTCAACTCTCATCCACTAACTTCTGAGTGACAACTTGGTAAACCTCGACTGGCTGCTTATTCCAATATTTCATTAATCTACTACCTTCTGGACTTAGTGGTAAGATTAATTTTTCATTATTAATTTATCCTTGGGATAAATGGGATAAATTAATCCTGTATATCCAGTAAGAATTCTTCAGTAACATCTACTCACTCAGTAGGTATCTTGTCTTTGACCTTACCTCCAGGCTCCCCACTGAGATGCCTCCTGGAAAATCTCAAACCTCTAAAGCTAGCACCTGACTTAAAGGCCTCCAAACTTGTTCACTTTTGCAATCAGGTCTGGCCCTAGTACTTCTTAGATAATGAGTCCAAGTGACCAAGTCATGGTACTTTTGATCCTACATTTTAAAGGATCTTCATATATGCTGCCAGTGATCTGGTAAATGGAAGGAAGTCCTTTATGTCCAAGCTTTAACTATCTTTTCTCCAAACTCTCTTTGCTCTTCCTGTCCCCCAACTCAACTCCTTCTAGCCATGAAATCTCAACCAGACAAAACTTCTACTATTCTCGATCCAGCTAATGAATGTACACTTTACCATCTCTAACCTGCCTCTACATCCTGTTGTTGGTAATCCACACACACTTCTTTCCACTATCCCCTCGGGAACTTCTCATTTCTTGGTCAAAGATGAGTTCTTCTCTATTCCCCTAGATGTCCAGGCACAGAACCTTTTTGCCTTTACCTCAATTGATCCTGACACCCACTTTTCTACCCAATTCACCTGGCCTGTTCTAACTCAGGGATTCCAAGATAGCCCACACCTATTTTGCCAGACCCTGGCTTCTTACTTACTCTCTGTCTCTCCCTAAATCTAAGATCATCCATGACATGGATGACATTTTTCTCTTCAGTCCCTCTCTAGAAATTAGCCAAGCTGACACTTCTGCTCCCCTAAATTTCCTGTCCAGTCAAGACTACAGAGTCTCACTTTCTAAAGTCTAACTGTCTACTTCTCAGGTCTTCTAACAATTACCCCAACCCACAAGGCCATTACCTTAAATAGAAAGAATCTAATTCAGTCTCTTACAGTTCCCTCTACAAAAGAAGAGATTTTATCATCCCTAGGAATATCCAGTTTTTTATATTCCTGGGATCCTTTCTTTTCCCTCCTTTCCTGCACCCTTATTTGAAGCAGTATTAGACAAAACCCCCCCAAACCTCTTCTCAAACCTGTTATCAAGCCTTTTCAAAGGCTCCAACAAAGTCTCCTCTGGCCCTAGCCTTACACTTCCCTGACCTGTCCCTTCCCTCTCTATGTAACCATTAAAAAAAAAAAAAAAAAAAAAAAAAAAAAAAAAAGAGGTTTGCTCTTGGAGTCCAAGGCCAACAACTGGAACCCTATTTAACACCTGTAGTGTACTTGTCAAAAAAAAAAAAAGCCTAGACCTAACCATCCAGGGATGGGCACCTTAGCAGCTGCTGAACTCCTTATTCAAGGGTCCAAAAACTATACTTTGGGTTGTCTATCACCGTCTTCTCTTTTCACAACCTGTCACAGCTCCTAATGTACAAAGGCTTACATACTCTACCTCCCTCAAGGGCTCTTTCGCTTCAGGTAGCACTAAGAGAAGACTCCACACTTACTTTCCAGTCATGCCTACTTCTTAATATTTCCAATCTTCTTCTTCGACCAAACACTAACCACTCTTTATCTCACCACTGCCCCCAAACCTTACAGGAACTATTACCTTCTCCTTCACACATACAGGAGGGCACAGTGCCCCAGGCCATCTATACCTGGTATACAAATGGTAGTTCCTTTTGTCATGAAGGAGCCAGAAGAGCTGGCTGTGCTATAGTGTCAGACACAGAGGTGGTTGAGTTACAGGCCTTTCCTGCCCACACCAACAGTCAACAGGCTGAACTAATAGCTCTTACATGTGCCTTTCAACTGGCACAGGGACAATCACTAAACATCTATACTGACTCCAAATATGCTTTCAATATGATGTCCCATGCTGCTATCTGGAAGGAGCTTGGGTTATTTACGACAAAAAGAGGATCAGTAATTAATGCAAACCAAATTATGGCCATATTAAAAGCCTCTCGTCTCCCCACAGCTATTGGAGTTGTCCACTGCAGGTCCAACCAGATGGAGATCCTTTTGTCTCCAAGGGAAACAAAGAAGCCTAAGAGGCAGCTAGAGCTGCAGCCCTTAGGGACATAGACTTGTCTTGCCCACCACAGGATATTCTTACACTACAACCCACATCCCCTCTTCACCCCTGACACTTTTCAAACTCTGTCTTATCTTCACCAGCTCTTTTATCCTAACAGCCAAGCATTGTCTTATTTTGTTAAAACCCACCTACAGCCTACATTTCTTAAAATTTATCAGTGCCTCTTGCAAAATCTGTCAGATGTCAGACTCCAACTCTAGGTATCATAGCACCCCTTTTGCTATGATACCAGGTTAGAGGTGCTCTTTCAGGAATTGACTGGCAACAAGGCTTTACTCACATTCCACTGTCAAATGTGCCAAGTACCTCTGGGTCTTGGTGGACACCTTCTCAGAGTGGGTGGAGGCATTCCATACCACCAACATAGGGGTTCAGACCATCTCTGATCTCTTCCTTTGAGAGATCATGCCCTGATTTGGAGTCCCAACCCTCCTCCAGTCAGACAATGGTCCAGAATTCACCTCCCAAGTTTCTCAAACTATCTAAAGTCCTCAGCATCCCCTGGCATTTCTATATTCCCTATCACTCCCAGTCTTGAGGAAAGATTGAAAGAACTAACTGCTCCCTAAAAACCACTCTTGTCAAACTGTCACAGGAACTTCACCTCAGTTGAGTTAAACTCTGACCTCTGTCTCTTCTTAGGCTATGAGCTCTCCCCAAGTGACCTCTTTTCATCTCACTTTTCAAACTCATGTATGGACATCTGGTCCTAACTCCTAATCTTTCACCTAAATGTTCTCCCCTCCCAGATCACCTACTTACCCTATTACTCTGGTACCTCTGCTCTCTCCTGTGGAACTTTGCTGACCACTGTCTACCATGGCCACACACTGTCCCCTGCCCACTCCCTGTCAACATTGGAGATCATGTTCTTCTCTCCCCTCCAGACCATCCACCCTCACCTATCTGTCCTAAATAGCAGGGCCCCTTCAAAGTAATTCTTATGACTCCCATGAGGGACTCTCTCATTGGGTCCACTTGTCTCACCTCAAACCTTTAACCCCTCCACCTCAAAATGACTCTTCTTCCTACACATCTGCTCCAATAGGACCCTGCTCTCTTAAGCTCTAGAGGACATTAAGACTACCCACCTTGTCCCCTGTCCCAGAAAAATGAGACTCCATTCTGGCAGCTGCATTAGATATGGGCTTATCTTTCTCCCCCTGCTGTTTGTTTCCATCCCTTATGCCTAAAGATTTGAGTTTCAAGAAATCCCACCAATAACAAATAGTTTTTTCAAAAGGAAACTGCTCCATAGCGGGATGCCAGAAACCAATCCAAATTGCTATCATCCCTATATCCACCATTCCATCTAAATTATGATCTTTTTGTTAGCTTCCCATTTGATCAGACAAAAAATGATTGTAAAATAATGGGGTCTGCCCATTTTGGTCTTGCCAGATACACATGTTAGGACCACAGACCAATCACCTCTTCTATCAATGACACAAGACTCTTTTCTTCTATAGTTAAGACCCATGGAATCCCAGCTCTACCATAAAAGACAATCTGGGTCCCCAATAAGTACTATTCAAATCTAAGCCAACTCAGTCAGTCAACAAGGTCTCAAGCGAGGGAGTGAGGATTGAAAAAGAACAGTTAGACAAAATTATAACATGACTCCAGCCTGTACTGAGGCTGAAGCTGCTTTATATCTCTCCAGCCTGCTTCTATATCATTCTAGGTATATCTATATATCTATATATCTATATATCTATATATCTATATATCTATATATCTATATATCTATATATCTATATATCTATATATCTATATATCTATATATCTATATATCTATATATCTATATATCTATATATCTATATATCTATATATCTATATATCTATATATCTATATATCTATATATCTATATAATCTATATCTATATCTATATATGTGTGTATGGTGTGTATATATACAATCCCCCCAAACAAACAAACAAACAAACAAACAAAAACAAAACAAAAAACACATGGTCAGTTCAAAGACAATGTAATCAAGCAAAGTAATAAACAAGGAGATCACATCAGATAGTAATTAAGTAAAGTAGTAAGCAAAGAGATCACATAAGGTAATAATTCAGCAAAGTTGTAAAGCCCCATGGTCATTGTTTCTAATATTCTTATCTAAGCCTACTTCCTTGTCTGAACAGAGTGACAAACGCAAAATTCCTAAAAGTGGCACCAAAAGCTCTCAACACACACCCAGAGAAAACATGTCTCAATTGTCCAACCTCTCAAAATCGGAAAAATAGGAAAAGTTATCAAACACTCCTCCAAGGTCCTTACTTCCTTGACATTCCCCCTCATAAATGACACTAACCTATCATTTCACTTTCTGCTTCAGACCCTGACCTCAGCCTACCAATTCTTTAACATCATACAACCTGGTGGCTTTAAAAATTGCTGGCTATGTGTATCCCTTGGAACTAACTCACAGTTGCCACTTACAGCTCCTTCAGTGACCCTGCCAAGCAACCTCACCTTACCTTTTAACAGCTGCTCTGATCCTGGTGTTGCCAGGTGCCATACCTTTTCTCTATCACTCTTTATGGCATGGCAGACTATTTTAAAACATCCAGGACATGTTCTATAAGAATACTAAGCTCCCTAGACTGCAACAAAACCTTATATAACTCTTGATACATTCTCTCTGCCACAGTGCCCTACAGTCCAGAACACATCAATTCTCTGTGCATGTTGGTACCCTTTTTCCCTGAATTAGGAGCACTCCTGGTTGCTGCAGGCATAACTCTAGGTGTTGGTATTGGAACAGCAGGGCTGACTACCTCCCTAGCCTTATATCATCAGTTCTCTTCCCAACTTGACAAGGGTTTTCAAGAGTTGAGCCAAACCACACTAACCCTCCAAAGACAAATCTGTTGGGGGCCGACTTTTAGCAGAAAGCGGCTATCAGTTTTGCAGCCATCTTGAGCCATATACCCTGACATGAGATTTAAATTACAATAGCCTACAACAGCTGAGAACACTAGGATAATCTTGGTTTAGATACCTTGAGATTAAAGGTGTGTGACTTAATAGTATACTTAGAAGTATAGAGATCAGAGTTAGAGACAAGACCTAAGGGCATGATTAAAGGTGTAACTTAGAGGCGTGGCTTAGAATCAGAATATAGAAGACAGAACCAGACATCAGACCAGAGAGAGAGATCAGAGAATATAGACTGAGATCAGAGACTATAGAGGGATCATCAGAGACGAATCTCAGACATTAGGTAGAATCTGCCGTCACCCTCGCTCTTGCTGAAGCCCGACCCTGCAGACCGGAGCAGCAGCTTGGGCCAGGATACAGTGGCCGCCCAAACGTGGGTTGGCCCGGGCCTCAACATTTTGCCTGGGCTGCAACATTTATTTTGGCGGCCCCAACTTGGGGCTAGTGTGGACCCCAACACAAATCCACTGGCAGCAGTGGTGCTTCAGAAACGATGGGGACTACATGTTCTTACAGCCAAAGAGTATGGTCTTTGCCCTTTTCTCTAAGAAGAGTGCTGCTCCTACATCAACCAATACAGAATAGTGAGAAACAAAATCCAGCAGCTACAATCAGAAATCCAAAAATTCAGGGAACAGTGTGAGGCCCCTAATTTCTGGTTTTGGAAACCCCTATATGGAAGTGGATACTGCCTTGCTTAACCCCCCCTTCTTCTCATTTTTCTGGCTTTACTGTTTTCTCCCTGCCTCATTAACTTTCTTTACAGCCAGTTCTCAGACCTATTGACCCCTCCACATTACTTTGTGCATGCACCAGTGCATCATGCCTTGGATAAGACTTGTTTTCCCCAGCCTCAGCCTGCAGTCCCTTCTTCCTTCCTCCCACCCCTCCCAGAGGGCACCTCTCCCAATAAAACCTTCTATGTGAGACAGGCTGCATAGTCTGATTTGTTTAGGACTGCACTGTCTATTCTAACAGTAAAGAAAGGACTTAGCTATCTAACACCCACACTGTGGAGAGATGTCTCTATCATTCAATCAAACAGAAAGATGGTCCTAAGGTAGGGCAAGGTTTATTTTGACATTGTGGTGCACACTGCCTATTTTTTTTTATTAGTTTGTGACTTGTGTCATAATCTAGACATGTGTGACTATTGTAGAAATAACAATTACCAGTATCCAATAACACTAGATGCTATGACAAAGCATGTGTTGCAATGGAGGTATAGATGTTCATGTAAAAACAAGATTCCAAGAACCTAGCATGACCCAAGGAAGGGATACAGCATTTATATTTTCATTCATTTTATGGATAACATAAGACAATCTATGGAGCCACATACTGAACAAGAAGATGAGTAAATAACTATGAAAACAGAAAATAAGGAAACTATAGGAGAAAGAATTAAATCAATGATACTGTTAACATCACACACATTCAATTGCTTCGTATAAACTTTAAGCTTCCCAGAGACCAGAGCGAGGCTGGATATGTGATAGTTCACACACACAGTTAAAACTAGAAAAGCAGGAGTCAGATCTTGCTGATTCTATCATAGTAACTTCTATCATAGTAGAAAGACAGAATTTGTTCCAGAATAATTTCTCAAGGATGATTAGTCATTTTAATGACAAAGGACATTATGAAGGAAGTCTGGTTAATGGTTGCTCATTGGATACAGAAGTAAGAACAATGCTTGCCAAAAGAAAGGTCTGGGACCAGGTTGTGGTTATTTCTTCCATCTCTGATTGCTATAACACAAATGACTAAGGAAACAGTCTACACTCTAGTTGAGTCTCTCACCTGAAAATCTAACTTGAGGTGTCAGTTTTTTCTTTAACATCTCTGTACATTGATTTACTGGACTATAAATTCAGGAGACTGAACTTCATCTAAGAGGAAAATTACATAAGCTAAGCAGTATATAATTTCTTAAAACTTCAGTAGCTAAAATATTGTGATGATTGATCATGACTGTCAGCCTGGTGGGTTTGAGAATCACAAAGGAAACAAATCTCTGATCTTGATTGTGAGGGATTAATTAGATGAGATTAATTGATATAGAGAGATGTAGGGTGGAATGACACACCCAAACTGTGGGCAGTACCTTTTCATGGTCTGTGATTCTGGGCTGAAATAAAAGGATAAACCCAGCTGGGTAGTGGCATTCATCACTTCCTGCTTCTCGACTGTTGGATTCAATATGCCCAGCTGTCTCAGGCTCCTGCTGCTATTATTCCCTCCTCGAAGGATTGTACCTTTGAACTGAAAGCCAAAATAAACCCTTTCTTCCTAAAGTGGCTTTTATAAAGCATTTTGTCACAGAAACAAGCCATGTAACTGATACATTTGTCAACCTAGATGTGTAACACAGGCCTTATTGTATTACTTATAAAACTACAATTGTATGGCACATACTTAATAACTGTGAATAAGATAATAAAAAATAAAATTAACATTCTTAAAGCCTGTCAGTACATTTAAAAGTATTTGGCTAAAAATATATATATTATATAATGTGTATCTCAACAACTTCATAGTATACAGTCCTGACCTACTAATTATATTTATATGATGTGCTATTAATATTCTGAATAGTTCATTTTGCAAAACTGAAATTCTTTCCTCACTAAGCAAACATTAGCCATTGCTTATTCCTTGGTCTTCTCCTAAGCACCATTCAACCTCCTATTTCTGTGAATCTGGCTGTCACAGATTGTTACATGAATGAAATCATAGAGTGATTGCTCTGCTTTTACTGGCTTATTTCATATCATATACTGCTCTCAAGACTCATTCACAATGTAACATGCATCAAAACTACCCTTCTTGATAAGGCTTAATAATATCCCCCTTCATTTGTATATCATTTTTGGTTTATGCCTTTTCTTTGTTAGAGGACACCTGAGTTATATCAACCTAGCAACTGCTGTGAATGCTGCTATGAACATGGGTGTGCAAATGTCTCTTCAAAATATTCCTTTGAAATAATTTGCATATATATGCAGAAGTTAGATCATATGGTAATTCTATTTTTAATTTTTGAGTAACTACCATATTTCATTGCATTTTCTAAGAAAGATTTTTGGTTATTTTGTGAATGAAGCATTACTTATCTTAAGTAATAAATTTCTACTAAGTTATAGTTTATAAATATGAAATTGAACTTTTACTGCTTTGCACAATATCCTGAATGAATATATACCCGAAAATTTTGGATTTATATATCTAAAACACAGGAAAATGACTTAAGAGACATAAGTAGACAGATGACATCATAGAAATTGTAGATTAATAATTTTTTATCAATTCTCTGTGACGCAAACTATTATGTGGTATTAAATCATAGCAATTTGATTCTGATATATAGACTGATTCTTGTAGAACCTTGTGAGATACAACATAAAGAACTGAATAAATTATGTAGCTCTTAAGTTTCAAATATTCTGTCTTGGCCACTGTCTCATTATCAACTTTTAATGGAACATTATGTGATATTAATACTCATTTTTCAAATCTGCCCCCTTTCTGCAAAATGTATTTACATAAAAGGCTGAGGGAGAGTTTTTTTATTTTTCTGTTGAAACAGATGATGAATAAGTGGGTCATATGCTTTCAGGGGTGTGTTTGGAATTGAGAGAAAGTGAGAGCAACGTTAGAATAGCAGGGTGTTAGGGTGAAGGCTGGAGCCATCCCATTACCCCATGTCTCCTAGGAACAGTAATCCCAGCTCCATTAGTACAGAATGAGAGGCCATTTGGGTAAATATAGTCACATAAATATATCATTAGGCAGTTTTGTAAAATGCACATTATTTACTCAAGCAAATATGTAATTAGAACATTTTTTAAAACACAGATTATCTACCAAAGAGACTCAAACTGTTCCTTTGGAGCATTTGAGTCTATTGGGTAAAACTGTAATTAGGCCATTAATTAAACCCAAATCATATTATTTATTAAAAGGTGCTTTGCTGATCTGATAAGCATTTTCTTTGCTCTTTTAAGGCATTTTAATAATTGATTATTGTGCGCCCCATGGCTATCACTTGCCCTTCATTCATTCCTTTCTGATTTTCTTCTTGTTTCATTTTATGATGATGGTTATAGATTTAGATTTCCCTGTGGATAATATGTGCAAAAATGCTTGATCTAGCATTGCCATCCCCCTTCTGCTCAGTCCTTCAAAGCTGTAAGGATGAAAGGAGCAGCTCACTGTATTCTTTTTAACCATATCCTCTTTGAATATTCGTTGTAGGGGGAGTGGTTTATAGATTTGTCCTTGTATTTTTTCCTTATTGTGTACATGGACTTCGTAAGATAAAAATGCTTTGAAGTTCTGAAACTCTGAGGTTACATGACCCTTCTGCAAATGGATTTGTTTGGAACACACTGAGATTCCCTCTTTGAACCATGTTTGTACCTGGAGTAATATATATCTGTAATTGAGGGAATCTGTTTGTGGACCAGCAAAGGATTGATGACCCGCACTCTCCTTAGTCTAGCCACTTGTATTCTTCCAAGGTACACACATTCTACCCAATTCCAGTATGTGTGATATATGATTCTCCCCCTCCCCAACTTGGATTTGGTCTATTATAGCTAGTGCTTTACTATATTTTCCCTAAGAATCACATGATCAGTTTATCAGAGATTAAGGTATTTCTTCTGTTTTCTTTCTGGATCACTGGTTGTCTCTTGACTCTCCTTTGCCTTGGTGACTCAATGGAGTGTAGCATTAAAAATGCCCTTGGGGAGCCAGGCTGTTTTGATCTGAATTGAGCTTCCTTCCTAATTAGTTCTGTGGTCATGGCAAGTCACACCCTTTTGACTCACATCATTGTGAACTACTGCACATCAGGAACTCATAATCATTCATGACTTTGTCTATGGAAACCTTCCTAAATGGTCCACATCTGAGCTTTCCTTGGAACCTTTTTTTTTTTTTTTTTTTTAAATCCCTTACCACCCAATTCATTGTACTTGCTTAATGATAACCTACTTCTTCCACTGAACTGAAAACTACATAAGCCAGTGAGTAGACCCATCTTTTTTCATTATTATATTGCATCAGGCTAATAAACAGTATCTGGTATCAGGATTAATTAATACAGTGCTAATAAACAGTATCTGGTATCAGGAGCACCAAGCAATTCAAAGTGCTGTGTTAAGTGATGATGAAATAGTAGTGAACAAGAAGTAAATCACTTGCTTCCCATTGCCTGAGTTTTTTTTCTGAGAAGATATTAAGTCTTTTTACCCAGAGAGGTCACCAAAGGATTTTATCCAAGTTCAACTTGTGGAGGAGTGAATATATTGGTATGAATTATAGAGGCATGGGTAACAGAAAGGCAGCTATACCACGGAGAAGTCCCAGCCAATTGTTTAGCTCCTTTAGGCTGTTAATTAGGATCTCAAAAAAGGTCCTCACAAGGGACCCATGAAGGATATGTGGAGTTATTCATGAACTCATGAATCTTATGAGCTTCCCCTTAACCAGAATTAAAAGGAGTATGACCATTAGTTGACCTTATTTCCTGATGGTATTGTACAGGTCATCAGAGTGTCTGTGCTTCAAGATGGCAATGGTTATGTTCAATTTGGAAGAAACAATTGTATGATACAATCCTAAAGGCACATCAAAATAATGGACACAACAAAGGCTAATGATTTTTCCCAGCCACAAATTCCCTCTGCTTATAAAACCAAACATGAATTCCCTTCTGTGGCATTGACCTTAAAAAATGGAAAAGTAGTTGATTGTACCCACAGTGGCTGTTCCAAGATTTTACCCACACACATACATTGATTGGCATGCTGACTGCATAACAGGCAGGGTTCATTGTCAATCAGAACACATGGGAACAATTTTCTCCCAGAAGTGCTCATAGTACCTTGTGGTTTTATGAAGTAGCCAGTCAAGAGGAAGTGTTTACATTTCAGTTCTAGCCTGAGTTCCCCATGTTCTGCAACAAGGAAATATCTTTCGTCAGCAATAGTGTCTAATCATCCAGTTTTGGCATGAAGTCAATGGCAGTGGAAATTATCAATACAGTATCCACATACATCCTCAGACTAACTCACAAGAAGATAGCTTACCACTGGAACTGAGGTTTTCATTCAATAACCATGTGGCTTCTAGAGGCCTTTTTCCATCCCTATAAGAGTGGATGTTCTTTTATGTTGTTTTAAGGTTTCTACTGCTTTTTACCAGCTCATCTAGTTACTTTTCTAAGTTTGTAAATATTCAAAGTTAGCTTTATATCATCTATGTAAAGATGTCTTTTACCAGAGAATGTTCTAAATTACAAAGCAAAGTCTCAATTTATATCGTCATGAAAAACAGGAAAACTGGGAAGATAGCCTTGGGGGAACTACTCTGAGGGTCCATGGCTGACTGTTACAGACAGATTGAATTAGCCTTGGGACTTAGTAGCTAAGAGAATGCTAGAATAATAAAACAAGACACATTGTCAAGGTCTGATGTTGTATGAAAAGGTCTCCCTACTTGTTTCAATCAAGCATGTTGGTTACAGTGAGGCAGTGAGACAGAAGGCAGATCTCAGGCAAAGTTCTCAAATGATGATGTACAAGGTGAACCTTAGTAGTCTGACTACCCTCATTATATTGTTTCTCAGTGTACTCAGGTGGCAAGATTAATGCCCACACCCTAGAAGGAATTTAATATTTTTTATTTCCACTATACTATTTACATATCTAGTCACTACTTCCTTTGGTGGTTTTCACTAATTAAGGCAAGCCAAGCTTCAGTATTCAGGAAAACCTCAATAGTAGACATAACACTAAACGACAAATGAATCTGCACTGCAAATGGGAACTCTGGATATCTTTTAAGGGTCTTACCTGGGGGCATTCGTCAATCCCTCTGGCACCAGATGAGAAGTTAACTTTCCATAGTATTTCCTTCCTCCACATTAGTGGGTGCATCAAGGATTGTATGGCCTTCCCTCCCTCTCTTTCATCCCTTTAGTGAAATAGTTGCTCAGGTTTTAGAGAATTTCAGAGGCTCACAAGCACAGCATTTGACATCTTGTCAAGAACCTTCCTTAAGATCATCAGATTAACACAGATCTTGCCTCATTTGCTTTTGAATGACCTGGATAGGCTCCTTTGTCTGCTTTCCCTATTCTCCTTTCTCTTGCTTAGCCAATTTCCCTGCCAATTCAGAGGCTCAGTCTCAGTCTTACTGCCCACAGAAGGGGCACACAACAATCACAATGGCTCTTTTACTGTCCTGTTTTATAGAGCTATTTTCAAGGCTCAAATATATTTTCCAGTCTTTCATCTCACATGGAGGCAAACAAGTACTCTAGATACTTATCTTTGGTTCTAGTAGATCTCATCTTGTGAAAATTTTTTCTATGAGTTTTCATGGGAAGCCATAAAGAAACATGGATTTATCCCAGATAGAGAGGACACCTATAGAGCACAGGAAAATCTTGTCCAAACTGTTTGGTGAACAAATGAGCTTTTCGGGGTTATTTACATAACATAAGTGATTCCTGGGTAGTACACTACCAGTACATTCAATGATTAA
This sequence comes from Arvicanthis niloticus, assembly GCF_011762505.2. NCBI lineage: Eukaryota > Metazoa > Chordata > Mammalia > Rodentia > Muridae > Arvicanthis > Arvicanthis niloticus. Next base: position 59,386,822 of record NC_047662.1, read on the forward strand.
TGTCTGGGCAGCTATGCCAAGAAGTCCTTCTCCAGTCAATTTATTTCATAGGGTAGCCATTATAATCTTAAAATCATCTGTATGTGGACCCCGTGTATACCTAGTGATAGTGGAATTTTCTCACTGTTAATGGGGCCATTTTTATAAAAATCTTAAGTGAAAGGCATTGATGTTTTTGCCTGACCTGGAGGAGATAGTTGAGGTATACCCTCATATGCCTTATAACACCGTATGGAGGCTAGGCATTGATCAATTACTGTCAAGAAAATGTAAAATAAGACATATGCTAAAAGCTTAGGCACTATTTTTTTTTAAAATCTAAAATATAATGAGTATTGGATTTAATTGTAGAGTTCACCACTCACCTCTTTAAGAAGCAATGCTTGAATAAAATCTGAAGGATGAATGGTTACAGCATAGAATAGAGAGAGAAATACCTTCAGGCAGAGAAAATAGTTTATGTCAGTACTTTCGTCTGAGCCCACCAGGTGTGATGGATTGTGAAACATAAGGGCCATGTAGTAACTGCGAGCAAATAAGAAATGCTGGCTGAAACTGAAGGGACAAACAGAGTCTGTACAGAGAGGACCTACAAAAACAAAAGACATTTTGCATCATAAATTAGAAACCATTGACTTACTTATGAAGAAAATAAGACATGATCATGGATTTAAGACTATCACTTATTTAGACATAGTGTTTAATGGATCTGAAAGGGTAGATTGATTAAGATAGTGAATTGAGAAAAGAACTGTACCTATTAATTAAACATACATTCTTGCAAAAGAAAAAAAGGCTGCATGAACTGTGTTTTAACATTGGCAAGATGGGAAAAAACAAACAAACAAACAACCCCAGAAACAGATCTGAGAAGGATTCAGCTACTGACTTAGACATGAGTTGTTAGGAAGAGGGACTCTAGATGATGCTTAATATTGGTGAAAGATTAACTTCATCATTTCCCAGAAGGCCACTACAAGAATGGGACAAGGCCTAGAATGACAATAATGAGCCCTACTTTGGACACATTTTGCTTGAGAGGATCTTGGGACAGTGTAAATATGTCTTTAGTAAGAAGATGAAAAAAAATGGTTCTAGCAATTAAAAGTGAAATTTGGAGGACTTGTGCAATTGTGGGTATCATCTTCAAAACGACTTATAGCTATAGACATCTACACATATAACCTAGTGGGGAGAGTTTTGAGCAGAAAGAGTAAGGGGTATACAGATCTGTCCTGAGGACTCCCCAAATAATTAACCGGTAAGTGGTCTATGAACTTGTTAACGTATACGTCAGAAGCATAGAGGAAGAAGGAAACTGAGATAATTGGAAGGATCATGTGAAGAACAAGTTTCAGAACCAGGTTCAGTAGTAAAGTTGGTTTTCAGCAAGTGTGAGATCCTAGGTTCAATTCTTTGGATTTAAAGATCTTAAGAAGAGAGGAAAAAAAGGACAGATATCAATGGTAGCTAATATAACCTAGAGGACAAAAGAGAAAGGGGACTACATTTAGTGATTATTTTCTCAGAGTCTTCATTATGAAAAATGTGTATTGTGATTTTAATAAAAAATTCGATACTCTACATTTCAGTCTTCTTGCACTGGAACCATGCTTTTCCTAATATAGCTGGTAGATAAGATGTTTTGTACAAATATATATATATATATACATATATATATATATACATATATATACATGTATATATATATATACATATATATACATGTATATATACATATATATACAGTACACTTATATATACACACACATACATGATTTTATTTAATTCTGGGACAAGTTCTCACTATACAGCTGTGGTTGGGTTAGAAAAAGATCTGGTTGGCCTTGAACTCCCAAATATCTGCCTATTTCTGTTTCCTGAGTTCTGGAATTAAAATATGTTTATGGAGAACTTCAGAGAGCTTAGATTGAACCTGTTCATCTATGTGGACTTGTAAGAGCTGAGTACCTATTCAATTGCTTACAGTTCATAGAAGAAGCTTACTCTGTCTTCCATTCTTGTGATAAAAGAGCTTTGTTATTACTTATGTGTAATCCTTACCTTTGCCAGAAAATATTAATTGCTTCTTATCTGTAATCATAATTTTCATTAGAAAGAAAATTACTTATGTTTATGGATTATAGAAAAGATACAGTATTTAATTAAACATTTCCCTAAAGTTAAAAATAAACTTACTTTTAGACTATGAGGCCACAAGACTAGGGAGTTTATAAGCTGTTGTTATGACCTTGTAGAATTCTTAACTGCTCAGTGTATTCGGCCCTGGGTTGCACCTACAGGCATGCTATAGAGGAAATGTTACAAAAGTCACTCTGCCAGGTTCTCATGGGAGATATTTATTGCAAGTGTCTGTGCTTTCCAAAACTACTGATACACCATTAGTAACAAATGTAGTGCTATTTTGGAACCAATTATGTTTCCTGTGTTCTGGCTAGGTGCAGAATTGAACTTGAAGTACATGCTCTGTACAGAAGGCTTCTTTTTTCCTACAGCTACCCTGCCCTGTGCTCCAGGGCCATACCCATGCCAATGGTATCAAGGGATCACAATGTCCTTAGGCTTTCTTATGAACTGTCCAGTAAGAAGTACTGGAAAAAGATCCAAGGACAAGAAAAGCCTGAGTGTGGTGTTTATTCCCTGAGCTCTTTGCAAGCTAGGACATTATAGGTCAGTCAGTTCCCTTAATAAATCCACCACTCTTTGGGGGTGCTTCTCTTTACAGAGTTCTTTCTTTGGGTACTACTAAAAACTCCCTTATTTCCCCTTTAGGGCAGGAACAGTAAAAACCTCCCAAAGGAACATTTCTGTTACTTCTTGGAGACGTCTGACTACCCATTTCTTCAGTCCTCCTAACATTGTTGCAAATAGATCCCTTAGTCAACTTTCCTTAATGTATTCAATTTGAGTGAGCCATCAGTTTCCCACAGAGAGGGTGACTGACATACTCTACAACTGTGCTAGGCACTGACTAATCACCTTGCAGCTTTCCTCTGCCCTAGTTTATATTTGGGTTTATCTTTTTTAATCTTATTTTTTTTCTCTACAGACTGTAAATAACTGTATCATCAAGCATGTCAGAATGACTTTTGGTAGGTAGGTAGACAGCTGTAATATATGTAAAAGAATTATATACATGGGATTGAAAGAACAATACAGTATTCATCCTTGGAGGAGAGCAGAATCTTAGTAAAGGACACCCACAGAAGCAAAGAACGGGCAGTGCATTGTGGGGAATCACGAGGGTGGGAAAACAAAGGCTTGTGACTATGTGAGTGATGATGTTTCTTACTGAACTTGGAGATGAAGAGAGGTCAGAGAGAAAGAAATAGTGACCACAGTAGGTCCCACTTAAAGAAAGAAGAGCAGGATGGTCAAAGGTCAGCCATTTCTCTCTCCCACATCCCAGTTCTTGCCTGATATGCTGGAGTTCCCACTAGTTTCTTAAAGCATTGCTTATTTATTATTTAAGAAGCCTTTTAATTTTCAAGTTCTGACTTAGGGGGGGAAAAGCCTTGGAAAATGCAAAATACTTTGTTATTCTCCAAAGATTTATGTTTAACTCAAATGCGACTAATGAGCCTTGCAAAATATGCCTAATACCTTTCCCCTTTCATGTACTACAAGGCTTACATAAATCACAAATCTACTTCATCAAAGATTTTTTTTTTCACAAGTAAGATAGATTATCACAGAGAATATGAGCAGCAGGTAAGTAATGTCCAAGAAGTTAAAAAAGAAAACCCACACACTTTGCTTTTAATAAGAGGTGAAAATTATGAAGGTTCTTTGAAAGGAAATTGTGATTTACAGGTGATGGTAGACTATGCTCAAGGATGGTCTACAAAGAGCCTGTGGGCAAACACAATGCAGCCTGTTATGTATGCCAGAAGTGGCTACTTATTATCTGTCACATATGTTTTTTAAAAAAGACTAAGTGATCAAAATCTCTGAATTGTTTAATTTTGGATTAATCAGAAGATGAAACATGGGCTCTCGGTCTTTCATCAGCCTTCAAAATGAGTCCCGACCCAGTCTGCTAACTTAAAAATAAAACTGAATGCAAACCTTCCCTGCCGTGTCAAAAAGTTTGGCTTGCAGGCCTCCTGGACTTTTTTGTCTTTTGAGTTTTTAATGAGAACCAAAGTCTAGGATCCTGGAACATTGTGAATTTTGATTACAGTGGGGTTCCAGCCTGGTTGGAATGGGAGAAATGTCAGAAGCCTTGTGTGCTCACCAGCCAGCTTCTAGATGAAAGGCTTTGGAGGCGCTTCTCAAATTCAGCTCAGCTCTTGGTTTTTATCCAAACCCAAACTCTAAACCCACCGAGGTTCAGTAAGCATAAAATCCTCGCCAATCATTGGCTTTGCAAAATGCCAATTTTTCACTCAGCAAACAATTATAAGGCATAATTGCTACGGGAGGAAATCAATCAACTTTCATAGATTTTTAATTGCCCATTTTATTTTGCTTCCTCATCAATATAAAACTATGTCATCAGACTTCGTAAATGTGTTTCTGCTAAAGGCCTGACTTACCGAGAGTAAGGAGATAACCTCAGTGGTCTCCTTGTGACATTTGAAACCTCTACCAAAACATGCTGGAGTAGCACACAGTTAGTACCAAGTGCTCAGTGATTTTTATCTCTGGACAGAGATTCTCCCATAACATGGCAATAAGTGGCATGATGGGTGGTTTGTTGTATTGAGAAACATCAAGACATAAGGATCACTGCAGTCAGGGTTTACCAAACTGCTTAGGTTTTAGAAGGCTGTCATTAATTGTAACCCTTCTCTAGTTTAGTTTAAATGACATTGCTAAGATTGTATATATTCATATGATTGTCATTGGACAGTGAGTCTCAAGCACTTCGATGTTTTAGCACATAGTGAAACAAAGCTTTTAGGGCTTGCCTAGTAAAATGAATGTGCTTGTTTCATAAGGTCAAATGAGGGACACTTGGTAAAATCGGGGAAAAAGGCAGTAGACTTCCTTCATTAGATGATAGATAATAAGGGCTGTAGAGCTGATTCAGTGCTTAAAAGTACCTTCTGTTTTAGATCCCCACTGTTGTAGGTGATCTGAATTTAGTTCTTAGTACCTGTGTCAGGCAGCTTAGAACTAGGGTAATTTCAAGTCCAGGGCATCAGATGCCTCTGAGTTCAGGCCTCTTTGGGTACTTGCACTCATGGGCAAACAGACACACACACACACACACACACACACACACACACACACACCTCCTAATAAAAATAAATCTAAAGAAGACAGATAGTAGATAAGATACTCTGAGTAGCTAGCTACCTTTTATTAAATACACAGTAGTCCTGCATTTTTCTTTTTTTAATTCTTTAAACATTTATTGAACCCAAATTTTAAAAATACAGCAGGTAGGTGTCATCATATAAAATACTTACTGAAATTAAGCAAAAAATATTAAGAGAGTTTACCTGAAGAGCATCAATGGCCACTGGGAAGAAAATTTTTCTTAAGATAATAATATCTGAATCAAATCTTGCCAAACAAGTGGACTACTATAAAAGAATGGGAAATTTAACCTTTATTGCCACCTTGATGGGATTTAGAATCACCATGGAAACACAGCTCTTGTTTTGTCTATGAGTGTATTTCCAGAAAGGCTTATAGAGCAGAGGCGATCCACCATGAATGTGACCGTGACACTACCTAGTAAGTTGGGTACTGGACTGGAGAAAAAAAATGAGAAAGGAGCTGAGAACTCTCATCCATCTCTCCCCTTGTTCTCACTGTGAATGCCATTTGATCACTACTTAAAACTCCTGATGCCACACCTTTGCTAGTACGTTGGGCTTTAATGTGAACCAAAAGAAATTCTTCCTTAAGTTGTTCTTGCCAGATGTTTTGTAACAAAAGTGAAAAAGAAAACCACCAAAACACCAACTATATAGAGCGACACCATTGCTGAGAAAAAGAAGCAACATCACTAATGGGTGAATAGCAAGAGAGAGCATGACATATTGGGAAAGCAAATATTCTAAAGAAAACACTATCATTGGAAAATGTTATACTTGGGTCTGCATTTGCACTGGAGTATATAAACCTAGATATACTTTGGGTATTGTTAGGTTATAGAGGCTACATGTCCAAATATACTTGAAGCCAAAGAGGGAAATCACTCTCTACTTCTATTAATAACAATGTTTGTTTTGTTTAGAAAATAATCTTTACTTCACGAATACTCATGTGACTGTTTCTATAGAAACCTGGTGGCTCCTGTCAATTGGCTAATGATTCAGATTAATCAATACATGGGGAGACTAATGGATGATGCTGGGGAGTGACAGGTGAGAGATATAAGGTTTGTCTGACCATGAATACTGTTGTAGGCTGTAGACTTAAGTTAGAGTTTATTTGAGGTCAAGTAATATATTTTAGATAGAAGAGTGACACAGTTCAACTGGGCTTTTAAGAAAAATCTTTGGAGGTCACAAGTGTATTTATTACCATAAGCAACACTGGTATATTAGTTTACCACAATGCACTTGTCCTTATTTCTCTACACCTGGCTAGATAATTTTATTATTTGAATTAGGTTTGACTATAATCCACCAACAAAGTTCCCAAAGGATAGTTGAAAACAAAACAGTGTTAAAAACAGGGAAATGATACCAGAGTGAGTTTTGTTTTCCTAATATCTATTACTCTTCAAAGCATCATTTTAAACTGAGTTAGAATATACTTGAAATATTACGGATAAGGACATGGGCTGTAGAATGTGTTTCAGTTCTATTTTACAATGTGGCTTCTGTGGATGAATTTGTTCTCTAGAAAACTACTCAACCAAGTTCTGTGCCTGTAGAACATTTTGCAAACTGACATGTAATGTGTGTCTCAAAGGGAATCTATGAGGATTTAAGGATGTAGAAAGCTTTGCCATTTTTCATAATGGTATTTAAATTTCATATAAAATATTCTAGGCTATTTGGGATTACAAGTTATAAAACTTTCCAGATCTTTTGGAAAACTTACAGATCTACCCAATTGTCTCTGTTCATTGTTGTAAGTAATTGCCATAAGAGCAAGGCTGTCACCTATTTTTTAATTAATTAGTTAATGAATTAATTGTCTGCATGTCAAGCTTTTGTGGTCAAGTGGCTATAGCATTATTTTAGATCAGCTTTGTTCTCTCTCTCTTTTCCCCCCTCTCTCTTTCCTGTCTTTCTATGGATTTATGAATTTGAAATTATGTATTTTTCCTCCTGGTGTGCTAGAATGTATCTTATCTATAAGGAAGACAATGAGGCTGAGTTGCCAAGGTGCACTTAGAGTTATGAGATAGGGCAGGTAGAACTGCTGTTTTCTTCAAACGAGAGGTAGAGTGCTAACACAGGAGCCACCAGCTGTGGAGAACTCACTGTCAGTTACTCTGCTTATCTATGGAACCTTAAATGGTTATCAACTTATTCTGCAAGAAGTTGAGATACAGAAACTTTCAGGATCTTCTTCAATGCCATACTGGAAGTGACATGAAGGGCAGGAAGGTAAAGACAAAACTATGTTTTAGATAGGCAAACCTTAAGTTAAAATTTGAATATTGTATACTACCTTGTAAATTCAAAACCCACACTGACCCATTGCTTTAGTCAGCAGTGGATCCTATACTTTCTATGCTAGCAGGATTTCCATTCTCTCCAAAACAAGCCTCCTAAAAACTCTCCACATTCATCCAAGTTTGTCATTATTGGTTGTTTGGGATGCTGGTAATTCTTGGGAATCATGTTAAAATATTGTTAAAATCTAATTTTCTCTGTGTGTGTCCTTGAGAATGTAAATATTTCAAGCCTCGGTTTTATTTTAGTAAATTAGTATATTACTTTGTTATCTGGAAATTCTGCATGAGTTTAGATAATTAACGTTTTGCCATTATGAGACTGCTATTTTTCTCTGGATAGTATTTCTGTGATTGATTGCCATACTGCAAATCTAAGTTAATTTAAATTTGCTTGTGACTAAATAGAAGAATAATTTTTGAGTGTGAAAGTCGATACTTATTATTTTAATTACAAGAAGATAATAAATAAGATGTCTTTATTACTTAATTGTCTAACATAAACTTAGAATGAGAGAGACTTAGAACAAGGAGATCCTCCTACTAAAGTAACCAAAAATAGTTTTAATAGTCACTGGGTATCCATATTCCTAAATTTATTTTTGCATTGTCTGAAACACTTAGTAGTATTAAATATTAGACACTTTGTTTTGGCTGTGGTCTCCTAAAGACAACATATGTTTTAGTAGTTAGAGACCTTTCTCAAGACATTTGAAGACTAAGATGGAAGACCAATATAACCATCTTCAGTGTGCTACTTTGAGACAATGCTCATGGTTAAGGACTTCAGAATGTAAAACTGACCTGTGGCAGAGAATCCAGAGGAGATAAGAAGAGAAAAATATAAAGGTGAAAGGAGGCAAGAAAAACTAAACTGAAAAGTTAATTAGAGTAATTAAATGAGACTTCCCATAAGCTGTTTTTCTTGTGTTTACTTGGTATTTGTCCGTGTAACTATTTGCCTCCTTGAGTTTAGGAACAAAATGCATGCCCATTTTCATTTCACAGCCCATGCCATTTACGTTGATCTGTCTAAAGACATTATTTGAATTTAACTCACACCAAATTTGTCTGAATAGTAGGTCTAAAGTTTCAGACAGTATTTCTGAACTGGAAGAGAATTGTGGCATACAGAAGAGAAACAAAAAAGACCATGGATGCTCTTCTTCACCATATCGAGGACCTGATGTAGAGACTTCACATTAAAACTAATAATTGACAGCAACATTGGGGCAGCCATGAGATAACACTTACTGAAATCTCCTAAGGACCTAGCACTATAGTGGGCAATGTGGATATACACAGTGGGCAGTGTCCTTATGTAAGTCTATTAAGAAAGTAAAATGGTGGCCAAATGTGAAGTCTGTGCAAGATAGGTAAGAGATGATGAATGCTAGCTAGTTAAAGTAGTAGAGCTGTGAAGAAATGAGTTTTCCAGACAGCTATAGCATTGATTACCACAAGGAAAGAGGTTATAAAATACAAAAATACCATGAGCGCAACTTACAAAACCCAGTTGTTAGGAGAGCAAACAGGTATTCTGTCAAGATGCAGGAAAGGGAATATTTAACTCAGTATTTTGGGTAGACCCCTTTGAGGAAATTAAACTTGAGTGAAACCTGAAAAAGAGAAAAATGTAGACATGAAAAGAGTAGGAAGTAAGGTCCAGGTAGATGGAGCAAGTCATGAGGGCTTGGACAGGGGAAAGGCTTGGTGTGGAATTGAACAGTGTGGAACAGGAAGGACACTAGAGTGACCAACACAATGCATTAGAAAGAATGCAATGAGGCAGGATTAAAAAGGCAGGGTGTTTTAATTTGGGTTTCTATCGCTGCAAGGAAACTATGACAACTAAGCAAGTTCTGAGGAAAGGGTTTATTCAACTTATACTTCCACATTGCTGTTTATCACCAAAGGAATTCATAAAAGGAACTTAAACAAGCCAGGAACCTGGAGACAGGAGCTGATGCAGAGGCCATGAAGGAGTGCTTTTTTACTGGCTTCATATGGCTTGTTTAGCCTGCTTTCTCATAGAAACAAGGACCACCAGCCCAGGGATGGCACCATCCACCGTAGGCTGGGCTCTCCCTGATTAATCACTAATTTTTTTTTTTTTAAAAAGCCTTGCAGCACAATCTTATAGAGGTATTTTTCTCAGTTGAGGATCTTTCCTCTCAGAAGACTTTAGCTTGTGTCAACTTGACATAAAACCAGCAAATACACAGGGAGTCTGTTTAGCAGGTATGGTGAAGTATATAATTCCTAAGGAAGCTCACTGAGGAGATTCTGCCACACATTTGACAGCATGTGCAAAACCTGTACAGCAACTTTGTAAAATGAAGATCAGAGGCTAAAAAAGCCAGACATGCCTCTAAATGTCTTGTTCACTGTAACTGAGTATGCCAGCATTTGGATGTGGGTTTATTTAATCCCATAGCTTATGCTTATGGTAAAGTTGTTTGGGAGTGTATCTGTCAGGCTCACGATTGACAGGGAAGGGCCCTGAAAGGAACTTTCAGAAAGTACTTTTGGGTTTTTAAAAATCTCTCCTAGTGAGAAAGATCTTGTGGATGGATCCTCTTAGGTGTTTTGAGACAATTTTTACAGAGATCAAATGCGGTGGGAAGAGCGAGCTATGCAGCATGGCAGCTTCTACATACAGGTAAGATGATATGAGTTCTCTTTTGTTAAACAAGGAAAAGGCAAAACAAGACACTTCTGAGGCTCATAAATGTTCCTATATTTTATGAATTCAAATGAAATGTGCTTGTTTCTCCTTTTAAAATTCTTCATAGTTTATTTATCACTGGTTCTCTGCTCTATTTAAATGTGGCTTGGCTTTGCTTGTCCCCTAAAATTATGTTGTCTTCTTTATTGGTCCTGACAGTCAAGTAGCTAGTGAGGGAGCATCTGCTTCCCAATTTCCCATCTCTGTGGGTACAAGAGTATAGTCTACTGGGCATCTTGGAGAATGACCAACAGCCAAAGGGTTCATGGCCAATGAAGAATCATCGAGGTAGATTCTTTTTTGTATTTATTTAACAAAAAGGCAAGTTTTGCAGTCTTCTCCTATCATCTTAAAAATTTCTCACAGATAAGAGGTTTTCAATGAGCAGTCTCTAGAGTCTTTGAGAAAAGAAAAAGGGAGTAATCATTAGGACAAGAGGGTTTGAACTAAAAAACATAGCCTAATCATTGTGGTGAGTGTCGTCTGTTCATTGGGGATCCGGGCAAGTGAAGGCGTCCTGGAGACCTGACAGCTGGCTGGCATATTTCTCAATGAGTGAGGAAATTTTCCAGTTCATCTGCGGAAAATTTGGTCCGATATTAAGGCATGAGGCTGCCCATCTGCAGCTTGCAATTGGTACAGACAAGAGAATCACTTTTACTTTGTGGAAACGTGCCACAAATCTGGAACGAGGCAGACTGGCATGTCTATTTGGGGTTGGCAGAGTTGTGGTTTAGTCTATTGTTACAAGGCAGCTTTGCCAAGGGAGAGTGAGAGTTCATGTGTACTGTGGCCTCATTGCACACATTATCCTCAAATGAAGAGCGTGTGGAACGAACTGTGGAACTCTGACTTTATGAAGTTGTTTTCTCACACTCCCTTGCTTGTTGTTTGTGTGTGTCCTAATGGCCTAATGCCTTTTACTTCTGACAGCCATTTGTTATTCAAGTTGGATGGTTCTATTCTGATGCTGATATCAGTTTATGGGTTATTATATCCATTTGCAAATCATGACTCAAAAGAGAGGAACTCTGGGATGTAAAACACTCCATATGCCCATAAATCACAAACTGAATAAAAGTTGGCAACAGTAAAGTAATTGTGTTGGGAGTTTGAAAGTCTGTCAGCCAACCTTTATTGAAACTCTGATATTGTATTCTGCAGTGCTTGAGGGATTGCAAAGAAAATAGAGCATATAGGAATGTAGGAGAGTCTAGGTGGAAGGGAACATGGGGGTCACATAGAACAAATGGCTATTCACACAGACGATGGTTTCTTTCATTGGGTTGATATTTTAGGGGATGTGGGTGGTAGCTTAGAAAAACTAAAGAGCCCATGTCTTGTCCAGAATAGAGTGAGACAGGCTGTGGTTATTAATATTTTACCTGATAGGTTGACTCTGAAGTAGTTACAGTATTATTGTTATTACATTGGTGGAAAAAATGTAGTGGTTGAAATTTATTAAGCTGTTACCAGTTGCTTTTTATTTTTATTGTATTAACTGCATACTATCATGAATCCCCTTTGATGTAAAATTCAGAAGCAAATGTTGAAGCAAATCCTGCTATGAATGACATAGAAAAGCGTGTAAGCCTGAAGTGAAGAGCAACAGCCAGGATTTTACTCAAGGCAAGGATCGGCTACTCTCTATGAGAAAATGAGTGTAGACGAAGAGTCTGAAGATGTGAAATACATGTTTTATTTTTTTCAGATTTCGAGTTTAATTCTGCTTTGTTTTGAGACCATGGGTTACATGGTTTATATCTCAATGTTTATTAAGGAATGCTTTATGGAAATGTATTGGTGAATATGATCCGGAGTGCATGTATTAGATGGAGTGTTAAAGACTATTACTTAATATTGTCATTGAGGTTAACTGCCTTTTTACTGATGTAGTCTGTCTGTTTGACCTGTTATGGACACAGTTAGGTTGAAGTTTTTGATTATAGTATTTATGTTTTTTTTGCTTGTCTATCAAGCTTTGCCTCACAAGTTTTGATAATCACCATTGGGAATATTCATATATATATATATATGTATATATAATATATATATGTATATATGTATATATATTAATGATTGTTATACCATTTAACATAATGGATACCTTGATCATGGTATAATGCTTATAGTTTTGGCAAGTAATCTATTTTATCAAGATAGCTTTCTCGGAAATTAATGTATCAGCTTTAGACAAGATTGCATATATTAAAGGTGGCATGTGGTTTCAAGTAGAGTTAGAATATATTTTTCCATCTCTTTCTTTATAATTTATTATATCTTTGTTTTGAATATAACTATTGTATACAACATGAGGTAAAGTCTGGTTTGTTTTGTTTGTAAATCTGAAGGTTGTTGGCTTCAAGTGGTAAAATATTTAAAATGTTAATGATACAGTTAGATGAATGCCCACTATGCTTGTCTCTGTGTTTTATTCATTATCATTGTAACTGCTTCATTTTCCCTTTTTTCTCTTCAGTTTTATTTGAGCATTTCATATAATTCTGTCTTATCTATTCTCAGTATATATTTTCTCAGTATTGTATTTTCTTCAAGAAATACTAGTTTGCATTTTAAAACTTTGAATTTATTTAACTTTGAATTTTATTATTCTGCTTCACATTCGGGCCAGATCTTTATCCCAGTGCAGGGAGTCTCCTGTTATTCCCTTACTCTCATTTGACTTTACTGCCATCCATTCAATTTACCTATGTGCTACAGTCATCTAAAAACATTGTTAATGTTAAAACCTTAAAAACAGGTATTTTTTTAGATCAATTAAGAATAAGAAAATAAAAAGATCTATCATTAAGATATGCCCAGTCTGATGCTCTTCTTTCATTAGTTAGACATGAGTTTTTGAGTTAATTTATTTTTTTCTGCCTGGACTGTTTCTTTTAAGATTGGAGGGAAGAGGTGTTGCACGATTTTCTTAGTGTTCAATAGCTTGGGAATTGTTTATTTTTTAACCTTATTTACAATGCTATTTTACTGGGCAGAAAATGTACTGGTTGATTTTTAATTCTATCATTTAAAATGTTTCACTCCACTTTATATCACTAAATGTTATTCTTGATTGTAGGCTTTCTAATTAGAAGACTAATACCACTATTTTAAAATTTTTTTTATTTGCTTCCTTATGGTCAACATAGAATAACTTTACAATCACTATTCTTATACTTAAATGTGGGTAAGCTTAGGAGTGCGTGAGTGTATAAGAATGTGCAGATGTGTGTAGAGGCCAGCAATCCATCTCAATTAAAACTCCTCAGGAGCCATTCATCTTATTTTTTGGGGATAGCATATCTCATTAGAATCTGGTGCTTGTCAATTAGGCTAGGCTGACCAGCATGCACCAGGAATCCTCTTATCTCTGCCTCCCCAGTGCTGGAATTATAAATGCATGCTACCATGCTTGGCTTTTTATGTGGGAACTGTTGATAAAACTCGGGCTCCTATTATTGTGTGGCAAGCACTTTACAGACTGAGCTATCTCCCCAATCTCTCTACTCCTCTAACCACATATTTTATAAGCATTATTTTTATTTCTCTGAGGCATCTTTTTGTATTTTCTCATTGTCTGACTTTTCTGTAGCTTTGATTTGGTTTGCATAGTGTTTTGGTTTAGTTTTTTTTTTTTTTTTTTTTTTTTTTTTTTTTTTTTTTTACCAGTGGTTTGGTACCTCTTGTCAGTTTTTGACAGTCCTTGGAAAGACAGCCATCCTCTTGTTTACTTGCTCCTTTAGTTTGATCTTCCGTGTAGATATTATTCATTTTGAATTTTATTTCTTTAGACCATATACTTTCACTCACATGTGTTATTTATTTTGTTAAATCGTGTTTTATAAGGTTATCAGAACCAATATAAGTAGGCTTTCAGTGTGGAGCCTAATGATAATTTGATGGCAGGTTGAGCTGTATTTATTGCTTTCTGTTCTGGAAGGTGCCAGGGTTTGGAGTTTCCAAAGTATTTTTTTTTTGCATTCTTCCAATTACAAGCTTCCTTAAACCCCTCATACTTCCAGCTAATGCCATCTTGCTGTGCCAGCTGTCTGTGTGTACTATTGCATTGGAATCCTGTGGGTACGGTGGTAAACTATGATTATTCTAACTAGTCTTTCTTTACATGGCCAGTGTCTCAGGACTGTGTTTTTATACACAAGTATTTCACCACTATAGTTACCCACCAACCCTTCTAGTCTGATGATTTTCTGGCTGTAGTATTCTGGATCTGATTACTTGAAGCCTGGATCCTTGGTGACTATTATCTTAGATGATGGATGAGACGAGAAGGTATGAGGAAATGGATGCCCTTCACAGTATTGATAGGCATGAGAAAAGAAAATACCAATAAAAACCCATCACTTTTTCTCAAGTGGAGGAATGAAGGCTTTATTATGGAGAAATATCTCCTTATGGTTCACAGTAGTTAGATATTTCCCTTAACCTACTAGAGCCACCACTGGATTTTTCTCAGATCTTTACCATGAATACTAGGTGATTTCTTGGTGGAATATATCCTACTTTCTCAAGTCAAGGACCTCAAGTAGTTTCTCATGCTGATCTACCCCAACTTCTAGTAACCAATCAAAGTCTTCTCCTCTTCCACCTCTTCCTCCTTATCTTTTTCCTCTCCCTCCTCCTCCTCCTCATTCTTCCTCTTTCCTCTATCAGGCTCTTTAGTATAGGATGACCCCAATGATCTTGATGTTCTGATCAGCCTATTTCTATACCCAAGTGCTGAAGAAGGTTGCACTGCCATACCTGTTTATATACTGCTCACAATTCAACCCAAAGTCTCATACATGCTAGGCAAGACTCTACCAGCTGATGGCTTCAGTAGACTTCTACTGCACATTAGAGGAGTTTGGGTGTTTTTTTTTTTTTTTTTTTTTGTTTTGTTTTTTTTTTTTTTTTTTGGATGTGCCTACTTCTCTAGAGTTTAGAGTTGATTCCCCCCCCCCAACCTCATTTCTTTCATATTAACAAGAAACAAAGTAGGCAATAAATGTGTAACAATGTGCCCATCTACCATGCATGCCAGTTTGCTGCAATCCCATCAGTCAACATTTTATTTACATAATGCCCTACCTTAGATCTACTACTCAGCATCTTTCCCTCTCCTTCTACCATCCTCACTTTTCCTCTCTCTTTCCTCCTGATTTCTGTACATCTGGCCTCTAAAACCAGTATGGTGCAAACTCTATTTCTGTCCCTAATCTCTCCCAAACAGTGAAGGGATGCTTTGTAACTTAGATTCCAAATTAAAACACACTATTCTAAATATTTTGAACACATAATCAGTTAATCTATACAGAAACTTTGATATTACATTTCTTTTATAGATAAAGCCTCTAGACCTTGGTGTTTTGTCCAAGCAGAGCAGAAGATTTGAGAATGAAATCTTTCTGATTCCAAGCGTTTACTCCTGGCTCTGTCTCTGTGTTAGAAATATGTAAAATATGCTTAGGACTATCTGAACAGTTCAAGAAAATCTTTCCAGGGATGATGGCCTTTAAGTCAGATTCTGACAAAATAACTGGATATTGCTCAGTCAGATTCACTGAAGAGAATATAGAAAAGAGAATAAACAGCAAGTTGAAAAGGTAGTAAATGTTTCAAAATTAGAAGCCTATGCAGCATGACAGGAGTGTGGGCACAGAAAGCATCTGTGTATAAGGATGCTTGGCCTTGGTAGGCCTGAACATGGAAAAGGGGAAGGATGTTTCCTATCAAGCTGAGGCTGGAGTTATTATGGAGAAATTCAGAGCAGGAGTGAAAAAGACCCACAGGATGCAACTTTCAGTGAGGCTGCCCTTGAGGCATTTGGAAGATGAAGGTGTAAGAAAGTTCTGGAGGTGAGGAGGTCAGTTACAGGGCTACTGTAAATACAGAAAATGTAATTATTAATTTAAAAAATTTAAGTTTTAATATTTAAATATTTTCTATATCCCTATCAGCAATAAAAATAAGACATTTTGCCTCCTTGGTGGTTTGTGCTTAGTTATAAATTTCAATAATATATGTAGTTATATGACAAAAAGAGTTAAATCACGACCATGGCATGATGATTCTAAAGAGAAGTTTTAATGAAAGGTAACAAAACAAAATAAAAGTTTTCCAAGTTCATCTTTTCCAAGTTCATCATTTGCAAGAGGTTAATCAATATTCATGTATTTCTTAAAAACAATCATCATTCAATTCCTAATATTCTACACATTCCTGTTCAAAAAAGTGTATCTGGGCTACATTTCAACCAGTCTTCTATGCACTAAAAAGAGAATGGTGAATAAAACAAGCACACATCCCACTTTAAAAGCTTACCAACCAAATTGGGGTGTAGTGGAAAGTACCCGATTATAGAAAAGACAAGTCCCAAAGTTGGAAAGAATACAGGCTCAGGTCTTGATTTTGAAATTTCCCACAGCTGATGTATTCTGTTGCACACATCACTTGTTTTTGATCCGTACGTATTCAAACTGTTTTTCTTTTTTCTTTTCTTCTTCTTCTTCTTCTTCTTTTTCGGGTTTACTACATCCTTCAGGTTTCTTTCCAAATGTGACAAGTCTTTGATCCACTACAGTGACAACTAATCTGCATTGTCAATTTGACTAGTCTTAGAGTCACCATGGAGACAAACTACTGGTTGTGTTTATGATTTGTTCCCAGTAAATTTTTACTGGATAGGCAATATCCAGCATTTTGTGGGTAGCTAGACTAAACAGAAAGGAGAAATTCATCACGGCATCAGAGTAAATCTGCCTCCTGATTATGATTGAATGTGACCAGAAGATTATTGTTCCTGTCACCATACCTCCTTTGCTATGATGTACACTGTACCCTGTACTATACCCTGAACTCAGAGCCAAAATACTCTTGTCAAGTATTTTGTGACAGCAATGAGCAATTAACTCATACAATTCCTTGCCAAACAGCTTAAGATATCCTCCAGATAATTCAGGCTGTATGTGTGTTATCATGATCTGATCTAGTCCAGGATCCTCTTAAAAAAACCAGAAAAAACACTGCATCCAATTTGTAGTTCAGGGTCTCTGAGCTAAACATTTGACCATGATGGTCTTCAGATTTGTGTCGTTATTTTCACTGAACAACATTGAAGGTCAGGGTCCCCGAATCTCAAAAGTTAAAACATACTTAATAATCACAATATTTTAAAAATCTATTTATGTAAAAATTTAATGATTTTCCATCCCATAAAATGAAATTCTTCCAACAGATGGCTGGTTAATAAAGCCCATTCTGTGGAAGAAGTTCCAACATTTCTATTTCTTGCATGTTGCTGACATTCTTCAACAAATTGCATGCATTTCTCCATTAGCAATTAAGCCAGGAAAAGACTTGAAACAAACCAGCCTGGAACTGGAGTAGGAAGCTTGGGTGAGATTCCGACACTACACATATCAGTAGAATGCAGCACAGAATGGTCATAAAGGGCCTCTTGGCTTCCGGGAGGGACAGTAATAGAACTAGGTAGTAGGCAAGAGAGCCTGAGAAAATGAATAAGCTTTCTGTGAAAAGGGAAGTGCAGATCCTCAGCCAAGACCTCTTTTACTTGGCAATGGGTCCACTTGGGATTGGCACAGTTTCGCACTGAGCAAAGGCAGACCATCATAGGTGGGCCATCTGCTCTGTTTCCTCAGTGATGGCACCTGTTCAGTTCTTACCTTTAGAACCTGTGCCTCTTGGTGAGGTAAACAATATGTCTAAAACACCAGAGATGCTGTGCAGCTTAGCAGAGAACTGATGTTTTATGAAGTATCATCCTGTGCAGCCATCTGCAGAGAATCACGTTTGCCCATCCTTGGGCACTCTCCCACTTATCCCCTGGTTTTGATCTTATCCCTTGAAGACGTCATGAATTTGTTTAATATAACATATTGTGAGGGCCTTTTCTTTAATGGTAAAACATTTCCTTTTATATACTGATATCTAAAAGTAATCGATACACTAGAGATGAGCTATTAACACATGACATAAAACAATATTTTAGTAATGTGTAGTTATAAACCTGTTTTCCTGTCTCTCATAAACTAATTATTCAAAGATGTGAACTATTCTACTTAAAGACTGGGTATAAAGTGAGTCAGTATAATTTAATAAGCAATAAAAATATTTTGCTTGAACATTAATATAATTTAAAATATTAAAATGTTAACTAATTAAAGTAAGGTAATAAGAATATATACACCTATTTTTACTCACAAGTGTTGATTGGAAAAATATCTTCTCATATCTCTTATTGTTAATTGGATTTGTTGTATAAATTTTGTTGTTGAGCTATAAAAGTATGGATGGTAATCTCTTATCAAATAGCAAATATATAGCTTACAAATATTTCCTATCATTCCTCTCACCATGTGTTCATTTAACTAATTTTTTTCATAATGATGAAGAAAGAGCTTAAGTTAGAAATTTTTCACCTGTGCTTTAAGTGCTATTTCCCTCTTACCAAAGCTGATTTTATGGAGCATTTCCGGTATTTACTTCTAGATATTTTATTATCTTAGGATTTGTGTTATACTCCTACTCTATTTTCATGTAACTTTGTAGCTAGTGTTGTTGTTTGTTGTTATTGTTGTAGTTCTTCTTCTCGTTATTTTTATTTTATTAATTGGTTATTTTATTTGTTTGCATTTCAAATGTTGTCCCCATTTCCAGTCTCCACTCAAGAACCCCCCATCCCATCCTGCCTTCCCCTGCCTCTTAAGAGGGTGCTCCCCCACCAACCCACACACTCACCCCCACCTTACTGCCCTAGCATTCCCCTACACTGGGCCTTAGAGCCTTCAAAGGACCAAGGACCTCCCCTCCTATTGATGCCAGATAAAGCAGTCTTCTGCTACATATGTTGTTGGAGCCAGGGACCCATCAATGAATACTCTTTGGTTGGTGGTTTAGTCCCTGGGAGCCCTGGGGGTTCTGGTTAGTGGATATTGTTGTTCTTCCTATGGGGTTGCAATCCCCTTCAGCTCTTTCCCCTAACTCTTCCACTGGGATCTCCAGGCTCAGTATGATGCTTGGCTGTATCTGCATTTGTCTTCTGAGAGGTGCCTACTATTCTTTACAAATCAGTTTCATTTTATTCTTGCATGCTACCTGAATGTCTAGCAGAAATCACATAATTTATTGTAGAGACTAGTTTTTTCCCATGTATATTCTTGAATATTTCGTTATTGATAAGTTGACCATATACACATAGATTTATTTCTGAGTTTCTGTTGTGTTCCATTGTCCTATTCATATGCTTTCCCAACAATACTGTGCATTTTGATAAGTATACATCTGTTATGTATTTAAATAAGAGAGCATGATACCTTTACCCTTTGGGGGGCTCTAGATGACTTTAACTACTTAGGGGTTTTGTGGTATCATATGGACTTTAAAACTTTTTTCTATTCCTATGAAAAACAACTATTGGAAGTTTGTTAGACACTGTATTGACACTTTAGACACTTACACAGGCCTGTGTATAATATTGATTTTTCTGATTTTTATGAATCATATGTCATCAATTTTTATGTCCTCTCATTACTTTCAATCCTACAAAGTTTTCCGTGTATAGATATTTTATCTTTTCAGGCCAACTTTACATATAAGTTATCTTTCTAGCGACATTGAAATAGCATTTATTTCTTAGCTGCATTATCATGTCATCTGTACACAACATTTTGGTTGTTGTTATTTTGTGTTTTGCAAATTTTTGTGTTCTTATCTTTTTACTAGAATCCTTAGAATGCTTTATGAATCATATTATGTATGAAAAATAACATTTTTACTTTATAATGTTAAATCTGTATGCGTTTTAATTTCTTTTCCACTTGTTTCAGTGAGGACTGCAGTGCTATGTTGATTAGACATAGCAACAGTGAACATGTTTTGCATGTTTTTAAAGATGTATTTATTTTACGTATATGAGTACACTGTAACTGTCTTCAGATACACCAGAAGAGGACATTGAAATCCCATTACAAACAGTTGTGAGCCACCATGTGAACTGGGAAGTGAACTGAGGACCTCTGAAAGAGCAGTCAGTGCTCTCAACCACTGAGCCATTTCTCCAGCCCCTGTATGTTTTGTTGTTGTTGTTGCTGTCGTCTTCTGAAAAAAATAATTATTTATTTTATTTATTTACATCGCAAATCGCAAATGTTGTCTCCCACTTCTCATTCTCCCTTACAGAGTTCTTCCCCATTCTCCCTTCTTTTTGCCTCTGAGAGGGTGCACCCCTGGGAATCCCCCCCCACCCCACACCCCTGTCAGTGACATCAAATCTCTTCAGGTTTAGGTGCATCTGCTCACTGAAGCCAGACAAGGTAGCCCTCTGCCAGATAAGTACCAAGGGCTGTGGACCAACCCATGTGTGCGCTTTGTTTTTCCCTTTCTTTCTTTCTTTCTTTCTTTCTTTCTTTCTTTCTTTCTTTCTTTCTTTCTTTCTTTCTTTCTTTCGCTTGCTTTCTTTCTTGCTTTTTTTTTTTTTTTAGAAAAGTTTTATATGTTAAACACTGACTGTGATGTTAGCTGTGGGTTTGTAAGATAGTATCCACTGTGTTTAAGATACTTCTTTATCTAGTTTGTTAAGAGATTTTAATTATGAAATGTTGATGAGTTTTATAAAACATTGCTGAATTTATTTTGAAATGACCATATGATTTCATATACCACCAGATGACATGGTTTATTACAATTATTGAACTGCACATGTTGTACCATCTTTGCCTCCCGATTCCATATCTCTCTTGAGTGTACAGTCCTTTCAATGTGCTGTTAGTTTGCTTGTGCTCTGAAGGTGTTTGGCTTTGACGAGGCATTAGCCTGAAGTTTTCTTTTCCCAAAATGTCTTTGTGTCACTGTTACAGCATTTTATGATTTTAGAAAGTCCTCTTCTTATGTGGTCTCTCCACCCCCTCTTATAAAGGGGAGTATTCTTATTATTATACTTTGCATGTTCCATTGAATTCATCAGTAAAGTCATGTGGAACTAAGGTTATATTTAACTGTACGTACACCATTACTGATTGAATATCCTTTACATTTTCATCTGTTCTGATTTGCAGTCATGATTAAAATGTTAGAGGTTGCATGTTTCTAAGACTTTAACCATTTTTTCTAATTTATCTAATTTTCAGGCATATAATTATTCAGTCATTTTTTATGAACAATTTCATTCTTTATCGTCATTTGTCATGTTTATTCTTTTATTTCTGATTTTATTGGAAGTTAGTGGTTGTTTTACTTAGCCTAAAGAAAAGTTTGTCTTTCTTTCTTTCTTTCTTTCTTTCTTTCTTTCTTTCCTTCCTTCCTTCCTTCCTTCTTCCTTCTTTCCTTCCTTCCTTCCTTCCTTCTTTCCTTCCTTCCTTTCTGTTTTCCTTTCTTTCGTAGTGACTTAGGATCATGAATATTTTCTTCTGTTATTCTAGCTTTCATTTTGTTAATCCTTTCTCTAAATGCTTTTATTTCCTTCCATTAGTAGTATGTATGTTTTCAGGCTGACCTTTTGGCAGTGGTCAACAGATTGATGTTCTGCTGGATGAGCATTCATTGCCCATGCTTCCAGCTTTCTTCAGTTGCTTATAATTCTTTGTGTAGGGTTGAAGCCTAGTGGACTTTTCCCTGTCTATTTTGGCATAGTCACTGATACCATCCTTAGTCAGCTCAACTTTGTCAATCAGTGAGGTGAGACCTGTGGATGTTGCTTCTGGCATTCCTAGGAGACATAGTCTCATGGCAAACATATCTTTTGACTCTTATAATTTTTCTATTCCTTCTACCATGATGTTCTTTTAATCCTGAATGTGAGAATGTTTTGTAAATATATCCATTATGACTGGAATCCACAGCTCTGCATTCTGATTGGTTATGTGTTGCTATAGTGGTCTCTGCTTGTTGCAAATAAAATTTTCTTGATGTGGGATAAAGACTACAGTTATCTGTAGGTATATGAAGAAATGTTTATAGACTATTGTTAGGGACTATGCTGGTTTAATAAATTAGTGGTCATACATTCTCCTCTAAAATGAGCTAATAGCATTAGTTACTAGTAGCTTTTAGTACTAGGCTTTCCCACTTCTTGAATAGTTCTTAAATACAACTGAGAGCTGTTGGTTACCACCAAGGTATGTGTGCCACCATTGCATTGTTAGAGGTTTGTGCTGCATCATTGTGGCCCAGAGATATCATAGTATGGGTATGATTGTTGATCACCTCTTTCTTTTAGAAGATTTCATGGCTCATTCTGATACTATGAAATCTAGACCTAAGGGAGGTGGCATTCAAGTCAGCTCCACCTCAGGCATCTCTGAGTCCTGTTTTTGAGTACATGATGACTCCACCTATAGACTTACCTTCTACTTCTAGAGGATAACCAAAGGGAAGTAGACTAATTTTTGAAAGTTTCTACCACAGGCCTGGCCAACAACTCATAAGAGATGTTCTTATATCTGGTATTGGGGTTTTGTTAGGTGGTCTTTGGCTCTTGGAGGGATCACTGTCATCCCAGATGAGAAAAGTTCACTAAAACTACATATTTATATTTTATATGAAATTTTGTGTAGTGATATTTTATATTTAAGAGTTTGAGATACCATCTCAACATACTACCTTTCAGATTTAGCAATTTTGTTTCAAATTTCAAAATTTCATTTTTCTTTACAGCAGACCATATTTACAGTATTGATTAATCTGTTGATGGAAATATGAGCTGGTTTCATTTTTGTTTGCTAATGTAAAAAGTGTACCAGTAAACATTCATTACATTTAAATATTTGTTGATTATATCATTTAACTTCAGAATTTTATAAGAGTCTGCTTATGATATTTATCTCTACCCTGGATTTCTTGCTTATTTTAAATGATATTTTTGATGCTGAGTTTTCTATCTGTTTTATTGTAGTTCTATAGGCTTCTTAAAGACAACTTCATGGAGCTATGCATAGTGGAACACTCCTTTAATAGCAGCCATTAATAGGCAGAAGCAGACAGTTCAAAACTAGCCTGAAAATTTGTTCTGGGACTGCCAAAGATACATAGGGAAACCTTGTCTTGAAAAACCAAAAACCAAACCAAGTTAAACCAAATCAAACCAAACCAACCAACCAACCAACTAATCAACCAACCAACCAACCAACCAACCAACAACAAAAACAAAACAAAGGAAAACCAAATCAAGGTAAACAATATCAAAAAACAACCAACCAACCAACCAACCAAACATACAAACAAAAACTGAAAAAAATCTATATGAAATTCTTTGTCAGAGTATTGATAGTTATTTCTGATATCTATGAAATAATTTTTGGAATATTATTGCATTCTTTGCAAAGTAACTTTTCTTCAGAATACATTTTATATGCAATATCAACTGAGGAAGAAAGAGGCTATGCATTTGAAGGAAAGCAAGAAGGGAAATGCATATGGGCGTGTATTGATGGAGCAAAGGGGAAATGAAAAATGTAATTACATTATAATCTTAAATTTTTTTCAAGCTTTGCTTTTATTTATAACAAATTTGGGAAGAGCTTATCAGTCTTCTAATTTTTATTTAAAATGTCCCACAGAATTGATGTGTTTTGTGCATCATCTCCAGCTGCTAATGTTATTGCTAAGATACCTTTAGGAGAAGGAACATAGTGGAAGAAAATGGACTCATTGAACTAATTCCCTTGACAGAGATATTGAAAAGCCAACCCTGTCCTCTCTTAGTTTTTGCTTTTTAATCACCATTATATAAACATCTGTATCAACTAAGATTTTTCACAATGGTGGACTGTCTTCCATAAGCACAAAAGTAAACAGGAATGAATTATGCACTGACACTACTAAAACATTTTGGCTACTAAAATATTTCCTTCACTGTGTTGTTTCTCTCAGATATTTTGTCACTGTAATAGAAATCTTATTTATATTAGACTTAATGAATTGTTTGCGTTGGAATACGATCTTCACCTATAGATAAGTTTCAGGGTAGTGGCAGGGGGAAACATAATCTTTCCAGTCAGATAGTCAGTATGTTTAAGTCGGCTGCCTACAGAAGGACACCTAAAGTCCATATTCGTAAAGAGTGTAATTGTTATTGGTAACCAGGGTTGTAGCAATTCACATAAATGATGAGGATATTCAATGGCAAAAGCTACTGGGTTTTCCTAATTTAGTTTTATTCCACAGCAGCAGATATACTTAAGGACTTCACTAGTGATTGGAGCCCTAGCTCACAGGTGTACTTACCTGGTGGTAGCACTTGTTTCTGACATACACCTTCTGAGACATGACACCAGAGCTAGGTTATTTTGAAGATATCATGACTCCAGAGTGGTGGTGGTGGTGGTGGGGGTGGTGGTGGTGGTGGTGGTGGTGGTGGAGGAGGAGGAGGAGGAGGAGGAGGAGGAGGAGGTAGTGGTGGTGGTGGTGGTGGTAATAGTAACTGGGACACATGCATTCTTGCTGGAGAATTGGTCATAGTATATAAATATGATGTTTCCTGAAAGGTCAGTAGAAAATTTCTGTTATCACAAACAATAGCCCAAGAAAGAGTATGCTGGAGTTCCTCATTTCTTTTATCCCTTATGAGCAATTACTTCCTGCCCACTGGTATGTAAGCCAGTAAACAATTTATTTGTTGTATTTAACTGGCTGAGTGCTGGAGTTTTCATTGATTTATAATGTTGGGAAACAAGCTGATAGATCAAAATACAATGAATTTGAGGGTTTGGTTATAGTAAAGATAGAAAGTAAATAGTTTAAGTACAAGAAGAAAGAGAGAAAATCAATAAAATTAGAGAGGAAAGGGAGACAATACAATGGACACTGGGGAAATTCAGAGACTTTTAAGGACATAGATGAGCATAGACACAAAATTACTCAAAATATTTGGAAATGACATCCAAGAGCACAGCAAAAATTATTCACCTTACTCAAGTTGGCTTCATTCCAGTGGTTCAAGAATGGTTCACCATATGTAAATCTATAAATGTAATCCACCACATAAATAGACTAAAGAATTAAAAACCACATGATCCTCTCATTAGATTATCTTGTTGGATTTACCTTCGATAAATCTAGTATCCATTCATGATAGAAGCCTATAATAACTATGGAAACAGAAAGCATATCTTAATATAATAAAGACAATATACAGAAAACCTAGATGAAGAAAAAAATTGTATTTGTGCTAAAATCAGAAATAAGACAAGGGTGTCCACCTCTACCACCTATTTAAAATGGTGTTTGAAGTCTTAGCTAGAGCAATAAGACAACTTAAGGATATCAAGGTGATACAAGTGACAGTTCCTAAAGATACTAAAACAATCAAATAAACAAATCTACCACATGACCCAGCTGTACAACTTTTGGGCACATAACTAAATATGTCTATATCCTACAATAGAGATAGTTATTAATCTATGTTCATTGTTGAATAATAGCTAGGGAATGCAAGCAGCCTAGATGTCCATTAAATAATAAATGGTTAATAGAAATGTGATTTATTCATACAATAAAATACTACTTAGCCCTGAAGTCAAATGATTATTTGAAATTTTCAGCTAAATGGATGGATCTGCAAACAACATTGTGGGCTAAGTATTCCAGGCACAGAAGGGTTAGCACAACATATTTCCTCTCAATTCTGTTTGTTAACTTTGAATATCTTATTGAAGACTTTTGAATCTGTTTATTTGTAGGAACCATAGAGTACAGAGGCAAAAGATTTAGTTAGGGGGGTGCTTTTTAGTGAACAGAGAGAGTACTTAGTGGTATAAAAGTTAACAGAGGGAATTATTGAATAAGAAATATTAAACTTGGGTTGAAGACCTGATGGCATGGAAGAGGAGGGAATTTGGAGAGGTAAAAATCCATGAGGACTTTTTGACACCTATCTACTACTATAGAAGCATTTGAAAATATATATAGCCACATGTAAACCAGTGGTTCTCAAGCTTCCTAATGCTGTGATACTTTAAAAGAGTTCCTCAGGTTATGGTGGCTCCAACTGTAAAACTATTTCATTGCTTCTTTATAACTGTAATTTTACTACTGTTATGTATCACAATGTAATTATCTGGTATGCAGAATACCTGATATTTGACCTGCAAAGGGGTCATGATCCACAGCTGAGAACCACTGATACATACAATGAGTTAAAATGGAGTTACTTACAACAGGGCATCAATGCCCCTACTAGATTCCACAGACAAACTGAAAAAAAAAAAAAAAAAAAAAAAACCCAGAGCCAGACATGGGTTTCCTCCTTTGCAACTGTTGGCCTTTGAGGTCCCATAACTCCTACACATTATGGGCTATTTCCAATGCTACTGTTTATTACTTTCAAACTTGATGGTATTATTTTATGCTGAATAAACCAAATACCTGAATTGTAGAACATGGAGGAATAAAGATGATACACACCTGAAAGCTTCATCCCCATTGGCTAGTTTTCATGGGGCTGAAACATGCTATGTAGAGTACAGGAGGAGACAAGCAATCATCAACTTTTTCAAGATTTGAACTCTGAGAGCTATAGTATTACCTGGCTTGGCAAGATATACCCACTGGCACAAGAGTGGCATGAACATCATGGGTTTAAACAAGCTTCATACTGGCTTTATGACTTGCTCCTCAAGATGAAACTATTATTGGGATCAAGAACCTGCAACCAACTGGGTCATAAGCCCTAGTGGAGTATAGATTATTATTTTAAATAGATCTGGCATTAAAGTGATTCCTAAAGAATTATAGTTTTACCTAAAGATTAGTGGAACCCTCAACCATCATCAGAAAATATTCTATTTATACTAGATGGTAGTTAACACAGAGACTGACAACTGGTAAGATGCAGAAAACAAGAGGCTCAGCCTTCAATGGGATGTTTATATGGAAGATGAGGCAGAAAGTATGAAAGAGCCCAAGGTAGCAAATGACTACAAGAAAACAGTGTCTTCTGCACACAGGTGTATATATGAACCCATAGGAGATGCAAAAGCATGCACAAGACCTGAAAAATATCTCAGCAAAGAGAGGGAAAGTAGGCATGAAATGCCAACTCTGTCTGAGGAGCTAATGATCACTGATAACTTCTGGAAGAGGGAAGGCCAGTTTTATTTTTTAAGTGTGTGTCCTTTCCTAGGTCTACCATGCTTCAGGGGATCATACCATATCCAAGAATATGTAGAAAACAATTGGAGTTGATGGACATAATAAAAGAAATGATACAAAATACAATGGCTATGAAATGGTTGGGAAGAGTAGGGAACAAGAATAAATATGATCAAAACATATTATATAGAATTCCTGAAGAACTAATAATCTTTAAAGGGAAATTGTAAAGTGACAGTGTCATAATCAAGTGATGAATTTATGAGCTTTTATTAAATTATTTTGTATTCTACCTCCTGATATCTTATAAAAATATGTGCTAGACTTAGAGATGTAAATGATTAAGAGGTCTGGAAACATAGCTCAGTTGTCAGAGGCTTGCCCAGCAACCCCAAATACAAAAGGTCTAAGATGCTGAAACTGAACTATGCAAAAGATTAAACGTAGGCATAAACCATAAAAAGCCAGCTGCTTGGTAAATAAGAAAGAAAGGAAAACAGTACATCCAATGACCTGTCCTGCTAGAAAATACTTTAGGACAAAGCTTATTCTTCAGAGTAAGGCAGCCAAGTGCAAATCAAAACAGATGCCAAGATGAAAAAAATTAAATAAACATGTGTACATTCATTAAAAAATAAAGATATAAATGAATACATGCTGTGTGATTGATTGTATTGTAATATAAAGAAGAGGAAACCTATTATGTGAAATAAGTCAAAGCAGAGGTTGCTTCTTCTCAATACTGGCTGAAAAAAAGAACAAAGTGATTTTTCAGGGTAATGAAATAGTGTGATTGCCATTTTTGTGTGTTTGTTACAGGACAATATACATTTGTCAAACATGGAAGTGTGCTTTCATTATCAGCTCTGTCTTTTAGTTTCTGCTTGGCTTCCTAGCCTCTCAGATCTTGTTACATTGAATCAGTGAATTTCTTGAGAGTGAGCATAGCAAAGAATGTCTGTCCATCACAATTCATTTCTATTTTATACAGTAATAGATCTGCTCAAGTCTTAGAGGATAAAAGAGCTCTGTAATATCCATAAGCAATTCATTTCATGTTGTTATCATCACCATTTTATACTAATGTTTCTATTTTGTCTAATAAAGGTAAAAGCTAGTTCGTTTCATCCAGGAATGGATATTTAAAATAGATTGTTTGAATATTTTGCCAAATGAGAAACCATATGGAAAAAGATAAAAATTGAATATGTTCTTCACAATATACACCTGTGTGAATATCAAGTGGATTGAAATAAGAAACTTCATAAGTAGTGAGAAAAATGATAAATCCTTCTATAAACCAGGAGTAGATATACTCTTTCAGAATTAGAAAAATGGAAACCTGAATCTGTATTACATAAATTTAATTTTACATTTCTATTTTTACTTTATGCCATATTCCTGTTTTTAAACATGGTACAGGTAATATATGAATACTCATGTTAATGTCAGCAAGAACAAAATTTTCAGTATCTGAGAGAAAGTAAGATGTCTAAGAGGTGAAGTAAAATTCCATATCTTAAAAATGAAGCTGAAAACATTAATAGGATGTTATTTTATCTATCATTTCAAAAACATACATTGCTTACTTGTCTACAGAGAAAACTTAAAAGCATGCTGTCAACCCAAAAGCTATGAGCATCCTTAGCATGTATGTGGGTGAGACTTGATTTCAACTCCCAACTGAATGGCTTAAGAATGTTTTTGTAAAATGTTAAAATAGTGTCCATTATATGATATTTTATCTGGTGAGTGGTTATTTTTTCTTTAAAAGAACTATTATAGCTAGCAAGTGTAAGACAGATGTTAGGAAGTCATCATTTTGCAGCCTCTAAGAAAGTGTTTTCTTAACATTAAAATTACTAAGAGAAAATTTAAAATGGTCAACAATCCTTCAGTATTTGTAGCCATCAGCAAGGCAGACATTAACTGTCGTAGGTGGGAATTTAAAGCACATATGCCATATGTAAAATTTAGAAAACCAATTAATATAAATGTAATCAAACCTTTATAGCTAGCTATAATTTTAATAATATGGAGCATGAAGGAACATGTAAAATTATACCCAAAGAAACTAAGAAGTGAGACTATGAAGCATAGTTCAGCCAATTTGATAAAGTCAATGGAAAATGAAACAAACAAGCAAAAAAAATCCATAAAATATAAAAGGAAGAAAAGATTATCATAAACAATCGTGTAAAAATTCAGAACAAGTTGGTTAATAAATAGACATCAGCCTTTCATGAAATGCAGGTACGCAGCTAACCATGAATGAAAACAGACCAGGGATGGCTAAGGGATCAGGCAAAGAACCCAGTTAACAACATACACTAACATAACAGAGGAAAAGAGAAAATAGAATTACTGCAAAGAGAAGAGACTGGTGATATCAGCATCCCTTAGATGCCTGGGGTTGGCTGGGAACAAAGAAGAGCAGTGGTATCAGTATCAACCACCATTTGGACAAATGCCATTTGATACCCAGTGGCCTGCTCTGTTGTGAACCCTGATAGACTCTGTTGGCTTCCATGGCATCTGTTAGACATAACAAAGGTTATATAGTACAGACCCCATGAATATTTACGTGCATGGACCTTAGTGCTCAGCACCACGGACAGTACCTGAGATTCCTGCTACTAAAATAATCAGTAGTCATCTCTGCCACCAATAATCACCTGTACTGTGAATACCAGAGCCACTGACTAAGCATACAAAACAGAACATAGCTGTTAGAAAATTATATTGATTGTTTCAAAATTATACTATATTTCATTTTACTTCTGTGTTTTATTTTTAAAATTCATGTTGTTTTACTCATGACCATCCTGTTTTCATCAGGAAGTGTCTTGTAGCAAGTGACTAGCCTACTAGCACTTTTATCTTTTATGATGGGACAGTGGTTCTCAACCTTCCTAATGATGTAACCCTTTAATACAGTTGCTCATGTTATAGTGACCCCCAACCATAAAATTACTCTTGTTGCTATTTTATAACTGTAATTTTGCTACTGTTATGAATTGTAATGTTAATATTTGTTTTCTGGTGGTCTTAGGTGAAGTCTATGAAAGGGTATCTTGACACCCAAAGGATCATTTGACTCCCAAAGGGGTTTCAAGTTACAGGGTGAGAACTATTGCTATAGAACATACCTAAAGATTTTATACACTGGACACATAGAGAAAAGGCTGGTAATATATGAAGGCACATCCTGAGACTGAAGTGTTTGATATATACATACAATACTACACAAAACTTATAACAACTGTCACTTTTGATAGCACAGCCAAAGGCACAAAGACATAAAAGTCAAAGAAAAAAATCTGGATGAAAAAATAGGATAAAGTAACAGTGGAGAAACTTGGTCATAAGAACATGCTGTAACTGAATTCCAAACACAAGGGAAAGATTTAGAAACCTGTGAGAGGCTGCACTTACAGGGGGCACAGTTTTTTCAGTAAATGGGTTTTGTAATTGGAATTTTTGTTTCTTTGTTCCCTCTGAGAGTGTGTGGATGAGAGTTAATTAATGTGGTGAAATTGTGCAGTATCTGTGAATATGAAATTTTATTGGAGATCTGAACTCTACAACATCTGTGCAAATGAAGGTTGTTAGGAAAAAAAAAAAAAAAAAAAAAACTAAAGAAGGACTAGAGCTAGTCTCTGACAATTTGGGTTCCAGAGGTAAGATTTTATAACTGGGCAAAGGTGAAAATGGAGGAAGACAAGCTTCACATTTATAATGAGTGATTTTTTTAAAATCCCATTTGTATTATTTTATGTGCAATCCTCAATGTTCAAGACTTTGGAATCACTTTCAAATTGTATAGTCAATTTTTTTGGTGCATTGGATTTAAACTGTCTCTTGGAGACTGTATGTTGAAAGCTTTGTACTCAGTACAGTGTAGGGCATAAGTTGCTTCTGAGAGGTAATAGAAGGGTTCTCACAGGGTTCTCAGTTTAACAGTGGGTCAAAGTATAGTTGGATAAATTACTGGAGATGGAGCCTACCTAGAGAAGTAGGTCATCAGTGCATATTCTTGGGAAGTATGTCTCCTCTCTAACCCCTATGTCCTTCCTTCTAGCCATCAGGAAATGTTGGCTAGGAGGCTTCTCTGCAGCATGTTTTCATTACTGTGATATTTAAACTTGGTCAGGCTCTAAGTATTAGAGGTAACTAAACTTCTACCCCAGATTCTGAAGCTATGGGAAAAAATTAAATTCTACTATACTGGAAATTTTAAACGAAATGCTTTGATTTCTAGATGCCTGTGACCTATTACATAGGTCCGGCTATGGACAAAGCAAGGAATCTCATAAAATTAAAAAGCATCTGTAGCTTTTTAGAGACAAGTGTCAAGTGAAGAGGCAGACTACAGAATGGGAGAGAATCCTAGCTAGCTGAGCCTGACTGAGGCTTAGTATCTAGCATATATGAAGAACTTAAAATTACAAAATACCAAGGAAACAAAACAATTAAATAGGGAACTATGGAACTTATCAGAAATTTCTCAAAAGAAGGAATGAAATGAGCTAATAAGTACTTTTAAATTTTTCAGCATTCTTTGCTACTAGGAAGATGTGCATCAGTGAATGGGCACACATTCTAGAGTATTCAGTCAGCGCAAGGTGGACTTGGCATGCTGAAACACACACACACACACACACACACACACACACACACAAATGGCAAAGTAGAGTAGGTAAGGAGGAAGATGAAGAAGTGTTTGGGTGATAAATATAATCAAAACATATTGTATTAAGTTCGCAAAGGACTAATAAAAATTTACAAAGCTACTTTGAGAGTTTATCTTACTCAAGAATGAGTATTATAAAGAAACTAAAAGGCTTAAATGATGATGTACATGTGTGTATTATGTGCCATTATATGTAGTTTCCCTCTGGAACTTTATGGTAAGGCCCTATTACTGAGAACATTGTACACTTAGGTCATGGGACATAGGAAAAATCAAGTTGAAGCAGAGATGAAATCTTTCTCTCTGCAAGCTAGCTTTCATGGTATCAGAAGTGTTATGAAGGCTACTGGGTAAGAAAAGTCAGTAACAGTCTTATCTCATTGTGACTCTTGTGAACTGTAGTAATGACCTGACAGACAAGATGTAGCCTCCAGTGTAATAATGCCATGATTGTTACTGAAATAATTAATTGCGGAGAGAGGCTTCCTTTTTTCCTGGAATGATATAAAGTGATGCAAGAAGAGAATTTGTGCCCTATTTTCTTTGGCAATATAGTTTTACATACCTCTTAATCTCGATTACCTTAGCTAAATATAATCCTCATAAAAGTGCATATTTGTGGATGGGTTGTTTTTATCATCTTCACGATAAAAAAAACCAAGGTCAAACTGATTAAATGTACCAGCGGGTACAGGTACCACAAATCTAGCACTTCAAAGGATAATTGGTGGAAAACTTCAACACAAGGAGGGAAACTACAACCTAGAAAAAGCAAGGAAGTAATCTTCCAACAACCCTAAAAGAAGATAGCTACACAGATATAACTCCACCACCAATAACAAAAATAACAGGAAACAACATTCATTTCTCCTTAATATCTCTACATTTCAATGGACTCAATTCTCCAATAAAAAGACAGACTATCAGACTGGATACCTAAACACAACCCAGCATTTTGCTGCATACAGGAAACACACCTCTGTGAAAAAGACAGACATTACCTCAGAGTAAAAGGATGGAAAACAATCTTCCAAGCAAATGGTCCCAAGAAACAAGCTGGAGTAGCGATTCTAATATCAAATAAAATCGATTTTCAACCAAAAGTAATTAAAAAAGATAAAGAAGGACACTTCATATTCATCAAAGGAAAAATATATCAAGAAGAACTCGCAATTCTGAACATTTATGCCCCAAATGCAAGGGCACCCACATACATAAAAGAAACATTACTGAAGCTTAAAGCATGCATTACACTTCACACAATAATAGTGGGAGATTTCAACACCCCAATCTCAGCAATGGACAGATCATGGACACAAATACTAAACCGAGACACAATGAAACTAACAGAAGTTATGAACCAATTGGACTCAACTGACATCTATAGAACATTTCATCCTAACGCAAAAGAATATACCTTTTTCTCAGCACCACATGGTACCTTCTCCAAAATAGACCATATAATTGGTCACAAAACAGGCCTCAACAGATACAAAAAGATTGAAATAATCCCTGGTACCCTATCAGATCATCATGGACTAAGACTCGTCTTTAATATGGACAAAAACAATGGAAAGCCCACATACACGTAGAAACTGAACAATGCTCTACTCAATGATGATTTGTTCAAGGAAGAAATAAAGAAAGAAATTAAAGACTTTTTAGAATTTAATGAAAATGAGGATACATCATACCAAAACTTATGGGACTCCATGAAAGCAGTACTAAGAGGAAAACTCATAGCTTAAAGAGCCCACAAAAAGAAACTGGAAAGAGCATATGCTAACAACTTGACAGAACACATGAAAGATCTAGAACAAAAAGAAGCTAATATACCCAAGAGGAGTAGATGGCAGGAAATAATCAAACTCAGGGCAGAAATCAACCAAGTAGAAACAGAAAGAACTATACAAAATATTAACAAAACCAGGAGCTGGTTCTTTGAGAAAATCAACAAGATAGATAAACCCTTAGCCAGACTAAACAAAGGGTACAGAGACAGTATCCAAATTAATAAAATCAGAACTGAAAAGGGAGACATAACAACAGAAATTGAGGAAATTAAAAAAAATCATCAGATCCTACTACAAAGGCTTATACTCAACAAAATTGGAAAATATGGATGAAATGGACAATTTTCTACACAGGTACCAGATACCAAAATTAAATCAGGAACAGATAAACCATCTAAACAGTTCTATAAACCCTAAAGTAATAGAAGAAGTTATTAAAAGTCTCCCAACCAAAAAAAGTCAGGGGCCAGATTGTTTTAGTGCAGAATTCTATTAGACCTTCAAGAAAGACATAATACCAATTCTCTTCAATCTATTCCATCGAATATAAACAGAAGAAACACTACGCAATTCGTTCTATGAAGCTGCCATTATGCTCATACCTAAATCACAGAAAGACCCAACAAAGAAAGAGAACTACAGACCAATTTCTCTTATGAATATTGATGCAAAAATACTCAATAAAATTCTCACAAACCGAATCCAACAACACATCAAAACAATTATCCATCAATATCAAGTAGGCTTTATCTCAGGAATGCAGGGATGGTTCAATATTCAGAAACCCATCAATGTAATCCACAACATAAATAAACTCAAAGAAAAAAAAACACATGATCATCTCACTAGATGCTGAGAAAGCATTTGACAAAATTCAACATCCCTTCATGTTAAAAGTCTTTGAAAGATCAGGAATTCAAGGCCCATACTTAAACATAGAAAAGTAATATACAGCAAGCCAGTAGCGAACATCAAACTAAAGGGAGAGAAACTTGAAGCAATCCCACTAAGATCAGGAACTAGACAAGGCTGCACACTCTCACCCTACCTATTTAATATAGTACTGGAAGTCCTAGCTAGAGCAATTAGACAACAAAATGAAGTCAAAGGGATACAAATAGGAAAAGAAAAAGTCAAAATTTCACTATTTGCAGATGATATGATAGTATACTTAAGTGACCCTAAAACTTCCACCAGAGAACCCCTAAACCTGATTAACAACTTTAGCAAAGTGGCTGGAAATAAAATCAACTCAAACAAATCAGTAGCCTTCCTTTACTCAAAGGATAAACAGGCTGAGAAAGAAATTAGGGAAATGACACCCTTCACAATAGCCAAAAATAAAATAAAATATCTTGGAGTGAATCTAACCAAGCAAGTAAAAGATCTGTATGACCAGAACTTCAAGTCTCAGAAGAAAGAAATCAAAGAAGATCTCAGAAGATGGAAAGTTCTCCCTTGCTCCTGGATTGGCAGGATTAACTTAGTAAAAATGGCCATCCTGCCAAAAGCAATCTACAGATTCAATGCAATCCCCATCAAAATTCCAAATCAATTCTTCATCAAGATAGAAAAAGCAATTTACAAATTTATTTGGAATAACAAAAAAACCTATGATAGCGAGAAATATTCTCAACAATAAAAGAACTTCTGGGGGAATCACCATCCCTGACCTCAAACTGTACTACAGAGCAGTAGTGATAAAAACTGCATGGTATTGGTACAGAGACAGGCAGGAAGATCAATGGAATAGAATTGAAGACCCAGAAATGAACCCACACACCTATGGTCACTTGATCTTCGACAAGCAAGTTAAAACCATCCAAATGGAAAAAGGTCAGCATTTTCAACAAGTGGTGCTGGCTCAACTGGAGGTCAGCATGTAGAAGAATGGAAATTAATCCATTCTTATCCCCTTGTACAAAGCTCAACTCCAAGTGGATAAAGGACCTTCACATAAAGCCAGATACACTGAAACTAATAGAAGAGAAGTTGGGGAAGACCCTCGAATACCTAGGCACAGGGGAAAAGTTTCTGAACAGAACACCAATGGCTTATGCTCTAAGATCAAGAATCGACAACCTCATCAAATTGCAAAGCTTCTGTAAGGCAAAGGACACTGTCAATAAGACAAAATGGAAACCAACAGATTGGGAAAAGATCATTACCAATCCTAGATCTGATAGAGGGCTAATATTGAATATATACAAAGAACTCAAGAGATTAGACACCAGACAACAAAATTACCCCATTAAAAATGGGGTACAGAACTAAACAAAGAATTCTCAACAGAGGAAACTCGAATGGCCGAGAAGCACCATAAGAAATGCTCAACATCCTTAGTCATCCGGGAAATGCAAATCAAAACAACCCTGAGATACCACCTCACACCAGTCAGAATGGCTAAGATCAAAAATTCAGGTGATAGTAGATGCTGGCAAGGATTTGGAGAAAGAGGAACACTCCTCCATTGTTGGTGGGGTTGCAAGCTGGTACAACCCCTCTGGAAGTCAGTCTGGCGGTTCTTCAGAAAATTGTACATAGCATTACCCGAGGATCCAGCTATACCACTCCTGTGCATATACCCAGAAAATGCTCCAACATATAACAAAGACATATGCTCCACTATGTTAATAGCAGCCATATTTATAATATCCAGAAGCTGGAAAGAACCCAGATGCCCTTCAACAGAGGAATGGATACAGAAAATGTGGTACATTTACACAATGGAATATTACTCAGCTATTCAAAATAATGAATTCGAGAAATTCTTAGGTAAATGTATAGAACTAGAAAATATCATCCTGAGTGAGGTAAACCAATCACAAAAAAAACCAAAAAACAAAAAAAAAAAACCACACATAGTACTTACTCACTGATAAGCGGATATTAGCCCAAAAGTTTGAAACAACAAAGATTCACCTATCAGACCACATGAAGCTCATGAAGAAGGAAGAACAAGTGTGGATGCCTAGGTCTTTCTTAGAAGGAGTATCAAAATACCCAAGGGAGCAAATATGGAGACAAATTGTGGGACAGAAACTGAAGGAGAGGTTGTATGGCGACCATTCTACCTGGGTATTCATCCCATGTTCAGTCACCAAAAACAGACGCTGATATGGATGACAGGAAGTGAATGCTGACAGCAGCCTGATAAGGCTGTCTCCTTAGAGGTCTCCCACAGTCTGACATACTCAGAGGCAGATACTCACAACTAACCATTAATCTGATCAAGAGTTCCCAATGGAGAAATTAGAAGACTTAAGGAGCGGGAAAGGGTAGGTGGCCCCATGAGGAGAGCAACAATACCAACCAGCCAGGGTCTAAACCAACAGCATAGGAGCACATATGGAGGGACACATGACTCCATCTGTATATGTAGGGGAGGATGGCCTTGTTGGGCATAGGTGGGAGAAGAGATCTTTGGTCCCATGAAGGCTGAACACTGAGTGGGGGGGAATCTGAGGGTGGGGAGGTGGGAGTGGGGGGTAGGTGGCTACACACCCTTATAGAAGCAGAAGGAAGGTGGATGGGATAAGGGGTTCCTGTGTGATGGGGGGGATGGGGTAAGGGGATAAAATTTGAAATGTAAATATATCCAGTAAAAGAGGGGAAAAAAAGAGAAGCTGTTAGAACCAACATCTTTAATAAAATGTCAGCCTTCTTAAAAAAATAATTAATTGCTTCCTCATTTGATTTGAGGCTGGCTTCATACAAAGGAACTCATGTTTGGTACTATAAACCCAGTCCAGAGCCTGTGTCTGGGGAGATCATGGGCCCTAATGGGGAATCTACTACTGTTGTTTTTCTAAATGATCATGTTTTTAAACTACTTTAAAAATATTCACATTAAATACTAATAGATTAGTGTTGAACCTGGTCATCAGACATCAGGAAGTTAGTTAAGGCAAAATTTATAACCAACCAAAATGCCAAGAATGAATGAATGTGAAGTACTCAATGGAACAGCTATATCACCTCTTCCAAGATTCAGCCAACATCAAAGAAGGAGGCACTATACAAAATGGAAGGGCCAAAGACTGGAGAATCATGCAGCAAAAAAGATGTCTTTTGTATGTGACAGTTATTACAATCACAGACTCAGAGAGCAGCTTTGTTTTCTGCACAAGACCTACACATAGATGGACACTGTGCTGCATAGTTTTAGAGTCATTTCAGAGGATGGAAATTCAACTGAGAAAATGCCTTAAAAAGATTAGGCTGTATGCACTTCTGTAGGGCATTTTCTTAATTAGTGATAGTTGTATGAGTGCTTAGTCAATTGTGGGTAGTGATATCCCTGGGTTGGTGATCCTATATTCTGTAATAAAGCAGACTGGGCAATGTATAAATGCAAACCAATAAGCAACACTCCACCATGGCTTCTGCATCAACTCCTGCCTCCAGGTTCCTGTTCTGTTATGAAAAGATATGGAAGTATAAATTAAATAAATAATTTATTCTCCAGTTTTTGCTAACACTAGATAACTAACTAATTAACTAAGAGAAGGATATAGGAGACAGAATGAAGGATTCCACTGTGGAAAAAAGAAAGAGATGATAATTCAAAGTGAAAATGACAAAAAATTAATATGTAAATATGTAAGGCTGTTAAAACACATTTTTTCTTTTATTGAAAATAGACTTTAAAAATACAATATTTTCTGATTGGGGTCTTCCTTCCCTCTATTTCTCCTAGTTCTTCCCTACTTCCCCTCCCACTCATATTTACACCCTTTCTGTCTGTCTGTAGAAAACACAATGGGAATGATAATAAAATTAAATACAATATAATAAGTTAAATCAAAATTAAGTAAATTGTTTTAACTTTGCACAGTGAGCTTAGCAGTTTAAAGAATGCTGCTCTGCTGAGCATTGATGTGGTAGATACTGCTGATAAAATTACCCATGGCCTGAGGTCAGTATTTTTATTTGGTCAAGCTTCAAAAATGGTATATATAGTTTAATCATGCTAGCTCTTTTTGTCCTGGGAATACTTTTAT
This sequence comes from Arvicanthis niloticus, assembly GCF_011762505.2. NCBI lineage: Eukaryota > Metazoa > Chordata > Mammalia > Rodentia > Muridae > Arvicanthis > Arvicanthis niloticus. The sequence goes on from NC_047662.1 coordinate 59,425,754, forward strand.
TCCTGCCCATTGTGTTAAAGCTTGTCTTTAACAACATTAACATGTTTGCAGCTACAGTATAGTGGCTTGAAACTGAAAATGGACCCCCAGACAGAGTTATTAAATTAACAGGTTTGCAAGCCAAGGACGGGTAAGATTCTACACAGAGCCTTACCAACCTAAGACATAAATACATTCCTTTTGATAATGCATATTCCACAATGGGTAAGGAAGGCTTTCTTGTCAGAATGGCCTAAGACAGGCTCAGTCTTGTTTATGAAATTAAAAAGGGGGAGTGGCAGAGAGCTTTTTGGGCTGCTTGGGCCCAAATCTGACATGGGCCAAGGACAAAGAAATCGACTGCTTGGCAGGAATATGACATTGGCCAAGGACAAGTAAGTGGGCTTCAGGCAGGAAGCTGACATTAGGCTAGAACTAAGAAGTAATTTCAGGCAGGAATCTAAATCTTAGGCTAGAACAAGAAAGTAGGCTTTAGACATGAAAATGACTTTGCGCTAGGACAGGGAAGTAGGTTTAGATAGTGTGGTCATCCTGATAAGCCTTTAGAAACAGTGATCATGAGAGGGTTTACTGAACTTTGTTTATGACCTTGTTTGTTCTTTGACTGTTTGTGTTTGTTGTCTTGCTTGTTTCTTGACTATTTGCATCTATTGTATTGCTAGACCCTCAACTTAGAACTGACCTTAATACTTGTATGCAATTAAAATGGTATAAAAGTAAAAAGGAGGAGAAAGGATTGATAGGGGATTTATAGGGAGTGAAAAAGGGGAAAAGGGATGACATCTGAGATGTAAATAAATAAAATATCCAATAAAAAAGCAAATTGTAATAGAACAAAGCAAACAGAAATAAAAGAGCCCAAGAAAATACATAAGAAATGAATAAAGATGCAAAAACTTATGCATTTGCACACTTAGGAATCTCATAAAAACACAAACTGGAGGTCATAATGTGTACATAAAACAAGATTAATATAAATGAATTAATATAAGATTAATATAAATGAATAAAAGTAAAATTAGAAATAAATTAAAATTTCCCTGACATGACATCTTGAGAAAACAATTTAAAAAAGAACAAGTATCTAACTTAATAATATACAAATTTGTTTTCATCTTTAAATGAAGATTAAATCTACTTTCATACCAATTATAAAATATAATGTTTTTCTATATTATCAGAAAATTTATGTTTTATATCCTATTTTACATACCTATATACTTAGGCTCACATATGTATTTCCCAGGGTTGAAGAAGCTGTGAGTAGAAAAACAAAATTAATCTGCTGACTCTAGTCTGAGTAAAGTATACTAATGATCAGTTGATTTTGATATAAAATGAAGATAGAAATTTATGTTAATATATTTATTTTGTCTATTTGTGGTATTATTTCCTAGTTAAGAGATTGCACACACACACACACACACACACACAGACACACACACACACGGTATGTGACTCGGTTAGTACTGTCATGATGAAACACCTTTAGCAAAAACAACTGGAGAAGAAAGGGTTTATTTAGTTTGTACTTCCATATTTGTTCATAACAGGGCAGGAACATGGAGGCAGGTGTTGATATGTTTACATATGTGTGTGTATGCTTACCTACATTATGGACAGAAACAATCCCAAGGTGTTTCATGTAATTAGTCAGTAAATATATTTAAATTATGCTGTGTAAGTACATTGCTAATTCTGGAGCTATCAAAAATAGAAACAATACTGTTTTGTTCACTACCAAACTACATCACAGCAATTGCAAAGAAAACAAGAACAGATTTTGGAAAAGATTAGTCGATTTTGAATTTAGCTGTTATTTCAGTAATAAAAAGATAATTTTATGCATTTTTACTCTTTATTACCATTTCAACTAAGCTGAAAGAAACAGGATATTCCTTATAACTAGATATTCAGAGAATAAGACTATTAAAATTTATTATTACTTCTTTTGTTTTTTCAGACTATAATATACTTATATTTTTGTCTTCCCTTTCCTCCCTTCAAGCTCTCCTGAATACTCTTTCCTTCTGTCTAACAAATTCATAGCTTATTTTCTCATTACTGTTGTTACAAATAGATATATGTATATTAATATATTCCTAAATACATAAATGCATCTTGATCAGTCTGTATAGTGTTATTTTTATTTAGGTTTCAGATCTGATCATTTGGTACTGGATAAGCAATTGGTGTGTTTTTGTGAGAAGAAGACTATTTGTTTGCATCTTAGTATTCTTAGGTTGTCTATAGTTCTTTGTGTAGGATTGAGGCCTCATGAGCTTTTCTCTGTCCACTTATGCAGGTCTAAGTGGTGGTTTATTCCTTACTCAGGTGTTGGCCTAATGTTTGTTTCAATCCAAACACAGCATTATAATGCTTATACAAAGAATCTTCTGTCTCAAATTTGTGTATACGATTCTTATAATTTATTCTCTGTCTTGTTAATAAATCCTGATCATTCAATAAGGCAAAAGAGAGAATATTGTGGAAGCTTCTAAGAATATGGTGGAAGTTTCTGCCATGTGTGTGTGTGTGTGTGTGTGTGTGTGTGTGTGTGTGTGTGTGTGTGTGTAAGAGAGAGAGAGAGAGAGAGAGAGAGAGAGAGAGAGAGAGAGAGAGAGAGAGAGAGAGAGAGAGATCTGTCATAAAGATGAAGAGATCATCTAGGAAGGTGTAGGGCTTGAAGCCATGTGGAAGAGCTCCAGAGAGTGATCGTAGAAACAAACTTGAAGCCCAAAGAGCCATGCCAATAATAAGAAGAAGTATATTGGGGTCATGGCTGGAGGTAGCCAGATTAGCTTAGAGATAAGGTAGATCACTTAATTGCTTAACTATTGAGGTACAGCTTGAAATAAATGTTGGATTCTCTATGTAGTAACCGGGGTCTAGCATAAGGTAAGGAAATAGAATCACCAGATTAATTCACAATATACGTTTATATTTAAAATGTTTAATGTTATATTCTTGTCATGGTTAGGGAAGCATATCTGGGAGATCTTATGGGTGTAGCTTTTGATTATTAAGAGACACAATCTCACAATAAACTGTTCTTATGGCTTTTACAGTTTTTATGGCACCTCTTTTGCAGTGATCCTTGAGCCTTAGGTGTGGAAATTATATTGTAGATGTATCAGTTGAGGCTGGTTCCACAGACCTATACTTTGATTGTTTGCTGTTTTCTGTAATGATCTCCATATACAAAGTGTATGTATATATACACTTTGTTGATGAGTGTAGCAGTGAGTAGTTAATCAGCTCTGAGCTCTCAGCAGGTGATTGCACTTCCTGCCACCCACCAGAGTTCTCTGGATTTATGAATGTAAAAGCACACACACACACACACACACACACACACACACACACACACCTACACTTATATTTTACACTTATATTTTGATATGTTTTTACTATCTCAATGGTTGGGCACTTCCAAGCCTCCTTGCAGCTAGCACACATTCACCTTTGGTATTCCTCAGTTAACACTTTCTAAATCTTTATTTTAACTTTGCTGCCCTGTTTTCTTCTGGTCAGCCCTTTCACAGGGCTGCTTTCCCTTTGCACCTACATTACTAGATGATTGCTGTCCTGCAGCTCTTAAATCTGATCTCTCTGTTTCCAAGTCACGGCGATTTCATTCCTTCTTGCTTCCATATTTCTTGCTTGGGAATCCTAAAAGTCCCACCTCTTTCACCCTGCTCAGCCACTGGATATTGGCCCTTTATGATTAATAAAAAAACAAAAAACAAAAAACAAAAAACAAAAAACAAAAAACAAAAAACAAAAAACAAAAAACAAAAACAATTGTGGACAGGGATCCTCAGGGTTTAGACATACAGATTCCCTTGTGATTTGGGGAGCTGAATTAAGACAAAGCATCAGAACCAATCCCCTACAGATGAGGGTTGAAGAGTATTTAGACATACAGATTCCCTTGTGATTTGGGGAGCTGAATTAAGACAAAGCATCAGAACCAATCCCCTACAGATGAGGGTTGAAGAGTACATATATCTCTGGGTATAAAGACAAATATTTATAATGAAGTTAAAATCATACTGATATATGAAAGTATGGTTCTATGTACTCCTGCAAGATCCATGACTTCACTATCCTTGGATATTTGTCTAGGTTATTAGTACCCGTATGATTTCGCTTTTATTGAGTGGGCTATAAATTCAAATAGAGAGCTATTGGTTACCGCCAGGGTACGTATGCCACTTTTCCATCCTTAGAACTATTGTGCCATGCTGGTCATTATTGTGATTCACAGTTTTCATAGCTGGGTAGGACTATTGGTTGCTTCTCTGCTTTGAACATTTTCATGGTATCTTCTGGTACCATGAAAGCATGGCTCCAGAGAGGATGCATTAAGGTCAGTTCCAACTCAATGTCTCCTGGGCCTTTTGTTTGAAATGCAGTATCTTCAGCAACTGGAACTTACCTTCTACTTTTGGTGGCATCAAGGGCAAAAGCAATAGTCTGTAATGTTTTGGGCATCTCTAGATTATCTTTAAGAAACAACTCAAAATATGATTTCTCATGCCTCGTGTTGGGGATTTTGTTAGATGGTCTTTGGCTTTTGGTGAGGGGGTTTATTTTCAGTTCAAAATTTAAAAATTGGATTTAAATTATATATGTGTATTTATATACCAACTTATATGTAATATATATGCAAAAGGTAGTTAATAATGTTTCATTATGAAAATTTCAGACATCCTTACTGTTATTTTACCCCTTTCTCTTTTTATTTGGTGAATGTATCCACCCCCTCTCCTAACTAGAGACCCAATTTTTCCTTTTCTATTTCATCAGACCACTTAACCTCAAGTTTTCTTGGAAATTATCTTTTACTTATGACAGTGCTAGATAAAATTTGAAATCCAACTCTGATTAGAAATGTGCCCTAACCTCATTCTATTTAAATTACTGCTTATAGATATGTACCAAGAACATGGGAAGTACTTGTATCCATAGGCATGAGTCTGTACATGACTGTTACTTCTTGTGTATTGAGGGGATTGTATTACTCTGTTCTTTTGGTGAGTATGTAGTGTTTTTATGCTGTCTTGGGTTTGACCTGGTTTGACATACTTTGCTATCTGAGTTTATTCATAATCTGTGTTAATCACTTTATTAATGAATATTTGGTCACTATGGGATGTAAACAAAGATTACTAAACGGAGGGGAAGTTCTACATTGTCATGAATTGGTAGAATGACATTTGCCTTGGAAAACAGTATTGGTATGATATATGACATGTATGTATGAATATAGATGATAAGAAACTTTGTATGATCATAGAGAGGCATAGTGTAAACAGATGAATATAATAAAGAGTTTGGTAATGTTGATAAAATGCTATAAATTATAACCAGAGTATAAAATAAAGGCTATACTCATTGCAAAATCAAGAAAGTATTAAATAAAGAAAACAATAGAATATGCCTTGAAATATAAAAAACAATTTAAAGTTCTGGCATGATAGAAGAGAATCATGATGGAGAGAGTACCATATGCAAGACCATAAAACGTTTGGAGACACGCTAAATTCTTAGTGTAAGGATCTGTGTAGTAAGTGGCTCTAGGAGAGGAGGCTCCTGAAAGGCAAAGACTGTTATCAAAGGCTTGTGTGTCTGCTCTAGAGTGCCTATGCCTGTGAATATGTCATCAGAGAAAACACATAATGTATGATAAAGGTCAGGAGCTGTTTCTCCCTACACCTAAGCTTGTTGCAGAGAGTAAACCAGTGGGATAACAGAAAGGGGGAACATATTCAAAATAAAGCAAAAGCTAGAATACTTATGTGGCAGTTATAGTTATATAAACAAAAATCTCTAATTATGAGAATTCCTAAAAGAAAGCAGAATACTAGACTATTTATGGACAAAGGTTATACAAAACCTTTTTATATTCCATGCAAAAAGAGATAAAAGAGATGAAAACCTATCCAAGATCCCTGCCTGCTCTTCATCTGGTCACATGTACTGCCACCATTCCTTCAGGTACTTCAAGACCCAGTCTAGGTAAGTGACCCCACTGCTGCTCCCACCCAGACCTGGCTTGCCATGTATCCAGGTTTTCCATGCTGATCACCAGTTACTCAATGTCTATGTGGTATCTCTAGTCCAAGTAGGGTAAGTTATCCTATCCTTATCTCAAGGCTAGCTTTCTCTGACACTGAACTTATACACTGCACTAACTTCTATTTTTCCTCCAGCCCTAAGCACACTAAGTAGTCCCACCCATGCCCTTCCTTCTCCATATCAGTTCTGCCTAGTCTCTTCAGTCCTGGAACTTACCCTTGACCCTTACCTTCTTTTCCCCTGTTTCTGAAGGCCATAAACACTCTGCACAGTCTGTTTGGCCCTGTCCCTGGACTTGGTACAAAACCCCAGTACTGCGATATCTTTAAATATTAATCTTGCCCCTGGCCTTTCTAGTCTTTCTCAGCCCACCATTCCAATTTGAGATTCTATACTAGTAGGTTAAAACTCATATAAAAAAAAAAAAAAAAACACTTCTCAAATCCAGATGTCCCCATCATATTCCTATAAAGCAAAAGAGTATTCTCCCAAATCATCAATTCCATAATGATTTTCCTCAAGGAGAACAGCTTAGATAAATTAAAGAAATACAATTTAAAAGAAAAAATATAAACATGTTCAAGGGAATGAAATAAACACATAACTGGATGAATAAAATGCTGACTAGAATAAAATGAATGAAGCCCAATTAATCAGTAAAAAATGAAATAAGAGAAATAATTCCCGAGATGAAAATAAAGTACATAAAGAAAACCCAAACAAAAATGCAGCAGGAAATGAAAAATTCAAAACATCTAATAAAAAATCTTAGTGAGAAACTTCAAATATGAAATGCATCAAAAAGAAGATAGAATGTAAGGGCTTGATGACAAAGCAGAGGAAAGAATCACCCAACCAAAGAAAGTAATTAATATAAAACACACACTTTAGAAAGTACAGATCTAAGAATTATGAGTTTAGAAGGAGATTTATGGGTAAGAGGCATAATTCAGATAGTTAATAAAATCAGAGAAAAATCCCAACTCTAGAGAAAAACATGAGTAAAAGGATAAAAGGTCCATAAAATAGAAAATATAAAGGACCTGAAAATAAATCCACACTTCATATTACATACTAAACACAGGGATCAGAGAAAGAAAATTGAAAGCTGTAAGAGAGAAAGACCAATCCACACATGAAGGCTGACTCAGCACAAGAACTGATTATTTTATAGAAATGCTCATATCAAAAAGTCTTAGAAAGTTGTATTCCAATTTCTGAAATATTACAACTTCCAACCTAGACTATAATATCCTGAAGAGCTATCTATGAACATTGAAGGAGAAATATACTTTATATGATAACAACAAAAACTTAAACAAACAACAAAACAGACTAAAGGTCTTAAGAAACTGATAACCAACTCAACTGTAAAAAATAGGAAGAAATACTTGGGACTAAATAAAACTTTAAATACTTTCAAGAGTTCATATATGGAAGTGCATCCATGCCAAGGCAGTTTTTCTAGTAAGGGAATCACCAAAATGAAAGGAATTAATATGTATCTTTCAATAACAAATTTGAATATTAATGGTTTCAAGTCCTCAATCAAAAGACACTGAAAAACAGGTTGAATTAGAAAACAAGATCTTTACTATGATACACATTACCCTAAAATCTCCCACCCTACCCTACAGCGCATCAATACTTCTTGGAGTCCACCCAGCTTTCTAACAGCACCTTCTCCTCTCATTCCCATATCATGCCCCACAACTCTGGCAGAATCTGTCTGTTCTACCGGAGGCCATGCCAGTACCCAGAAACCTGGAGTCCCTTGCCAACTATAAGCCATACCAGTAACAGAACTCCAGAGATCATGCCAGTTCTCAGAACTTTAGAACACCAAAGGCAACACTGGTACCCAAACCATATAACCAGAGGTTATGGAGGCTGCCAAAAGCCCAATGAAGGAACCCTACTGTACCCAAGGACTCACTGGTTACCAGGACCACAGGGCACCTAGGTGAGAAGGACAGAGAGAAAACAGAAACTAAGGAGAAAAGCACTCATGCAATAAAGATAAACTCAGAAACCAGCACTTAAACCTATAATTGCCTTCAAACCAGATGCCTAGAGGTCAGCATAAGAATCCAATCAACATCTAGTACAATATGTCACCATCAGAGGACAACTATCCTACTACAGCAATCCTTGAAAATTCCAACCCACCTCAAGCAAAGGAAATGACATTGAAAATGACTTTAGGAAGATGACAAAGGTCCTTAAAGAGGAAATAAATAAATTTGTTAAAAAAAAATCCAGGAAAACACAATCAAACAATAGAGGGAATTGAATAAATCCCTTAAAGAAAACCAAGAAACCAAGAAAAAAAAAAAAAGCGAAGGAAATAAATACAACTGTTTAAGACCTGAAAATGTAAATAGAAGAATAAAGAAAATATAAGCTGAGTGAATGCTGAAGATAGAAAATCTAGGAAAGTGAACAGGAACTACAGATCCAAGCATCACCAACATACAGAAAATGGAAGAGAGAATCTCAGGCATAGAAGACACAATAGAAGAAACTGATGCACCAGTTAAAAAAAAAAGTTAAATCTAAAATGTTCCTGACACAAAACATCTAGGAAATCCAAGATACTATGAAAAGATTAAAGCTGAGAAGAGTAGGAATAAAAGAAGGAAAAGATCCTGGCTCAAAAGCCTAGAAAATATTTTCAACCAAATTATGGAAGAAAAATTTTCTAAGCTAAAGAAAGGAATGCTTATAAAGGTAGAAGCTTGCAGAACATCGAATAGACTGGATTAGAAAAGAAATTCCCTTGCCATATAATACTCAAAACACTGAATATACAGAACCAAAACAACAGCAAAAACAACAACAAAAGAATATTAAAAGCTGCAGGAAAAAAAGGCCAAGAAACATATAAAAGAAGACCTATAAGACTTGCACCAGACTTCTCAATAGATTCTAAAATCCAAAATGACCTGGACAGATGTCATACAGACTTTAAATAAACACAGACACCAGCTCTGACTATTATGCCCAGCAAAACTTTCAATTACTACTGATAGATTAAACAAAATATTGCATGACAAAGTCAAATTTATACAGTATCTATCTACAAATCCAGCCTTACAGAAAGTTATAGAAGGAAAATTCCAACCTAACCAGGATAAATACACCCATGAAAACACAGCACATAAATAATCTCATAACAGCAAAATTTAAAAAAGACATACATATACCCCCCAATCCCTGCACATACACACAGTACCACAACAAGCGTGAAAATAACAGGAATTAACAATGACTGGCCATTAATGTCTATCAACATCAATGGAGCCAATTCTTCAATTAAAATACACAGGCTAAAAGAATGTATCTGGAAACAGGATTTACTTTTCTGCTACATATAAGAAACACATTTCAACAACAAGGGTAGAGACATTACAGTAGAGTAAAGGGTTGGAGAAAATTTCCAAGCAAATGGACCCAAGAAATAAGCTGGTGTAGCAATTCTAATATCTAACAAAACATATTTCCACCCAAAATTAATTTTATGAGATTCATACTCATTAGAGGAAAAATCAACCAAGATGATGTCTTAATTCTGGACATCTAAGCACTAAGTGTAAGAACACCCACATTTTTAAAGAAACATTCCTAAAGCTTAAATCACATATTGAACCCCATATAATAATAGGGAGAGGTTTCAAAACCCCTCTCTCATCAATAGACAAATTGTTTAGACAAAAAATAAAGTGAGAAATAACAGAGTTAACATGTTATGACTCAAATGGACCCAATAAATATCTACACAATATTTCACCCAAACACAAAAGATAATACCTTGTTCTCAGCAACTCATAAAACATCCTCAAAAATTGACCACATATTCAATCAGAAAGCAAATCTCAATAGACAAGAAAGTTTAAATAACCTCCTCTATCCTATCAGACCAGTATGAATTAAAGCTGGAATCCAGTAACAACAGAAACAACAAAAAAGCCTATAAACTCAGGGAAACTAAAAACTCTCTAAGGAATGACTACTGGGTCAAATCAGAAATAAAGAAATAAATTAAAGACTTCCTAGAATTCAATGAAAAAGAGTGTACATCATGCCCAAACTTGTGAGACACAATGAAAGCTGTGCTAAAAGGAAAGTTCATAGCACTAAGTGCCTTCAAAAAAAAAAAAAAAAAAAAAAATGGAGAGATAGCCTACTACCAACTTAACAGCACACCTAAAAGTTCTAGAAAAAAAGAGAAGCAAATAACCCAAGAAGCATAAATGGAAAGTAGTCATTCAGCACTGAATCAGTAAGTGAGCCATTTAAAGAATTAATGAAAGAAAGAGATGTGTGTGTGTGTGTGTGTGTGTGTGTGTGTGTGTGTGTGTGAGAGAGAGAGAAAATCAACAAGATAAACAAGCATTTATCAAAAATAACTAAAATGTGGAGAGAAAATATCAAAATTAACAAAATCAGAAATGAAAAGAGGGATATAACAACAGACATCTAGTAAGTCCAAAGAATCATTAGGTCATATTTCAAAAACGTATACTCCACAGGATTAAATAATCTAAAAGATATGGACAATTTTCTTGACACCACTTACCAAAGTTAAATCATAACTATATAACCAACTTAAACAAAGAAATAGACACAGTCATCCGAAGTGTCCCAAATGAACAAACAAACAAATCAGAGTCAGATGGTTTCAGTGCAGAATTCTACTAGACTTTCAAAAAGACCTAATACTAATTATTCTAGATGTATTTTTACAAGATAGAAACGGCATGTACATTACCAAATTCATTTATGAGGCTACAGTCACCCTAATATTCAAAACACACAAAGACTAAAAACAGAAAGGGAATTAGAGAGCAATTTCCCTCATGCACTTTGATGTAAAAATACTCAATAAAAACGGAAGACCAACAGAGTAAATTAACCTGGACCCCTGGGAACTCTCAGAGACTGACCCACCAAACAAAGAGCATACAGGGGTTAGACCAACCCCCCTCCACCCTGCACTGCCCACCCTCTCACATATGTAGCAGACATGCAGCTCAGTCTCCATGGCTGCCTTGTCTGGTCTCAGTGAGAAAGACTTGATGCACCAGGGTGGTGGGATACTCAGAGGGCCCCTAATCTCTCAGAGAAGGAGAGGGGGAGGGAGGGACTCTATGGAAGGAAACAGACCAGGTCAACATTTGCAATGAAAACAAACAAACAAACAAATAATACTCAACAAAACACTTGTAAACAGAATCCAAGAACACATCCACAAGATCATCTACTACGATCAAGTAAGCTTCATCTCAGAGATAGCGGGATGGTTCAATATACAAAAACCTGTCAACATTATCCAACATATCAACAAACTGAAAGAAAAGAAAAACATGATTGTTTCAATAGATGCTGAAAATACTTTGATGAAATCCAACACTACTTTATGGTAAAAGTCTTGGATAGATCACGGATTCAAGAGACATACATAAACATAATAAAGGCAATTTACAGCAAATATATATCAAATTAAATGAAGAGAAAATCAAAGTACTTTTAATAAAATCAGAAACAAGACAAGGCTGTCAACTCTCCCCATATCTATTCAAATCAGCACTTGAAGTTCTGTCCATAGTACTAAGACAACTAAAGGAGATTAGAAAAAGATAAAAATTGGAAAGGAGGAAGTCATAGTATTGTTATTTGAATATGATATGATAGTATACATAAGCAACCCCAAAATATTTTATGGAGAACTCCTATATTTAATAAACACACTCAGCAAAGTGACTGGCTACAAGGTTATGTAAAAAAATATGTAGCCCTCTTATATACAAACAATGAACATTCTGAGAAAGAGATCAGGGGAACCACACCCTTCATAACAGCTACAAATAATATAAAATATTTTGGAGTGATTTTAACCAAGCAAGTGAAAGACCCCTATGACAAGAACTCCAAATCTTTAAACAAAGAAATTGAAGATGTTCTTTGAAATGATAAAGAAGATTGATGGCAACCCCACACAAAGATCAACACAGTCAACTGACCTGGACCACTGGAGCTCTCAGAGACAGAGCAATCAACCATAGAGCATACAAGAGCTGGACTGAGGCCCTAGCACTTATGCAACAGGTAGCTGCCTTCTCTGGCTTTAGTGGGAGAGGATGTGAGTAATCCTTTAGAGATGTGGTGCCCAAGGGTGGGGGAATATGGGAGGGAGCATCCTCTCAGAGTCAAAGTGGAGAAGGGACAAGGGGAGGCAATATTTGGGATATAAATAAATAAGTAGAAAGAATAAGACTGATAAATTGTTAGATCAATTGCCAAAGGAAGAGACAAACATAACGATACAATTGGAGATGAAAAGGGAGACATTACAATAGATAACAATGGAACTAAAAAATTATAAAACAAGCCACTAAACCTATATTCCAATAAGTTAAAAAATCTAAAGGAAATGGATGAGTTCCTAGATGTATATATACTACCAAAACTAAACAAACAAAAAATAAGCAATTGTAAACATATTTTTTATCAGCAACAAGATGGAAGCTGTAGTGCAAATTCTCCTCTCTTCCTCCCTACTCTTTCAAAAACAATAGTTCAAGATCATATGGATTAACTGCAAATATCTCTCAAATTTTCAAAGACCTAACACTAGTATTAATTCAAACTATTTCACAAATACAAAAGAAGGAATGCTGCCAACTCTTTTTATGAAGTAAGAATAATCCTAATACCAAAACCGAATAAAGATACACCAAGAACACAAAGTTGCAGACTGATCTCCGTAATGAACATAGATGTCAAAATTGACGAGAAAATACTGGCAAACCTAATTGAACATTACATCAAAAAGATAATTCACCATGATAAAGTTGGTTTAATTCAAGAGATGCAGAGATGCCATGACACAAGTAAATCAGTGTTGTCTATTACACAGATTCAAGGTTAGAAATTACATGGTCATTTCTATTTGATAGAAAAAATGTCCTCTGACAAAATTTAACACTCAATATGCAAAAAAAAAAAAATAATGGAAAGGATAGGAATGGAGGGAACGTATCACAACATAATAAAAGCTGCATACAACAAACCCATAGCCAACATCTTGCTAATTGTAAAATAATGAATTTCAATTGAGATGAGTAACCATACTGGGATGCACACATTCACCATTCTTATTCCATATAGTGCTTGGGGGAACCTAGGAAGTTGGTATTGGAAAGTAATACTTCAAGAAAATAGGGACACTAGAACACAGGTTAAAAAAAAACAAAGAGGGAAATACTTCACATGGAAAGACAAGGGAGGTGGCAGATCTGAGGGTGTATATGGAATGAAAGGTATATTTGAAAGCGACAAAAATCCTGTCAGGTTCAAAGGAAACTTCATTTCCCCAAATTCCAAAATGTAGAAGGGACAAATGGCTATCTGTAGAACTTATTCATATATCAAAGTGCATACTGGCTTCCAGGTTCCCTCAGTTCCCTCATGAGTACCTGTTACACATTTCAAAATCCATGCTACATCCTCTCTCTTCTCACAGCCCCCTCCCCAAACTTCCACAGCTCATATGCTGCCTTCCTCCCAGCTACTCATTCTCCTTATAGTCTGTTACAGTGCTGTTTAGGCTCTGCTTTCTCTTGTCCATCTTTCTATGCTCCCTCCCCTCCCTACTCCTGTTTCTCACCTGGCCACATCCAGTCAGTCTGTTGGCTATGTTCAGTACTTTCTCTCTCTGCTCTAGATTCTTCCAGATATCTCTGGCTATTCTCTCTGTCCTATATACAATAAAACCCCTACCCATAACTCATACCATGGAATGGTTATGTTGTCACTTTTTACAGAAACCTACATCTTATAAACCAAATGACAAATACAAAAGAAAGACTGAAGAGAGTTAACTTCATGGCTAGACAATGCTGCCCTTAGAAGCACTTAGTTACTGGAAAATTCTCTGCCCCAAGTGAGAGACTCCTCCATAGGAGTTGATGAGGAGGTCTAGGTAACCCAAAACAAGCAGTTCTTTGATTATCACAAGAGTTAGAAGATAAGATATCATCTATATCATTGGCAAACTGTAAAGAAAGCAAACTGGACCTGAAATGAAAACTTCCTCTCTGATGGTTAGCTATGAGCATCAGGATTCAGGTGGCTGGGGGTGGGGGCACACCATTGGGCTTGCCCAGATATTCATCCTGCAAATCTCAATATCACCTGACTGGCAACATATGGCCTTAAATACACTTGTGACACAACTGTTGTGTTGCAACCAATTGCCCTCTGATTAAATTTGAGGGCTGCTTTATAGGAGGGAACCTGATCCATGTACTGTGAGTTTGGTTATCAAGCTATGCCTGAGTTGGTTATATTTCCTATTGTCGTATAATTAAATGGAAATAACATTTAGATCCCTCAAAATCTGTGTTTATATCCTTAGACAGAAGCTACTCTGAGCCTTAATCAGAGAAGCTTTTTTGTCAGTGAATGATAGTGAATTTAGATTCATGACGAACCAGGATGCTAAGAATGAGTGAACGGTGAGGGCTCTGTCCTATACAAGAACTTTATACCAGGACCTCAAAAGTTCAGTGAACATTGTAGAAGAATTGGGAAGTATGTAAGGTCCAAAAGATGGGGTGAAGTGCTTTGAAATGCCATATTATGAACTAGATAAAAAACATTGAAATTACAAACTGATAACAATTGCAGTTATATTGGACAGATATAAGACTGGCTGTCAATAAGCAAACATGGAAGGGGAAGAGGCTAGAGGATGCCTACTCTACAATAGTTACTGGAGAACTATTGGTTTAGCAGAGGGGGCACCATGGTCTTCATTTATGTACTCATAGATTAGGAAGGAAAGCAAACATGAGGAAGGCTCCTGAGGCAGGTCAATCTCATTAAATGAATGAAACCTTGAAGATGTTTTCAAGCAACTCTGGAAGCAAGCAAGATTTAAGAAAAAGGAAGAGGCAATTAGAAATATGTTATACCTGTTAGTAGAAAACAACTGCATTGATTTCTCCTTAATAAAATGTTAATGAGACCCTCTAAGAGTTTTTGGCTTGAAATACTGTGGATTCATAGGCTTTGTGAAGTCACCTAGACTTCCACAAATTTATCAAGCCATTGCAAGGTAAAGTGACTGAGGCCTTTAAAGACGTTAATGCTATTCTTAACAAAGACTTCAAAATAGATGAACTCAAAAGACAAGTTAATTAACACATGCCAATGAAACTAATAGGAAAATTATTAGTGTATATGTAGCTATGTGTGAGTGAGTGTATAATGTGGAAATTGAAGTTGAAAGCAATAATCAAAGAAATCAGGGGCCCTCTTGTTAGTTAAGAATTGCCAGGGATATTGCTGAATTAAATACTTATCACAGGTAACTGTGCTTCCTTATAAATCTCTCAGAAGTCAAAAAGTTTGGGACGAAGATTCTCATGTCTGGAGATTTGAGTGTTTATATTTTTTTCAAAGGGCTTTATTCTATGAAATGAACTACACTAATCAATGCATTAGGGAGTGATAAGTAAATCAGAGGAACAAACACACTTATAATGAGAGATTTAGTTGCTAAGCAAAGTGATATACTGTGTCAGCTGCTCTGCTGAGTATGGTATGGAAAAGTGATGTGGGCAGGCGACCTACATTCAGAAGACTACTTAGTAATCATAGAGATAACTACCATAAGTGGTACAATCCAGTGCGGGCACAAAACCCACCATAGTGTGTGCTTCGAAAGCCATACAGAGACCCCAAATCCCAAAATTTCATTTTCTGGCTCTTCAGAGAGGGCCCTCCCCCATAATGGGGCCAAGGGGTTGTTCCCTTTGTGTTTCCTTTCTGAGTTCTATGCAAACCATTTTCCTTTCTCATTCAGTCAAGTTCAGTCAAGATCAGTGGAAAAACTATGATATTTTTGTTAAGTTGAGCACAGAGTAGAGGAAAGATTTGGAATTTACTAAGGGCTTGAATTAAGTTAAGCCTTCCATTGGAAAGGAAGTAGCAACTGCAATAGCTTTGACTTGCAGCAAGAACCATAAATCAAGGCCCAAGGGACCAGCGCTGGTGCTACCAGAAATGCATAGATCTCATGGAAATACTTTCTCATGGACCAGAGAACTATGATATCAGTAGTTTTGGTGTGAGAGATATGGCAAATTGAAAGAGTAAGTGCTCAGCAAAGTTGAGAAGATGGCGTAACCTAGTTAGGAAGTAAAGAGACTTAAAGGAATCATACACAGGCGAGCAACTCAGGGGTTTGATTAAATCTGCTTTCAACTCTGGATTGCCAAAGCTATTTCTGATATCTTAATTTCTAACAGTCTTTATCTTGATCACTGTTATTGGGGGAAGATACTTTGTCAGGAGCTGAAAAGCTGAAGCCTAAACTTCCTGAGTGTGAACATCAGTTTTAAACACTAAGCCAGAGGTTCACATGCATTTCACAGCTACTGTTACCTGGTGTACTTATCCAATGGTATAGTTAAACATGTCAAGATGGGTTGCATGGCCCATAATAGGTGGTCAGTTAATTTTTGTGAAGAAAAACATTAATCCTGGATGTTTAGTTTATACCAGCAGTTATAATTTGAAGCAGGGTAGTAGTTAAATGTCAGTGTCTAGAGTTGCTGTAGACAGGAAGTATATCAATTTTAATATAAAGCCATTTTCTCTCTAATTATTCAAATGAACACAGTTTTTATCTGTAAACCTATTTAAGAAGACACTCACTTTCAAGAGGATTGGGGATGAATGTGACTTCTATCAAAGGAACTTGTATCACTTATGTCCAACACTAGTTGCTTGGGGTCCTCTAGTGTGGGAGGAGAACTATAGCATCAAGTAAACAATATGAAAACTAATTTATTCTGAGCATATTGACAAAGCCCCAAATGTTTTGAAAGAGAGTTATTAAATTCATGCCTTAAATTTAACTGAGTAGTTTAATTAATTAGTTAATTAAATTGTAAAACCACAAAGAAGTTAAATATTTTTTTATTCCAAGAGGGGAAAACCAGGGCACAATAACAATGAAGCCAAAGCAATACTAAAACTCACCACTGAAAAAAGTTTGGTGCTTGATGTCTGGGTTCCCCTTATAATCATTTGGGCTCCAAGGGGCTTGGCCAATCTCATTTACCTGGCTCTGCCATTCATAGTACAAGGTTCTCGTCTCATAGGCTCAGGCAAGTTCTACTCTATAGCTTCAGCTGTCCTTGGTGATTGTCCAATGGTACAGTCAATTCCAAAATGCTGGCATCTTCATGGCAACTGAGATGAATCTTCACTAATAGCCTCTCATGGATTCTTTTTAGGGACTCTAAATCTACCCCATGGTGACAACCTCAGCCTCTCTTCTTTTTCCTTTAATACTGGGGTTTTTACTGGTACTGAGGCTGCACCTTTAACAATATCTTCTCCTGCTTATGATGGCCTCTTAATGACATCAATATCCACATCACTTTGAAAACCTTTACACATTACCTTGGGCTACTAGCATGAGGTATAGCCCTGGCCTGTACCACAGCTTTTCTGTGATGGTTCCAAGGAAATACTTTCTAGGGGTCACTTCAATGATGCTGGTCTTATTACTTGTCACTAATTTCTTAAATCCAGCAGACCTGTGTCAATTGTCTCAGAAAGTAACAGTTTCACTTTAATGGGACTGAACTCTGATTAATACGGCTGATTCTTCAGGCTCACCTAATCATAACCACATATTCTTAACACAAAATATCATGCAAACAGCCTTGGTAGATTCTTGGTTCCCTACGAAACTCACAAACCAGGTCCCCAGGATCTGCACTTCTCACTACTTTTCTTTTCCAAGATTCCACAGATCAAACCATTAAGCTTTGAACATTCAATGTGTTTTCCAGTCCAATGTTCTAAAGTCTTTTCATAATCTCAAAAACACATGGTCAGGTCTCTTCCAACATTATCCCATGACCTGATACCAATTTATGTCTTAGTTAGGGCTTCTATAGCTGTAATAAAACACCATGACCAAAAGCAACTCTGAGATGAAAAGGTTTATTTCACCTCACAGATTATTAGACTGAAGGAACTCAGAACATGAATTCAATCAGGTCAGGAACCTGGAGACAGGAAATGAAGCTGAGGTAACAAAGAAATGCTACTTAATGGCTTGCTCATCTTACTTTCTTATAGTACCCAGGATCGGGGTTGGTACCACCTATAGTAAGACGGATCTTCACACATCTATTACAAACCAAGAAAATGCTCCCACAGACTTGCCTACTGGGAAATCCTATGGAGGCATTTTTAAAATTAAGATTCTTTCTACTCAGATGATTCTAGCTTGTGTTGGTTTTACAGGAAACTAACCAGCACAGCAGTAGACTGAAAGAGAGCCTGCTATATCGGGCATATGTAATGAAGGATTTTTAGGACTCTTGTAAAACTAAAGGATTAGTATGTCCTACAAACGAGGGTCTTTTAGATTTCAACTTGTAAACATGAATTTCATGGCTGTTGGTTCTGACATTGGCTCCAAGTCCAACCTGCATAGGGATACTTATTTCGTGGATTTTGGAAAACCCTCCCATTACCCAGCTAAGCATGGCTAGGAAGCCTCGCCTAATAGAGGACATGGTAACCTGCCAGACGATTGTTTTTGATCCTGCTTGAGAACTGACTCACACCACCAAGGCTTAGAAGCCTGCTGTTTATTATTAGCTGTGCACTATAAACCCTTTCGTTTACAAATCATTTAAATTAGTTTTTTTCCTCCCACGGGCTGCTGATTAACTCACAAGCTAGGGAGCAAACTATGGCTGAAGCAGGTTAAAAGGCTGCCCAGTGTTACGTGGTAAAGCTGTGGGGGCAGAGCTGGTGCGCCAACAGAAGGCCCTGGAGTCCTCTCAGCCCACTGAGTCACTGTGTAGCTGAACGTCATTGCTCGGCTCCTTTTCAGCTTAGGTTGTGAGTCCTAATGCAACCTTCACCACAGGCAGTCCACAGATCCTCTGCTTGGTGTCCACAGCTATGAATAATACTTTAGTAAAATGTATTTGAGCTGCAGGGTAAGTAATTGAGTTAAACTTCTTCATCTAACTCTTGAGACTGGGAAAACCTGGTTTTCTTAAGCTTCCCATATCCTCATTGTACAACGTCTCCAAAGGCCTGTCAAATCACTAGAATATTCAAGGAAAGATAGTTTGTACTTGAGTTTGAAAATGTGTTTATTTTCGGCCTTGGATGACTAGAATAATGGTCTGAGAAATGTGTGCATGAGACAGCGAATTAAGATAAATGCCCTACATTTGACTCCCACAGTGACAACCCACCTCCACAAACTCATATGCTTTCTGACTTACTTTTTCCCCCCTTTAAATGCATAAGGCTACTGAAAAATAAGTGGAAAAGCTTATATCCCTTTTAATTATTAAATTTTTTCAGACCTTAGAATAGAATGGAATATGGAGATTTTTAATCAAGTAGTTAATATATTCGGAGATGACTTACTTCTGTGGCAGATGAAAAAATTAAGGCTACTTCTGACTTCTTGCATGTGCGCATGCGTGGGTACCTGCGTGTGTTTTGGGTTTGAATATAACTAACACCCATTTGTGTGGCCTATTTTGGGTTCAAATATGAAATATCCCTGCAGGTATGCTCATGTGCTTTTTAACTTGGTGTCAAATAGTGATGCTGTTTGGGAAGGTCATTGAACCTTTGGGAGATGGAGCCCTGCTAGAGAAAGTATCTTGCTGGCTATATCCTTGAAATTTTATAGCCTGGCCCCACTTCTGGTTCAGTTTCTGTCCATGCAATGTGACTGGGAGTCTCCTGCTGCCATGTGTTCCTGATCATGAAGCACTACGCCCCCACAAACTGTAATCCAAAAGCGAGGCTCCCATAGGTTGCTCTTGTCAGTTACTTTCTCACAGCTAGAAGAGAAGTAATTAATATACAGGACTTTAAATTCTTATATTAAAATATCTTCCCTGAACATGATCCTGTGAGGGAGCAGTGTCTCTGGGATTTAGTAGTTCATAAAATAGAACCCTTAGGAGTGGGATTAGCCCTTATAATAGAAAATGTAGTAAGTCTGTTACTAGAGACCAGAATGAGAAGTAGGTCATCTGGAAGAGGCCTGAATGAGGACCCTCACTATAGCCCAAAACAGTTGTACTCTGATCTTGAACATGCAGCATCCAGAAGTATAGCACAGAAATTGTTTATAAGTGTCCTAGCTCATAGTATTATTTAACATAACACACACACACACACTCACTCACACACACACACACACACTATATATATATATCATGGATCCTCCAGGACCAAATTGAAGCAATTTGTCTTTTGTTTCTAGGGCAATCATAATTATCTTCCCTTAACTCTCTTCCCAACTTAGCCTTTCTGGCTGCTTTAAAGGCTTCTTCTATTTTAGCATCCCACCCAAGCACATCTTCCCTTCTAGCCCCTCTCCGGTATTCCAAGATTGCTCTTCCCTTGTCTTTCTATTCTGGTAACATGTTCATTACTCTGGGGATTATCTCATGAGGTTTCAGAGAGAAGTAATCTGAGAAGGCAAGCCGGTGCACTCTGCCGAAAGAGTCTAATTGTTAAACTAATTCTCTCAGAGTTATTTACCTTTCAAAACGGGCTTGTTAACTCAAATGAATCTTCATTTGGTAGAATTTCACACCTGAGAAGATGAAAGGTAACCTATTCATGCAGTGTGAAGAAGAGACTCAAGGGCAGACAGATTTCTCCTGTTCTAGGATTGTAGTTCACATGCATTTATACATGAGGTTAGAAAACTCTAAATGCTGTTGAAAGTGTTTTTAACTTTAGAATCATTTTCCTGTAGAATATTGGTCAGTTTAGGCAGCTCTTAGATAAAGTAGATAAAGATGAAAGAAGAACATCTGGCTCACTGAACTTGTGCTCAGCTTATATGTAATCACGCTTCTTCTAAAGTGGATTACTTGTCTGTATTCTAGAGGACCTATGATGTTGCCCCATGTTTGGTAGAATTTCACACCATGTTTGGGGCAACATCATTGTCTTTTTCTTGAGGTTCATATTATCTGACCCTAGTAATGGAAGAAACAAAATGGAAATTGCTCTTTTGCCTAGTAATGTTCTTCTCTCCCTTTTCTATGACTTTCACCGACCTATGCAGATCTTGTCTGCTGGACCTGGGATCTGAAGACCTGAAAGAATGGGGTGGACTACAGATGAATATAATAAAAAAAGCAATGATACAAGTAAGGTTGTTTGAGTTCAGAAAAACATGAACACAGAAACATACATGTACGTAAACACCAATAAGCACATACTAAATACTAACAGAGTATTTCTTTTCCCCAAAATTTCTCAGGACAGACCAGTTTAAACAAAATTGTCTGGCATGTATTATAGATTGTATCTGGAAAAGCATGAAAGGAATGCAGAAGGCCATATCCAGATTTAGAGCACACTGATCACAATGGTTTCTATAGCTATGCTCTGACATACAACAAGACTAAATATGTCTTATAAAAGTGAACGTAAATGTTTGTCACAGGAGGCATCACATCCAAGAACAATCCAGGGAACAAAATGCACCCGAGGTAAAAGGCACTTTGCCTATTTTCCTGGAGCCTGTCTTACAGTTCCCCCAAAGCATTGTTCACCATGGGTCAATCTTTTGACCATGTTTCAACATATGGGCGTGATGCTAAATTGATAGCATTTACCCCTTGGTGATTTTGATTCTACAGGAATGGAATATAAAATAATTCTATGTCATAGCTTCTCATAGTTTTGATACAATGACAAAATAGTTACAATGAAACTGACCTCGAACTGTCAGCTGTAGAGAGATGAGGATATTCATTCAGTTCTGGAATGCTCTCTATTTCCTTCATTTACAGTTTGCCTTTGGAATAAATTTTATCCTTGCCTTATAGGAAATGATAATAGATGAGAAAACAGTGAAACCCCTTATACCAGTCTATTCTAAGAAGGGGAAAAATTATCAAGAAGCTAAAGCAGGACAGGTTATTACTATTTGGCTCTGTTTAATACATGAGGAAAATTAAAGATTAAATATTACTTGAAATTAGATAGGAGTACTTTCTAATTTTTCAATTATAAAGGAAATAAGAGGAATACTTTTAATTGGTACAAATTTTCCTTTAAACTTCAACTGTTTTCAGGTTGCAGTCTAGAATTAGCTCCTCAAAAATAATGAACGAGCTGTAGGAGAGATGATTCCATGAAGAGTGGCTTTGCCTGTGGGAGGCGGCTCATATGACTTGAGATTTCTGAAAACCATGCTTACTCCTCATGATCACTGGCAACATTTTGTACCTACTCAGACAAAGAGTAAAAGTATAGGATTCCTAACCGTATTATCTGCCCCGTCCCCTCTACCTGTGGACCATTCCATGAGCTGGGCCGTCTGCCACCTAATCTGTAGAAGGGGACACATTATAGAAGAAATGATCTGTTCTTTCTCAAGTGCCAGGCAATCATTAAATAGCGCTGTTTACTTCCACTGGATGAACAGATCTCCCACTGTTGCCTCTGCTTACATTGTTATTGAAACTCAGGGCCATTCAAGAAAAAAAAAAAATCCCAAAACCAGGTGTTGTTGATAATTACACATTAAATGGTATTTTGATGGTCCATGTCTGTTTTTAGATTGTTATTAGTTGGCCTAGCGTTTGCCTTTCTTGACAACACTTGCATTCCCTGAAGTCACTGTCCCATTCATCTCCTTGTTCATTGCTTGTATGTACCAACACAATGTAAGACTCAGGGAGACAAAAGCCATTAAACATTTGTCGGATGAAAAGAATATCAAAGCTAGAATATTATCCTGTGCTGAGTGGATAAATGTATGGATCTTGCTTTCAACCCTAATCTAGTTTTGCTGTCCAGGAGGAGTTGACGCAGTTTGCCCTTCGTTTTGTAATTAAGCACACATTGCCCTTAGATTCTATCAAAGTATTCTTTGTAGCTGTCCACGGTCTTCTACCAGTTCTGTTTTCAGAGTCTAAATTTTAGAGCTCTTATTAATTTCCTATGTGTTTTGATAATATTCCCCCTTCCCCTACAGACTATGTAAAATTAGATTATTTTTATTTATTCTTTGAGTATTTCATGTGTGTGTGTGTGTGAACTTATTCACATCTACCCCACTTTTCCCACCCAACTCTTTATAGATTGTCTCCTTCTTCAATTTCTGCATGTTTGATCTGTGCTTGGATGTCTCCCAGCTTTCTTAAATTTGACATTTTAATGAAACTCTCAAACTTTCATTCAGCCACCCCCACCAGCCAACCAGTCAGCTAGCCACAAAATGGAGCAAACAAAACAATAATCAAACAGAGCCTTCCTTTCTCCCATTTTAATATGCTTCGTGAATGGTAACACCGCCTACTCAGTGCCTTAGATCAGAAGCCTTGGAGTCATTCCTGACTCATGCTTTTCCTATACTCCCAGAGCTATTTTATCTGATTGCTTCCATTTTTCATGCCACCACCACCAAGAGTCTGAGTATTACTTATCTCTTTTTTTCTTTACTTTCCATGGATTTTCTTCCTTTGATAAATACAGTAGCTTCATGGATTCTCCTCTTGACATGTCTTTACATTACACCCAGTAGGCATAATTCACCTGATTCTACTGCCTGGATTAAGGGTCTCTTTGCTCCACAACTTAAACTGTGGCATATGTCACCCTGAAAAACTTCATTCTTTCCCTTATTTTGGGTTCCCCTTTCTTTCTTTGCCTGTGCTTTATCCACATTGTCCATATTGACTTTTTTTCCTTCTTATTGTTTTGTAGGTTGTGCTTGTATCAAAATGTTCACTCATGTTTCATGGTTCAAATAAATCTGACTTTCTATTACTGACTCAATTCCAAAACTTCATATAGAGTTATTTTCCAGAATGTTTCTACTGTAGTCCCCATCTCTAGAATGTTTAACTGATTTTTTACATTGTGATAATCATTACACTAAATTTTGTTAAGCTAAAACATTGAGTGGCAAAGGTGTACAGGGTCTTCTTGCAATACTACATACAGCAAAATTCACAAAGAGGACAAAAGACCACATGGTCTTTGAGATTTGACGCTACTCACTATTGCAACATAGTGACAATTGTATATATGTTAAATATATGTTATTATGTCTGTCTTAGTTAGGGTTTCTATTGTTATATAACACCATAACCAAGCAACATGTATAATAATTACTTTGTTTTATTTACTTATCTCTCTATAGACTATCAAATCTAGAAAGATATAAGTTATGCATGTATGACTCTGTGATATATAATCTTATGTGATGAAATGCACAACACAAAAGGTATGTTAGAAACAGTTTGGAGGAAGGAAAGCTTGAGTAGATATAGCATGATGATGTATATTTAAAACCCTAGCACTTGAGAAGCTGAAGCAAAAGGGTTGTTGTGCATTTAAGGTCAGCCCGGATTACACAGAAAGATCCATTTCAAATTTCTAAACCAAGCAAATAGAAATAGCAAATGAAAGGAAATTTTTTCTTTAATTCCTAAACATGACCACAATTTTCACCATTATTTCTGTGAAGTTATTAAAGAAATAACAGTGCTCAACATAGACCTACAGTGCTCACATATTTGGAAAGGGGGAATATGAACTGAGAAAGCACCTCCATAGACTGGTCCGGTGGGCAACTCTGTAGGGCAGTTATTTGATTGGGCTCAGCTCACTGTGGGAAATACCACTCCTGGGCAGTTGATGCTGGATGGTATCAGAAAGCAGGCTAAGCAAACCAAGTGGAGCAAGCCAGTAAGCAGCAGTCCTCCATAGTCTTCCTGCCCCTCCATCCTGGGTGCATGTCCTGTCTGGAGTACCTGCTATAGCACTAAATGATAGACCATGACTAGGATGTGTAAGCCAAATATAGTCTTTGCTCCCCAAGTTGCTTTTGGTTATGGTGTTATATAACAATAGAAACCCTAACTAAGTCAGACATAATAACATATATTTAAATAAACATTATTTTAAAAGGCTCATAACACATACTCAGCTACTTACAAACCAACTGAGCTTCTATGATAGAGGTTGCAACCATGGAGGGTGAGGATAAAGCAACAGTGGTCACCTGAGTACCTTGTAAGGAGGCAGTAAAAACAGAGTTAGGGCAAACATCACTTCACAGTGAAGCTTCTAGAACAGGAACTGTTGGTTTTGTTCCTTCATGCTGACCCTGCATCACTAGGCATCTAAGACATGTGCCTTTGTGTTAGAGGGCGGTACTCTTCCTCTCTGAGATGATAGTAGTTAAAGGGACCATAGGAGTAACTGGAAGGAAAAGGATCAAGCTTCTTGTTTTGATTGAGTGTGGTAGATCTTTCTGATACCAGGAACAATCCTTCTAGTTGTAGTGTTAAAAGAAAGTTAAGGGTTATTAGAATGCTTCTTGCACACTGCCTGAGTTTGGTCCTGAGTGAGTGCCAAAACATAAAAACAAAATCATGAGAAAGCAATTCCCATAAATAGAAACACCACTTATTATGTATGATTAATAAGGCTTTTGCGGATGGTGCTAATTCTCAATAAAAAAAACTTGAATTCAATAACTTAGGGGTACAGATATGATAAGCTCCATTTGTCCTACAAGAAGTGAGCATACTCTGACAAGAAAGTGGCTCTGCTGACTCTCTGAAGTAGAGTTTTTTCTAAGTCTCTAGTTACTTGGGTATATTTTCCTTAATCAGTTGCTCTCATGGAGTCTGTACAGCTGGAGATCATTTTTGGATCAGAGATGGTACTCTCAGACTATATATTTTTCTCCCTCTGTTTGTCCCTCCCTCCCCTTGTCCACTTTTGCAGTTTTTTCGAGCCATCACTATCTGTTGTTTAAATTAGTAACACTCCAATATAAACACCAAAATTCCTAATATAAAATAGTGTTCTTAGGCAGCAGCAATGGGAGTTCAGCACCCATGAAGAAGCAGCTGGAGTTGACTCATAGTCACTGCTACAGAAGTTACCAGTGGCTGGCGGTCCGGTCCACAAAGCTGCCTGCAGCACCTTCGTGTATCAGCCACAGGGGGGCAGAGATTGTGACATTAGCCTTTAGACTTTCTCATAGCACATAAAGATCTTTCTCAGTTACTTAGAGAAGACCTTGGCTTTAAAATCTCAGGGGTTGTAAGCCTTCCAAATAGCAAAGTATAATAGTGTACACAGTTTTTATTAGTGTCGTAATATGTTAAATATAGAGATAATAATGATTACCTCTAATGCTCATGGAGAATTTGAGAAAACTAATGAGATCATATTTATAACACTCTCAGGCTTCTTCACAAATAATTGGTATGTAATGCCATGCATAATTAATAACTACTTATTTGCTTTGTATGCACATTTGGTTCAGAGAGCCATTATGTTTTACTCTTTGGCTACACATGAATTTTAAAAATGATCAGATTGCAAATAATTGATTTGCTAGACTACGTGCCATGGCCAAACAATATGAATCCTCAGCCGTGACATTTTTCTGGTACCTCTGACTTGATATTTAGTTCTCTGGTTTTTCAATGTTTCATAGATTGGCAAAAGGCAGTCTCAGCTGCTTCAGAATGTACACTAGAATTTGAATTTGATTGTAAATCCTAGTCAAGGAAGCACCAAATAGATATTTTCAAGAAAAAAAAAAAAAGCTAAGTTAAGTGGAATACAGCTTTCAAGAACTCTGTATAAATGCCCAATTCTCTATAAAAGGTGCTCAATAAAATTTTCTAGGAATCAGAATTATCAGCAAACGATGTTTAAAACTTCCCATTTGTAGATATGAAAGGACTAGTTTGATAGTTTTTCCATTCTGTCTTCATTTATGTGATGCTTAATTGAGGGCCTATTACTTTCTTTTCATTCCCTAATCATGACAACTTAATAGCCAGTATGTGCTATTAAATAAAAAAACTGTACCAGGCTTTTTTTTTTAAATGAAGGATTATAAAATACCGCTTAATGTTCTTTTCCAGGCATGCACATATAAGGACAATGACAAAGCAAGATATAATAAGCACTAAAAAACAATATTGGAAATAAACACCACGGTGAGAGTTTAAAGAGATGTTGGAGGCATGTAGCTTTCAACCTCCTGATAACAGATACAATTACTTAGCTTTCACATAATTGTTTGTTTTATGTGCATATGTGGGTTTCTGTGAGTGTGCAAAGGACACAATCTGATTCTTCCTAGTTGTTTCGTTGTTATAATTTCAATTGTAAGCTTTAAGGGTTCTTTATATATGATGGGAATAGGGAATTTATCTATATTAGTTAGATATACAAATTGGAGACAGTTTCTCCCAATCTATTGGCCTATATTTTAACAATTTTAAACAAACAATTTCATTCTCATGACATGTCTAACACATCTTAGCTTCCTTTCTTCTAACAATCATTCTGTATTTGTTGTATCCCAAAATTTTTCCTAACTCAAGAACAGTTTTTCTGACAGACATGGT
Organism: Arvicanthis niloticus; assembly: GCF_011762505.2. NCBI lineage: Eukaryota > Metazoa > Chordata > Mammalia > Rodentia > Muridae > Arvicanthis > Arvicanthis niloticus. The sequence goes on from NC_047662.1 coordinate 59,453,323, forward strand.
GATGCCTTTACTCGGGAGGCAGAGGTAGGAGGATCTCTGTGAGTTCAAGGAATTTATATATATTCCAATTTGTGCTCTTCTAAAAACTTTTCAGTTTTAGATACTTCCTGATTTTCATGTTATTTATTTTGAGTTAACTTTATGAGTGATATGAACTAAAGGTGTAACATCATCATTTTACAAAGGGATTCCCAGTTATCTCATGACTATTGTTGAAAAGACTCTTTTCTCCCATAAAAGGACCTCGACACCTTTCATGAATATCAGAAACCATAGATCTAAGAATTGACTTCTGAACTCCAGACTCTGTTTTTGTGATTTCCACCCCACTCCCAGTTCTACATTGTTGATCCCTCCTGTACAATTATAGTAAGGTTTGAATTGAACATATGAGAATCTTTAACTTTGTTATTTTTTTCCACAATGGGTTTAGTTTGTGTAAATTGTATTTCAAGATAAATTAAAATAATTTTTTCATTTCTATAAAAATATCCACATCTTTTCATTTTGCTACCAACTACTTCGAACATATAGATTTTCTGAGAGGAGTTTTAGCCTTGCCAAGATTGAATATGAATGTATTTTTTCACTCATTTAAATATTTTTCATTTCTTGTGGAAAAATTTGTCCTTTCCTATATAAGACTTGTAGCAAAACTCAGAGTATTTAAGAATGTCAGAAATAAAGATTTAACTCATTCTGTTCCTAGTTCTTATGTCATCCTGTATTTCTAGGCAAGAATTGTTATGAAGTTATCAAAATAGAGAATACTAATTTGATTTTTTGGACAGATTTATGTGTCAGTAACTATACAGAGTTATGACTGGTCAATATGATGAGGGTAAGTTGTTGAATGCTTAATTACAAGTGGGTGCATTCATTTGGTTTGTCATGCTGTAATAAAAAATAATGTGGGGAAAGAACATGTTTGTTTCAGCTTATATTGTGGTATTTATGAAGAGAATTAAGAACAAGAAGTCAAGATAAGACTCTCAAGTCAGGAATGGAAGCAGAGCCACTGCCTATTGGATTCTTTACTTTTTCCCCCTTCATATATCCCAGGTTCACCTGCCTTGGAATGGCATTGACTCTGTGGGTCCTTCCACATTAGTTGTCAGTCAAAAGGAGGTCCCATAGGCTTACCCTACAGGTCAGTCTGATGGAGGCATTTTCTCATCCAATGCTTCTTCTCAGATGACTCTGGATTTTGTCAAGTTGGCCACAGACTAACTCACGTCATCACTATCAATGTCATGCTCTTCAAGGCTTAGATACTATAGTGATGTAGGAGAGACTATAAGAGGTGGGAGAAGGGATAGAGTGTTGTGGAATGCTGACTTCTGCATGTGATGTGTATGATGCACTCTTGATATCAGTCACTGTTGTTACCTTTATAAGACCAGCACACAATTGGGCCCATCAACATCTTGTCATGGAGGGAAGAAGGTCTCATAAAGTCTCACTCCTTGAGGACTTAGAAAGAATGTTTACCAAGGCTTTTTGGTGGTAAGGCCTCATGTAACTCAGTCTATCCTTCAACCCATTTTACTAAGGATGAACTCGAACTTCTAATCCTCCTGCCTCAACCTTCCACTGAACATTTGATTACAGGCAATAATTCCACTAAGTGAGTTACATTCTTAGCCTCAAGGAATTTTAAAAGTATCAGTATGTTTCAGAAGTTTCATGGGACATATTTAACTCAGGATCTAGCATTTTACCTAGCAATTCTATATTAAATGTACCAAAAAGTGGCATTTGTGGTCATTTTTTATATGACCTTATGTAGCTAGGCTAGCCTTAAACTCTCTGTGTAGATGAAGCTAGCCTCTAATTCCCAATCCTTCTGCATCCACTTCTCCAGAAGTGATAAAATTATAGGACTTCTACTGTATCCCGCTTTTTATTTTCACTTTAAATTTATTTTATCAACTTAATCAAAGTTGTATTTTTATTTAAATATATGTCTGATATATGTTTATACTAATACATACTAATCTTACTGTCCTTTCTGAGGAAGAAACACTAGAAGATATGAAAAGAAAAAAACACAACTTTTACACATATCCAAACATACAGCCAAGTTACAGAGACAAAATGTAAAGCAGGAGACAGTCCATTGAGCAGAATAAAAAAATTATTTAATGCCTTAGAAACTGCTATAAGAATATTATTTTTCCACCTATGTTGTTTATAAATTTCAGAAGTTCTGAAAAACTATTAGTACTTTATAGCAAAGTATAATTGCAGTCAGTAGAAGTCACATTGAAGGCCAATAAAACAGAATTCAGACACAGGGTACAGCAACATGAAGAAAATGAGTGACTCATTATGATTGTTAACATGTGTGACTCTAGAATACCACTGCATTTTATTACTTATTATCTATTTTTATACTTTTAAATAAAAATCTACTTATATCTTCCATCTAACCCTTCATACACTTTCCTCACCCTGTCTCAAGCTCCTGGTCTCTCTTACTTTAATTGCTACTATTATGTATGTGTATTAATGAATACATATATAAATACAACCTGCAGAGTTAGTTTAGTGTTGATTTTATGTGTATGATTTCAGTATCCATCACTTGGAATTAAATAAACAATTAGGTGATTTCTGAGGACAACCAATTTTCTATCTCTCAGCTGTTCTTAGCTGCCTTTAGTTCTTTTTCTGTATGGTTAGTGACTAGTGATATTACATGTTAGTATGGTTTTTGATATTGTCACTGTTCAGAACCTATTTAAGCAGCCATGTTGTTGTGGTTCCACTTATGTAGCTTGCAGGTCAAGTCTAGTAGACATAATCTATCAATATACTTCCTGATCCTCTTAGGTTTTTTTGACCTCTCTTTCATGATGTTCCCTTAGCTTTAGGTACAGGAGTTGTGTTATAGATACATCCATTGTGTCTAGGTACCCCATAATCAGTTGGTCAGTTTGGTCTTTTTTGCATTTATTGTAGTTGTATTTTGTAAAGATGTCAGTGTTCTGCCAAGAGATGTTTTAGTGATGAGGGGTGAGAGTTACACTTATGTGGGGTGGAAGGTCGTATGTATAGTTATAGTATATAACTATAGTATATAGTATATAAACTATACTATATATTATTTATAGTATATAGTATATGGTATATAAACTATACTAGATCAGTAAAGTGGATATAGAAAGTTATCCTCTATAATTACACTAGTTCTAAGTAGTTGGATAGGTTTTCATTACCAGGCACTATTTCCCTTCTACTAAGATAGAAATCTTATGTCCAATTAGAACACTGCTGGTTACTGCCAATATATGTACACCACTAAAACTTACTTTCTGTTTGTTCATTTCTTTTCCTTTTAAATTGGAATGACATTTTTGTAAAGTTCCTTCTTTGTGGGTAGAAAAATAAGTACAGGTGCTGCCTGTGAATACTGTACATTGTGAATATTACACTTACATTTTCTTAGATTTGTTGCTTTTTTTTTTTTTCAAAGAACATGGAAATTTATGTGCTCAACAGCAATGTAACATATAGCTTAACTTTCTCAGGTGTTTTCAAAGTGGCCTGATTTCCAGTGCTATTTTCATGCACAGTTGAAGTGACAGCCTTCTGAAATTTCTACTGAATGGTGTAATTTTCAACAAATTCTCTTTACTTTGTTTAGACAGAGTGCAATTATACTTCAGCCTAAAAATTCTAGCCCCAGTCCTGGGACAGGAATTAGGGAAATTTCTGCAACTCACATCCTTCTAGAACTTGTTTGTTTTTTGCCACATAGAAGATCACCTTAAATGCAGCTAATAGCATTCAGCCAACAACTTGAGACGGTTCATATAAAAGTGTATAATCTTTTTTTTTTTTTTTTTTTTTTTTTTTTTTGCACAAGTCTCATTCCAACAGATTCTAGTCACTTTAGATGCTCCAAACTCAATCTCTTTAATTCACTGGACCACTATTGTCATTTTAGAATTTCCCTGGTGGACCTCAGTTTGAATGACACTTGTAGGCACAGAACACACATGTCTATTACTTCATCTGTCCTCCCTGTTCCCCAGGAATAACAATCCTGTGTTTCCTATTGTTCACTGTTTGAAAATAGTGTTAGATTTTTTCCCTTCTGTATGACTATTTTTAAGGAAAGAAAATTCCTGGTACAAAATCCTTCATGTTGGTCAAATGTAGAACTTCTTAGCATGCATTCAATGAGTGAAGCTGTAGAGGATTATTTCTAAGACTAAGGTAATAAATGTCAATACCTGGCAGTGGAATGAGCTGTTAATTTCTGATTTTCAGAAATCTATATTTCTCACTCTTTAGTTCAGTTTTGTGTTTTTTTTCCCTACTGGCTTCCAAGAGATTTAATTGTGAAGCCAGTGTAAAGAGTGGGTGTATGTGTGTGTGTGTGTGTGTGTGTGTGACTCAGAGAGAGAAAGAGAGAGAGAGAGAGAGAGAGAGAGAGAGAGAGAGAGAGAGAGAGAGAATCAGGGAGGGAGGGGGAGGAAGGGGGATGAAGGGGGAGGAAGGGGGAGGAAGGGGGAGGAAGGGGGAGAGGGACAGGGAGAGAGAAGTGGGTCAGGGTGATGTTCTTCAGACTTATGATCTAGAAGAAGAATTAAAGAGTGTTCTTACAATACAATACATTCAATTCAAACAAACTAGTTTATAAAAGAGATCCAATGAATATTAATAAGCTACAGATCACAGTTTAAAGAATTAGAGTAAATCTTGGGCTTTGAAATAAGGTGGAAAAGATTATAATTCTTGAATATGTCATTTGACAATAATGAGGACCAAAGAATTTTGAATAATACTTGTTAAGTAAACTATAGTAAGTGGTACATATTTGATTTGTAGTTTTGATTGTATGTTTGAAAATTTAGTACAATATGTTTAGAATATATACATCTTCTCCCCTGACTCTTCTCCAATCCATACTCTATTTTCTACCCACCTAATTTTATGTCCTTTTTGCTTTTTTACCCATTTATTTATGGATGTATGGCTTTCTACCAGAGAAGTGTCTAACTACCAATGGCAACACTCTTAAAAAGCAAGCAAACAAAAAAAAATAAATAAACTTTTACTCTCTCTCCCAACAGGTACAAATTGTCAATAGTTTCTTGTCTAAAGATTTGACTTCATATCCACCTTTGCTCTTCTAGATAATAAATTTGGCTTGCAGCTGCACTAGATTTGTGTATACTGTCATAACTTGTGTGAGTTTGCATGCACAGCTTCTCAGCTGTATCTGAAAGATACAGTTTCTATACATTCATTCAATGCCTTTATTCTTAAACCATTCCTTCCTTCTTTCGTCCTTCTGAGCCTTGGGAGGAGAGGATGCAGTATAGATGTTACATTTAGTCCCGTTCTTCCCAAAGTCTATTGTTCTCTGCCCCTTAACTAGTTGTGGCCCTTCATGTTAATCATCATCTATTACAAATAGAAGCTACTCAGATGAACGTTAAAAAGATGCATTCTATGGGTATAACAATGTCATTAGAGCCAGTTTAACATTATGTCTGTTTAGCAGAATAATAGTAATGTGTTATTTCCTAAGGCCTAACACCTATATAGTCACAGGTTATTGGCCAGCAATTGTACCAAGTATAGATTTCCTCTGGTGAGGTGAAACTTAAATCTTATCAAAAAGGGATGGGTTATACCCATGACGTTTGTACCACTATTGTACTAGGTGGGGGTGTCTTGCCAGGACAGTCATTATTGTTGCTGGAAGTGTTTATAGTTTAGCAGGATTTTATAATTACAGTGCTCCCTGGTAATATGTGTAGCAGCTTCCAGTGCTATCAAAGCTAGCCAATGGGGATGGAGCTTCCACATTTTTGTTTTGTGACCCAAGTATATGTTATCTTCAGAAACATGGTCTTACTGTCACCGTCTGGATGGTGACAATAATATTGGCAATAGCCTGAATTGTTTAGGAAAGTTTGGGACCTCACTGCTCAACAATTTCAAAAGAGAAAACCCATTTATTGGTTTGAACTTTTAATTTGTAAGCCTGTGTTATGTAGAAGGAAATTGTTGCTCCTTTATAGGATACCTACATTTAATTCTCTCTTCTACAGTAGCAGCTAGAATTCCATATGACTTTTTTCAGGGGTTTTGGAATTATTTATCCTGACATATTTCTATTTTGCCCCATCATCCCATATTCCAGTTTAACTCTTCTGATCCATTAGTTCAGTTTAAACATTTATTAACATTGGATTTTATCACTTTTCCATTAAAAGAATTCCCTGGTGCTTTTACTAATTTCCCATCCCCTGTGTGTATACTAATTGAAACTCAGGTGATTAGAACATTAAAAGCTAACATCCATCCACAAAGGAAAGAAAACACCTGATATTTGTTTTTCTGGGTCTGATGTAATACCTATAAGAAGCCAGTAGAAAAAGAGTGAAACTGAGGTAAAGACTGGGTAATATATATTTCCAGCTTGATATTTTCACCATACGTTTGCTAGAAACATGGCTGAACTGCATTATCCTATTGTTTAGCATTATTATCATTATTAATTTATTTTCAAAGCACTGCTATCCATATTTTGAGAGAAATATATAGGCACCTGTGATCTGTTTTTTTCAATGTAGGAAGTTTGAAATCTACAAAAGAATATTATTTTATTCCATCATTTATTTTTCTGAGTAACTAGTTTATCCACAACATTTTCATTAATCAAAAGTTTTTGCTCTTGTTTTTCCTATAAAGTATCTTTTATTAGGAAATTAAATATTAATTACAAAAAGATTATAAAACAACACAAAAGATAAATATGTATATTTATTAACTTAATATCCATATCCATGAATTCTTTTCTTAATTATACTTGTAGATGTTTATTGTTTTCTTAGTTTGACATTATTGACAATGTAGTCTACAAACAATCTTGCATCTTTTTAAACATGCATAATGGCAAAGATACTCCAAATACACTATGCTTGTGATCCTTCTCATTACAAAATAACATAGTAGAATTATAATTATTACATTCTTATAATTAACTTATCCCTATACTTATGATAATATTCATCTATGCCAAATGTCATCTCTACTTTTAAAATAACAAGGTGAAATTTATTTAACGGATTTCAGTTTGTAAAGTATTGGCATAAAGATATACCTGAGATGAGAAGTCAGAATTTAGGGCTTCTACAGATGCATTCTTACAGGTCCTAACATAAGCAGGAAAGAGATGAAGAAAGAAGTGGTGGCTTGTGAACAAGAGATTTCTTATAGGTAAAAGTATCATAAATTTAGTCTTTTTACTATTATTAAATTACAATTGAATAATTCAAGCAAATAATAAGACACTGTTTAAATTCTAGTCTTTTTTTAACTTCAAAGAATGCATTATTTTATTGTGTGAGGGGTTGTTATAATTTAAGGTATAATAAAGTAGCAGCATCAACAACAGTAAACTGTGTTAGCTCATCTGATGAATGAGTCTATAGATTGGTTAAGTAGAATGTATGCCCAAACATGTTGAACGATAAGTTCTTACATCAGTAATATTTTAATGAGTACTAGTATGCATATGTTGCATTTTTCTTTTGAAAAATAGAGCTCCGGATCCATCCCGGTAGCTGAGGCAGACACCCAGCAGGGTCTGCACCCTTGGGGAGACTGTATCGTCAGACACCCCTGGGAGGCCAGTGTCCTCAGGGAGTCAGGTGAGGCCAGTGGTGCAGCGCCCTATGCCCCAGATCCACAGCTGGGAGGAGGAAGCTTGCAGGACCCCCCTGCAGGTACCCAACCCCACCCCTGCGGAACTCCACTCCCCTTCTGCCCCTCGCCTGATCCATCCAGGTAGCTGGAGCAGACACCCAGCGGGGTCTGCACCCTTGTAGAGACTATTCATCCTGAGACATCCCTGGGAAGCCAGTGTCCGCAGGGAGGCAGACAACCAGAGGGTCTTCACCCTTGTGGAAACTGTATCCTGAGACACCCCTGAGAGGCCAGTGTCCTCAGGGAGTCAGGTAGGGCCAGTTGTACACCACCCTATGCACCAGAGCCACAGCTGGGAGTAGGAAGCTCTCAGGACCCCCCCCCCCCCAGTACCCAAACCTTGCCCTTGTGGAATTCCACTCCCCTCCTCTCCTCTCCGGATCCCGGGGGCAGGTTGGCATCTAGTGGGTCTATATCCTTGTGGAAACTGCATCCAGAGTCATCCCAGAGAGGTCAGTGTCCTCAGTGAGGCAGACACCCAGTGGGCCTGCACTCTTGTAGAAACCGTTTCCTGAGATATCCTAGAGAGGCTACTGACCTCAGAGCAGGGGACACCATACCCAGAGTCATCCTAGAGGAGCCACGGAACCCAGAGCTGCAGTCACCTTATCCTGAGACATCCTAGAGGAGACACTGCACTCAGAGCAGCTGGAGCTCAGGATAACAGGATCACAGAGACATCTGGACTCTGAGGAGTTCTGAACAAGCAAGATAACTGGAAAGACAGTCCCCAGTCAGAACCAGTGAGAGAGGGTAACACTAGAGTTAACCAAATGGCAAAAGGCAAGCGCAGGAACGTAAACAACAGAAACCAAAGTTACTTGGCATTACCAGAACCCACTTCTCCCACCATAGTAAGCCCTGAACACCACATCACACAAGAAAAACAGGACACAGAATGAAAATCACTTCTCATGATGATGTTAGAGGACGTTAAGAAGGTCATAAATAACACTCTCAAAGAATTTGAGGAGAACACAGGTAAACAGGTAGAAGCCCTTAAAGAAATGCAAGAAAACACAAACAAACAGATGAAGGAATTAAACAAAACTGTCCAGGACCTAAAAATGGAAGTAGAAGTAATAAAGAAATCTCAAAAGGAGACTACTCTGGAGATAGAAAACCTAAGAAAAAGACCAGAGGTCATAGATGCAAGCATTACCAACAGAATACAACAGATAGAAGAGAGAATCTCATGTGCAGAAGATACCATGGAAAACATTGACACAACTGTCAAAGAAAATGCAAAATGCTCCTAACCCAAAACATCCAGGAAATCCAGGATACAATGAGAAGACCAAACCTAAGGATAATAGGTATAGAAGAGGGAGAAGACTCCCAACTTAAAGGGCCAGTAAATATCTTCAACAAAATTATAGAAGAAAACTTTCCTAACCTAAAGAAAGAGATGTCCTTAAATATACAAGAAGCCTACAGAACCCCAAATAGACTAGACCAGAAAAGAAATACCTCTCGTCACATAATAATCAAAACATCAACTATACAAAACAAAGAAAAAATACTAACAGCAGTAAGGGAAAAAGGTAAAGTAACATATAGAGGCATACCTATAAGAATTACACCAGACTTCTCACCAGAGACTATAAAAGCCAGAAGATTCTGGACTGATAGCATACAGACCCTAAGAGAACACAAATGCCAGCTCAGACTAATTTACCCAGCAAAACTCTCAATCAATATTGATGGAGAAACCAAACTATTCCATGACAAATCCAAATTTACACAATATCTTACCACAAATACAGCACTTCAAAGGATAATTGGTGGAAAACTCCAACACAAGGAGGGAAACTACAACCTAGAAAAAGCAAGAAAGTAATCTTCCAACAACCCTAAAAGAAGGTAGCTATACAAACATAACGCCACCGCCAACAACAAAAATAACAGGAAACAACATTCATTTTTCCTTAATATCTTTTAATATCAATGGACTCAATTCTCCAATAAAAAGACATAGAATTATCAGATTGGATACATAAACAGGACCCAACATTTTGCTGCATACAGGAAAGGCACCTCTGTGGAAAAGACAGATACTACCTCAGAGTAAAAGGTTGGAAAACAATCTTCCAAGCAAATGGCCCCAAGAAACAAGCTGGAGTAGCTATTCTAGTATCAAATAAAATCGTTTTTCAACCAAAAGTAATCAAAAAAGATAAAGAAGGACACTTCATATTCATCAAAGGAAAAATGTACCAAGAGGAACTTGCAATTCTGAACATCTATCCTCCAAATGTAAGGGCACCCACATACATAAAAGAAACTTTACTAAAGCTTAAAGCATACTTTGCACCTCATACAATAATAGTGGGAGATTTCAACACCCCACTCTCAGCTATGGACAGATCGTGGAAACAGAAACTAAACCTAGACACAATGAAACTAACAAAAGTTATGAACCAATTGGACTTAACTGACATCTATAGATCATTCCATCCTAAAACAAAAGAATATACATTTTTTTCTCAGCACCTCATGGTACCTTCTCCAAAATAGACCATATAATTGGTCACAAAACAGGCCTCAACAGATACAAAAAGATTGAAATAATTCCTTGTACCCTATCAGACCACCATGGACTAAGACTGATCTTTGACATGGACAAAAACAACGGAAAGCCCACATACATGGGGAAACTAAACAATGCTCTACTCAATGATAACTTGGTCAAGGAAGAAATAAAGAAAGAAATTAAAGATTTTTTAGCATTAAATGAAAATGAGGACACATCATATCAAAATTTATGAGACTCCATGAAAGCAGTACTAAGAGGAAAAATCATAGCTCTAAGTGCCCACAAAAAGAAAATGGAAAGAGCATACATTAATAACTTGACAGCACACCTGAAAGTGTTAGAACAAAAAGAAGCTAATATACCCAAGAGAAGTAGACGGCAGGAAATAATCAAACTCAGGGCTGAAATCAACCAAGTTGAAACAAAAAGAACTATACAAAATATCAACAAAATCAGGAGCTGGTTCTTTGAGAAAATCAACAAGATAGACAAACCTTTAGCCAGACTAACCAAAGGGCACAGAGACAGTATTCAAATTAATAAAATCAGAACTGAAAAGGGAGATATAACAACAGAAACAGAGGAAATTAAAAAAATTACCAGATCCTGCTACAAAGGCCTATACTCAACAGAATTTGAAAATCTGGATGAAATGGACAATTTTCTATATAGATACCAGGTACCAAAGTTAAACGTGGAGAAGATAAAGCATCTAAACAGTAGCATAACCTCTAAAGAAATAGAAGCAGTTATTAAAAATCTCCCCACCAAAAAAAGTCCGGGGCCAGATGGTTTAGTGCAGAATTCTATCAGACTTTCCAGGAAGACCTAATACCAATTCTCTTCAAACTATTCCACAGAATAGAAACAGAAGGAACACTACCCAATTCGTTCTATGAATCTACAATTACGCTCATACCTAAGCCTCACAAAGACCCAAGAAAGAAAGAGAACTACAGACCAATCTCTCTTATGAATATTGATGCAAAAATACTCAATAAAATTCTCGCAAACCAAATCCAACAACACATCAAAGCATCATCCATCATGATCAAGTAGGCTTTATCCCAGGAATGTAGGGATGGTTCAATATTCAGAAATCCATCAATGTAATCCACTACATAAATAAACTCAAAGAAAAAAATCACATGATCATCTCACTAGATGCTGAGAAAGCATTTGACAAAATTCAACATCCCTTCATGTTAAAAGTCTTGGAAAGATTAGGAATTCAATGTCCATACCTAAACATAGTAAAAGCAATATACAGCAAGCCATTAGCCAACATCAAACTAAATGGAGAGAAACTTGAATACCACTAAGATCAGGGACTAGACAAGGCTGCCCACTCTAACCCTACCTATTCAATATAGTACTGGAAGTCCTAGCTAGAGCGATTAGACAACAAAAGGAAGTCAAAGGGATACAAATAGGAAAGGAAGAAGTCAAAATTTCACTATTTGCAGATGATATCATAGTATACTTAAGTGACCCTAAAACTTCCACCAGAGAACCCCTAAACCTGATAAACAACTTCAGTAAAGTGGCTGGATATAAAATCAACTCAAAAAGTCAGTAGCCTTCCTATACTCAAAAGATAAACAGGCTGAGAAAGAAATTATGGAAATGACACCCTTCACAATAGTTACAAATAATATAAAATATCTTGGAGTGAATCTAACCAAGCAAGTGAAAGATCTGTATGACAAGAACTTCAAGTCTCTGAAGAAAGAAATAGAAGATCTCAGAAGATGGAAAGATCTCCCATGGTCCTGGATTGGCAGGATTAATATAGTAAAAATGGCCATCTTGCCAAAAGCAATCTATAGATTCAATGCAATCCCCATCAAAATTCCAAATCAATTCTTCATAGAGATAGAAAGAGCAATTTGCAAATTTATTTGGAACAACAAAAAACCCAGGATAGCGAGAACTATTCTCAACAACAAAAGAACTTCTGGGGGAATCACTGTCCCTGACCTCAAACTATACTACAGGGCAATAGTAATAAAAACTGCATGGTATTGGTACAGAGACAGGCAGGAAGATCAATGGAGTAGAATTGAAGATACAGAAATGAGCCCACATACCTATGGTCACTTGATCTTTGACAAAGGAGCTAAAACCATCCAGTGGAAAAAGGACAGCATTTTCAGCAAATGGTGCTGGTTCAACTGGAAGCCAACATGTAGAAGGATGCAAATAAATCCATTCATATCTCCTGGTACAAAGCTCAAATCCAAGTGGATAAAAGACCTTCACTTAAAACCAGATACACTGAAACTAATAGAAGAGAAGGTGGGGAAGACCCTCGAATACCTAGGCACAGGGGAAAAGTTCCTGAACAGAACATCAATGGCTTATGCTCTAAGATCAAGAATTGACAAATGGGACCTCATAAAATTACAAAGCATCTGTAAGGCAAAGGACATTTTCAATAAGACAAAACGGCACCCAACAGATTGGGAAAAGATCTTAACCAATCCTACATCTGATAGAGGTCTAATATCCAAGATATACAAAGAACCCAAGAAACTATACTCTAGACAACCAGATAACTCTATTTAAAAATGGGGTACAGAGCTAAACAAAGAATTCTCAGCAGAGGAAACTCAAATGGCTGAGAAGCACATTAAGAAATGCTCAACATCCTTAGTCATCAGGGAAATGCAAATCAAAACAACCCTGAGATACCACCTCACACCAGTCAGAATGGCTAAGATCAAAAACTCAGGTGATGGTAGATGCTGGCGAGGATGCGACAAAAGAGGAACAGTCCTCCATTGTTGGTGGGATTGCAAGCTGGTACAACCACTCTGGAAATCAGTCTGGCAGTTCCTCAGAAAATTGGACATAGCATTACCTGAGGATCCAGCTATACCACTCCTGGGCATATACCCAGAAGATGCTCCAACATAAAATAAGGACATATGCTCCACTATGTTCATAGCAGCCTTATTTATAATAGCCAGAAGCTGGAAAGAACCAAGATGTCCCTCAACAGAAGAATGGATACAAAAAATGTGGTACATCTACACAATGGAGTATTACTCAGCTATTAAAAATAATGAATTCAAGAAATTTATAGGCAAATGGATGGATCTAGAAATTATCATCCTGAGTGAGTTAACCCAATCACAAAAGAACACACATGGTATTTACTCACTGTTAACCAGATGTTAGCCCAAAAGCTTGAAATAGCAGAGACTCAACCCGCAGACCACATGAAGCACATGAAGAAAGAAGAGCAAGAGGGAAAGCCTCAGTTCTACTTAGGACGAGTAACAAAAATACTCAAGGGAGCAAATATGGAAACAAAACATGGGACAGAAACTGAAGGAGGAGCCATCAGGAGACCATTCCACCTGGGTATCCATCCCATGTACAGTCACCTAAGCTAGACACTGATGTGGATGGCTAGAAGTGCATGCTGTCAAGAACATGATATAGCTGTCTCCTTAGAGGTCTGCCAAAGACTAACACATTCAGAGGACAATGCTCACAGCTAATCACCGATATGATCAAGGGTTTCCCAATGGAGAACTTAGAGAGAAGACTGAAGGAGCAGAAAGGGTTTGTGACCCCAGGAGGAAAGCAACAATACCAAACAACCAGAGCACCCCAGGGTCTAAACCACAAGCCTGGGAACACATAGGGATGGACCCAGAACTCCAGTGGTATATGTAGTGGAGGATGCCCTTGTTGGACATAGGTGGGAGAAGAATTTCTTGGTCCCATAAAAAATGAACACAGAATGGGGGGGGGGGGAAGTGAGGGTGGGAAGGGGGTAGTGTGTGTGGGGGTAAGTACAGGCACTGTCTCATAGAAGCATGAGGGGGGGATGGGATAGGAGGTTTCTGGGTGGTGGGAGGAAATGGGGTAAGGGGATAAAATCTGAAAGGTAAATATAATACCCAATTTTTAAAAAAGAGATGAAAAAAAAGATAAAAAAGATAAAAAAGAAAGAAAAAAATAGGAGATTTAATAACACAAATGGAAGGATTTAGAAATTTAGGAGGCAGTTTATGTTAATGGAAACAACATCATAGAAACTGGAAAATCACACCCTCATAGAAACACGAGGAGGGGAAAAGGGGCTCCTGTGTGGTGGGGGGAATGAGATAAGGGGATAGAATTTGAAACACAAATATTATAACCAATCAAAAAAGAAAAAAAAGAAAAGTTATTAGAACCAACATCTTAAAAAAATGTCAGCCCTCTAGGAAAAAAAATTTTTTTTCTTGATACTAAAACTTGTTCTGAGAATTGTATATTGCAGAATACACAGCCTCGGTGTATCTACTCATCAAGCAAACTGAGCAGACCCTCTCAAACCACCGATGTCCTGGAATTCCAACTGGATGCAGTGAAGACACAGTATCAGAGGCTTATCAGTTTACTCTTCCCCCAACCCCTCTTCTAATATCTCAACACCCTTAATCAGCTTGAAGAAGTTAACGAAGAGTCAGTGTCCCTATTCCCTGGGCTTGGAGACTAAGGCGGTTAATATTGGACTGTCTTTCTAGGGAAAAGTAGAGGTTTTGTTGGAACAGGGAGGATTAACTAGGATTTAGTGCATAGCCACAACCTATTGATAGAAATCTGTACAATTAGTATCAAGATGAAGTTATAATCTCTTAAATGGTACATTTACTTTGATTTCAAATTTAAGGTTTTCATTGGTACGAGTTTCTTATTGATATAAAAATGAGATGAATACTGGTAGGCATTGTGCCTGTGTAACACATTTAGGAATACAAGGCTTAGACCCAGTCTTTCTTTAACTTTTTTAACAGATTTGAGATGGTTAGCCTGTGGGTTAAGGGACTATAGCAAATTCATGGCTTGGAGTTTATTGTTAGGGTGTTCTCTATGTTTTATTTAGAAATAGCTGAGAGAAGTTAACAGACAGCAGTCCAGTTTATCTTACATGGATAGTTGGTTTTCCAACTATCAGAATTGTCAGAAGTCCACAGAATTGACGTTACAAACATTTCTATATTAATGTTCATTTTGATTAGAGACCTATCTGCTCCTGACAGCTTACTGTATTGAATTCTAAGATGAAATTGAGCATCCTTGGAGTTACTCCAGTTGTGCAGAGACAGCCACAAGGCAAGAATTGCCTCTTTCCATCTACAGACAAATTACTGTCCAGAAAAGGACACACTTGCAGAATTGTCGACTGATTATATCTGCCTAGACAGAGTAATCAGTCCTTAATAATTCTGCATCACTAAGGTCTGTCAGATGATTCTGGGCCAGAAGGCTGAAGATTTGATGATCCAGCGTTCTGTAGTATAGGGGCTGTCCAGGTGTTCAGCAGTCTCTATAAATTGGCTAAGTTTTAGAAGCTATGCTTTGTGCTTCCCATAATTTCAGTTAACTCGGTCATTCTAGATTTCTGACGGGGTTGAAGACCTATAGTCTCATAGCCAATCCTGGCTATTTACTTTGAGAGAAAAGATCTGAGTGGAAGGTTTTCAGCTGACATTTATTCTAAGCCAAGGAAAAAGCCCAGGTTCAAAACTAAGTGTTTTTTGTTAGGAGAGACAACAGAGGTTCTGGTTAGTCAACAAAATGATGGACTGGGTATTAGGATTATCTTGTACCTCACTAGTACAAATAGGAATAATTATGCTCTAATTGTATTTTGAGAGAAAAGTTTTATTTTAACAGGAAGAGTGATATGTAGGAGGAGCTAAGGGGGAAGGAGTACGGAGAGGAAGAGATGGAGTAAGGAGAGGAGAAGGTGAAGGAGAGGAGAAGCAAGGTGATGAGAGAGAGAAAGAGAGGGTGAGGGGGCATGGAGGCAGATGTCCATGTGTCTCCACCAGTCAAAGACAGTTTATATATCTAGGTTGGGTATTGCGTTACACTTCTGATTGAGCATTACCAAACTTATAAAGCCTTTGACTAACACTTAAAAAAATTGTATAAAAGAAAAAGGGGACATGGGATAGGGGTTTTCTAGGGAGGGGAAATGGGGAAAGGGGATGGCATCTGAAATGTAAATAAAATATAAAATTAAAAAAATGAAAAAAAAGAAAAATAGAAAATTTTTCTATTTCCTATAAGAATTTCATATACGAGAATTTCATATATACAAAAATCCAGCCAACAATTTGTTTTTTGCTATAATCTTCTGAAAAAAAAAATTGTTTCATTTTTGGTTTTCCATGTCTAATTTGCCATCTATATCATAACTGCTAACAAAAGATAACTGTAATAAATATTTCTTTAAGGAAACAAAAAATATTATTTATTCCTCTCTACCAACTAATAACAAAATCCCCCCACGTTTCTTCTAATTTTTCATTAATACTTTGCTTTCTTTCATCCACAGAAATCATCTTGATATAATTACTCCTTTCTTATATTTTCTCTTATTTGTTTGCTTTTGACATTGTAATTTAATTACAACATTTCAGCTTTCTTTCATCTCCTATAAATACTTCTGTATTGCTCTCCATGCACCCCTTCAAATTCATGGCCTATTTTTTGTTAATTGCTATTGTAAGCTTATATGTGTTTGTATTATATATATATATATATTATATGTATACATATATACATATATATGAATATATTCCTAAATATTAAGTGTTTAGTCTATATGATTGTTTTAAAACTGGCTCCTTACCTTGTATCTGAGTTTCCAAACTTTCTTTTTATCATAGGAAATTGTCTAAAAAAATCTCAGTTACTCATGTACTGTCATCCTCCAAGCCCCTAAAGGGTAGATTCTGCATAACCACTGATTGGGGAAATGTATGTTTCAGTATTGAATGCATTTAATTATTTAATGTATAAACAATGAGTGTCCAGCCATTCAATGCTGGTGGAGGCATAGATAAACTTTTTCTGCTGTGTTAACATTTCAGATAATATTCCAAAGTCGAGTACTTCAAACAGTAGCATTTCTGCAATCTAGTGAGAGTATTGGCTTTAGCTGAGTACCTTGACTGTTGGGCAGAGATTCTCCACTGGGGTAGCTTGGCTCTACATAGAATATTTGGTAATATTTGGAAATATTTCTGGCTTTTGTTCCTCAAAGGAATAAGAGTTATCTAATGGTGAAGGTAGCCATGCTGCTAAGCATCCAGTGTTAGAAGTCACCATCCCCTAACAAACAAAGAAGATTTTTTTTTTTTTACCAAAAATGTGATTCAGAATGCATCTCCTAGAAGTTAATCAGCAGGCCTTAATTTTCTTTACCCACTGTTCAGTATCTATAGCCAAAAGACAAAGAAAATAACGCAAAAGTTTCTTTAGAGGAAGGAATTGTTGGGGGCAATACATCACACATCTTAGTTTGGTATCTGCCAAGTTGCCTAGGTTCTATCATTTGCTTGCTACTTGTTTTGAGTCTGGATTTTAGAGGTACCTTGAATTACACTGGAACTTGAACCTTATATGGGGAATTCTAAGAAGCAGAATCTGGGTGAATGTCTTGAGACTTGAACTGGTCTTTAATCCCCCAGCCCAATCTATACATTAATTCATAGCTGGATGAGAAGTAGAGACCAGATAGAATAAGTAGCTCACTGAGAGTTCACTTGTTTAGGGTGTATCTTGTCCCTGGTTCCTTTCCTTGCACTCTCTCTTCCATGGCTGCCATGAAATGTATGTTTATTTCTGTGTACAAATGACTTACAAATTATAGAACAGGTCCCTCCACCATGATTTCTGCCATGATGCCTCAATACAGGTTTAGAAGCAATGGAGCCAGTTGATCCCGGACTAAATCCACTAAAACAGTGAGTCAAAATAGATTTTTCTCCCTATAAGTTGTTTCTCTTAGCTATTTGTCAATGGCAGAAAGTCAGCACAGAAACATCAACTTTTGCTTTGAAGGACAACATTAGTTCTCCATATAGTAACTGAATATCTCAAAATGTAACTTGTCTCAAGGGAGTTTATCTAGGCGATATGTTGCAACAATCTGAGTTATAGGAATGTCTGATAGTGAAGGAGATATTAGAAAGGCCAACTGTGTATTGTTATCCTTGCTCCAGGACATTGTATCTTGGAGAAATCAATGTGGAGCCACAAATATGCTCATGAAGAGTTACTGTTTGTCAGACTAAGACACAAAGAGGGTAGATCATAATTGACATTTTCTCCCTTATGTTCATGCCCCGACCTCTGTCTGATTACCAATGCAATTGAGGATGAAGAAGACAAAACATCCATAGAGAAGAAATGAAGGACCAAATAACTAAAGATAGGCCAAAAAGAGAAATCAAGGTGCAGTAGAAATATAGATCACATGCACATTGATGTAAGGACAGAATGAAGAGTGTCAAATGGCAGTTTTGCTTTTAATCAGGGCTTCTTAAACTTTCCACTCATGACATTTTCTTGTCAGATAACATTTTATATAGCCTTGCACGTGTAGGCATATGAAAATTTTCCTGACGATAAAAACAATGCATTTGAAAATATAAATTTTAGAATATATTAATGAATTATGCTGGTCTAGCAAAGTGGCAACAGTAGATGATTTTGTAAGATCCATGACCTCAGTAGCCCTAAGTGCTGGCTATGATTTCAGTACCAGGCAATCTTTTTTCCTTTTTCCAGATAAGTAGTCCATAAGTCCATTTAAATAGATGTTGGACACAGCTGATATGGAAGTGTCACTTCTTACATCTTTATGAATATTTTGTCCTGCTGGTATTGCCTTTATAGGTGTTGTATCTGGGTAGGACTGATAATACCTTCCCTCCCTTGTCAGCTTGCATAGTCTTTTCTGGAAGCCTGGAGTAAAGCGGCTTTTAAGTCAGATGCAGCTCAAATCATCTGAGTCCTATGCCCTAAGTATGTGCTGTCTTTGGCCATAGGGCTCCGTACTCAACCCCTGAAAGGCAGCCAATGACTACATCAATAGATTATATCATTTGGGGGAGTTGCTTAGACTCTCCTGACTAGTTCAAAAGAATTGTTGTGCCAGGTACTGGGCTTCTATTCTATTCTATTCTATTCTATTCTATTCTATTCTATTCTATTCTATTCTATTCTATTCTGTGGTTCTTGTAGGGAACATTGAGAGTTCAAGGGGCTTGACTTGCATATATACATATGTGTGCTTACATGTATGTATGTCTCTGTGCTACATGCATGCTTAGACCCACTACCACTCCTTATCAAAGAAGTGTTTCCTTATAGCGTGTGGAAACCACTATTGGACACAATGCAAAGAGCTGTAGATCATGGGGCTCACAGTCCCAACACACACACACACACACACACACACACACACACACACACACACGTATATATATCAAAGATCCTGAAATTATAGTTCAGAGACTATCACAAAAGAAGGTGTGAAAAGTTTGTAATAGCCAGAAGACCAGGAAAGAACATCTAGAAATGGCTGCATAAACAAGGTTAAAACACCATTATTATCAATGGATATGTTAACATGGGAGGGGAAATTTTTCATGGGGTCACATTCCTAGACAAAGAACTGTAGTCAACTAATGATTGCCAAGAGAAAGAGAATTGCCCCCTTCTAGAGATTTGCTGTCTAATGCAGAGTGGTCAGTTCTGAAATCATATACAACCAAACAACAATTCAAATGTACTCAGCAGGTAATATTTACTTGTGCACACACACACATACACAAGCACACAATATAACAATAAGAATCAAAGAAAACTAAGCAGTTGACTTGAGAAGTGGGTGTGGGTGGGGTTGGAAGGAGGCTATTTGGGAGAGGCTAGTGGGAGGAAAGGAAGGAGAGGCAGTGATACTATAGTTCAATAAGAACATTTTTAAATTTCATTGTGTCTGTTCTTCATTAATTTTTGTCCCATTCATTTACCTTCTTTGCTCATTTATTCATCCCTTTATACTCACTCAAGTTCAATTATTAATTTCAGTAAGTCTGTACTGAATTTGTTTAAAGTTCATTTTTCTGTATCATGAAAGACTAGAATACAACAGCCTATATAATTCAATAAATTAAAATAAAAACTGATACCTTATCATGTTAAAAGGTTGAAATTTATAACATTCTGACATGTAATTCATTTTTGATTCCTTTGATTTCTGATCTCTGCTTTATACAGAGCTTAGGTGTTGTCACCTAATCTTTACAAATAATCTGGCCAATAATTATATACCACTGAAGATGCAAGTTAATGTTTTGAAAACCAACTAATATCTGTTATCTTCTTGTTATCGTACCTTGACCCAGACCACCAGCTTCTATATCCCAGGCTCCTATAAGAGCTTCTTCATTGCATTTTCACACATTTCCCAAAAAGGAACGTATAGAAAATAACTTTTGTTTTTAGTGTTAATTCTTTCCAGAACCACTTTTATGTCTGTTTATTGTCCTGACATAGATTACTAAGTCCCTAGCAGGTATGTAAGTCCCTTCATCCCATGGTTCTACTACAGGAATTCTCCAGCATCTCTCAGCACATTCCATATTTTGTTTTCACAAGGAAAGAGAGTAACTATCCTTCCACTCTGTCATTACTACAGCCTGTGTAGCTCTTTATCTCCTTCCAGCTCCTCTCCCTCCTGTCAGCCCTTGCTTATATAGTGTCCAATCATCTTTACTTTGGGAACAGACTTGTTGTTCCCTCTGGAAACTAAGTTGCTTTCAGGTAACATGATCCAGCTAGCTCTAAATGTTCTATAATATACCACTTACCACATACCCCATATTCTAGATTCTCAGATACCAGAAACAGGAGACTATACTTAAAACAAAACAAATTTTACTGGCCATGCAAGCTTCCCAAGGTAGGAGGCAACCAACAGTGTCACCCAGCTATGATGCCTATGAATGACATTAATGGTGAGCATGACACGATAACCCTGTGGCAGTAACTAACAGTCTCTAATTGGACTTAAGACTCACTCAGTAAGAGATACCTTGATGGATACTGGAAACTGAGCTAACCAAATGCTAGGGTAATCATGGTTATTAGTGGGAAACCTCAATCATTAGTTTACTGAAATATATATATATATATATATATATATATATATATATGTGTGTGTATGTGTGTGTAATATATAATATACTAAAACAGTAATTCCTAACAACAATATATAAGCAACATTTCTCCTTATATTAACAGGTGAGTGTAGTGTCAAAGCATCATCACAGAAACTCACTTCGCAGAAGATGAAGACCACTACAGAAACCAGAACCATCATAATGCAGAGTTGTTGAAACCCAGTCCCAAATGAGTATGTCTGCAAAACATTCCTTATCTAAGGCTCAGGGAACATTGTAGAAGAGCCAGAGGATCAGGGTTTGGGGGTCAGATTGTGTCACCTAGTAACATCAGAATTTGCATCTGTGAAGTCTTAGCAATGTAATTTCTCAGATGTGAGTTCAACAAGGACACCAACAAACACACTAAACTGCCTGAGGAAAGGTCCATGAGGCCTCACCTCAACTCCACACAAAGAACTACAGTCAACTGAGTGAAGTTAGAAGTGGAGAGGGGGCCATCCCCAGGGAAGAGCACACCAACTAGTTGTCGATTGCCAGACTATCAGACTTAAAAACATTCATACAACTAGCATTATATTTAGGATTATATCTGTATTCATATGCAGATATGCATGTAGTACAATTGGTGAAAAGAGGATACCATGAATTTGAAGGAGAGCTGGGGTTGTGGAGGGAGCATAAGGAAGGGAGAAAGCTTGTAATTAAAATAAAACCTAAACA